>NW_027211726.1:15421071-16104285 GCF_022749685.1 Semicossyphus pulcher | reverse complement strand
ATACGTGTCGTCCTGGCTGTCATCTTACTGCGTCATTATACCTGTCGTCTTAGTTGTCATCTTACTGCGTCATTATACCTGATGTCCTAATGTGTCATCCTACTGCGTCATTATACCTGTTGTCCTAATGTGTAAACTTAATGCGTCATTATACCTGTCGTCCTGGCTGTCATCATACTGCGTCATTATACCTGTTGTCCTGATGTGTCATCCTACAGCGTCATTATACCTGTCGTCCTGGCTGTCGTCTTACTGCGTCATTCTACCTGATGTCCTGATATGTCATCCTACTGCGTCATTATACCTGTCGTCCTGGCTGTCATCTTACTGCGTCATTATACCTGTTGTCCTGGCTGTCATCTTACTGCGTCATTATACCTGTTGTCCTGGCTGTCATCTTACTGCGTCATTATACCTGTCGTCCTGATGTGTCAACTTACTGCGTCATTATACCTGTTGTCCTGATTTGTCAAATTACTGTGTCATTATACCTGTTCTCCTAATGTGTCATCCTACTGTGTCATTATACCTGTTGTCCTGGCTGTTATCTTACTGCGTCATTAGACCTGTTGTCCTGCCGTGTCAACTTATTGCGTCATTATACCTGTTGTCCTGCTGTGTCATCCTACTGCGTCATTATACCTGTCGTCCTGGCTGTCGTCTTACTGCGTCATTATACCTGTTCTCCAGATGTGTCATCCTACTGTGTCATTATACCTGTCGTCCTGGCTGTCGTCTTACTGCGTCATTATACCTGATGTCCTAATGTGTCATCCTACTGCGTCATTATACCTGTCGTCCTGGCTGTCATCTTACTGCGTCAGTATACCTGTTCTCCTTATGTGTCATCCTACTGCGTCATTATACCTGTCGTCCTGCTGTGTCAACTTACTGCGTCATTATACCTGTCGTCCTGGCTGTCATCTTACTGCGTCATTATACCTGTCGTCTTAGTTGTCTTCTTACTGCGTCATTATACCTGTTCTCCTGTTGTGTCATCCTACTGTGTCATTATACCTGTCGTCCTGGCTGTCGTCTTACTGCGTCATTATACCTGATGTCCTAATGTGTCATCCTACTGCGTCATTATACCTGTTGTCCTGATTTGTCAACTTACTGTGTCATAATACCTGTCATCCTGGCTGTCATCTTAATGCGTCATTATACCTGTTGTCCTAAAGAGTAAACTTACTGCGTCATTATACCTGTTGTCCTAATGTGTAATCTTACTGCGTCATTATACCTGTCGTCCTGGCTGTCATCATACTGTGTCATTATACCTGTTGTCCTGATTTGTCATCTACAGCGTCATTATACGTGTCGTCCTGGCTGTCATCTTACTGCGTCATTATACCTGTCGTCTTAGTTGTCATCTTACTGCGTCATTATACCTGATGTCCTAATGTGTCATCCTACTGCGTCATTATACCTGTTGTCCTAATGTGTAAACTTAATGCGTCATTATACCTGTCGTCCTGGCTGTCATCATACTGCGTCATTATACCTGTTGTCCTGATGTGTCATCCTACAGCGTCATTATACCTGTCGTCCTGGCTGTCGTCTTACTGCGTCATTCTACCTGATGTCCTGATATGTCATCCTACTGCGTCATTATACCTGTCGTCCTGGCTGTCATCTTACTGCGTCATTATACCTGTTGTCCTGGCTGTCATCTTACTGCGTCATTATACCTGTTGTCCTGGCTGTCATCTTACTGCGTCATTATACCTGTCGTCCTGATGTGTCAACTTACTGCGTCATTATACCTGTTGTCCTGATTTGTCAAATTACTGTGTCATTATACCTGTTCTCCTAATGTGTCATCCTACTGTGTCATTATACCTGTTGTCCTGGCTGTTATCTTACTGCGTCATTAGACCTGTTGTCCTGCCGTGTCAACTTATTGCGTCATTATACCTGTTGTCCTGCTGTGTCATCCTACTGCGTCATTATACCTGTCGTCCTGGCTGTCGTCTTACTGCGTCATTATACCTGTTCTCCAGATGTGTCATCCTACTGCGTCATTATACCTGATGTCCTAATGTGTCATCCTACTGCGTCATTATACCTGTCGTCCTGGCTGTCGTCTTACTGCGTCATTATACCTGTTGTCCTGCTGTGTCAACTTACTGCGTCATCATACCTGTCGTCCTGGCTGTCATCTTACTGCGTCATTATACCTGTTGTCCTGATGTGTCAACTAACAGCGTCATTATACCTGTTGTCCTGGCTGTCATCTTACTGTGTCATTATACCTGTCGTCGTGGCTGTCATCTTACTGTGTCATTATACCTGTTGTCCTAATGTGTCATCCTACTGCGTCATTATACCTGTTTTCCTGATGTGTCATCCTACTGCGTCATTATACCTGTTGTCCTGATGTGTCATTCTACTGCGTCATTATACGTGTCGTCCTGGCTGTCATCTTACTGCGTCATTATACCTTTTGTCCCGATGTGTCAATTACTGCGTCATTATACCTGTCGTCCTGGCTGTCATCTTAATGCGTCATTATACCTGTTGTCCTAAAGAGTAAACTTACTGCCTCATTATACCTGTTGTCCTAATGTGTAATCTTACTGCGTCATTATACCTGTCGTCCTGGCTGTCATCATACTGTGTCATTATACCTGTTGTCCTGATGTGTCATCTACAGCGTCATTATACGTGTCGTCCTGGCTGTCATCTTACTGCGTCATTATACCTGTCGTCTTAGTTGTCATCTTACTGCGTCATTATACCTGATGTCCTAATGTGTCATCCTACTGCGTCATTATACCTGTTGTCCTAATGTGTAAACTTAATGCGTCATTATACCTGTCGTCCTGGCTGTCATCATACTGCGTCATTATACCTGTTGTCCTGATGTGTCATCCTACAGCGTCATTATACCTGTCGTCCTGGCTGTCGTCTTACTGCGTCATTCTACCTGATGTCCTGATATGTCATCCTACTGCGTCATTATACCTGTCGTCCTGGCTGTCATCTTACTGCGTCATTATACCTGTTGTCCTGGCTGTCATCTTACTGCGTCATTATACCTGTTGTCCTGGCTGTCATCTTACTGCGTCATTATACCTGTCGTCCTGATGTGTCAACTTACTGCGTCATTATACCTGTTGTCCTGATTTGTCAAATTACTGTGTCATTATACCTGTTCTCCTAATGTGTCATCCTACTGTGTCATTATACCTGTTGTCCTGGCTGTTATCTTACTGCGTCATTAGACCTGTTGTCCTGCCGTGTCAACTTATTGCGTCATTATACCTGTTGTCCTGCTGTGTCATCCTACTGCGTCATTATACCTGTCGTCCTGGCTGTCGTCTTACTGCGTCATTATACCTGTTCTCCAGATGTGTCATCCTACTGTGTCATTATACCTGTCGTCCTGGCTGTCGTCTTACTGCGTCATTATACCTGATGTCCTAATGTGTCATCCTACTGCGTCATTATACCTGTCGTCCTGGCTGTCATCTTACTGCGTCAGTATACCTGTTCTCCTTATGTGTCATCCTACTGCGTCATTATACCTGTCGTCCTGCTGTGTCAACTTACTGCGTCATTATACCTGTCGTCCTGGCTGTCATCTTACTGCGTCATTATACCTGTGTGTTAGTTGTCTTCTTACTGCGTCATTATACCTGTTCTCCTGTTGTGTCATCCTACTGTGTCATTATACCTGTCGTCCTGGCTGTCGTCTTACTGCGTCATTATACCTGATGTCCTAATGTGTCATCCTACTGCGTCATTATACCTGTTGTCCTGATTTGTCAACTTACTGTGTCATAATACCTGTCATCCTGGCTGTCATCTTAATGCGTCATTATACCTGTTGTCCTAAAGAGTAAACTTACTGCGTCATTATACCTGTTGTCCTAATGTGTAATCTTACTGCGTCATTATACCTGTCGTCCTGGCTGTCATCATACTGTGTCATTATACCTGTTGTCCTGATGTGTCATCTACAGCGTCATTATACGTGTCGTCCTGGCTGTCATCTTACTGCGTCATTATACCTGTCGTCTTAGTTGTCATCTTACTGCGTCATTATACCTGATGTCCTAATGTGTCATCCTACTGCGTCATTATACCTGTTGTCCTAATGTGTAAACTTAATGCGTCATTATACCTGTCGTCCTGGCTGTCATCATACTGCGTCATTATACCTGTTGTCCTGATGTGTCATCCTACAGCGTCATTATACCTGTCGTCCTGGCTGTCGTCTTACTGCGTCATTCTACCTGATGTCCTGATATGTCATCCTACTGCGTCATTATACCTGTCGTCCTGGCTGTCATCTTACTGCGTCATTATACCTGTTGTCCTGGCTGTCATCTTACTGCGTCATTATACCTGTTGTCCTGGCTGTCATCTTACTGCGTCATTATACCTGTCGTCCTGATGTGTCAACTTACTGCGTCATTATACCTGTTGTCCTGATTTGTCAAATTACTGTGTCATTATACCTGTTCTCCTAATGTGTCATCCTACTGTGTCATTATACCTGTTGTCCTGGCTGTTATCTTACTGCGTCATTAGACCTGTTGTCCTGCCGTGTCAACTTATTGCGTCATTATACCTGTTGTCCTGCTGTGTCATCCTACTGCGTCATTATACCTGTCGTCCTGGCTGTCGTCTTACTGCGTCATTATACCTGTTCTCCAGATGTGTCATCCTACTGCGTCATTATACCTGATGTCCTAATGTGTCATCCTACTGCGTCATTATACCTGTCGTCCTGGCTGTCGTCTTACTGCGTCATTATACCTGTTGTCCTGCTGTGTCAACTTACTGCGTCATCATACCTGTCGTCCTGGCTGTCATCTTACTGCGTCATTATACCTGTTGTCCTGATGTGTCAACTAACAGCGTCATTATACCTGTTGTCCTGGCTGTCATCTTACTGTGTCATTATACCTGTCGTCGTGGCTGTCATCTTACTGTGTCATTATACCTGTTGTCCTAATGTGTCATCCTACTGCGTCATTATACCTGTTTTCCTGATGTGTCATCCTACTGCGTCATTATACCTGTTGTCCTGATGTGTCATTCTACTGCGTCATTATACGTGTCGTCCTGGCTGTCATCTTACTGCGTCATTATACCTTTTGTCCCGATGTGTCAATTACTGCGTCATTATACCTGTCGTCCTGGCTGTCATCTTACTGCGTCATTATACCTGTCGTCTTAGTTGTCATCTTACTGCGTCATTATACCTGTTCTCCTGATGTGTCAACTTACTGCGTCATTATACCTGTCGTCCTGGCTGTCGTCTTACTGCGTCATTATACCTGTTCTCCTGATGTGTCATCCTACTGCGTCATTATACCTGTTGTCCTGGTGTGTCATCCTACTATGTTATTATACCTGTTGTCCTGATGTGTCATCCTACTGCGTCATTATACCTGTCGTCCTCGCTGTCGTCTTACTGCGTCATTATATCTGTTGTCCTGATATGTCATCCTACTGCGTCATTATACCTGTCGTCCTGGCTGTCATCTTACTGCGTCATTATACCTGTTCTCCTGATGTGTCATCCTACTGTGTCATTATACCTGTCGTCCTGGCTGTCGTCTTACTGCGTCATTATACCTGATGTCCTGATATGTCATCCTACTGCGTCATTGTACCTGTCGTCCTGGCTGTCATCTTACTGCGTCATTATACCTGTTGTCCTGATTTGTCAACTTACTGTGTCATTATACCTGTTGTCCTAATGTGTCAACTTACTGCGTCATTATACCTGTCGTCCTGGCTGTCATCTAACTGCGTCATTAAACCTGTTGTCCTGATGTGTCAACTAACAGCATCATTATACCTGTTGTCCTAACGTGTCATCCTACTGCGTCATTATACCTGTTGTCCTGGCTGTCATCTTACTGTGTCATTATACCTGTTGTCCCTTTCTGTCAACTTACTGCGTCATTATACCTGTTGTCTTGATGTGTCATCCTACTGCGTCATTATACCTGTCGTCCTGGCTGTCGTCTTACTGCGTCATTATACCTGATGTCCTGATATGTCATACTACTGCGTCATTATACCTGTCGTCCTGGCTGTCATATTACTGCGTCATTATACCTGTCTTCTTAGTTGTCATCTTACTGAGTCATTATACCTGTTGTCCTGCTGTGTCAACTTACTGCGTCATTATACCTGTTGTCCTGATGTGTCATTCTACTGCGTCATTATTCGTGTCGTCCTGGCTGTCATCTTACTGCGTCATTATACCTTTTGTCCCGATGTGTCAATTACTGCGTCATTATACGTGTCGTCCTGGCTGTCATCTTACTGCGTCATTATACCTGTCGTCTTAGTTGTCATCTTACTGCGTCATTATACCTGTTCTCCTGATGTGTCATCCTACTGTGTCATTATACCTGTCGTCCTGGCTGTCGTCTTACTGCGTCATTATACCTGATGTCCTGATATGTCATCCTACTGCGTCATTGTACCTGTCGTCCTGGCTGTCATCTTACTGCGTCATTATACCTGTTGTCCTGATTTGTCAACTTACTGTGTCATTATACCTGTTGTCCTAATGTGTCAACTTACTGCGTCATTATACCTGTCGTCCTGGCTGTCATCTAACTGCGTCATTAAACCTGTTGTCCTGCTGTGTGTACTTAATGCGTCATTATACCTGTTGTCCTGATGTGTCATCCTACTGCGTCATTATACCTGTCATCCTGGCTGTCATCTTATTTCGTCATTATACCTGTTCTCCTGATGTGTCATCCTACTGCGTCATTATACCTATTGTCCTGATGTGTCATCCAACTGTGTCATTATACCTGTCGTCCTGGCTGTCGTCTTACTGCGTCATTATACCTGATGTCCTGATATGTCATCCTACTGCGTCATTATACCTGTCGTCCTGGCTGTCATCTTACTGCGTCATTATACCTGTCGTCCTGGCTGTCATCCTACTGCGTCATTATATCTGTCATCCTGGCTGTCATCTTACTGCGTCATTATACCTGTTCTCCAGATGTGTCATCCTACTGCGTCATTATACCTGATGTCCTAATGTGTCATCCTACTGCGTCATTATACCTGTCGTCCTGGCTGTCGTCTTACTGCGTCATTATACCTGTTGTCCTGCTGTGTCAACTTACTGCGTCATCATAGCTGTCGTCCTGGCTGTCATCTTACTGCGTCATTATACCTGTTGTCCTGATGTGTCAACTAACAGCGTCATTATACCTGTTGTCCTGGCTGTCATCTTACTGTGTCATTATACCTGTCGTCGTGGCTGTCATCTTACTGTGTCATTATACCTGTTGTCCTAATGTGTCATCCTACTGCGTCATTATACCTGTTGTCCTGATGTGTCATTCTACTGCGTCATTATACGTGTCGTCCTGGCTGTCATCTTACTGCGTCATTATACCTGTTGTCCTGATGTGTCAACTAACAGCATCATTATACCTGTTGTCCTAATGTGTCATCCTACTGCGTCATTATACCTGTCGTCCTGGCTGTCATCTTGCTGCCTCATTATACCTGTTGTCCCTTTCTGTCAACTTACTGCGTCATTATACCTGTTGTCTTGATGTGTCATCCTACTGCGTCATTATACCTGTCGTCCTGGCTGTCGTCTTACTGCGTCATTATACCTGATGTCCTGATATGTCATACTACTGCGTCATTATACCTGTCGTCCTGGCTGTCATCTTATTGCGTCATTATACCTGTTGTCCTGGCTGTCATCTTACTGTGTCATTATACCTGTTGTCCTGTTGTGTGTACTTACTGCGTCATTATACCTGTTGTCCTGATGTGTCATCCTACTGCGTCATTATACCTGTTGTCCTGGCTGTCATCTTACTGCGTCATTATACCTGTTGTCCTGCTGTGTCAACTTACTGCGTCATTATACCTGTTGTCCTGATGTGTCATCCTACTGGGTCATTATACCTGTCGTCCTGGCTGTCGTCTTACTGCGTCATTATACCTGATGTCCTGGCTGTCATCTTACTGCGTCATTATACCTGTCGTGCTGGCTGTCGTCTTACTGCGTCATTATACCTGTTCTCCTGATGTGTCATCCTACTGCGTCATTATATCTGTCATCCTGGCTGTCATCTTACTGCGTCATTATACCTGTTCTCCAGATGTGTCATCCTACTGCGTCATTATACCTGATGTCCTAATGTGTCATCCTACTGCGTCATTATACCTGTCGTCCTGGCTGTCGTCTTACTGCGTCATTATACCTGTTGTCCTGCTGTGTCAACTTACTGCGTCATCATACCTGTCGTCCTGGCTGTCATCTTACTGCGTCATTATACCTGTTGTCCTGATGTGTCAACTAACAGCGTCATTATACCTGTTGTCCTGGCTGTCATCTTACTGTGTCATTATACCTGTCGTCGTGGCTGTCATCTTACTGTGTCATTATACCTGTTGTCCTAATGTGTCATCCTACTGCGTCATTATACCTGTTGTCCTGATGTGTCATTCTACTGCGTCATTATACGTGTCGTCCTGGCTGTCATCTTACTGCGTCATTATACCTGTTGTCCTGATGTGTCAACTAACAGCATCATTATACCTGTTGTCCTAATGTGTCATCCTACTGCGTCATTATACCTGTCGTCCTGGCTGTCATCTTGCTGCCTCATTATACCTGTTGTCCCTTTCTGTCAACTTACTGCGTCATTATACCTGTTGTCCTGATGTGTCATCCTACTGTGTCATTATACCTGTTGTCCTGGCTGTCATCTTACTGCGTCATTAGACCTGTTGTCCTAATGTGTCATCCTACTGCGTCATTATACCTGTTCTCCTGATGTGTCAACTTACTGCGTCATTATACCTGTCGTCCTGGCTGTCGTCTTACTGCGCCATTATACCTGATGTCCTGATATGTCATCCTACTGCGTCATTATACCTGTCTTCCTGGCTGTCGTCTTACTGCGTCATTATACCTGTTGTCCTAAAGAGTAAACTTACTGCGTCATTATACCTGTTGTCCTAATGTGTAAACTTACTGCGTCATTATACCTGTCGTCCTGGCTGTCATCATACTGTGTCATTATACCTGTTGTCCTGATGTGTCATCCTACAGCGTTATTATACGTGTCGTCCTGGCTGTCATCTTACTGCGTCATTATACCTGTCGTCTTAGTTGTCATCTTACTGCGTCATTATACCTGATGTCCTAATGTGTCATCCTACTGCGTCATTATACCTGTTGTCCTAATGTGTAAACTTAATGCGTCATTATACCTGTCGTCCTGGCTGTCATCATACTGCGTCATTATACCTGTTGTCCTGATGTGTCATCCTACTGCGTCATTATACCTGTCGTCCTGGCTGTCATCTTACTGCGTCATTATACCTGTTGTCCTGATGTGTCAACTAACAGCGTCATTATACCTGTTGTCCTAATGTGTCATCCTACTGCGTCATTATACCTATTCTCCTGATGTGTCAACCTACTGCGTCATTATACCTGTTCTCCTGGTGTGTCATCCTACTGTGTTATTATACCTGTTGTCCTGATGTGTCATCCTACTGTGTCATTATACCTGTTGTCCTGGCTGTCGTCTTATTGCGTCATTATACCTGTCGTCCTGGCTGTCATCTTACCACGTCATTATACCTGTTCTCCTGATGTGTCATCCTACTGTGTCATTATACCTGTCGTCCTGGCTGTCATCTTATTGCGTCATTATACCTGTTGTCCTGGCTGTCATCTTACTGTGTCATTATACCTGTTGTCCTGTTGTGTGTACTTACTGCGTCATTATACCTGTTGTCCTGATGTGTCATCCTACTGCGTCATTATACCTGTTGTCCTGGCTGTCATCTTACTGCGTCATTATACCTGTTGTCCTGCTGTGTCAACTTACTGCGTCATTATACCTGTTGTCCTGATGTGTCATCCTACTGGGTCATTATACCTGTCGTCCTGGCTGTCGTCTTACTGCGTCATTATACCTGATGTCCTGGCTGTCATCTTACTGCGTCATTATACCTGTCGTGCTGGCTGTCGTCTTACTGCGTCATTATACCTGTTCTCCTGATGTGTCATCCTACTGCGTCATTATATCTGTCATCCTGGCTGTCATCTTACTGCGTCATTATACCTGTTCTCCAGATGTGTCATCCTACTGCGTCATTATACCTGATGTCCTAATGTGTCATCCTACTGCGTCATTATACCTGTCGTCCTGGCTGTCGTCTTACTGCGTCATTATACCTGTTGTCCTGCTGTGTCAACTTACTGCGTCATCATACCTGTCGTCCTGGCTGTCATCTTACTGCGTCATTATACCTGTTGTCCTGATGTGTCAACTAACAGCGTCATTATACCTGTTGTCCTGGCTGTCATCTTACTGTGTCATTATACCTGTCGTCGTGGCTGTCATCTTACTGTGTCATTATACCTGTTGTCCTAATGTGTCATCCTACTGCGTCATTATACCTGTTGTCCTGATGTGTCATTCTACTGCGTCATTATACGTGTCGTCCTGGCTGTCATCTTACTGCGTCATTATACCTGTTGTCCTGATGTGTCAACTAACAGCATCATTATACCTGTTGTCCTAATGTGTCATCCTACTGCGTCATTATACCTGTCGTCCTGGCTGTCATCTTGCTGCCTCATTATACCTGTTGTCCCTTTCTGTCAACTTACTGCGTAATTATACCTGTTGTCTTGATGTGTCATCCTACTGCGTCATTATACCTGTCGTCCTGGCTGTCGTCTTACTGCGTCATTATACCTGATGTCCTGATATGTCATACTACTGCGTCATTATACCTGTCGTCCTGGCTGTCATCTTATTGCGTCATTATACCTGTTGTCCTGGCTGTCATCTTACTGTGTCATTATACCTGTTGTCCTGTTGTGTGTACTTACTGCGTCATTATACCTGTTGTCCTGATGTGTCATCCTACTGCGTCATTATACCTGTTGTCCTGGCTGTCATCTTACTGCGTCATTATACCTGTTGTCCTGCTGTGTCAACTTACTGGGTCATTATACCTGTCGTCCTGGCTGTCGTCTTACTGCGTCATTATACCTGATGTCCTGGCTGTCATCTTACTGCGTCATTATACCTGTCGTGCTGGCTGTCGTCTTACTGCGTCATTATACCTGTTCTCCTGATGTGTCATCCTACTGCGTCATAATACCTGTTGTCCTGGCTGTCATCCTACTGCGTCATTATACCTGTTGTCCTGATGTGTCATCCTACTGCGTCATTATACCTGTGCTCCTGTTGTGTCAACTTACTGCGTCATTATACCTGTTGTCTTGATGTGTCATCCTACTGCGTCATTATATCTGTCGTCCTGGCAGTCATCTTATTGCGTCATTTTACCCGTGCTCCTGGTGTGTCGTCTTACTGCGTCATTATACCTGATGTCCTGATATATCATCCTACTGCGTCATTATACCTGTCGTCCTGGCTGTCATCTTACTGCGTCATCATACCTGTCGTCCTGGCTGTCATCTTTCTGCGTCATTATACCTGTTCTCCTGTTGTGTCATCCTACTGTGTCATTATACCTGTCGTCCTGGCTGTCGTCTTACTGCGTCATTATACCTGATGTCCTAATGTGTCATCCTACTGCGTCATTATACCTGTCGTCCTGGCTGTCATCTTACTGCGTCAGTATACCTGTTCTCCTTATGTGTCATCCTACTGCGTCATTATACCTGTCGTCCTGCTGTGTCAACTTACTGCGTCATTATACCTGTCGTCCTGGCTGTCATCTTACTGCGTCATTATACCTGTCGTCTTAGTTGTCATCTTACTGCGTCATTATACCTGTTCTCCTGTTGTGTCATCCTACTGTGTCATTATACCTGTCGTCCTGGCTGTCGTCTTACTGCGTCATTATACCTGTTGTCCTAAAGAGTAAACTTACTGCGTCATTATACCTGTTGTCCTAATGTGTAAACTTACTGCGTCATTATACCTGTCGTCCTGGCTGTCATCATACTGTGTCATTATACCTGTTGTCCTGATGTGTCATCCTACAGCGTTATTATACGTGTCGTCCTGGCTGTCATCTTACTGCGTCATTATACCTGTCGTCTTAGTTGTCATCTTACTGCGTCATTATACCTGATGTCCTAATGTGTCATCCTACTGCGTCATTATACCTGTTGTCCTAATGTGTAAACTTAATGCGTCATTATACCTGTCGTCCTGGCTGTCATCATACTGCGTCATTATACCTGTTGTCCTGATGTGTCATCCTACAGCGTCATTATACCTGTCGTCCTGGCTGTCGTCTTACTGCGTCATTCTACATGATGTCCTGATATGTCATCCTACTGCGTCATTATACCTGTCGTCCTGGCTGTCATCTTACTGCGTCATTATACCTGTTGTCCTGGCTGTCATCTTACTGCGTCATTATACCTGTTGTCCTGGCTGTCGTCTTACTGCGTCATTATACCTGTCGTCCTGATGTGTCAACTTACTGCGTCATTATACCTGTTGTCCTGATTTGTCAAATTACTGTGTCATTATACCTGTTCTCCTGATGTGTCATCCTACTGTGTCATTATACCTGTTGTCCTGGCTGTTATCTTACTGCGTCATTAGACCTGTTGTCCTGCCGTGTCAACTTATTGCGTCATTATACCTGTTGTCCTGATGTGTCATCCTACTGCGTCATTATACCTGTCGTCCTGGCTGTCATCTTACTGCATCATTATACCTGTTGTCCTGATGTGTCAACTAACAGCGTCATTATACCTGTTGTCCTAATGTGTCATCCTACTGCGTCATTATACCTATTCTCCTGATGTGTCAACCTACTGCGTCATTATACCTGTTCTCCTGGTGTGTCATCCTACTGTGTTATTATACCTGTTGTCCTGATGTGTCATCCTACTGTGTCATTATACCTGTTGTCCTGGCTGTCGTCTTATTGCGTCATTATACCTGTCGTCCTGGCTGTCATCTTACCACGTCATTATACCTGTTCTCCTGATGTGTCATCCTACTGTGTCATTATACCTGTCGTCCTGATGTGTCATCCTACTGCGTCATTATACCTGTCGTCCTGGCTGTCATCTTACTGCGTCATTATACCTGTTGTCCTGTTGTGTCAACTTACTGCGTCATTTTACCTGTTGTCCTGATGTGTCATCCTACTGCGTCATTATATCTGTCATCCTGGCTGTCATCTTATTTCGTCATTATACCTGTTCTCCTGATGTGTCATCCTACTGCGTCATTATACCTATTGTCCTGATGTGTCATCCAACTGTGTCATTATACCTGTCGTCCTGGCTGTCGTCTTACTGCGTCATTATACCTGATGTCCTGATATGTCATCCTACTGCGTCATTATACCTGTCGTCCTGGCTGTCATCTTACTGCGTCATTATACCTGTTGTCCTGCTGTGTCAACTTACTGCGTCATTATACCTGTTGTCCTGATGTGTCATCCTACTGCGTCATTATATCTGTCATCCTGGCTGTCATCTTACTGCGTCATTATACCTGTTCTCCAGATGTGTCATCCTACTGCGTCATTATACCTGATGTCCTAATGTGTCATCCTACTGCGTCATTATACCTGTCGTCCTGGCTGTCGTCTTACTGCGTCATTATACCTGTTGTCCTGCTGTGTCATCCTACTGCGTCATTATACCTGTCGTCCTGGCTGTCGTCTTACTGCGTCATTATACCTGATGTCCTGACATGTCATCCTACTGCGTCATTATACCTGTCGTCCTGGCTGTCATCTTACTGCGTCATTATACCTGTCTTCTTAGTTGTCATCTTACTGAGTCATTATACCTGTTGTCCTGCTGTGTCAACTTACTGCGTCATTATACCTGTTGTCCTGATGTGTCATCCTACTGTGTCATTATACCTGTCGTCCTGGCTGTCATCTTACTGCGTCATTATACCTGTCGTCCTGGCTGTCGTCTTACTGCGTCATTATACCTGATGTCCTGATATGTCATCCTACTGCGTCATTATACCTGTCGTCCTGGCTGTCATCCTACTGCGTCATTATACCTGTCGTCCTGGCTGTCGTCTTACTGCGTCATTATACCTGTTGTCCTGGCTGTCATCATACTGTGTCATTATACCTGTTGTCCTGATGTGTCATCCTACAGCGTCATTATACCTGTCGTCATGGCTGTCGTCTTACTGCGTCATTATACCTGATGTCCTGATATGTCATCCTACTGCGTCATTATACCTGTTGTCCTGATGTGTCATCCTACTGTGTCATTATACCTGTCGTCCTGGCTGTCATCTTACTGTGTCATTATACCTGTTGTCCTGATGTGTCATCCTACTGCGTCATTATACCTGTCGTCCTGGCTGTCATCTTACTGCGTCATTATACCTGTCGTCTTAGTTGTCATCTTACTGCGTCATTATACCTGTCGTCTTAGTTGTCATCTTACAGCGTCATTATACCTGTCGTCCTGATGTGTCATCCTACTGTGTCATTATACCTGTTGTCCTGGCTGTCAATTTACTGTGTCATTATACCTGTCGTCCTGTTGTGTCAACTTACTGCGTCATTATACCTGTTGTCCTGATGTGTCATCCTACTGTGTCATTATACCTGTTGTGCTAATGTGTCATCCTACTGCGTCATTATACATGTCGTCCTGGCAGTCATCTTACTGCGTCATTATACCTGTGCTCCTGGTGTGTCATCCTACACCGTCATTATACCTGTCGTCCTGGCAGTCATCTTACTGCGTCATTATACCTGATGTCCTGATATGTCATCCTACTGCGTCATTATACCTGTCTTCTTAGTTGTCATCTTACTGCGTCATTATACCTGTTGTCCAGATTTGTCAACTTACTGTGTCATTATACCTTTTGTCTTGATGTGTCATCCTACTGCGTCATTATACGTGTCGTCCTGGCTGTCATCTTATTGCGTCATTATACCTGTTCTCCTGATGTGTCATCCTACTGCGTCATTATACCTGTTGTCCTGATGTGTCATCCTACTGTGTCATTATACCTGTCGTCCTGGCTGTCGTCTTACTGCGTCATTATACCTGATGTCCTGATATGTCATCCTACTGCGTCATTATACCTGTCGTCCTGGCTGTCATCTTACTGCGTCATTATACCTGTTGTCCTGCTGTGTCAACTAACTGCGTCATTATACCTGTTGTCCTGATGTGTCATCCTACTGCGTCATTATATCTGTCATCCTGGCTGTCATCTTACTGCGTCATTATACCTGTTCTCCAGATGTGTCATCCTACTGCGTCATTATACCTGATGTCCTAATGTGTCATCCTACTGCGTAATTATACCTGTCCTCCTGGCTTTCTTCTTACTGCGTCACTATACCTGTTCTCCTTATGTGTCATCCTACTGTGTCATTATACCTGTCGTCCTGATGTGTCATCCTACTGCGTCATTATACCTGTCGTCCTGGCTGTCATCTTACTGTGTCATTATATCTGTTGTCCTGCTGTGTCAACTAACTGCGTCATTATACCTGTTGTCCTGATGTGTCAACTAACAGCGTCATTATACCTGTTGTCCTGATGTGTCATCCTACTGCGTCATTATACGCGTCGTCCTGGCTGTCATCTTACTGCGTCATTATACCTGTTGTCCTGATTTGTCATCTTTCTAAGTCATTATACCTGTTGTCCTGGCTGTCATCATACTGTGTCATTATACCTGTTGTCCTGATGTGTCATCCTACACCGTCATTATACCTGTCGTCCTGGCTGTCGTCTTACTGCGTCATTATACTTTATGTCCTGATATGTCATCCTACTGCGTCATCATACCTGTTGTCCTGATGTGTCATCCTACTGCGTCATTATACCTGTTGTCCTGGCTGTCATCTTACTGCGTCATTAGACCTGTTGTCCTGCTGTGTCATCCTACTGCGTCATTATACCTGTTGTCCTGATGTGTCAACTAACAGCATCATTATACCTGTTGTCCTGATGTGTCATCCTACTGCGTCATTATACCTGTCGTCCTGGCTGTCATCTTACTGCGTCATTATACCTGTCGTCTTAGTTGTCATCTTACTGCGTCATTATACCTGTCGTCTTAGTTGTCATCTTACAGCGTCATTATACCTGATGTCCTGATATGTCATCCTACTGCGTCATTATACCTGTTGTCCTGATATGTCATCCTACTGTGTCATTATACCTGTCGTCCTGGCTGTCATCTTACTGTGTCATTATACCTGTTGTCCTGATGTGTCATCCTACTGTGTCATTATACCTGTTGTCCTGATGTGTCATCCTACTGCGTCATTATACCTGTCGTCCTGGCTGTCATCTTACTGCGTCATTATACCTGTCGTCTTAGTTGTCATCTTACTGCGTCATTATACCTGTCGTCTTAGTTGTCATCTTACAGCGTCATTATACCTGTTGTCCTGATGTGTCATCCTACTGCGTCATTATACCTGTTGTCCTGATTTGTCATCTTTCTAAGTCATTATACCTGTTGTCCTGGCTGTCATCATACTGTGTCATTATACCTGTTGTCCTGATGTGTCATCCTACACCGTCATTATACCTGTCGTCCTGGCTGTCGTCTTACTGCGTCATTAGACCTGTTGTCCTGATTTGTCATCTTACTAAGTCATTATACCTGTTGTCCTGGCTGTCATCATACTGTGTCATTATACCTGTTGTCCTGATGTGTCATCCTACACCGTCATTATACCTGTCGTCCTGGCTGTCATCTTACTGCGTCATTATACCTGATGTCCTGATATATCATCCTACTGTGTCATTATACCTGTCGTCCTGGCTGTCGTCTTACTGCGTCATTATACCTGTTGTCCTGGCTGTCATCATACTGTGTCATTATACCTGTTGTCCTGGCTGTCATCTTATTGCGTCATTATACCTGTTGTTCTGCTGTGTCAACTTACTGCGTCATTATACCTGTTGTCCTGGCTGTCATCCTACTGCGTCATTATATCTGTCATCCTGGTTTGTCATCTTACTGCGTCATTATACCTGTCGTCCTAGCTGTCATCTTACTGCGTCATTATACCTGTCGTCCTGATTTGTCATCTTACTAAGTCATTATACCTGTTGTCCTGGCTGTCATCTTACTGCGTCATTATACCTGTTGTCCTGTTGTGTCAACTTACTGCGTCATTATACCTGTTGTCCTGATGTGTCATCCTACTGCGTCATTATACGTTTCGTCCTGGCTGTCATCCTACTGCGTCATTATAGCTGTCGTCCTGGCAGTCATCTTACTGCGTTATTATACCTGTCGTCCTGGCTGTCATCTTACTGCGTCATTATACCTGTTGTCCTAATGTGTCAACATACTGTGTCATTATACCTGTTGTCCTGATGTGTCATCCTACTGCGTCATTATACCTGTCGTCCTGGCTGTCATCTTTCTGCGTCATTATACCTGTTGTCCTGATGTGTCATCCTACTGCGTCATCATATCTGTCGTCCTGGCTGTCATCTTACTGCGTCATTATACCTGTCGTCCTGGCTGTCATCTTACTGTGTCATTATACCTGTTGTCCTAATGTGTCAACTTACTGTGTCATTATACCTGTTCTCCTGATGTGTCATCCTACTGCATCATTATACCTGTTGTCCTGGCTGTCATCTTACTGCGTCATTATACCTGTTGTCCTGATGTGTCATCCTACTACGTCATTATACCTGTTGTCCAGATGAGTCATCCTACTGCGTCATTATATCTGTCGTCCTGGCTGTCATCTTACTGCGTCATTATACCTGTCGTCCAGGCTGTCATCTTTCTGCGTCATTATACCTGTTGTCCTGATGTGTCATCCTACTGCGTCATTATACCTGTTGTCCTGGCTGTCATCTTACTGTGTCATTATACCTGTTGTCCCTTTCTGTCAACTTACTGCGTCATTATACCTGTTGTCTTGATGTGTCATCCTACTGCGTCATTATACCTGTTCTCGTGATATGTCATCCTACTGTGTCATTATACCTGTCGTCCTGGCTGTCGTCTTACTGCGTCATTATACCTGTCGTCCTGGCTGTCATCTTACTGCGTCATTATACCTGTTCTCCTGATGTGTCATCCTACTGCGTCATTATACCTGTTGTCCTAATGTGTCATCCTACTGCCTCATTATACCTGATGTCCTGATGTGTCATCCTACTGTGTCATTATACCTGTTGTCCTGATGTGTCATCCTACTGTGTCATTATACCTGTTGTCCTGATGTGTCATCCTACTGCGTCATTATACCTGTCGTCCTGGCTGTCATCTTACTGCGTCATTATACCTGTCGTCTTAGTTGTCATCTTACTGCGTCATTATACCTGTCGTCTTAGTTGTCATCTTACAGCGTCATTATACCTGTTCTCCTGATGTGTCATCCTACTGCGTCATTATACCTGTTGTCCTGATTTGTCATCTTTCTAAGTCATTATACCTGTTGTCCTGGCTGTCATCATACTGTGTCATTATACCTGTTGTCCTGATGTGTCATCCTACACCGTCATTATACCTGTCGTCCTGGCTGTCATCTTACTGCGTCATTATACCTGTTGTCCTGATGTGTCATCCTACTGTGTCATTGTACCTGTTGTCCTGGCTGTCAATTTACTGTGTCATTATACCTGTCGTCCTGTTGTGTCAACTTACTGCGTCATTATACCTGTTGTCTTGATGTGTCATCCTACTGTGTCATTATACCTGTTGTGCTAATGTGTCATCCTACTGCGTCATTATACATGTCGTCCTGGCAGTCATCTTACTGCGTCATTATACCTGTGCTCCTGGTGTGTCATCCTACACCGTCATTATACCTGTCGTCCTGGCAGTCATCTTACTGCGTCATTATACCTGATGTCCTGATATGTCATCCTACTGCGTCATTATACCTGTCTTCTTAGTTGTCATCTTACTGCGTCATTATACCTGTTGTCCAGATTTGTCAACTTACTGTGTCATTATACCTTTTGTCTTGATGTGTCATCCTACTGCGTCATTATACGTGTCGTCCTGGCTGTCATCTTATTGCGTCATTATACCTGTTGTCCTAATGTGTAAACATACTGCGTCATTATACCTGTTGTCCTGATGTGTCATCCTACTGCGTCATTATACGCGTCGTCCTGGCTGTCATCTTTCTGCTACATTATACCTGTCGTTCTGGCTGTCATCTTACTGCGTCATTATACCTGTCGTCCTGATTTGTCATCTTACTAAGTCATTATACCTGTTGTCCTGGCTGTCATCATACTGTGTCATTATACCTGTTGTCCTGATGTGTCATCCTACACCGTCATTATACCTGTCGTCCTGGCTGTCATCTTACTGCGTCATTATACCTGATGTCCTGATATGTCATCCTACTGCGTCATTATACCTGTTGTCCTGATGTGTCATCCTACTGCGTCATTATACCTGTTGTCCTGGCTGTCATCTTACTGCGTCATTAGACCTGTTGTCCTGCTGTGTCATCCTACTGCGTCATTATACCTGTTGTCCTGATGTGTCAACTAACAGCATCATTATACCTGTTATCCTAATGTGTCATCCTACTGCGTCATTATACCTGATGTCCTGATGTGTCATCCTACTGCGTCATTATACCTGTCGTCCTGGCTGTCGTCTTACTGCGTAATTATACCTGATGTCCTGATATATCATCCTACTGTGTCATTATACCTGTCGTCCTGGCTGTCATCTTACTGCGTCATTATACCTGTTATCCTGATGTGTCATCCTACTGCGTCATTATACCTGTCGTCCTGGCTGTCGTCTTACTGCGTCATTATAGCTGATGTCCTGATATGTCATCCTACTGCGTCATTATACCTGTCGTCCTGGCTGTCATCTTACTGCGTCATTATACCTGTCTTCTTAGTTGTCATCTTACTGAGTCATTATACCTGTTGTCCTGCTGTGTCAACTTACTGCGTCATTATACCTGTTGTCCTGATGTGTCATCCTACTGTGTCATTATACCTGTCTTCCTGGCTGTCATCTTACTGCGTCATTATACCTGTCGTCCTGGCTGTCGTCTTACTGCGTCATTATACCTGATGTCCTGATATGTCATCCTACTGCGTCATTATACCTGTCGTCCTGGCTGTCATCCTACTGCGTCATTATACCTGTCGTCCTGGCTGTCGTCTTACTGCGTCATTATACCTGTCGTCCTGGCTGTCATCATACTGTGTCATTATACCTGTTGTCCTGGCTGTCATCTTATTGCGTCATTATACCTGTTGTTCTGCTGTGTCAACTTACTGCGTCATTATACCTGTTGTCCTGGCTGTCATCCTACTGCGTCATTATATCTGTCATCCTGGCTGTCATCTTACTGCGTCATTATACCTGTTCTCCTGATGTGTCATCCTACTGCGTCATTATACCTGATGTCCTAATGTATCATCCTACTGCGTCATTATACCTGTCGTCCTGGCTGTCTTCTTACTGCGTCATTATACCTGTTCTCCTTATGTGTCATCCTACTGTGTCATTATACCTGTCGTCCTGATGTGTCATCCTACTGCGTCATTATACCTGTCGTCCTGGCTGTCATCTTACTGCGTCATTATACCTGTTGTCCTGATGTGTCATCTTACTGCGTCATTATACCTGTTGTCCTGTTGTGTCATCCTACTGTGTCATTATACCTGTCATCCTGGCTGTCATCTTACTGCGTCATTATACCTGTTGTCCTAATGTGTAAACTTACTGCGTCATTATACCTGTCGTCCTGGCTGTCATCTTACTGCGTCATTATACCTGTTGTCCTGATGTGTCATCCTCCAGTGTCATTATACGTGTCATCCTGGTTTGTCATCTTACTGCGTCATTATACCTGTCGTCCTAGCTGTCATCTTACTGCGTCATTATACCTGTCGTCCTGATTTGTCATCTTACTGCGTCATTATACCTGTTGTCCTGGCTGTCATCTTACTGCGTCATTATACCTGTTGTCCTGTTGTGTCAACTTACTGCGTCATTATACCTGTTGTCCTGATGTGTCATCCTACTGCGTCATTATACGTTTCGTCCTGGCTGTCATCCTACTGCGTCATTATAGCTGTCGTCCTGGCAGTCATCTTACTGCGTTATTATACCTGTCGTCCTGGCTGTCATCTTACTGCGTCATTATACCTGTTGTCCTAATGTGTCAACTTACTGTGTCATTATACCTGTTGTCCTGATGTGTCATCCTACTGCGTCATTATACGTTTCGTCCTGGCTGTCATCCTACTGCGTCATTATAGCTGTCGTCCTGGCAGTCATCTTACTGCGTTATTATACCTGTCGTCCTGGCTGTCATCTTACTGTGTCATTATACCTGTTGTCCTAATGTGTCAACTTACTGTGTCATTATACCTGTTGTCCTGATGTGTCATCCTACTGCGTCATTATACCTGTCGTCCTGGCTGTCATCTTACTGCGTCATTATACCTGTCGTCCTGGCTGTCATCTTACAGCGTCATTATACCTGTTGTCCTAATGTGTCAACTTACTGTGTCATTATACCTGTTCTCCTGATGTGTCATCCTACTGCATCATTATACCTGTTGTCCTGGCTGTCATCTTACTGCGTCATTATACCTGTTGTCCTGATGTGTCATCCTACTACGTCATTATACCTGTTGTCCAGATGAGTCATCCTACTGCGTCATTATATCTGTCGTCCTGGCTGTCATCTTACTGCGTCATTATACCTGTCGTCCAGGCTGTCATCTTTCTGCGTCATTATACCTGTTGTCCTGATGTGTCATCCTACTGCGTCATTATATCTGTCGTCCTGGCTGTCATACTGCATCATTATACCTGTTGTCCTGATGTGTCAACTTACTGCGTCATTATATCTGTTGTCCTGCTGTGTCAACTTACTGCGTCATTATACCTGTTGTCCTGATGTGTCATCCTACTGCGTCATTATACCTGTCGTCCTGGCTGTCGTCTTTCTGCGTCATTATACCTGATGTCCTGATATGTCATCCAACTGCGTCATTATACCTGTCGTCCTGGCTGTCATCTTACTGCGTCATTATACCTGTCGTCCTGGCTGTCATCTTACTGCGTCATTATACCTGTTGTCCTGATGTGTCATCTTACTGCGTCATTATACCTGTCGTCCTGATTTGTCATCTTACTAAGTCATTATACCTGTTGTCCTGGCTGTCATCTTACTGCGTCATTATACCTGTTGTCCTGTTGTGTCAACTTACTGCGTCATTATACCTGTTGTCCTGATGTGTCATCCTACTGCGTCATTATACGTTTCGTCCTGGCTGTCATCCTACTGCGTCATTATAGCTGTCGTCCTGGCAGTCATCTTACTGCGTTATTATACCTGTCGTCCTGGCTGTCATCTTACTGCGTCATTATACCTGTTGTCCTAATGTGTCAACTTACTGTGTCATTATACCTGTTGTCCTGATGTGTCATCCTACTGCGTCATTATACCTGTCGTCCTGGCTGTCATCTTTCTGCGTCATTATACCTGTTGTCCTGATGTGTCATCCTACTGCGTCATTATACCTGTTCTCCTGATGTGTCATCCTACTGCGTCATTATATCTGTCATCCTGGCTGTCATCTTACTGCGTCATTATACCTGTTCTCCTGATGTGTCATCCTACTGCGTCATTATACCTGTTGTCCTGATGTGTCATCCTACTGCGTCATTATACCTGTCGTCCTGGCTGTCATCTTACTGTGTCATTATACCTGTTGTCCTAATGTGTCATCCTACTGCGTCATTATACCTGTTGTCCTTTCTGTCATCTTACTGCGTCATTAGACCTGTTGTCCTGCTGTGTCAACATACTGCATCATTATACCTGTTGTCCTGATGTGTCATCCTACTGTGTCATTATGCCTGTCGTCGTGGCTGTCATCTTACTGTGTCATTATACCTGTTGTCCTAATGTGTCATCCTACTGCGTCATTATACCTGTTCTCCTGATGTGTCATCCTACTGCGTCATTATACCTGTCGTCTTAGTTGTCATCTTACTGCGTCATTATACCTGTTGTCCTGATGTGTCATCCTACTGTGTCATTAGACCTGTCGTCCTGGCTGTCGTCTTACTGCGTCATTATACCTGATGTCCTGATATGTCATCCTACTGCGTCATTATACCTGTTGTCATGCTGTGTCAACTTACTGCGTCATTATACCTGTTGTCCTGATGTGTCATCCTACTGTGTCATTATACCTGTCGTCCTGGCTGTCATCTTACTGCGTCATTATACCTGTCGTCTTAGTTGTCATCTTTCTGCGTCATTATACCTGTTCTCCTGATGTGTCATCCTACAGCGTCATTATACCTGTCGTCCTGATTTGTCATCTTACTACGTCATTATACCTGTTGTCCTGTTGTGTCAACTTACTGCGTCATTATACCTGTTGTCCTGATGTGTCATCCTACTGCGCCATTATACCTGATGTCCTGATATGTCATCCTACTGTGTCATTATACCTGTTGTCCTAATGTGTCAACTTACTGCGTCATTATACCTGTTGTCTTGATGTGTCATCCTACTGCGTCATTATACCTGTTGTCTTGATGTGTCATCCTACTGCGTCATTATACCTGTTCTCGTGATGTCTCTTCCTACTGCGTCATTATACCTGTTGTCCTGCCTGTCATCTTACTGTGTCATTATACCTGTTGTCCTGGCTGTCATCTTACTGCGTCATTATACCTGTTGTCCTGATGTGTCATCCTACTGCGTCATTATACCTGTTCTCGTGATGTGTCATCCTACTGCGTCATTATACCTGTTGTCCTGCCTGTCATCTTACTGTGTCATTATACCTGTTGTCCTGCTGTGTCAACTTACTGCGTCATTATACCTGTTGTCCTGATGTGTCATCCTACTGGGTCATTATACCTGTCGTCCTGGCTGTCGTCTTACTGCGTCATTATACCTGTCGTCTTAGTTGTCATCTTACTGCGTCATTATACCTGTTCTCCTGTTGTGTCATCCTACTGTGTCATTATACCTGTCGTCCTGGCTGTCGTCTTACTGCGTCATTATACCTGATGTCCTAATGTGTCATCCTACTGCGTCATTATACCTGTTGTCCTGATTTGTCAACTTACTGTGTCATAATACCTGTCATCCTGGCTGTCATCTTAATGCGTCATTATACCTGTTGTCCTAAAGAGTAAACTTACTGCGTCATTATACCTGTTGTCCTAATGTGTAAACTTACTGCGTCATTATACCTGTCGTCCTGGCTGTCATCATACTGTGTCATTATACCTGTTGTCCTGATGTGTCATCCTACAGCGTCATTATACGTGTCGTCCTGGCTGTCATCTTACTGCGTCATTATACCTGTCGTCTTAGTTGTCATCTTACTGCGTCATTATACCTGATGTCCTAATGTGTAAACTTAATGCGTCATTATACCTGTCGTCCTGGCTGTCATCCTACTGCGTCATTATACCTGTTGTCCTAATGTGTAAACTTAATGCGTCATTATACCTGTCGTCCTGGCTGTCATCATACTGCGTCATTATACCTGTTGTCCTGATGTGTCATCCTACAGCGTCATTATACCTGTCGTCCTGGCTGTCGTCTTACTGCGTCATTCTACCTGATGTCCTGATATGTCATCCTACTGCGTCATTATACCGGTCGTCCTGGCTGTCATCTTACTGCGTCATTATACCTGTTGTCCTGGCTGTCATCTTACTGCGTCATTATACCTGTTGTCCTGGCTGTCATCTTACTGCGTCATTATACCTGTCGTCCTGATGTGTCAACTTACTGCGTCATTATACCTGTTGTCCTGATTTGTCAAATTACTGTGTCATTATACCTGTTCTCCTAATGTGTCATCCTACTGTGTCATTATACCTGTTGTCCTGGCTGTTATCTTACTGCGTCATTAGACCTGTTGTCCTGCCGTGTCAACTTATTGCGTCATTATACCTGTTGTCCTGATGTGTCATCCTACTGCGTCATTATACCGGTCGTCCTGGCTGTCATCTTACTGCGTCATTATACCTGATGTCCTGATATATCATCTTACTGCGTCATTATACCTGTTGTCCTGATGTGTCAACTAACAGCGTCATTATACCTGTTGTCCTAATGTGTCATCCTACTGCGTCATTATACCTGTTCTCCTGATGTGTCAACCTACTGCGTCATTATACCTGTTCTCCTGGTGTGTCATCCTACTGTGTTATTATACCTGTTGTCCTGATGTGTCATCCTACTGTGTCATTATACCTGTTGTCCTGGCTGTCGTCTTATTGCGTCATTATACCTGTCGTCCTGGCTGTCATCTTACCACGTCATTATACCTGTTCTCCTGATGTGTCATCCTACTGTGTCATTATACCTGTCGTCCTGATGTGTCATCCTACTGCGTCATTATACCTGTCGTCCTGGCTGTCATCTTACTGCGTCATTATACCTGTTGTCCTGTTGTGTCAACTTACTGCGTCATTATACCTGTTCTCCTGATGTGTCAACCTACTGCGTCATTATACCTGTTCTCCTGGAGTGTCATCCTACTGTGTTATTATACCTGTTGTCCTGATGTGTCATCCTACTGTGTCATTATACCTGTTGTCCTGGCTGTCGTCTTATTGCGTCATTATACCTGTCGTCCTGGCTGTCATCTTACTACGTCATTATACCTGTTCTCCTGATGTGTCATCCTACTGTGTCATTATACCTGTCGTCCTGATGTGTCATCCTACTGCGTCATTATACCTGTCGTCCTGGCTGTCATCTTACTGCGTCATTATACCTGTTGTCCTGTTGTGTCAACTTACTGCGTCATTATACCTGTTGTCCTAATGTGTAAACTTACTGCGTCATTATACCTGTCGTCCTGGCTGTCATCATACTGTGTCATTATACCTGTTGTCCTGATGTGTCATCCTACAGCGTCATTACACGTGTCGTCCTGGCTGTCATCTTACTGCGTCATTATACCTGTCGTCTTAGTTGTCATCTTACTGCGTCATTATACCTGATGTCCTAATGTGTCATCCTACTGCGTCATTATACCTGTTGTCCTAATGTGTAAACTTAATGCGTCATTATACCTGTCGTCCTGGCTGTCATCATACTGCGTCATTATACCTGTTGTCCTGATGTGTCATCCTACAGCGTCATTATACCTGTCGTCCTGGCTGTCGTCTCACTGCGTCATTCTACCTGATGTCCTGATATGTCATCCTACTGCGTCATTATACCTGTCGTCCTGGCTGTCATCTTACTGCGTCATTATACCTGTTGTCCTGGCTGTCATCTTACTGCGTCATTATACCTGTTGTCCTGGCTGTCATCTTACTGCGTCATTATACCTGTCGTCCTGATGTGTCAACTTACTGCGTCATTATACCTGTTGTCCTGATTTGTCAAATTACTGTGTCATTATACCTGTTGTCCTGATGTGTCATCCTACTGCGTCATTATACCTGTCGTCCTGGCTGTCATCTTACTGCGTCATTATACCTGTTGTCCTGATGTGTCAACTAACAGCGTCATTATACCTGTTGTCCTAATGTGTCATCCTACTGCGTCATTATAGCTGTCGTCCTGGCAGTCATCTTACTGCGTCATTATACCTGTGCTCCTGGTGTGTCATCCTACTGTGTCATTTTACCTGTTGTCCTGATGTGTCATCCTACTGTGTCATTATACCTGTCGTCCTGGCTGTCGTCTTACTGCGTCATTATACCTGATGTCCTGATATGTCATCCTACTGCGTCATTATACCTGTCGTCCTGGCTGTCGTCTTACTGCGTCATTATACCTGATGTCCTGATATGTCATCCTACTGCGTCATTATACCTGTCTTCTTAGTTGTCATCTTACTGCGTCATTATACCTGTTGTCCAGATTTGTCAACTTACTGTGTCATTATACCTTTTGTCTTGATGTGTCATACTACTGCGTCATTATACGTGTCGTCCTGGCTGTCATCTTACTGCGTCATTATGCCTGATGTCCTGATATGTCATCCTACTGCGTCATTATACCTGTCGTCCTGGCTGTCGTCTTACTGCGTCATTATACCTGATGTCCTGATATATCATCCTACTGTGTCATTATACCTGTCGTCCTGGCTGTCATCTTACTGCGTCATTAAACCTGTTCTCCTGATGTGTCATCCTACTTCGTCATTATACCTGTTGTCCTAATGTGTCATCATACTGCGTCATTATACCTGATGTCCTGATATATCATCCTACTGTGTCATTATACCTGTCGTCCTGGCTGTCATCTTACTGCGTCATTATACCTGTTGTCCTGATGTGTCATCCTACTGCGTCATTATACCTGTCGTCCTGGCTGTCGTCTTACTGCGTCATTATATCTGTTGTCCTGATATGTCATCCTACTGCGTCATTATACCTGTCGTCCTGGCTGTCATCTTACTGCGTCATTATACCTGTTCTCCTGATGTGTCATCCTACTGTGTCATTATACCTGTCGTCCTGGCTGTCGTCTTACTGCGTCATTATACCTGATGTCCTGATATGTCATCCTACTGCGTCATTGTACCTGTCGTCCTGGCTGTCATCTTACTGCGTCATTATACCTGTTGTCCTGATTTGTCAACTTACTGTGTCATTATACCTGTTGTCCTGATGTGTCAACTAACAGCATCATTATACCTGTTGTCCTAACGTGTCATCCTACTGCGTCATTATACCTGTTGTCCTGGCTGTCATCTTACTGTGTCATTATACCTGTTGTCCCTTTCTGTCAACTTACTGCGTCATTATACCTGTTGTCTTGATGTGTCATCCTACTGCGTCATTATACCTGTCGTCCTGGCTGTCGTCTTACTGCGTCATTATACCTGATGTCCTGATATGTCATACTACTGCGTCATTATACCTGTCGTCCTGGCTGTCATCTTACTGCGTCATTATACCTGTCTTCTTAGTTGTCATCTTACTGAGTCATTATACCTGTTGTCCTGCTGTGTCAACTTACTGCGTCATTATACCTGTTGTCCTGATGTGTCATCCTACTGTGTCATTATACCTGTCGTCCTGGCTGTCATCTTACTGCGTCATTATACCTGTCGTCTTAGTTGTCATCTTACTGCGTCATGATACCTGTTCTCCTGATGTGTCATCCTACTGTGTCATTATACCTGTCATCCTGGCTGTCATCTTACTGCGTCATTATACCTGTTGTCCTAATGTGTAAACTTACTGCGTCATTATAACTGTTGTCCTGATGTGTCATCCTACAGCGTCATTATACGTGTCATCCTGGTTTATCATCCTACTGCGTCATTATACCTGTCGTCCTGGCTGTCATCTTACTGCGTCATAATACCTGTCTTCTTAGTTGTCATCTTACTGAGTCATTATACCTGTTCACCTGATGTGTCATCCTACTGTGTCATTATACCTGTCGTCCTGGCTGTCGTCTTACTGCGTCATTATACCTGATGTCCTGATATGTCATCCTACTGCGTCATTGTACCTGTCGTCCTGGCTGTCATCTTACTGCGTCATTATACCTGTTGTCCTGATGTGTCAACTAACAGCATCATTATACCTGTTGTCCTAATGTGTCATCCTACTGCGTCATTATACCTGTTGTCCTGGCTGTCATCTTGCTGCCTCATTATACCTGTTGTCCCTTTCTGTCAACTTACTGCGTCATTATACCTGTTGTCTTGATGTGTCATCCTACTGCGTCATTATACCTGTCGTCCTGGCTGTCGTCTTACTGCGTCATTATACCTGATGTCCTGATATGTCATACTACTGCGTCATTATACCTGTCGTCCTGGCTGTCATCTTACTGCGTCATTATACCTGTCTTCTTAGTTGTCATCTTACTGAGTCATTATACCTGTTGTCCTGCTGTGTCATCCTACTGCGTCATTATACGTGTCATCCTGGTTTATCATCTTACTGCGTCATTATACCTGTCGTCCTGGCTGTCATCTTACTGCGTCATTATACCTGTCGTCCTGATTTGTCATCTTACTACGTCATTATACCTGTTGTCCTGGCTATCATCTTACTGCGTCATTATACCTGTCGTCCTGGTGTGTCATCCTACTGTGTTATTATTCCTGTTTTCCTGATGTGTCATCCTACTTTGTCATTATACCTGTCGTCCTGGCTGTCGTCTTACTGCGTCATTATACCTGTCGTCCTGGCTGTCATCTTACTACGTCATTATACCTGTTCTCCTGATGTGTCATCCTACTGCGTCATTATACCTGTCGTCCTGATGTGTCATCCTACTGCGTCATTATACCTGTTGTCCTGATGTGTCAACTAACAGCGTCATTATACCTGTTGTCCTGGCTGTCATCTTACTGTGTCATTATACCTGTCGTCGTGGCTGTCATCTTACTGTGTCATTATACCTGTTGTCCTAATGTGTCATCCTACTGCGTCATTATACCTGTTTTCCTGATGTGTCATCCTACTGCGTCATTATACCTGTTGTCCTGATGTGTCATTCTACTGCGTCATTATACGTGTCGTCCTGGCTGTCATCTTACTGCGTCATTATACCTTTTGTCCCGATGTGTCAATTACTGCGTCATTATACCTGTCGTCCTGGCTGTCATCTTAATGCGTCATTATACCTGTTGTCCTAAAGAGTAAACTTACTGCCTCATTATACCTGTTGTCCTAATGTGTAATCTTACTGCGTCATTATACCTGTCGTCCTGGCTGTCATCATACTGTGTCATTATACCTGTTGTCCTGATGTGTCATCTACAGCGTCATTATACGTGTCGTCCTGGCTGTCATCTTACTGCGTCATTATACCTGTCGTCTTAGTTGTCATCTTACTGCGTCATTATACCTGATGTCCTAATGTGTCATCCTACTGCGTCATTATACCTGTTGTCCTAATGTGTAAACTTAATGCGTCATTATACCTGTCGTCCTGGCTGTCATCATACTGCGTCATTATACCTGTTGTCCTGATGTGTCATCCTACAGCGTCATTATACCTGTCGTCCTGGCTGTCGTCTTACTGCGTCATTCTACCTGATGTCCTGATATGTCATCCTACTGCGTCATTATACCTGTCGTCCTGGCTGTCATCTTACTGCGTCATTATACCTGTTGTCCTGGCTGTCATCTTACTGCGTCATTATACCTGTTGTCCTGGCTGTCATCTTACTGCGTCATTATACCTGTCGTCCTGATGTGTCAACTTACTGCGTCATTATACCTGTTGTCCTGATTTGTCAAATTACTGTGTCATTATACCTGTTCTCCTAATGTGTCATCCTACTGTGTCATTATACCTGTTGTCCTGGCTGTTATCTTACTGCGTCATTAGACCTGTTGTCCTGCCGTGTCAACTTATTGCGTCATTATACCTGTTGTCCTGCTGTGTCATCCTACTGCGTCATTATACCTGTCGTCCTGGCTGTCGTCTTACTGCGTCATTATACCTGTTCTCCAGATGTGTCATCCTACTGTGTCATTATACCTGTCGTCCTGGCTGTCGTCTTACTGCGTCATTATACCTGATGTCCTAATGTGTCATCCTACTGCGTCATTATACCTGTCGTCCTGGCTGTCATCTTACTGCGTCAGTATACCTGTTCTCCTTATGTGTCATCCTACTGCGTCATTATACCTGTCGTCCTGCTGTGTCAACTTACTGCGTCATTATACCTGTCGTCCTGGCTGTCATCTTACTGCGTCATTATACCTGTGTGTTAGTTGTCTTCTTACTGCGTCATTATACCTGTTCTCCTGTTGTGTCATCCTACTGTGTCATTATACCTGTCGTCCTGGCTGTCGTCTTACTGCGTCATTATACCTGATGTCCTAATGTGTCATCCTACTGCGTCATTATACCTGTTGTCCTGATTTGTCAACTTACTGTGTCATAATACCTGTCATCCTGGCTGTCATCTTAATGCGTCATTATACCTGTTGTCCTAAAGAGTAAACTTACTGCGTCATTATACCTGTTGTCCTAATGTGTAATCTTACTGCGTCATTATACCTGTCGTCCTGGCTGTCATCATACTGTGTCATTATACCTGTTGTCCTGATGTGTCATCTACAGCGTCATTATACGTGTCGTCCTGGCTGTCATCTTACTGCGTCATTATACCTGTCGTCTTAGTTGTCATCTTACTGCGTCATTATACCTGATGTCCTAATGTGTCATCCTACTGCGTCATTATACCTGTTGTCCTAATGTGTAAACTTAATGCGTCATTATACCTGTCGTCCTGGCTGTCATCATACTGCGTCATTATACCTGTTGTCCTGATGTGTCATCCTACAGCGTCATTATACCTGTCGTCCTGGCTGTCGTCTTACTGCGTCATTCTACCTGATGTCCTGATATGTCATCCTACTGCGTCATTATACCTGTCGTCCTGGCTGTCATCTTACTGCGTCATTATACCTGTTGTCCTGGCTGTCATCTTACTGCGTCATTATACCTGTTGTCCTGGCTGTCATCTTACTGCGTCATTATACCTGTCGTCCTGATGTGTCAACTTACTGCGTCATTATACCTGTTGTCCTGATTTGTCAAATTACTGTGTCATTATACCTGTTCTCCTAATGTGTCATCCTACTGTGTCATTATACCTGTTGTCCTGGCTGTTATCTTACTGCGTCATTAGACCTGTTGTCCTGCCGTGTCAACTTATTGCGTCATTATACCTGTTGTCCTGCTGTGTCATCCTACTGCGTCATTATACCTGTCGTCCTGGCTGTCGTCTTACTGCGTCATTATACCTGTTCTCCAGATGTGTCATCCTACTGCGTCATTATACCTGATGTCCTAATGTGTCATCCTACTGCGTCATTATACCTGTCGTCCTGGCTGTCGTCTTACTGCGTCATTATACCTGTTGTCCTGCTGTGTCAACTTACTGCGTCATCATACCTGTCGTCCTGGCTGTCATCTTACTGCGTCATTATACCTGTTGTCCTGATGTGTCAACTAACAGCGTCATTATACCTGTTGTCCTGGCTGTCATCTTACTGTGTCATTATACCTGTCGTCGTGGCTGTCATCTTACTGTGTCATTATACCTGTTGTCCTAATGTGTCATCCTACTGCGTCATTATACCTGTTTTCCTGATGTGTCATCCTACTGCGTCATTATACCTGTTGTCCTGATGTGTCATTCTACTGCGTCATTATACGTGTCGTCCTGGCTGTCATCTTACTGCGTCATTATACCTTTTGTCCCGATGTGTCAATTACTGCGTCATTATACCTGTCGTCCTGGCTGTCATCTTACTGCGTCATTATACCTGTCGTCTTAGTTGTCATCTTACTGCGTCATTATACCTGTTCTCCTGATGTGTCAACTTACTGCGTCATTATACCTGTCGTCCTGGCTGTCGTCTTACTGCGTCATTATACCTGTTCTCCTGATGTGTCATCCTACTGCGTCATTATACCTGTTGTCCTGGTGTGTCATCCTACTATGTTATTATACCTGTTGTCCTGATGTGTCATCCTACTGCGTCATTATACCTGTCGTCCTCGCTGTCGTCTTACTGCGTCATTATATCTGTTGTCCTGATATGTCATCCTACTGCGTCATTATACCTGTCGTCCTGGCTGTCATCTTACTGCGTCATTATACCTGTTCTCCTGATGTGTCATCCTACTGTGTCATTATACCTGTCGTCCTGGCTGTCGTCTTACTGCGTCATTATACCTGATGTCCTGATATGTCATCCTACTGCGTCATTGTACCTGTCGTCCTGGCTGTCATCTTACTGCGTCATTATACCTGTTGTCCTGATTTGTCAACTTACTGTGTCATTATACCTGTTGTCCTAATGTGTCAACTTACTGCGTCATTATACCTGTCGTCCTGGCTGTCATCTAACTGCGTCATTAAACCTGTTGTCCTGATGTGTCAACTAACAGCATCATTATACCTGTTGTCCTAACGTGTCATCCTACTGCGTCATTATACCTGTTGTCCTGGCTGTCATCTTACTGTGTCATTATACCTGTTGTCCCTTTCTGTCAACTTACTGCGTCATTATACCTGTTGTCTTGATGTGTCATCCTACTGCGTCATTATACCTGTCGTCCTGGCTGTCGTCTTACTGCGTCATTATACCTGATGTCCTGATATGTCATACTACTGCGTCATTATACCTGTCGTCCTGGCTGTCATCTTACTGCGTCATTATACCTGTCTTCTTAGTTGTCATCTTACTGAGTCATTATACCTGTTGTCCTGCTGTGTCAACTTACTGCGTCATTATACCTGTTGTCCTGATGTGTCATTCTACTGCGTCATTATTCGTGTCGTCCTGGCTGTCATCTTACTGCGTCATTATACCTTTTGTCCCGATGTGTCAATTACTGCGTCATTATACGTGTCGTCCTGGCTGTCATCTTACTGCGTCATTATACCTGTCGTCTTAGTTGTCATCTTACTGCGTCATTATACCTGTTCTCCTGATGTGTCAACCTACTGTGTCATTATACCTGTCGTCCTGGCTGTCGTCTTACTGCGTCATTATACCTGATGTCCTGATATGTCATCCTACTGCGTCATTGTACCTGTCGTCCTGGCTGTCATCTTACTGCGTCATTATACCTGTTGTCCTGATTTGTCAACTTACTGTGTCATTATACCTGTTGTCCTAATGTGTCAACTTACTGCGTCATTATACCTGTCGTCCTGGCTGTCATCTAACTGCGTCATTAAACCTGTTGTCCTGCTGTGTGTACTTAATGCGTCATTATACCTGTTGTCCTGATGTGTCATCCTACTGCGTCATTATACCTGTCATCCTGGCTGTCATCTTATTTCGTCATTATACCTGTTCTCCTGATGTGTCATCCTACTGCGTCATTATACCTATTGTCCTGATGTGTCATCCAACTGTGTCATTATACCTGTCGTCCTGGCTGTCGTCTTACTGCGTCATTATACCTGATGTCCTGATATGTCATCCTACTGCGTCATTATACCTGTCGTCCTGGCTGTCATCTTACTGCGTCATTATACCTGTCGTCCTGGCTGTCATCCTACTGCGTCATTATATCTGTCATCCTGGCTGTCATCTTACTGCGTCATTATACCTGTTCTCCAGATGTGTCATCCTACTGCGTCATTATACCTGATGTCCTAATGTGTCATCCTACTGCGTCATTATACCTGTCGTCCTGGCTGTCGTCTTACTGCGTCATTATACCTGTTGTCCTGCTGTGTCAACTTACTGCGTCATCATAGCTGTCGTCCTGGCTGTCATCTTACTGCGTCATTATACCTGTTGTCCTGATGTGTCAACTAACAGCGTCATTATACCTGTTGTCCTGGCTGTCATCTTACTGTGTCATTATACCTGTCGTCGTGGCTGTCATCTTACTGTGTCATTATACCTGTTGTCCTAATGTGTCATCCTACTGCGTCATTATACCTGTTGTCCTGATGTGTCATTCTACTGCGTCATTATACGTGTCGTCCTGGCTGTCATCTTACTGCGTCATTATACCTGTTGTCCTGATGTGTCAACTAACAGCATCATTATACCTGTTGTCCTAATGTGTCATCCTACTGCGTCATTATACCTGTCGTCCTGGCTGTCATCTTGCTGCCTCATTATACCTGTTGTCCCTTTCTGTCAACTTACTGCGTCATTATACCTGTTGTCTTGATGTGTCATCCTACTGCGTCATTATACCTGTCGTCCTGGCTGTCGTCTTACTGCGTCATTATACCTGATGTCCTGATATGTCATACTACTGCGTCATTATACCTGTCGTCCTGGCTGTCATCTTATTGCGTCATTATACCTGTTGTCCTGGCTGTCATCTTACTGTGTCATTATACCTGTTGTCCTGTTGTGTGTACTTACTGCGTCATTATACCTGTTGTCCTGATGTGTCATCCTACTGCGTCATTATACCTGTTGTCCTGGCTGTCATCTTACTGCGTCATTATACCTGTTGTCCTGCTGTGTCAACTTACTGCGTCATTATACCTGTTGTCCTGATGTGTCATCCTACTGGGTCATTATACCTGTCGTCCTGGCTGTCGTCTTACTGCGTCATTATACCTGATGTCCTGGCTGTCATCTTACTGCGTCATTATACCTGTCGTGCTGGCTGTCGTCTTACTGCGTCATTATACCTGTTCTCCTGATGTGTCATCCTACTGCGTCATTATATCTGTCATCCTGGCTGTCATCTTACTGCGTCATTATACCTGTTCTCCAGATGTGTCATCCTACTGCGTCATTATACCTGATGTCCTAATGTGTCATCCTACTGCGTCATTATACCTGTCGTCCTGGCTGTCGTCTTACTGCGTCATTATACCTGTTGTCCTGCTGTGTCAACTTACTGCGTCATCATACCTGTCGTCCTGGCTGTCATCTTACTGCGTCATTATACCTGTTGTCCTGATGTGTCAACTAACAGCGTCATTATACCTGTTGTCCTGGCTGTCATCTTACTGTGTCATTATACCTGTCGTCGTGGCTGTCATCTTACTGTGTCATTATACCTGTTGTCCTAATGTGTCATCCTACTGCGTCATTATACCTGTTGTCCTGATGTGTCATTCTACTGCGTCATTATACGTGTCGTCCTGGCTGTCATCTTACTGCGTCATTATACCTGTTGTCCTGATGTGTCAACTAACAGCATCATTATACCTGTTGTCCTAATGTGTCATCCTACTGCGTCATTATACCTGTCGTCCTGGCTGTCATCTTGCTGCCTCATTATACCTGTTGTCCCTTTCTGTCAACTTACTGCGTCATTATACCTGTTGTCCTGATGTGTCATCCTACTGTGTCATTATACCTGTTGTCCTGGCTGTCATCTTACTGCGTCATTAGACCTGTTGTCCTAATGTGTCATCCTACTGCGTCATTATACCTGTTCTCCTGATGTGTCAACTTACTGCGTCATTATACCTGTCGTCCTGGCTGTCGTCTTACTGCGCCATTATACCTGATGTCCTGATATGTCATCCTACTGCGTCATTATACCTGTCTTCCTGGCTGTCGTCTTACTGCGTCATTATACCTGTTGTCCTAAAGAGTAAACTTACTGCGTCATTATACCTGTTGTCCTAATGTGTAAACTTACTGCGTCATTATACCTGTCGTCCTGGCTGTCATCATACTGTGTCATTATACCTGTTGTCCTGATGTGTCATCCTACAGCGTTATTATACGTGTCGTCCTGGCTGTCATCTTACTGCGTCATTATACCTGTCGTCTTAGTTGTCATCTTACTGCGTCATTATACCTGATGTCCTAATGTGTCATCCTACTGCGTCATTATACCTGTTGTCCTAATGTGTAAACTTAATGCGTCATTATACCTGTCGTCCTGGCTGTCATCATACTGCGTCATTATACCTGTTGTCCTGATGTGTCATCCTACTGCGTCATTATACCTGTCGTCCTGGCTGTCATCTTACTGCGTCATTATACCTGTTGTCCTGATGTGTCAACTAACAGCGTCATTATACCTGTTGTCCTAATGTGTCATCCTACTGCGTCATTATACCTATTCTCCTGATGTGTCAACCTACTGCGTCATTATACCTGTTCTCCTGGTGTGTCATCCTACTGTGTTATTATACCTGTTGTCCTGATGTGTCATCCTACTGTGTCATTATACCTGTTGTCCTGGCTGTCGTCTTATTGCGTCATTATACCTGTCGTCCTGGCTGTCATCTTACCACGTCATTATACCTGTTCTCCTGATGTGTCATCCTACTGTGTCATTATACCTGTCGTCCTGGCTGTCATCTTATTGCGTCATTATACCTGTTGTCCTGGCTGTCATCTTACTGTGTCATTATACCTGTTGTCCTGTTGTGTGTACTTACTGCGTCATTATACCTGTTGTCCTGATGTGTCATCCTACTGCGTCATTATACCTGTTGTCCTGGCTGTCATCTTACTGCGTCATTATACCTGTTGTCCTGCTGTGTCAACTTACTGCGTCATTATACCTGTTGTCCTGATGTGTCATCCTACTGGGTCATTATACCTGTCGTCCTGGCTGTCGTCTTACTGCGTCATTATACCTGATGTCCTGGCTGTCATCTTACTGCGTCATTATACCTGTCGTGCTGGCTGTCGTCTTACTGCGTCATTATACCTGTTCTCCTGATGTGTCATCCTACTGCGTCATTATATCTGTCATCCTGGCTGTCATCTTACTGCGTCATTATACCTGTTCTCCAGATGTGTCATCCTACTGCGTCATTATACCTGATGTCCTAATGTGTCATCCTACTGCGTCATTATACCTGTCGTCCTGGCTGTCGTCTTACTGCGTCATTATACCTGTTGTCCTGCTGTGTCAACTTACTGCGTCATCATACCTGTCGTCCTGGCTGTCATCTTACTGCGTCATTATACCTGTTGTCCTGATGTGTCAACTAACAGCGTCATTATACCTGTTGTCCTGGCTGTCATCTTACTGTGTCATTATACCTGTCGTCGTGGCTGTCATCTTACTGTGTCATTATACCTGTTGTCCTAATGTGTCATCCTACTGCGTCATTATACCTGTTGTCCTGATGTGTCATTCTACTGCGTCATTATACGTGTCGTCCTGGCTGTCATCTTACTGCGTCATTATACCTGTTGTCCTGATGTGTCAACTAACAGCATCATTATACCTGTTGTCCTAATGTGTCATCCTACTGCGTCATTATACCTGTCGTCCTGGCTGTCATCTTGCTGCCTCATTATACCTGTTGTCCCTTTCTGTCAACTTACTGCGTAATTATACCTGTTGTCTTGATGTGTCATCCTACTGCGTCATTATACCTGTCGTCCTGGCTGTCGTCTTACTGCGTCATTATACCTGATGTCCTGATATGTCATACTACTGCGTCATTATACCTGTCGTCCTGGCTGTCATCTTATTGCGTCATTATACCTGTTGTCCTGGCTGTCATCTTACTGTGTCATTATACCTGTTGTCCTGTTGTGTGTACTTACTGCGTCATTATACCTGTTGTCCTGATGTGTCATCCTACTGCGTCATTATACCTGTTGTCCTGGCTGTCATCTTACTGCGTCATTATACCTGTTGTCCTGCTGTGTCAACTTACTGGGTCATTATACCTGTCGTCCTGGCTGTCGTCTTACTGCGTCATTATACCTGATGTCCTGGCTGTCATCTTACTGCGTCATTATACCTGTCGTGCTGGCTGTCGTCTTACTGCGTCATTATACCTGTTCTCCTGATGTGTCATCCTACTGCGTCATAATACCTGTTGTCCTGGCTGTCATCCTACTGCGTCATTATACCTGTTGTCCTGATGTGTCATCCTACTGCGTCATTATACCTGTGCTCCTGTTGTGTCAACTTACTGCGTCATTATACCTGTTGTCTTGATGTGTCATCCTACTGCGTCATTATATCTGTCGTCCTGGCAGTCATCTTATTGCGTCATTTTACCCGTGCTCCTGGTGTGTCGTCTTACTGCGTCATTATACCTGATGTCCTGATATATCATCCTACTGCGTCATTATACCTGTCGTCCTGGCTGTCATCTTACTGCGTCATCATACCTGTCGTCCTGGCTGTCATCTTTCTGCGTCATTATACCTGTTCTCCTGTTGTGTCATCCTACTGTGTCATTATACCTGTCGTCCTGGCTGTCGTCTTACTGCGTCATTATACCTGATGTCCTAATGTGTCATCCTACTGCGTCATTATACCTGTCGTCCTGGCTGTCATCTTACTGCGTCAGTATACCTGTTCTCCTTATGTGTCATCCTACTGCGTCATTATACCTGTCGTCCTGCTGTGTCAACTTACTGCGTCATTATACCTGTCGTCCTGGCTGTCATCTTACTGCGTCATTATACCTGTCGTCTTAGTTGTCATCTTACTGCGTCATTATACCTGTTCTCCTGTTGTGTCATCCTACTGTGTCATTATACCTGTCGTCCTGGCTGTCGTCTTACTGCGTCATTATACCTGTTGTCCTAAAGAGTAAACTTACTGCGTCATTATACCTGTTGTCCTAATGTGTAAACTTACTGCGTCATTATACCTGTCGTCCTGGCTGTCATCATACTGTGTCATTATACCTGTTGTCCTGATGTGTCATCCTACAGCGTTATTATACGTGTCGTCCTGGCTGTCATCTTACTGCGTCATTATACCTGTCGTCTTAGTTGTCATCTTACTGCGTCATTATACCTGATGTCCTAATGTGTCATCCTACTGCGTCATTATACCTGTTGTCCTAATGTGTAAACTTAATGCGTCATTATACCTGTCGTCCTGGCTGTCATCATACTGCGTCATTATACCTGTTGTCCTGATGTGTCATCCTACAGCGTCATTATACCTGTCGTCCTGGCTGTCGTCTTACTGCGTCATTCTACATGATGTCCTGATATGTCATCCTACTGCGTCATTATACCTGTCGTCCTGGCTGTCATCTTACTGCGTCATTATACCTGTTGTCCTGGCTGTCATCTTACTGCGTCATTATACCTGTTGTCCTGGCTGTCGTCTTACTGCGTCATTATACCTGTCGTCCTGATGTGTCAACTTACTGCGTCATTATACCTGTTGTCCTGATTTGTCAAATTACTGTGTCATTATACCTGTTCTCCTGATGTGTCATCCTACTGTGTCATTATACCTGTTGTCCTGGCTGTTATCTTACTGCGTCATTAGACCTGTTGTCCTGCCGTGTCAACTTATTGCGTCATTATACCTGTTGTCCTGATGTGTCATCCTACTGCGTCATTATACCTGTCGTCCTGGCTGTCATCTTACTGCATCATTATACCTGTTGTCCTGATGTGTCAACTAACAGCGTCATTATACCTGTTGTCCTAATGTGTCATCCTACTGCGTCATTATACCTATTCTCCTGATGTGTCAACCTACTGCGTCATTATACCTGTTCTCCTGGTGTGTCATCCTACTGTGTTATTATACCTGTTGTCCTGATGTGTCATCCTACTGTGTCATTATACCTGTTGTCCTGGCTGTCGTCTTATTGCGTCATTATACCTGTCGTCCTGGCTGTCATCTTACCACGTCATTATACCTGTTCTCCTGATGTGTCATCCTACTGTGTCATTATACCTGTCGTCCTGATGTGTCATCCTACTGCGTCATTATACCTGTCGTCCTGGCTGTCATCTTACTGCGTCATTATACCTGTTGTCCTGTTGTGTCAACTTACTGCGTCATTTTACCTGTTGTCCTGATGTGTCATCCTACTGCGTCATTATATCTGTCATCCTGGCTGTCATCTTATTTCGTCATTATACCTGTTCTCCTGATGTGTCATCCTACTGCGTCATTATACCTATTGTCCTGATGTGTCATCCAACTGTGTCATTATACCTGTCGTCCTGGCTGTCGTCTTACTGCGTCATTATACCTGATGTCCTGATATGTCATCCTACTGCGTCATTATACCTGTCGTCCTGGCTGTCATCTTACTGCGTCATTATACCTGTTGTCCTGCTGTGTCAACTTACTGCGTCATTATACCTGTTGTCCTGATGTGTCATCCTACTGCGTCATTATATCTGTCATCCTGGCTGTCATCTTACTGCGTCATTATACCTGTTCTCCAGATGTGTCATCCTACTGCGTCATTATACCTGATGTCCTAATGTGTCATCCTACTGCGTCATTATACCTGTCGTCCTGGCTGTCGTCTTACTGCGTCATTATACCTGTTGTCCTGCTGTGTCATCCTACTGCGTCATTATACCTGTCGTCCTGGCTGTCGTCTTACTGCGTCATTATACCTGATGTCCTGATATGTCATCCTACTGCGTCATTATACCTGTCGTCCTGGCTGTCATCTTACTGCGTCATTATACCTGTCTTCTTAGTTGTCATCTTACTGAGTCATTATACCTGTTGTCCTGCTGTGTCAACTTACTGCGTCATTATACCTGTTGTCCTGATGTGTCATCCTACTGTGTCATTATACCTGTCGTCCTGGCTGTCATCTTACTGCGTCATTATACCTGTCGTCCTGGCTGTCGTCTTACTGCGTCATTATACCTGATGTCCTGATATGTCATCCTACTGCGTCATTATACCTGTCGTCCTGGCTGTCATCCTACTGCGTCATTATACCTGTCGTCCTGGCTGTCGTCTTACTGCGTCATTATACCTGTTGTCCTGGCTGTCATCATACTGTGTCATTATACCTGTTGTCCTGATGTGTCATCCTACAGCGTCATTATACCTGTCGTCCTGGCTGTCGTCTTACTGCGTCATTATACCTGATGTCCTGATATGTCATCCTACTGCGTCATTATACCTGTTGTCCTGATGTGTCATCCTACTGTGTCATTATACCTGTCGTCCTGGCTGTCATCTTACTGTGTCATTATACCTGTTGTCCTGATGTGTCATCCTACTGCGTCATTATACCTGTCGTCCTGGCTGTCATCTTACTGCGTCATTATACCTGTCGTCTTAGTTGTCATCTTACTGCGTCATTATACCTGTCGTCTTAGTTGTCATCTTACAGCGTCATTATACCTGTCATCCTGATGTGTCATCCTACTGTGTCATTATACCTGTTGTCCTGGCTGTCAATTTACTGTGTCATTATACCTGTCGTCCTGTTGTGTCAACTTACTGCGTCATTATACCTGTTGTCCTGATGTGTCATCCTACTGTGTCATTATACCTGTTGTGCTAATGTGTCATCCTACTGCGTCATTATACATGTCGTCCTGGCAGTCATCTTACTGCGTCATTATACCTGTGCTCCTGGTGTGTCATCCTACACCGTCATTATACCTGTCGTCCTGGCAGTCATCTTACTGCGTCATTATACCTGATGTCCTGATATGTCATCCTACTGCGTCATTATACCTGTCTTCTTAGTTGTCATCTTACTGCGTCATTATACCTGTTGTCCAGATTTGTCAACTTACTGTGTCATTATACCTTTTGTCTTGATGTGTCATCCTACTGCGTCATTATACGTGTCGTCCTGGCTGTCATCTTATTGCGTCATTATACCTGTTCTCCTGATGTGTCATCCTACTGCGTCATTATACCTGTTGTCCTGATGTGTCATCCTACTGTGTCATTATACCTGTCGTCCTGGCTGTCGTCTTACTGCGTCATTATACCTGATGTCCTGATATGTCATCCTACTGCGTCATTATACCTGTCGTCCTGGCTGTCATCTTACTGCGTCATTATACCTGTTGTCCTGCTGTGTCAACTAACTGCGTCATTATACCTGTTGTCCTGATGTGTCATCCTACTGCGTCATTATATCTGTCATCCTGGCTGTCATCTTACTGCGTCATTATACCTGTTCTCCAGATGTGTCATCCTACTGCGTCATTATACCTGATGTCCTAATGTGTCATCCTACTGCGTAATTATACCTGTCCTCCTGGCTTTCTTCTTACTGCGTCACTATACCTGTTCTCCTTATGTGTCATCCTACTGTGTCATTATACCTGTCGTCCTGATGTGTCATCCTACTGCGTCATTATACCTGTCGTCCTGGCTGTCATCTTACTGTGTCATTATATCTGTTGTCCTGCTGTGTCAACTAACTGCGTCATTATACCTGTTGTCCTGATGTGTCAACTAACAGCGTCATTATACCTGTTGTCCTGATGTGTCATCCTACTGCGTCATTATACGCGTCGTCCTGGCTGTCATCTTACTGCGTCATTATACCTGTTGTCCTGATTTGTCATCTTTCTAAGTCATTATACCTGTTGTCCTGGCTGTCATCATACTGTGTCATTATACCTGTTGTCCTGATGTGTCATCCTACACCGTCATTATACCTGTCGTCCTGGCTGTCATCTTACTGCGTCATTATACCTGTCTTCTTAGTTGTCATCTTACTGAGTCATTATACCTGTTGTCCTGCTGTGTCAACTTACTGCGTCATTATACCTGTTGTCCTGATGTGTCATCCTACTGTGTCATTATACCTGTCGTCCTGGCTGTCATCTTACTGCGTCATTATACCTGTCGTCCTGGCTGTCGTCTTACTGCGTCATTATACCTGATGTCCTGATATGTCATCCTACTGCGTCATTATACCTGTCGTCCTGGCTGTCATCCTACTGCGTCATTATACCTGTCGTCCTGGCTGTCGTCTTACTGCGTCATTATACCTGTTGTCCTGGCTGTCATCATACTGTGTCATTATACCTGTTGTCCTGATGTGTCATCCTACAGCGTCATTATACCTGTCGTCCTGGCTGTCGTCTTACTGCGTCATTATACCTGATGTCCTGATATGTCATCCTACTGCGTCATTATACCTGTTGTCCTGATGTGTCATCCTACTGTGTCATTATACCTGTCGTCCTGGCTGTCATCTTACTGTGTCATTATACCTGTTGTCCTGATGTGTCATCCTACTGCGTCATTATACCTGTCGTCCTGGCTGTCATCTTACTGCGTCATTATACCTGTCGTCTTAGTTGTCATCTTACTGCGTCATTATACCTGTCGTCTTAGTTGTCATCTTACAGCGTCATTATACCTGTCGTCCTGATGTGTCATCCTACTGTGTCATTATACCTGTTGTCCTGGCTGTCAATTTACTGTGTCATTATACCTGTCGTCCTGTTGTGTCAACTTACTGCGTCATTATACCTGTTGTCCTGATGTGTCATCCTACTGTGTCATTATACCTGTTGTGCTAATGTGTCATCCTACTGCGTCATTATACATGTCGTCCTGGCAGTCATCTTACTGCGTCATTATACCTGTGCTCCTGGTGTGTCATCCTACACCGTCATTATACCTGTCGTCCTGGCAGTCATCTTACTGCGTCATTATACCTGATGTCCTGATATGTCATCCTACTGCGTCATTATACCTGTCTTCTTAGTTGTCATCTTACTGCGTCATTATACCTGTTGTCCAGATTTGTCAACTTACTGTGTCATTATACCTTTTGTCTTGATGTGTCATCCTACTGCGTCATTATACGTGTCGTCCTGGCTGTCATCTTATTGCGTCATTATACCTGTTCTCCTGATGTGTCATCCTACTGCGTCATTATACCTGTTGTCCTGATGTGTCATCCTACTGTGTCATTATACCTGTCGTCCTGGCTGTCGTCTTACTGCGTCATTATACCTGATGTCCTGATATGTCATCCTACTGCGTCATTATACCTGTCGTCCTGGCTGTCATCTTACTGCGTCATTATACCTGTTGTCCTGCTGTGTCAACTAACTGCGTCATTATACCTGTTGTCCTGATGTGTCATCCTACTGCGTCATTATATCTGTCATCCTGGCTGTCATCTTACTGCGTCATTATACCTGTTCTCCAGATGTGTCATCCTACTGCGTCATTATACCTGATGTCCTAATGTGTCATCCTACTGCGTAATTATACCTGTCCTCCTGGCTTTCTTCTTACTGCGTCACTATACCTGTTCTCCTTATGTGTCATCCTACTGTGTCATTATACCTGTCGTCCTGATGTGTCATCCTACTGCGTCATTATACCTGTCGTCCTGGCTGTCATCTTACTGTGTCATTATATCTGTTGTCCTGCTGTGTCAACTAACTGCGTCATTATACCTGTTGTCCTGATGTGTCAACTAACAGCGTCATTATACCTGTTGTCCTGATGTGTCATCCTACTGCGTCATTATACGCGTCGTCCTGGCTGTCATCTTACTGCGTCATTATACCTGTTGTCCTGATTTGTCATCTTTCTAAGTCATTATACCTGTTGTCCTGGCTGTCATCATACTGTGTCATTATACCTGTTGTCCTGATGTGTCATCCTACACCGTCATTATACCTGTCGTCCTGGCTGTCGTCTTACTGCGTCATTATACTTTATGTCCTGATATGTCATCCTACTGCGTCATCATACCTGTTGTCCTGATGTGTCATCCTACTGCGTCATTATACCTGTTGTCCTGGCTGTCATCTTACTGCGTCATTAGACCTGTTGTCCTGCTGTGTCATCCTACTGCGTCATTATACCTGTTGTCCTGATGTGTCAACTAACAGCATCATTATACCTGTTGTCCTGATGTGTCATCCTACTGCGTCATTATACCTGTCGTCCTGGCTGTCATCTTACTGCGTCATTATACCTGTCGTCTTAGTTGTCATCTTACTGCGTCATTATACCTGTCGTCTTAGTTGTCATCTTACAGCGTCATTATACCTGATGTCCTGATATGTCATCCTACTGCGTCATTATACCTGTTGTCCTGATATGTCATCCTACTGTGTCATTATACCTGTCGTCCTGGCTGTCATCTTACTGTGTCATTATACCTGTTGTCCTGATGTGTCATCCTACTGTGTCATTATACCTGTTGTCCTGATGTGTCATCCTACTGCGTCATTATACCTGTCGTCCTGGCTGTCATCTTACTGCGTCATTATACCTGTCGTCTTAGTTGTCATCTTACTGCGTCATTATACCTGTCGTCTTAGTTGTCATCTTACAGCGTCATTATACCTGTTGTCCTGATGTGTCATCCTACTGCGTCATTATACCTGTTGTCCTGATTTGTCATCTTTCTAAGTCATTATACCTGTTGTCCTGGCTGTCATCATACTGTGTCATTATACCTGTTGTCCTGATGTGTCATCCTACACCGTCATTATACCTGTCGTCCTGGCTGTCGTCTTACTGCGTCATTAGACCTGTTGTCCTGATTTGTCATCTTACTAAGTCATTATACCTGTTGTCCTGGCTGTCATCATACTGTGTCATTATACCTGTTGTCCTGATGTGTCATCCTACACCGTCATTATACCTGTCGTCCTGGCTGTCATCTTACTGCGTCATTATACCTGATGTCCTGATATATCATCCTACTGTGTCATTATACCTGTCGTCCTGGCTGTCGTCTTACTGCGTCATTATACCTGTTGTCCTGGCTGTCATCATACTGTGTCATTATACCTGTTGTCCTGGCTGTCATCTTATTGCGTCATTATACCTGTTGTTCTGCTGTGTCAACTTACTGCGTCATTATACCTGTTGTCCTGGCTGTCATCCTACTGCGTCATTATATCTGTCATCCTGGTTTGTCATCTTACTGCGTCATTATACCTGTCGTCCTAGCTGTCATCTTACTGCGTCATTATACCTGTCGTCCTGATTTGTCATCTTACTAAGTCATTATACCTGTTGTCCTGGCTGTCATCTTACTGCGTCATTATACCTGTTGTCCTGTTGTGTCAACTTACTGCGTCATTATACCTGTTGTCCTGATGTGTCATCCTACTGCGTCATTATACGTTTCGTCCTGGCTGTCATCCTACTGCGTCATTATAGCTGTCGTCCTGGCAGTCATCTTACTGCGTTATTATACCTGTCGTCCTGGCTGTCATCTTACTGCGTCATTATACCTGTTGTCCTAATGTGTCAACATACTGTGTCATTATACCTGTTGTCCTGATGTGTCATCCTACTGCGTCATTATACCTGTCGTCCTGGCTGTCATCTTTCTGCGTCATTATACCTGTTGTCCTGATGTGTCATCCTACTGCGTCATCATATCTGTCGTCCTGGCTGTCATCTTACTGCGTCATTATACCTGTCGTCCTGGCTGTCATCTTACTGTGTCATTATACCTGTTGTCCTAATGTGTCAACTTACTGTGTCATTATACCTGTTCTCCTGATGTGTCATCCTACTGCATCATTATACCTGTTGTCCTGGCTGTCATCTTACTGCGTCATTATACCTGTTCTCGTGATATGTCATCCTACTGTGTCATTATACCTGTCGTCCTGGCTGTCGTCTTACTGCGTCATTATACCTGTCGTCCTGGCTGTCATCTTACTGCGTCATTATACCTGTTCTCCTGATGTGTCATCCTACTGCGTCATTATACCTGTTGTCCTAATGTGTCATCCTACTGCCTCATTATACCTGATGTCCTGATGTGTCATCCTACTGTGTCATTATACCTGTTGTCCTGATGTGTCATCCTACTGTGTCATTATACCTGTTGTCCTGATGTGTCATCCTACTGCGTCATTATACCTGTCGTCCTGGCTGTCATCTTACTGCGTCATTATACCTGTCGTCTTAGTTGTCATCTTACTGCGTCATTATACCTGTCGTCTTAGTTGTCATCTTACAGCGTCATTATACCTGTTCTCCTGATGTGTCATCCTACTGCGTCATTATACCTGTTGTCCTGATTTGTCATCTTTCTAAGTCATTATACCTGTTGTCCTGGCTGTCATCATACTGTGTCATTATACCTGTTGTCCTGATGTGTCATCCTACACCGTCATTATACCTGTCGTCCTGGCTGTCATCTTACTGCGTCATTATACCTGTTGTCCTGATGTGTCATCCTACTGTGTCATTGTACCTGTTGTCCTGGCTGTCAATTTACTGTGTCATTATACCTGTCGTCCTGTTGTGTCAACTTACTGCGTCATTATACCTGTTGTCTTGATGTGTCATCCTACTGTGTCATTATACCTGTTGTGCTAATGTGTCATCCTACTGCGTCATTATACATGTCGTCCTGGCAGTCATCTTACTGCGTCATTATACCTGTGCTCCTGGTGTGTCATCCTACACCGTCATTATACCTGTCGTCCTGGCAGTCATCTTACTGCGTCATTATACCTGATGTCCTGATATGTCATCCTACTGCGTCATTATACCTGTCTTCTTAGTTGTCATCTTACTGCGTCATTATACCTGTTGTCCAGATTTGTCAACTTACTGTGTCATTATACCTTTTGTCTTGATGTGTCATCCTACTGCGTCATTATACGTGTCGTCCTGGCTGTCATCTTATTGCGTCATTATACCTGTTGTCCTAATGTGTAAACATACTGCGTCATTATACCTGTTGTCCTGATGTGTCATCCTACTGCGTCATTATACGCGTCGTCCTGGCTGTCATCTTTCTGCTACATTATACCTGTCGTTCTGGCTGTCATCTTACTGCGTCATTATACCTGTCGTCCTGATTTGTCATCTTACTAAGTCATTATACCTGTTGTCCTGGCTGTCATCATACTGTGTCATTATACCTGTTGTCCTGATGTGTCATCCTACACCGTCATTATACCTGTCGTCCTGGCTGTCATCTTACTGCGTCATTATACCTGATGTCCTGATATGTCATCCTACTGCGTCATTATACCTGTTGTCCTGATGTGTCATCCTACTGCGTCATTATACCTGTTGTCCTGGCTGTCATCTTACTGCGTCATTAGACCTGTTGTCCTGCTGTGTCATCCTACTGCGTCATTATACCTGTTGTCCTGATGTGTCAACTAACAGCATCATTATACCTGTTATCCTAATGTGTCATCCTACTGCGTCATTATACCTGATGTCCTGATGTGTCATCCTACTGCGTCATTATACCTGTCGTCCTGGCTGTCGTCTTACTGCGTAATTATACCTGATGTCCTGATATATCATCCTACTGTGTCATTATACCTGTCGTCCTGGCTGTCATCTTACTGCGTCATTATACCTGTTATCCTGATGTGTCATCCTACTGCGTCATTATACCTGTCGTCCTGGCTGTCGTCTTACTGCGTCATTATAGCTGATGTCCTGATATGTCATCCTACTGCGTCATTATACCTGTCGTCCTGGCTGTCATCTTACTGCGTCATTAAACCTGTCTTCTTAGTTGTCATCTTACTGAGTCATTATACCTGTTGTCCTGCTGTGTCAACTTACTGCGTCATTATACCTGTTGTCCTGATGTGTCATCCTACTGTGTCATTATACCTGTCTTCCTGGCTGTCATCTTACTGCGTCATTATACCTGTCGTCCTGGCTGTCGTCTTACTGCGTCATTATACCTGATGTCCTGATATGTCATCCTACTGCGTCATTATACCTGTCGTCCTGGCTGTCATCCTACTGCGTCATTATACCTGTCGTCCTGGCTGTCGTCTTACTGCGTCATTATACCTGTCGTCCTGGCTGTCATCATACTGTGTCATTATACCTGTTGTCCTGGCTGTCATCTTATTGCGTCATTATACCTGTTGTTCTGCTGTGTCAACTTACTGCGTCATTATACCTGTTGTCCTGGCTGTCATCCTACTGCGTCATTATATCTGTCATCCTGGCTGTCATCTTACTGCGTCATTATACCTGTTCTCCTGATGTGTCATCCTACTGCGTCATTATACCTGATGTCCTAATGTATCATCCTACTGCGTCATTATACCTGTCGTCCTGGCTGTCTTCTTACTGCGTCATTATACCTGTTCTCCTTATGTGTCATCCTACTGTGTCATTATACCTGTCGTCCTGATGTGTCATCCTACTGCGTCATTATACCTGTCGTCCTGGCTGTCATCTTACTGCGTCATTATACCTGTTGTCCTGATGTGTCATCTTACTGCGTCATTATACCTGTTGTCCTGTTGTGTCATCCTACTGTGTCATTATACCTGTCATCCTGGCTGTCATCTTACTGCGTCATTATACCTGTTGTCCTAATGTGTAAACTTACTGCGTCATTATACCTGTCGTCCTGGCTGTCATCTTACTGCGTCATTATACCTGTTGTCCTGATGTGTCATCCTCCAGTGTCATTATACGTGTCATCCTGGTTTGTCATCTTACTGCGTCATTATACCTGTCGTCCTAGCTGTCATCTTACTGCGTCATTATACCTGTCGTCCTGATTTGTCATCTTACTGCGTCATTATACCTGTTGTCCTGGCTGTCATCTTACTGCGTCATTATACCTGTTGTCCTGTTGTGTCAACTTACTGCGTCATTATACCTGTTGTCCTGATGTGTCATCCTACTGCGTCATTATACGTTTCGTCCTGGCTGTCATCCTACTGCGTCATTATAGCTGTCGTCCTGGCAGTCATCTTACTGCGTTATTATACCTGTCGTCCTGGCTGTCATCTTACTGCGTCATTATACCTGTTGTCCTAATGTGTCAACTTACTGTGTCATTATACCTGTTGTCCTGATGTGTCATCCTACTGCGTCATTATACCTGTCGTCCTGGCTGTCATCTTTCTGCGTCATTATACCTGTTGTCCTGATGTGTCATCCTACTGCGTCATCATATCTGTCGTCCTGGCTGTCATCTTACTGCGTCATTATACCTGTCGTCCTGGCTGTCATCTTACTGTGTCATTATACCTGTTGTCCTAATGTGTCAACTTACTGTGTCATTATACCTGTTCTCCTGATGTGTCATCCTACTGCATCATTATACCTGTTGTCCTGGCTGTCATCTTACTGCGTCATTATACCTGTTGTCCTGATGTGTCATCCTACTACGTCATTATACCTGTTGTCCAGATGAGTCATCCTACTGCGTCATTATATCTGTCGTCCTGGCTGTCATCTTACTGCGTCATTATACCTGTCGTCCAGGCTGTCATCTTTCTGCGTCATTATACCTGTTGTCCTGATGTGTCATCCTACTGCGTCATTATACATGTCGTCCTGGCAGTCATCTTACTGCGTCATTATACCTGTGCTCCTGGTGTGTCATCCTACACCGTCATTATACCTGTCGTCCTGGCAGTCATCTTACTGCGTCATTATACCTGATGTCCTGATATGTCATCCTACTGCGTCATTATACCTGTCTTCTTAGTTGTCATCTTACTGCGTCATTATACCTGTTGTCCAGATTTGTCAACTTACTGTGTCATTATACCTTTTGTCTTGATGTGTCATCCTACTTCGTCATTATACGTGTCGTCCTGGCTGTCATCTTATTGCGTCATTATACCTGTTGTCCTAATGTGTAAACTTACTGCGTCATTATACCTGTTGTCCTGATGTGTCATCCTACTGCGTCATTATACGCGTCGTCCTGGCTGTCATCTTTCTGCGTCATTATACCTGTCGTCCTGGCTGTCATCTTACTGCGTCATTATACCTGTCGTCCTGATTTGTCATCTTACTAAGTCATTATACCTGTTGTCCTGGCTGTCATCATACTGTGTCATTATACCTGTTGTCCTGATGTGTCATCCTACACCGTCATTATACCTGTCGTCCTGGCTGTCATCTTACTGCGTCATTATACCTGATGTCCTGATATGTCATCCTACTGCGTCATTATACCTGTTGTCCTGATGTGTCATCCTACTGCGTCATTATACCTGTTGTCCTGGCTGTCATCTTACTGCGTCATTAGACCTGTTGTCCTGCTGTGTCATCCTACTGCGTCATTATACCTGTTGTCCTGATGTGTCAACTAACAGCATCATTATACCTGTTGTCCTAATGTGTCATCCTACTGCGTCATTATACCTGATGTCCTGATGTGTCATCCTACTGCGTCATTATACCTGTCGTCCTGGCTGTCGTCTTACTGCGTCATTATACCTGATGTCCTGATATATCATCCTACTGCGTCATTATACCTGTCGTCCTGGCTGTCGTCTTACTGCGTCATTATACCTGTCGTCCTGGCTGTCGTCTTACTGCGTCATTATACCTGTTGTCCTGGCTGTCATCATACTGTGTCATTATACCTGTTGTCCTGGCTGTCATCTTATTGCGTCATTATACCTGTTGTCCTGCTGTGTCAACTTACTGCGTCATTATACCTGTTGTCCTGGCTGTCATCCTACTGCGTCATTATATCTGTCATCCTGGCTGTCATCTTACTGCGTCATTATACCTGTTCTCCTGATTTGTCATCTTACTAAGTCATTATACCTGTTGTCCTGGCTGTCATCTTACTGCGTCATTATACCTGTTGTCCTGTTGTGTCAACTTACTGCGTCATTATACCTGTTGTCCTGATGTGTCATCCTACTGCGTCATTATACGTTTCGTCCTGGCTGTCATCCTACTGCGTCATTATAGCTGTCGTCCTGGCAGTCATCTTACTGCGTTATTATACCTGTCGTCCTGGCTGTCATCTTACTGTGTCATTATACCTGTTGTCCTAATGTGTCAACTTACTGTGTCATTATACCTGTTGTCCTGATGTGTCATCCTACTGCGTCATTATACCTGTCGTCCTGGCTGTCATCTTACTGCGTCATTATACCTGTCGTCCTGGCTGTCATCTTACAGCGTCATTATACCTGTTGTCCTAATGTGTCAACTTACTGTGTCATTATACCTGTTCTCCTGATGTGTCATCCTACTGCATCATTATACCTGTTGTCCTGGCTGTCATCTTACTGCGTCATTATACCTGTTGTCCTGATGTGTCATCCTACTACGTCATTATACCTGTTGTCCAGATGAGTCATCCTACTGCGTCATTATATCTGTCGTCCTGGCTGTCATCTTACTGCGTCATTATACCTGTCGTCCAGGCTGTCATCTTTCTGCGTCATTATACCTGTTGTCCTGATGTGTCATCCTACTGCGTCATTATATCTGTCGTCCTGGCTGTCATACTGCATCATTATACCTGTTGTCCTGATGTGTCAACTTACTGCGTCATTATATCTGTTGTCCTGCTGTGTCAACTTACTGCGTCATTATACCTGTTGTCCTGATGTGTCATCCTACTGCGTCATTATACCTGTCGTCCTGGCTGTCGTCTTTCTGCGTCATTATACCTGATGTCCTGATATGTCATCCAACTGCGTCATTATACCTGTCGTCCTGGCTGTCATCTTACTGCGTCATTATACCTGTCGTCCTGGCTGTCATCTTACTGCGTCATTATACCTGTTGTCCTGATGTGTCATCTTACTGCGTCATTATACCTGTCGTCCTGATTTGTCATCTTACTAAGTCATTATACCTGTTGTCCTGGCTGTCATCTTACTGCGTCATTATACCTGTTGTCCTGTTGTGTCAACTTACTGCGTCATTATACCTGTTGTCCTGATGTGTCATCCTACTGCGTCATTATACGTTTCGTCCTGGCTGTCATCCTACTGCGTCATTATAGCTGTCGTCCTGGCAGTCATCTTACTGCGTTATTATACCTGTCGTCCTGGCTGTCATCTTACTGCGTCATTATACCTGTTGTCCTAATGTGTCAACTTACTGTGTCATTATACCTGTTGTCCTGATGTGTCATCCTACTGCGTCATTATACCTGTCGTCCTGGCTGTCATCTTTCTGCGTCATTATACCTGTTGTCCTGATGTGTCATCCTACTGCGTCATTATACCTGTTCTCCTGATGTGTCATCCTACTGCGTCATTATATCTGTCATCCTGGCTGTCATCTTACTGCGTCATTATACCTGTTCTCCTGATGTGTCATCCTACTGCGTCATTATACCTGTTGTCCTGATGTGTCATCCTACTGCGTCATTATACCTGTCGTCCTGGCTGTCATCTTACTGTGTCATTATACCTGTTGTCCTAATGTGTCATCCTACTGCGTCATTATACCTGTTGTCCTTTCTGTCATCTTACTGCGTCATTAGACCTGTTGTCCTGCTGTGTCAACATACTGCATCATTATACCTGTTGTCCTGATGTGTCATCCTACTGTGTCATTATGCCTGTCGTCGTGGCTGTCATCTTACTGTGTCATTATACCTGTTGTCCTAATGTGTCATCCTACTGCGTCATTATACCTGTTCTCCTGATGTGTCATCCTACTGCGTCATTATACCTGTCGTCTTAGTTGTCATCTTACTGCGTCATTATACCTGTTGTCCTGATGTGTCATCCTACTGTGTCATTAGACCTGTCGTCCTGGCTGTCGTCTTACTGCGTCATTATACCTGATGTCCTGATATGTCATCCTACTGCGTCATTATACCTGTTGTCATGCTGTGTCAACTTACTGCGTCATTATACCTGTTGTCCTGATGTGTCATCCTACTGTGTCATTATACCTGTCGTCCTGGCTGTCATCTTACTGCGTCATTATACCTGTCGTCTTAGTTGTCATCTTTCTGCGTCATTATACCTGTTCTCCTGATGTGTCATCCTACAGCGTCATTATACCTGTCGTCCTGATTTGTCATCTTACTACGTCATTATACCTGTTGTCCTGTTGTGTCAACTTACTGCGTCATTATACCTGTTGTCCTGATGTGTCATCCTACTGCGCCATTATACCTGATGTCCTGATATGTCATCCTACTGTGTCATTATACCTGTTGTCCTAATGTGTCAACTTACTGCGTCATTATACCTGTTGTCTTGATGTGTCATCCTACTGCGTCATTATACCTGTTGTCTTGATGTGTCATCCTACTGCGTCATTATACCTGTTCTCGTGATGTCTCTTCCTACTGCGTCATTATACCTGTTGTCCTGCCTGTCATCTTACTGTGTCATTATACCTGTTGTCCTGGCTGTCATCTTACTGCGTCATTATACCTGTTGTCCTGATGTGTCATCCTACTGCGTCATTATACCTGTTCTCGTGATGTGTCATCCTACTGCGTCATTATACCTGTTGTCCTGCCTGTCATCTTACTGTGTCATTATACCTGTTGTCCTGCTGTGTCAACTTACTGCGTCATTATACCTGTTGTCCTGATGTGTCATCCTACTGGGTCATTATACCTGTCGTCCTGGCTGTCGTCTTACTGCGTCATTATACCTGTCGTCTTAGTTGTCATCTTACTGCGTCATTATACCTGTTCTCCTGTTGTGTCATCCTACTGTGTCATTATACCTGTCGTCCTGGCTGTCGTCTTACTGCGTCATTATACCTGATGTCCTAATGTGTCATCCTACTGCGTCATTATACCTGTTGTCCTGATTTGTCAACTTACTGTGTCATAATACCTGTCATCCTGGCTGTCATCTTAATGCGTCATTATACCTGTTGTCCTAAAGAGTAAACTTACTGCGTCATTATACCTGTTGTCCTAATGTGTAAACTTACTGCGTCATTATACCTGTCGTCCTGGCTGTCATCATACTGTGTCATTATACCTGTTGTCCTGATGTGTCATCCTACAGCGTCATTATACGTGTCGTCCTGGCTGTCATCTTACTGCGTCATTATACCTGTCGTCTTAGTTGTCATCTTACTGCGTCATTATACCTGATGTCCTAATGTGTAAACTTAATGCGTCATTATACCTGTCGTCCTGGCTGTCATCCTACTGCGTCATTATACCTGTTGTCCTAATGTGTAAACTTAATGCGTCATTATACCTGTCGTCCTGGCTGTCATCATACTGCGTCATTATACCTGTTGTCCTGATGTGTCATCCTACAGCGTCATTATACCTGTCGTCCTGGCTGTCGTCTTACTGCGTCATTCTACCTGATGTCCTGATATGTCATCCTACTGCGTCATTATACCGGTCGTCCTGGCTGTCATCTTACTGCGTCATTATACCTGTTGTCCTGGCTGTCATCTTACTGCGTCATTATACCTGTTGTCCTGGCTGTCATCTTACTGCGTCATTATACCTGTCGTCCTGATGTGTCAACTTACTGCGTCATTATACCTGTTGTCCTGATTTGTCAAATTACTGTGTCATTATACCTGTTCTCCTAATGTGTCATCCTACTGTGTCATTATACCTGTTGTCCTGGCTGTTATCTTACTGCGTCATTAGACCTGTTGTCCTGCCGTGTCAACTTATTGCGTCATTATACCTGTTGTCCTGATGTGTCATCCTACTGCGTCATTATACCGGTCGTCCTGGCTGTCATCTTACTGCGTCATTATACCTGATGTCCTGATATATCATCTTACTGCGTCATTATACCTGTTGTCCTGATGTGTCAACTAACAGCGTCATTATACCTGTTGTCCTAATGTGTCATCCTACTGCGTCATTATACCTGTTCTCCTGATGTGTCAACCTACTGCGTCATTATACCTGTTCTCCTGGTGTGTCATCCTACTGTGTTATTATACCTGTTGTCCTGATGTGTCATCCTACTGTGTCATTATACCTGTTGTCCTGGCTGTCGTCTTATTGCGTCATTATACCTGTCGTCCTGGCTGTCATCTTACCACGTCATTATACCTGTTCTCCTGATGTGTCATCCTACTGTGTCATTATACCTGTCGTCCTGATGTGTCATCCTACTGCGTCATTATACCTGTCGTCCTGGCTGTCATCTTACTGCGTCATTATACCTGTTGTCCTGTTGTGTCAACTTACTGCGTCATTATACCTGTTCTCCTGATGTGTCAACCTACTGCGTCATTATACCTGTTCTCCTGGAGTGTCATCCTACTGTGTTATTATACCTGTTGTCCTGATGTGTCATCCTACTGTGTCATTATACCTGTTGTCCTGGCTGTCGTCTTATTGCGTCATTATACCTGTCGTCCTGGCTGTCATCTTACTACGTCATTATACCTGTTCTCCTGATGTGTCATCCTACTGTGTCATTATACCTGTCGTCCTGATGTGTCATCCTACTGCGTCATTATACCTGTCGTCCTGGCTGTCATCTTACTGCGTCATTATACCTGTTGTCCTGTTGTGTCAACTTACTGCGTCATTATACCTGTTGTCCTAATGTGTAAACTTACTGCGTCATTATACCTGTCGTCCTGGCTGTCATCATACTGTGTCATTATACCTGTTGTCCTGATGTGTCATCCTACTGTGTCATTAGACCTGTCGTCCTGGCTGTCGTCTTACTGCGTCATTATACCTGATGTCCTGTTGTGTCAACTTACTGCGTCATTATACCTGTTCTCCTGATGTGTCAACCTACTGCGTCATTATACCTGTTCTCCTGGAGTGTCATCCTACTGTGTTATTATACCTGTTGTCCTGATGTGTCATCCTACTGTGTCATTATACCTGTTGTCCTGGCTGTCGTCTTATTGCGTCATTATACCTGTCGTCCTGGCTGTCATCTTACTACGTCATTATACCTGTTCTCCTGATGTGTCATCCTACTGTGTCATTATACCTGTCGTCCTGATGTGTCATCCTACTGCGTCATTATACCTGTCGTCCTGGCTGTCATCTTACTGCGTCATTATACCTGTTGTCCTGTTGTGTCAACTTACTGCGTCATTATACCTGTTGTCCTAATGTGTAAACTTACTGCGTCATTATACCTGTCGTCCTGGCTGTCATCATACTGTGTCATTATACCTGTTGTCCTGATGTGTCATCCTACAGCGTCATTACACGTGTCGTCCTGGCTGTCATCTTACTGCGTCATTATACCTGTCGTCTTAGTTGTCATCTTACTGCGTCATTATACCTGATGTCCTAATGTGTCATCCTACTGCGTCATTATACCTGTTGTCCTAATGTGTAAACTTAATGCGTCATTATACCTGTCGTCCTGGCTGTCATCATACTGCGTCATTATACCTGTTGTCCTGATGTGTCATCCTACAGCGTCATTATACCTGTCGTCCTGGCTGTCGTCTCACTGCGTCATTCTACCTGATGTCCTGATATGTCATCCTACTGCGTCATTATACCTGTCGTCCTGGCTGTCATCTTACTGCGTCATTATACCTGTTGTCCTGGCTGTCATCTTACTGCGTCATTATACCTGTTGTCCTGGCTGTCATCTTACTGCGTCATTATACCTGTCGTCCTGATGTGTCAACTTACTGCGTCATTATACCTGTTGTCCTGATTTGTCAAATTACTGTGTCATTATACCTGTTGTCCTGATGTGTCATCCTACTGCGTCATTATACCTGTCGTCCTGGCTGTCATCTTACTGCGTCATTATACCTGTTGTCCTGATGTGTCAACTAACAGCGTCATTATACCTGTTGTCCTAATGTGTCATCCTACTGCGTCATTATAGCTGTCGTCCTGGCAGTCATCTTACTGCGTCATTATACCTGTGCTCCTGGTGTGTCATCCTACTGTGTCATTTTACCTGTTGTCCTGATGTGTCATCCTACTGTGTCATTATACCTGTCGTCCTGGCTGTCGTCTTACTGCGTCATTATACCTGATGTCCTGATATGTCATCCTACTGCGTCATTATACCTGTCGTCCTGGCTGTCGTCTTACTGCGTCATTATACCTGATGTCCTGATATGTCATCCTACTGCGTCATTATACCTGTCTTCTTAGTTGTCATCTTACTGCGTCATTATACCTGTTGTCCAGATTTGTCAACTTACTGTGTCATTATACCTTTTGTCTTGATGTGTCATACTACTGCGTCATTATACGTGTCGTCCTGGCTGTCATCTTACTGCGTCATTATGCCTGATGTCCTGATATGTCATCCTACTGCGTCATTATACCTGTCGTCCTGGCTGTCGTCTTACTGCGTCATTATACCTGATGTCCTGATATATCATCCTACTGTGTCATTATACCTGTCGTCCTGGCTGTCATCTTACTGCGTCATTAAACCTGTTCTCCTGATGTGTCATCCTACTTCGTCATTATACCTGTTGTCCTAATGTGTCATCATACTGCGTCATTATACCTGATGTCCTGATATATCATCCTACTGTGTCATTATACCTGTCGTCCTGGCTGTCATCTTACTGCGTCATTATACCTGTTGTCCTGATGTGTCATCCTACTGCGTCATTATACCTGTCGTCCTGGCTGTCGTCTTACTGCGTCATTATATCTGTTGTCCTGATATGTCATCCTACTGCGTCATTATACCTGTCGTCCTGGCTGTCATCTTACTGCGTCATTATACCTGTTCTCCTGATGTGTCATCCTACTGTGTCATTATACCTGTCGTCCTGGCTGTCGTCTTACTGCGTCATTATACCTGATGTCCTGATATGTCATCCTACTGCGTCATTGTACCTGTCGTCCTGGCTGTCATCTTACTGCGTCATTATACCTGTTGTCCTGATTTGTCAACTTACTGTGTCATTATACCTGTTGTCCTGATGTGTCAACTAACAGCATCATTATACCTGTTGTCCTAACGTGTCATCCTACTGCGTCATTATACCTGTTGTCCTGGCTGTCATCTTACTGTGTCATTATACCTGTTGTCCCTTTCTGTCAACTTACTGCGTCATTATACCTGTTGTCTTGATGTGTCATCCTACTGCGTCATTATACCTGTCGTCCTGGCTGTCGTCTTACTGCGTCATTATACCTGATGTCCTGATATGTCATACTACTGCGTCATTATACCTGTCGTCCTGGCTGTCATCTTACTGCGTCATTATACCTGTCTTCTTAGTTGTCATCTTACTGAGTCATTATACCTGTTGTCCTGCTGTGTCAACTTACTGCGTCATTATACCTGTTGTCCTGATGTGTCATCCTACTGTGTCATTATACCTGTCGTCCTGGCTGTCATCTTACTGCGTCATTATACCTGTCGTCTTAGTTGTCATCTTACTGCGTCATGATACCTGTTCTCCTGATGTGTCATCCTACTGTGTCATTATACCTGTCATCCTGGCTGTCATCTTACTGCGTCATTATACCTGTTGTCCTAATGTGTAAACTTACTGCGTCATTATAACTGTTGTCCTGATGTGTCATCCTACAGCGTCATTATACGTGTCATCCTGGTTTATCATCCTACTGCGTCATTATACCTGTCGTCCTGGCTGTCATCTTACTGCGTCATAATACCTGTCTTCTTAGTTGTCATCTTACTGAGTCATTATACCTGTTCACCTGATGTGTCATCCTACTGTGTCATTATACCTGTCGTCCTGGCTGTCGTCTTACTGCGTCATTATACCTGATGTCCTGATATGTCATCCTACTGCGTCATTGTACCTGTCGTCCTGGCTGTCATCTTACTGCGTCATTATACCTGTTGTCCTGATGTGTCAACTAACAGCATCATTATACCTGTTGTCCTAATGTGTCATCCTACTGCGTCATTATACCTGTTGTCCTGGCTGTCATCTTGCTGCCTCATTATACCTGTTGTCCCTTTCTGTCAACTTACTGCGTCATTATACCTGTTGTCTTGATGTGTCATCCTACTGCGTCATTATACCTGTCGTCCTGGCTGTCGTCTTACTGCGTCATTATACCTGATGTCCTGATATGTCATACTACTGCGTCATTATACCTGTCGTCCTGGCTGTCATCTTACTGCGTCATTATACCTGTCTTCTTAGTTGTCATCTTACTGAGTCATTATACCTGTTGTCCTGCTGTGTCATCCTACTGCGTCATTATACGTGTCATCCTGGTTTATCATCTTACTGCGTCATTATACCTGTCGTCCTGGCTGTCATCTTACTGCGTCATTATACCTGTCGTCCTGATTTGTCATCTTACTACGTCATTATACCTGTTGTCCTGGCTATCATCTTACTGCGTCATTATACCTGTCGTCCTGGTGTGTCATCCTACTGTGTTATTATTCCTGTTTTCCTGATGTGTCATCCTACTTTGTCATTATACCTGTCGTCCTGGCTGTCGTCTTACTGCGTCATTATACCTGTCGTCCTGGCTGTCATCTTACTACGTCATTATACCTGTTCTCCTGATGTGTCATCCTACTGCGTCATTATACCTGTCGTCCTGATGTGTCATCCTACTGCGTCATTATACCTGTTGTCCTGGCTGTCATCTTACTGCGTCATTATACCTGTTGTCCTGATGTGTCAACTAACAGCATCATTATACCTGTTGTCCTAATGTGTCATCCTACTGTGTCATTATACCTGTTGTCCTGTTGTGTCAACTTACTGCGTCATTATACCTGTTGTCTTGATGTGTCATCCTACTGCGTCATTATATCTGTCATCCTGGCTGTCATCTTATTGCGTCATTATACCTGTTGTCCTGGCTGTCATCTTACTGTGTCATTATACCTGTTGTCCTGTTGTGTGTACTTACTGCGTCATTATACCTGTTGTCCTGATGTGTCATCCTACTGCGTCATTATACCTGTTGTCCTGGCTGTCATCTTACTGCGTCATTATACCTGTTGTCCTGCTGTGTCAACTTACTGCGTCATTATACCTGTTGTCCTGATGTGTCATCCTACTGGGTCATTATACCTGTCGTCCTGGCTGTCGTCTTACTGCGTCATTATACCTGATGTCCTGGCTGTCATCTTACTGCGTCATTATACCCGTCGTCGTGGCTGTCATCTTACTGCGTCATTATACCTGTTCTCCTGATGTGTCATCCTACTGCGTCATAATACCTGTTGTCCTGGCTGTCATCCTACTGCGTCATTATACCTGTTCTCCTGATGTGTCATCCTACTGCGTCATTATACCTGTGCTCCTGTTGTGTCAACTTACTGCGTCATTATACCTGTTGTCTTGATGTGTCATCCTACTGCGTCATTATACCTGTTGTCCTGATGTGTCATCCTACTGCGTCATTATACCTGTCGTCCTGGCTGTCGTCTTACTGCGTCATTATACCTGATGTCCTGATATATCATCCTAGTGCGTCATTATACCTGTCGTCCTGGCTGTCATCTTACTGCGTCATTATACCTGTTCTCCTGATGTGTCATCCTACTGCGTCATTATACCTGTTCTCCTGGTGTGTCATCCTACTGTGTTATTATTCCTGTCGTCCTGATGTGTCATCCTACTGTGTCATAATACCTGTCATCCTGGCTGTCATCTTAATGCGTCATTATACCTGTTGTCCTAAAGAGTAAACTCACTGCGTCATTATACCTGTTGTCCTAATGTGTAAACTTACTGCGTCATTATACCTGTTGTCCTGATGTGTCATCCTTCTGCGTCATTATACGTTTCGTCCAGGCTGTCATCCTACTGCGTCATTATAGCTGTCGTCCTGGCAGTCATCTTACTGCGTCATTATACCTGTGCTCCTGGTGTGTCATCCTACTGTGTCATTATACCTGTTGTCCTGATGTGTCATCCTACTGTGTCATTATACCTGTCGTCCTGGCTGTCGTCTTACTGCGTCATTATACCTGATGTCCTGATATGTCATCCTACTGCGTCATTATACCTGTCGTCCTGGCTGTCGTCTTACTGCGTCATTATACCTGATGTCCTGATATGTCATCCTACTGCGTCATTATACCTGTCTTCTTAGTTGTCATCTTACTGCGTCATTATACCTGTTGTCCAGATTTGTCAACTTACTGTGTCATTATACCTTTTGTCTTGATGTGTCATCCTACTGCGTCATTATACGTGTCGTCCTGGCTGTCATCTTACTGCGTCATTATACCTGTTGTCCTAATGTGTAAACTTACTGCGTCATTATACCTGTTGTCCTGATGTGTCATCCTACTGCGTCATTATACCTGTCGTCCTGGCTGTCGTCTTACTGCGTCATTATACCTGTCGTCCTGGCTGTCGTCTTACTGCGTCATTATACCTGTCGTCCTGATGTGTCAACTTACTGTGTCATTATACCTGTTGTGCTAATGTGTCATCCTACTGCGTCATTATACTTGTTGTCCTGGCTGTCGTCTTACTGCGTCATTATACCTGATGTCCTGATATGTCATCCTACTGCGTCATTATACCTGTCGTCCTGGCTGTCGTCTTACTGCGTCATTATACCTGATGTCCTGATATGTCATCCTACTGCGTCATTATACCTGTCTTCTTAGTTGTCATCTTACTGCGTCATTATACCTGTTGTCCAGATTTGTCAACTTACTGTGTCATTATACCTTTTGTCTTGATGTGTCATCCTACTGCGTCATTATACGTGTCGTCCTGGCTGTCATCTTACTGCGTCATTATACCTGTTGTCCTAATGTGTAAACTTACTGCGTCATTATACCTGTTGTCCTGATGTGTCATCCTACTGCGTCATTATACCTGTCGTCCTGGCTGTCGTCTTACTGCGTCATTATACCTGTCGTCCTGGCTGTCGTCTTACTGCGTCATTATACCTGTCGTCCTGATGTGTCAACTTACTGTGTCATTATACCTGTTGTGCTAATGTGTCATCCTACTGCGTCATTATACTTGTTGTCCTGGCTGTCATCTTACTGCGTCATTATACCTGTTGTCCTGATGTGTCAACTTACTGTGTCATTATACCTGTTGTGCTAATGTGTCATCCTTCTGCGTCATTATACGTTTCGTCCAGGCTGTCATCCTACTGCGTCATTATAGCTGTCGTCCTGGCAGTCATCTTACTGCGTCATTATACCTGTGCTCCTGGTGTGTCATCCTACTGTGTCATTATACCTGTTGTCCTGATGTGTCATCCTACTGTGTCATTATACCTGTCGTCCTGGCTGTCGTCTTACTGCGTCATTATACCTGATGTCCTGATATGTCATCCTACTGCGTCATTATACCTGTCGTCCTGGCTGTCGTCTTACTGCGTCATTATACCTGATGTCCTGATATGTCATCCTACTGCGTCATTATACCTGTCTTCTTAGTTGTCATCTTACTGCGTCATTATACCTGTTGTCCAGATTTGTCAACTTACTGTGTCATTATACCTTTTGTCTTGATGTGTCATCCTACTGCGTCATTATACGTGTCGTCCTGGCTGTCATCTTACTGCGTCATTATACCTGTTGTCCTAATGTGTAAACTTACTGCGTCATTATACCTGTTGTCCTGATGTGTCATCCTACTGCGTCATTATACCTGTCGTCCTGGCTGTCGTCTTACTGCGTCATTATACCTGTCGTCCTGGCTGTCGTCTTACTGCGTCATTATACCTGTCGTCCTGATGTGTCAACTTACTGTGTCATTATACCTGTTGTGCTAATGTGTCATCCTACTGCGTCATTATACTTGTTGTCCTGGCTGTCGTCTTACTGCGTCATTATACCTGTCGTCCTGATGTGTCAACTTACTGTGTCATTATACCTGTTGTGCTAATGTGTCATCCTACTGCGTCATTATACTTGTTGTCCTGGCTGTCATCTTACTGCGTCATTATACCTGTTGTCCTGGCTGTCATCTTACTGCGTCATTAGACCTGTTGTCCTGCTGTGTCATCCTACTGCGTCATTATACCTGTCGTCCTGGCTGTCATCTTACTGCGTCATTATACCTGTCGTCCTGGCTGTCGTCTTACTGCGTCATTATACCTGTTGTCCTGATGTGTCATCCTACTGCGTCATTATATGTTTCATCCTGGCTGTCATCTTACTGCGTCATTATACCTGATGTCCTGATGTGTCAACTAACAGCATCATTATACCTGTTGTCCTAATGTGTCATCCTACTGCGTCATTATACCTGTTCTCCTGATGTGTCATCCTACTGCGTCATTATACCTGTTGTCCTGGCTGTCATCTTACTGTGTCATTATACCTGTTGTCCTGTTGTGTCAACTTACTGCGTCATTATACCTGTTGTCTTGATGTCTCATCCTACTGCGTCATTATACCTGTTGTCCTAATGTGTCATCCTACTGCGTCATTATACCTGTTCTCCTGATGTGTCATCCTACTGCGTCATTATACCTGTTGTCCTGGCTGTCATCTTACTGTGTCATTATACCTGTTGTCCTGTTGTGTCAACTTACTGCGTCATTATACCTGTTGTCTTGATGTCTCATCCTACTGCGTCATTATACCTGTCGTCCTGGCTGTCATCTTACTGCGTCATTATACCTGTTCTCCTGATGTGTCATCCTACTGCGTCATTATACCTGTTGTCCTGTTGTGTCATACTACTGTGTCATTATACCTGTAGTCCTGGCTGTCGTCTTACTGCATCATTATACCTGATGTCCTGATATGTCATCCTACTGCGTCATTGTACCTGTCGTCCTGGCTGTCATCTTACTCCGTCATTATACCTGTCGTCTTAGTTGTCATCTTACTGCGTCATTATACCTGTTGTCCTGATTTGTCAACTTACTGTGTCATTATACCTGTTGTCCTAATGTGTCAACTTAATGTGTCATTATACCTGTCATCCTGGCTGTCGTCTTACTGCGTCATTATACCTGTTGTCCTGCTGTGTCAACTTACTGCGTCATCATACCTGTCGTCCTGGCTGTCATCTTACTGCGTCATTATACCTGTTGTCCTGATGTGTCAACTAACAGCGTCATTATACCTGTTGTCCTGGCTGTCATCGTACTGTGTCATTATACCTGTCGTCGTGGCTGTCATCTTACTGTGTCATTATACCTGTTGTCCTAATGTGTCATCCTACTGCGTCATTATACCTGTTTTCCTGATGTGTCATCCTACTGCGTCATTATACCTGTTGTCCTGATGTGTCATTCTACTGCGTCATTATACGTGTCGTCCTGGCTGTCATCTTACTGCGTCATTATACCTTTTGTCCCGATGTGTCAATTACTGCGTCATTATACCTGTCGTCCTGGCTGTCATCTTACTGCGTCATTATACCTGTCGTCTTAGTTGTCATCTTACTGCGTCATTATACCTGTTCTCCTGATGTGTCAACTTACTGCGTCATTATACCTGTCGTCCTGGCTGTCGTCTTACTGCGTCATTATACCTGTTCTCCTGATGTGTCATCCTACTGCGTCATTATACCTGTTGTCCTGGTGTGTCATCCTACTATGTTATTATACCTGTTGTCCTGATGTGTCATCCTACTGCGTCATTATACCTGTCGTCCTCGCTGTCGTCTTACTGCGTCATTATATCTGTTGTCCTGATATGTCATCCTACTGCGTCATTATACCTGTCGTCCTGGCTGTCATCTTACTGCGTCATTATACCTGTTCTCCTGATGTGTCATCCTACTGTGTCATTATACCTGTCGTCCTGGCTGTCGTCTTACTGCGTCATTATACCTGATGTCCTGATATGTCATCCTACTGCGTCATTGTACCTGTCGTCCTGGCTGTCATCTTACTGCGTCATTATACCTGTCGTCCTGGCTGTCGTCTTACTGCGTCATTATACCTGATGTCCTGATATGTCATCCTACTGCGTCATTATACCTGTCGTCCTGGCTGTCATCTTACTGCGTCATTATACCTGTTCTCCTTGTGTGTCATCCTACTGCGTCATTATACCTGTTGTCCTGATGTGTCATCCTACTGTGTCATTATACCTGTCGTCCTGGCTGTCGTCTTACTGCGTCATTATACCTGATGTCCTGATATGTCATCCTACTCCGTCGTTATACCTGTCTTCCTGGCTGTCATCTTATTGCGTCATTATACCTGTCTTCTTAGTTGTCATCTTACTGCGTCATTATACCTGTTCTCCTTGTGTGTCATCCTACTGCGTCATTATACCTGTTGTCCTGGCTGTCATCTTACTGCGTCATTAGACCTGTTGTCCTGCTGTGTCATCCTACTGCGTCATTATACCTGTTGTCCTGATGTGTCAACTAACAGCATCATTATACCTGTTGTCCTGCTGTGTCATCCTACTGCGTCATTATACCTGTTGTCCTGATATGTCATCCTACTGCGTCATTGTACCTGTCGTCCTGGCTGTCATCTTACTGCGTCATTATACCTGTCGTCTTAGTTGTCATCTTACTGCGTCATTATACCTGTTGTCCTGATTTGTCAACTGACTGTGTCATTGTACCTGTTGTCCTAATGTGTCAACTTACTGCGTCATTATACCTGTCGTCCTGGCTGTCATCTTACTGCGTCATTATACCTGTTGTCCTGATGTGTCAACTAACAGCATCATTATACCTGTTGTCCTAATGTGTCATCCTACTGCGTCATTATACCTGTTGTCCTGGCTGTCATCTTACTGTGTCATTATACCTGTTGTCCCTTTCTGTCAACTTACTGCGTCATTATACCTGTTGTCTTGATGTGTCATCCTACTGCGTCATTATACCTGTCGTCCTGGCTGTCGTCTTACTGCGTCATTATACCTGATGTCCTGATATGTCATACTACTGCGTCATTATACCTGTCTTCCTGGCTGTCATCTTATTGCGTCATTATACCTGTCTTCTTGGCTGTCATCTTACTGTGTCATTATACCTGTTGTCCTAATGTGTCATCCTACTGCGTCATTATACCTGTTGTCCTGGCTGTCATCTTACTGCGTCATTAGACCTGTTTGTCCTGCTGTGTCATCCTACTGCGTCATTATACCTGTTGTCCTGATGTGTCAACTAACAGCATCATTATACCTGTTGTCCTAATGTGTCATCCTACTGCGTCATTATACCTGTTGTCCTGATGTGTCATCCTACTGCGTCATTATACCTGTCGTCCTGGCTGTCATCTTAATGCGTCATTATACCTGTCGTCTTAGTTGTCATCTTACTGCGTCATTATACCTGTTCTCCTGTTGTGTCATCCTACTGTGTCATTATACCTGTCGTCCTGGCTGTCGTCTTACTGCGTCATTATACCTGATGTCCTAATGTGTCATCCTACTGCGTCATTATACCTGTTGTCCTGCTGTGTCAACTTACTGCGTCATTATACCTGTCGTCCTGGCTGTCATCCTACTGCGTCATTATACCTGTTGTCCTGATGTGTCATCCTACTGCGTCATTATATCTGTCATCCTGGCTGTCATCTTACTGCGTCATTATACCTGTTCTCCTGATGTGTCATCCTACTGCGTCATTATACCTGATGTCCTAATGTATCATCCTACTGCGTCATTATACCTGTCGTCCTGGCTGTCTTCTTACTGCGTCATTATACCTGTTCTCCTTATGTGTCATCCTACTGTGTCATTATACCTGTCGTCCTGATGTGTCATCCTACTGCGTCATTACACCTGTCGTCCTGGCTGTCATCTTACAGCTTCATTATACCTATTGTCCTGTTGTGTAAACTTCCTGCGTCATTATACCTTTTGTCTTGATGTGTCATCCTACTGCGTCATTATACGTGTCGTCCTGGCTGTCATCTTACTGCGTCATTATATCTGTTGTCCTGTTGTGTCAACTTACTGCGTCATTATACCTGTTGTCCTGATGTGTCATCCTACTGCGTCATTATACGTTTCGTCCTGGCTGTCATCCTACTGCGTCATTATAGCTGTCGTCCTGGCAGTCATCTTACTGCGTCATTATACCTGTGCTCCTGGTGTGTCATCCTACTGTGTCATTATACCTGTTGTCCTGATGTGTCATCCTGCTGTGTCATTATACCTGTCGTCCTGGCTGTCGTCTTACTGCGTCATTATACCTGATGTCCTAATGTGTCAACTTACTGCGTCATTATACCTGTCGTCCTGGCTGTCGTCTTACTGCGTCATTATACCTGATGTCCTGATATGTCATCCTACTGCGTCATTATACCTGTCGTCCTGATTTGTCATCCTACTGCGTCATTATACCTGTCGTCCTGGCTGTCATCTTACTGCGTCATTTTACCTGTCGTCCTGGCTGTCGTCTTACTGCGTCATTATACCTGTTGTCCTGATGTGTCATCCTACTGCGTCATTATACGTTTCGTCCTGGCTGTCATCCTACTGCGTCATTGTAGCTTTCGTCCTGGCAGTCATCTTACTGCGTCATTATACCTGTGCTCCTGGTGTGTCATCCTACTGTGTCATTATACCTTTTGTCCTGATGTGTCATCCTACTGCGTCATTATACCTGTCGTCCTGGCTGTCGTCTTACTGCGTCATTATACCTGTTGTCCTAATGTGTAAACTTACTGCGTCATTATACCTGTTGTCCTGATGTGTAAACTTACTGCGTCATTATACCTGTTGTCCTGATGTGTAAACTTCCTGCGTCATTATACCTGTCGTCCTGGCTGTCATCTTACTGCGTCATTATACCTGTTGTACTGATGTGTCATCCTACAGCGTCATTATACGTGTCATCCTGGTTTGTCATCTTACTGCGTCATTATACCTGTCGTCCTGGCTGTCGTCTTACTGCGTCATTATACCTGATGTCCTGATATGTCATCCTACTACGTCATTATACCTGTTGTCCAGATGAGTCATCCTACTGCGTCATTATACCTGTCGTCCTGGCTGTCGTCTTACTGCGTCATTATACCTGTCGTCCTGATGTGTCAACTTACTGTGTCATTATACCTGATGTCCTGATATGTCATCCTACTGCGTCATTATACCTGTCGTCCTGGCTGTCATCTTACTGCGTCATTATACCTGTCGTCCTGGCTGTCGTCTTACTGCGTCATTATACCTGTTGTCCTGATGTGTCATCCTACTGCGTCATTATACGTTTCGTCCTGGCTGTCATCCTACTGCGTCATTATAGCTGTCGTCCTGGCAGTCATCTTACTGCGTCATTATACCTGTGCTCCTGGTGTGTCATCCTACTGTGTCATTTTACCTGTTGTCCTGATGTGTCATCCTACTGTGTCATTATACCTGTCGTCCTGGCTGTCGTCTTACTGCGTCATTATACCTGATGTCCTGATATGTCATCCTACTACGTCGTTATACCTGTCGTCCTGGCTGTCGTCTTACTGCGTCATTATACCTGTTGTCCCTTTCTGTCAACTTACTGCGTCATTATACCTGTTGTCTTGATGTGTCATCCTACTGCGTCATTATACCTGTCGTCCTGGCTGTCGTCTTACTGCGTCATTATACCTGATGTCCTGATATGTCATACTACTGCGTCATTATACCTGTCGTCCTGGCTGTCATCTTACTGCGTCATTATACCTGTCTTCTTAGTTGTCATCTTACTGCGTCATTATACCTGTTGTCCTGCTGTGTCAACTTACTGCGTCATTATACCTGTTGTCCTGATGTGTCATCCTACTGTGTCATTATACCTGTCGTCCTGGCTGTCATCTTACTGCGTCATTATACCTGTCGTCTTAGTTGTCATCTTACTGCGTCATTATACCTGTTCTCCTGATGTGTCATCCTACTGTGTCATTATACCTGTCATCCTGGCTGTCATCTTACTGCGTCATTATACCTGTTGTCCTAATGTGTAAACTTACTGCGTCATTATAACTGTCGTCCTGGCTGTCATCTTACTGCGTCATTATACCTGTTGTCCTGATGTGTTATCCTACAGCGTCATTATACGTGTCATCCTGGTTTATCATCTTACTGCGTCATTATATCTGTCATCCTGGCTGTCATCTTATTGCGTCATTATACCTGTTGTCCTGGCTGTCATCTTACTGTGTCATTATACCTGTTGTCCTGTTGTGTGTACTTACTGCGTCATTATACCTGTTGTCCTGATGTGTCATCCTACTGCGTCATTATACCTGTTGTCCTGGCTGTCATCTTACTGCGTCATTAGACCTGTTGTCCTGCTGTGTCAACTTACTGCGTCATTATACCTGTTGTCCTGATGTGTCATCCTACTGGGTCAATATACCTGTCGTCCTGGCTGTCGTCTTACTGCGTCATTATACCTGATGTCCTGGCTGTCATCTTACTGCGTCATTATACCTGTCGTGCTGGCTGTCGTCTTACTGCGTCATTATACCTGTTCTCCTGATGTGTCATCCTACTGCGTCATAATACCTGTTGTCCTGGCTGTCATCCTACTGCGTCATTATACCTGTTCTCCTGATGTGTCATCCTACTGCGTCATTATACCTGTCGTCCTGGCTGTCATCTTACTGCGTCATTATACCTGTTGTCCTGCTGTGTCAACTTACTGCGTCATTATACCTGTTGTCCTGATGTGTCATCCTACTGCGTCATAATACCTGATGTCCTAATGTGTCATCCTACTGCGTCATTATACCTGTTGTCCTGATTTGTCAACTTACTGTGTCATAATACCTGTCATCCTGGCTGTCATCTTAATGCGTCATTATACCTGTTGTCCTAAAGAGTAAACTGACTGCGTCATTATACCTGTCGTCCTGGCTGTCATCTTACTGCGTCATTATACCTGTCGTCCTGATTTGTCATCTTACTAAGTCATTATACCTGTCGTCCTGGCTGTCGTCTTTCTGCGTCATTATACCTCATGTCCTGATATGTCATCCTACTGCGTCATTATACCTGTTGTCCTGATGTGTCATCCTACTGTGTCATTATACTTGTCGTCCTGGCTGTCATCTTACTGCGTCATTATACCTGTCGTCTTAGTTGTCATCTTACTGCGTCATTATACCTGTTGTCCTGATGTGTCATCCTACTGTGTCATTATACCTGTCGTCCTGGCTGTCATCTTACTGCGTCATTATACCTGTCGTCTTAGTTGTCATCTTACTGCGTCATTATACCTGTTCTCCTGATGTGTCATCCTACTGTGTCATTATACCTGTCGTCCTTATGTGTCATCCTACTGCGTCATTATACCTGTTGTCCTGGCTGTCATCTTACTGTGTCATTATACCTGTCGTCCTGGCTGTCGTCTTACTGCGTCATTATACCTGTTCTCCTTATGTGTCATCCTACTGTGTCATTATACCTGTCGTCCTGATGTGTCATCCTACTGCGTCATTATACCTGTTGTCCTGGCTGTCATCCTACTGCGTCATTATACCTGTTGTCCTGATGTGTCATCCTACTGCGTCATTATACCTGTCGTGCTGGCTGTCATCTTACTGTGTCATTATATCTGTTGTCCTGCTGTGTCAACTAACTGCGTCATTATACCTGTTGTCCTGATGTGTCATCTTACTGCGTCATTATACCTGTCGTCCTGGCTGTCGTCTTACTGCATCATTATACCTGATGTCCTAATGTGTCAACTTACTGCGTCATTATACCTGTCGTCCTGGCTGTCGTCTTACTGCGTCATTATACCTGATGTCCTGATGTGTCATCCTACTGCGTCATTATACCTGTCGTCCTGATGTGTCAACTTACTGCGTCATTATACCTGTTGTCTTGATGTGTCATCCTACTGCGTCATTATATCTGTCGTCCTGGCTGTCATCCAACTGTGTCATTAGACCTGTCGTCCTGGCTGTCGTCTTACTGCGTCATTATACCTGATGTCCTGATATGTCATCCTACTGCGTCATTATACCTGTCATCCTGGCTGTCATCTTACTGCGTCATTATACCTGTTGTCATGCTGTGTCAACTTACTGCGTCATTATACCTGTTGTCCTGATGTGTCATCCTACTGTGTCATTATACCTGTCGTCCTGGCTGTCATCTTACTGCGTCATTATACCTGTCGTCTTAGTTGTCATCTTACTGCGTCATTATACCTGTTCTCCTGATGTGTCATCCTACTGTGTCATTATACCTGTCGTCCTGATGTGTCATCCTACTGCGTCATTATACCTGTTGTCCTGGCTGTCATCTTACTGTGTCATTATACCTGTCGTCCTGGCTGTCGTCTTACTGCGTCATTATACCTGTTCTCCTTATGTGTCATCCTAATGTGTCATTATACCTGTCGTCCTGATGTGTCATCCTACTGCGTCATTATACCTGTTGTCCTGGCTGTCATCCTACTGCGTCATTATACCTGTTGTCCTGATGTGTCATCCTACTGCGTCATTATACCTGTCGTGCTGGCTGTCATCTTACTGTGTCATTATATCTGTTGTCCTGCTGTGTCAACTAACTGCGTCATTATACCTGTTGTCCTGATGTGTCATCTTACTGCGTCATTATACCTGTTGTCCTGTTGTGTCATCCTACTGCGTCATTATACGTGTCGTCCTGGCTGTCATCTTACTGCGTCATTATACCTGTTGTCCTGATGTGTCAACTATCTGCGTCATTATAGCTGTCGTCCTGGCAGTCATCTTACTGCGTCATTATACCTGTGCTCCTGGTGTGTCATCCTACTGTGTCATTATACCTTTTGTCCTGATGTGTCATCCTGCTGTGTCATTATACCTGTCGTCCTGGCTGTCGTCTTACTGCGTCATTATACCTGTTGTCCTGCTGTGTCAACTTACTGCGTCATTAAACCTGTTGTCCTGATGTGTCATCCTACTGCGTCATTATACCTGTCGTCCTGGCTGTCAACTTACTGTGTCATTATACCTGTCATCCTGGCTGTCATCTTACTGCGTCATTATACCTGTTGTCCTAACGTGTAAACTTACTGCGTCATTATACCTGTCGTCCTGGCTGTCATCTTACTGCGTCATTATACCTGTTGTCCTGATGTGTCATCCTACTGCGTCATTATACCTGTCGTCCTGGCTGTCAACTTACTGTGTCATTATACCTGTCATCCTGGCTGTCATCTTACTGCGTCATTATACCTGTTGTCCAAACGTGTAAACTTACTGCGTCATTATACCTGTCGTCCTGGCTGTCATCTTACTGCGTCATTATACCTGTTGTCCTGATGTGTCATCCTACAGCGTCATTATACGTGACATCCTGGTTTGTCATCTTACTGCGTCATTATACCTGTCGTCCTGGCTGTCATCTTACTGCGTCATTATACCTGTCGTCCTGATTTGTCATCTTACTACGTCATTATACCTGTTGTCCTGGCTGTCATCTTACTGCGTCATTATACCTGTCGTCCTGGCTGTCATCTTACTGCGTCATTATACCTGTTGTCCTGATGTGTCATCCTACAGCGTCATTATACGTGTCATCCTGGTTTGTCATCTTACTGCGTCATTATACCTGTCGTCCTGGCTGTCATCTTACTGCGTCATTATACCTGTCGTCCTGATTTGTCATCTTACTACGTCACTATACCTGTTGTCCTGGCTGTCATCTTACTGCGTCATTATACCTGTTGTCCTGTTGTGTCAACTTACTGCGTCATTATACCTGTTGTCCTGATGTGTCATCCTACTGCGTCATTATACCTGTCGTCCTGGCTGTCGTCTTACTGCGTCATTATACCTGTTGTCCTGATGTGTCATCCTACTGCGTCATTATACGTTTCGTCCTGGCTGTCATCCTACTGCGTCATTATAGCTGTCGTCCTGGCAGTCATCTTACTGCGTCATTATACCTGTGCTCCTGGTGTGTCATCCTACTGTGTTATTATACCTGTTGTCCTGATGTGTCATCCTACTGTGTCATTATACCTGTCATCCTGGCTGTCGTCTTACTGCATCATTATACCTGTCGTCCTGGCTATCATCTTACTGCGTCATTATACCTGTTCTCCTGATGTGTCATCCTACTGCGTCATTATACCTGTCGTCCTGATGTGTCATCCAACTGCGTCATTATACCTGTCGTCCTGGCTGTCATCTTACTACGTCATTATACCTATTCTCCTGATGTGTCATCCTACTGTGTCATTATACCTGTCGTCCTGATGTGTCATCCTACTGCGTCATTATACCTGTCGTCCTGGCTGTCATCTTACTGCGTCATTATACCTGTTGTCCTGATGTTTCAACTAACAGCATCATTATACCTGTTGTCCTAATGTGTCATCCTACTGTGTCATTTTACCTGTTGTCCTGTTGTGTCAACTTACTGCGTCATTATACCTGTTGTCTTGATGTGTCATCCTACTGTGTCATTATATCTGTCATCCTGGCTGTCATCTTAGTGCGTCATTATACCTGTTGTCCTGGCTGTCATTTTACTGTGTCATTATACCTGTTGTCCTGTTGTGTGTACTTAATGCGTCATTATACCTGTTGTCCTGATGTGTCATCCTACTGCGTCATTATACCTGTCGTCCTGGCTGTCATCTTATTGCGTCATTATACCTGTTGTCCTGCTGTGTCAACTTACTGCGTCATTATACCTGTTGTCCTGATGTGTCATCCTACTGCGTCATTATATCTGTCATCCTGGCTGTCATCTTACTGCGTCATTATACCTGTTGTCCTGATGTGTCATCCTACTGCGTCATCATATCTGTCGTCCTGCTCTTTCGACTGAATGTATCATTATACCCGTCGTCCTGCTCTGTCGACTGACTGTGTCATTATACCTGTCATCCTGTTGTGTCAACTGACTGTGTCGTTATATTCGTGTCCTGCTGTGTCGACTGACGGCGTCATTATACCTGTCGTCCTGTTGTGTCGACTGACTGCGTCGTTATACCTGTCGTCACGTTGTGTCGACTGACTGTCGTTATATCTGTTGTCCTGCTGTGTCGACTGACCGTGTCGTTATAACTGCTACCCTGCTGTGTCGACTGACTGTGTCATTATACCTGTCGTCCTGTCATGTCGACTGACTTTTTCGTTATACCTGTCGTCTTGTTGTGTCAACTAACTGCATCGTTATACTTGTCATCTTGTTGTGTCAACTGACGGCGTCATAATACCTATCGTCTTGATGTGTCGACTGACTGTGTCGTTATATCTGTTGTCCTGCTGTGTCGACTGACGGCGTCATAATACCTGTCATCCTGTTGTGTCGACTGACTGCGTCGTTATACCTGTCGTCACGTTGTGTCGACTGACCGTGTCGTTATATCTTTTGTCCTGCTGTGTCGACTGACGGCGTCATTATACCTGTTGTCCTGTTGTGTCGACTGACGGCGACATTATACCTGTCGTCCTGTTGTGTCTAGTGACTGCGTCGTTATACCTGTCGTCCTGTCGTGTCGACTGACTGTGTCGTTATATCTGTCATCCTAATGTGTCGACTGGCTGAGTCGTTATATCTGTTGTCCTGCTGTGTCGACTGACTGTGTCGTTATATCTGTTGTCCTGCTGTGTCGACTGACGGCGACATTATACCTGTCATCTTGATGTGTCGACTGACTGTGTCGTTATATCTGCTATCCTGCTGTGTCGACTGACGGCGTCATTATACCTGTCGTCCTGTTGTGTCGACTGACTGCGTCGTTATACCTTTCGTCTTGATGTGTCGACTGACGGCGTCATTATACCTGTCATCCTGTTGTGTCGACTGACTGCGTCGTTATACCTGTTGTCCTGCTGTGTCGACTGACTGCGTCATTATACCTGTCGTCCTGTTGTGTCGTCTGACTGTGTCGTTATATCTGTTGTCCTGCTGTGTCGACTGACTGTGTCGTTTTAACTGATTCCCTGCTGTGTCGACTGACTGTGTCGTTATACATGTTTTCCTGTTGCGTCGACTGACTGTGTCGTTATATCTGTTGTCCTGCTGTGTCGACTGACTGTGTCGTTATACCTGTCGTCCTGTTGTGTCGACTGACTGCGTCGTCATACCTGTCATCCTGTTGTGTCGTCTGACTGTGTCGTTATAACTGCTACCTTGCTGTGTCAACTGACTGCGTCATTATACCTGTCGTCCTGTTGTGTCTAGTGACTGCGTCGTTATACCTGTCGTCCTGTCGTGTCGACTGACTGTGTCGTTATATCTGTCATCCTAATGTGTCGACTGGCTGAGTCGTTATATCTGTTGTCCTGCTGTGTCGACTGACTGTGTCGTTATATCTGTTGTCCTGCTGTGTCGACTGACGGCGACATTATACCTGTCATCTTGATGTGTCGACTGACTGTGTCGTTATATCTGCTATCCTGCTGTGTCGACTGACGGCGTCATTATACCTGTCGTCCTGTTGTGTCGACTGACTGCGTCGTTATACCTTTCGTCTTGATGTGTCGACTGACGGCGTCATTATACCTGTCATCCTGTTGTGTCGACTGACTGCGTCGTTATACCTGTTGTCCTGCTGTGTCGACTGACTTTGTCGTTATATCTGTTGTCCTGCTGTGTCGACTGACTGTGTCGTTATAACTGCTACCCTGCTGTGTCAACTGACTGCGTCATTATACCTGTCGTCCTGTTGTGTCTAGTGACTGCGTCGTTATACCTGTCGTCCTGTTGTGTCGACTGACTGTTTCGTTATATCTGTTGTCCTGCTGTGTCGACTGACTGTGTCGTTATACCTGTCGTCCTGTTGTGTCGACTGTCTGTGTCGTTATATCCCTTGTCCTACTGTGTCGACTAACTTCGTCATTATACCTGTTGTCCTGTTGTGTCGACTGACTGCGTCATTATACCTGTCGTCCTGTTGTGTCGACTGACTGCGTCGTTATATCTGTTGTCCTGTTGTGTCGACTGACTGCGTCATTATACCTGTCGTCCTGTTGTGTCGACTGACTGCGTCGTTATATCTGTTGTCCTGTTGTGTCGACTGACTGCGTCATTATACCTGTCGTCCTTTTGTGTCGACTGACGGCGTCATTATACCTGTCGTCCTGTTGTGTCGACTGACGGCGTCATTATACCTGTTGTCCTGTTGTGTCGACTGACTGCGTCCTTATACCTGTTGTCTTGATGTGTCGACTGACTGTGCCGTTATATCTGTTGTCCTGCTGTGTCGACTGACTGTGTTGTTATATCTGTTGTCCTATTGTGTCGACTGACGGCGTCATTATACCTGTCGTCCTGTTTTGTCGACTGACGGCGTCATTATACCTGTTGTCCTGTTGTGTCGTCTGACTGTGTTGTTATATCTGTTGTCCTGCTGTGTCAACTGACTGCGTCATTATACCTGTCGTCCTGTTGTGTCGACTGACGGCGTCATTATACCCGTCGTCCTGTCATGTCGACTGACTGTGTCGTTATATCTTTTGTCCTGTCATGTCGACTGACTTTGTCGTTATATCTGTCGTCCTGCTGTGTCGACTGACTGTGTCATTATACCTGTCGTCCTGTCATGTCGACTGACTTTGTCGTTATATCTGTTGTCCTGCTGTGTCGACTGACTGCGTCATTATACCTGTCGTCCTGTTGTGTCAACTAACTGCATCGTTATACTTGTCAACTTGTTGTGTCAACTGACGGCGTCATAATACCTGTCATCCTGTTGTGTCGACTGACTGCGTCGTTATACCTGTCGTCCTGTTGTGTCGACTGACTGTGTCGTTATATCTGTTGTCCTGCTGTGTCGACTGACTGTGTCGTTATATCTGTTGTCCGTTTGTGTCGACTGACGGCGTCATTACACCTGTCGTCCTGTCGTGTCGACTGACTGTGTCGTTATATCTGTTGTCCTGCTGTGTCGACTGACTGCATCATTATACCTGTCGTCCTGTTGTGTCGACTGTCTGTGTCGTTATATCCGTTGTCCTGTTGTGTCGACTGACTTCGTCATTATACCTGTCGTCCTGTTGTGTCGACTGACTGTGTCGTTATATCTGTTGTCCTGCTGTGTCGACTGACTGCGTCATTATACCTGTCGTCCTGTTGTGTCGTCTGACTGTGTCGTTATATCTGTTGTCCTGCTGTGTCGACTGACTGTGTCGTTTTAACTGATTCCCTGCTGTGTCGACTGACTGTGTCGTTATACATGTTTTCCTGTTGCGTCGACTGACTGTGTCGTTATATCTGTTGTCCTGCTGTGTCGACTGACTGTGTCGTTATACCTGTCGTCCTGTTGTGTCGACTGACTGCGTCGTCATACCTGTCGTCCTGTTGTGTCGACTGACGGCGTCATTATACCTGTTGTCCTGTTTTGTCTAGTGACTGCGTTGTTATACCTGTCGTCTTTATGTGTCGACTGACGGCGTCATTATACCCGTCGTCCTGTCATGTCGACTGACTGTGTCGTTATATCTGTTGTCCTGCTGTGTCGACTGACTGTGTCATTATACCTGTCGTCCTGTCATGTCGACTGACTGTGTCGTTATATCTGTTGTCCTGCTGTGTCAACTGACGGCGTCATTATACCCGTCGTCCTGTCATGTCGACTGACTGTGTCGTTATATCTGTTGTCCTGCTGTGTCGACTGACTGTGTCATTATACCTGTCGTCCTGTCATGTCGACTGACTGTGTCGTTATATCTGTTGTCCTGCTGTGTCAACTGACGGCGTCATTATACCTGTCGTCCTGTTGTGTTGACTGACGGCGTCATTATACCTGTCGTCCTGTTGTGTCGACTGACTGTGTCATTATACCTGTCGTCCTGTTGTGTCGACTGTCTGTGTCGTTATAGCCGTTGTCCTACTGTGTCGACTGACTTCATCATTATACCTGTCGTCCTGTTGTGTCGACTGACTGCGTCATTATACCTGTCGTCCTGTTGTGTCAACTGACTGCGTCATTATACCTGTCGTCCTGTCGTGTCGACTGACTGTGTCGTTATATCTGTTGTCCTATTGTGTCGACTGACGGCGTCATTATACCCGTCATCCTGTTGTGTCAACTAACTGCATCGTTATACTTGTCATCTTGTTGTGTCAACTGACGGCGTCATCATACCTGTCATCCTGTTGTGTCGACTGACTGTGTCGTTATATCTGTTGTCCGTTTGTGTCGACTGACGGTGTCATTATACCTGTCGTCCTGCTGTGTCGACTGACTGCGTCATTATACCTGTCGTCCTGTTGTGTCGTCTGACTGTGTCGTTATATCTGTTGTCCTGCTGTGTCGACTGACTGTGTCGTTTTAACTGATTCCCTGCTGTGTCGACTGACTGTGTCGTTATACATGTTTTCCTGTTGCGTCGACTGAGTGTGTCGTTATATCTGTTGTCTTGATGTGTCGACTGACTGCGTCATTATACCTGTTGTCCTGCTGTGTCGACTGACTGTGTCGTTATATCTGTTGTCCTTTTGTGTCGACTGACGGCGTCATTATACTTGTCGTCCTGTTGTGTCGACTGACTGTGTCGTTATATCTGTTGTCCTGCTGTGTCGACTGACTGCGTCATTATACCTGTCGTCCTGTTGTGTCGACTGACTGTGTCGTTATATCTGTTGTCCTGTTGTGTCGACTGACTGTGTCGTTATACCTGTCGTCCTGTTGTGTCGACTGACGGCGTCATTATACCTGTTGTCCTGTTGTGTCGTCTGACTGTGTCGTTATATCTGTTGTCCTGCTGTGTCGACTGACTGTGTCGTTATAACTGCTACCCTGCTGTGTCAACTGACTGCGTCATTATACCTGTCGTCCTGTTGTGTCTAATGACTGCGTCGTTATACCTGTCGTCTTGATGTGTCGACTGACGGCGTCATTATACCCGTCGTCCTGTCATGTCGACTGACTGTGTCGTTATATCTGTTGTCCTGCTGTGTCGACTGACTGTGTCATTATACCTGTCATCCTGTCATGTCGACTGACTTTGTCGTTATATCTGTTGTCCTGCTGTGTCGACTGACTGCGTCCTTATACCTGTTGTCTTGATGTGTCGACTGACTGCGTCGTTATACCTGTCGTCCTGTTGTGTCGACTGACTGTGTCGATGTATTTGTTGTCCTATTGTGTCGACTGACGGCGTCATTATACATGTCTTCCTGTTGCGTCGACTGACTGTGTCGTTATATCTGTTGTCCTGCTGTGTCGACTGACTTTGTCGTTATATCCGTTGTCCTGCTGTGTCGACTGAGTACGTGATTATACCTGACGTCCTGTTGTGTCAACTAACTGCATCGTTATACTTGTCGTCCTGTTGTGTCAACTAACTGCATCGTTATACTTGTCGTCCTGTTGTGTCAACTAACTGCATCGTTATACTTGTCATCTTGTTGTGTCAACTGACGGCGTCATAATACCTGTCATCCTGTTGTGTCGACTGACTGCATCGTTATACTTGTCGTCCTGTTGTGTCAACTAACTGCATCGTTATACTTGTCATCTTGTTGTGTCAACTGACGGCGTCATAATACCTGTCATCCTGTTGTGTCGACTGACTGCGTCGTTATATCTGTTGTCCTGCTGTGTCGACTGACTGTGTCGTTATATCTGTTGTCCTGCTGTGTCGACTGACTGTGTCGTTATATCTGTTGTCCTTTTGTGTCGACTGACGGCGTCATTATACCTGTCGTCCTGTTGCGTCGACTGACTGTGTCGTTATATCCGTTGTCCTGCTGTGTCGACTGAGTACGTCATTATACCTGACGTCCTGTTGTGTCAACTAACTGCATCGTTATACTTGTCGTCCTGTTGTGTCAACTAACTGCATCGTTATACTTGTCATCTTGTTGTGTCAACTGACGGCGTCATAATACCTGTCATCCTGTTGTGTCGACTGACTGCGTCGTTATACCTGTCGTCACGTTGTGTCGACTGACTGTGTCGTTATATCTGTTGTCCTGCTGTGTCGACTGACTTTGTCGTTATATCTGTTGTCCTGCTGTTTCGACTGACTGCGTCCTTATACCTGTTGTCTTGATGTGTCGACTGACTGCGTCGTTATACCTGTCGTCCTGTTGTGTGGACTGACTGTGTTGATGTATCTGTTGTCCTATTGTGTCGACTGACGGCGTCATTATACATGTCTTCCTGTTGCGTCGACTGACTGTGTCATTATATCTGTTGTCCTGCTGTGTCGACTGACTGTGTCGTTATATCCGTTGTCCTGCTGTTTCGACTGACTGTATCATTATACATGTCGTCCTGTTGTGTCGACTGACTGTGTCTTTATATCCGTCGTCCTGCTCTGTCGACTGACTGTGTCATTATACCTGTCATCCTGTTGTGTCAACTGACTGTGTCGCTATATCCGTGTCCTGCTGTGTCGACTGACTGCGTCATTATACCTGTCGTCTTGATGTGTCGACAGACGGCGTCCTTATACCTGTCGTCTTGATGTGTCGACAGACGGCGTCATTATACCTGTTGTCCTGTTGTGTCGACTGACTGTGTCGTTATATCTGTTGTCCTGCTGTGTCGACTGACTGTGTCGTTATAACTGCTACCCTGCTGTGTCAACTGACTGCGTCATTATACCTGTCGTCCTGTTGTGTCTAGTGACTGCGTCGTTATACCTGTCGTCTTGATGTGTCGACTGACGGCGTCATTATACCCGTCGTCCTGTCATGTCGACTCACTGTGTCGTTATACCTGTCGTCCTGTCATGTCGACTGACTTTGTCGTTATATCTGTTGTCCTGCTGTTTCGACTGACTGCGTCCTTATACCTGTTGTCTTGATGTGTCGACTGACTGCGTCGTTATACCTGTCGTCCTGTTGTGTGGACTGACTGTGTCGATGTATCTGTTGTCCTATTGTGTCGACTGACGGCGTCATTATACGTCTTCCTGTTGCGTCGACTGACTGTGTCATTATATCTGTTGTCCTGCTGTGTCGACTGACTGTGTCGTTATATCCGTTGTCCTGCTGTTTCGACTGACTGTATCATTATACATGTCGTCCTGCTGTGTCGACTGAGTACGTCATTATACTTGTTGTCTTGATGTCTCGACTGATGGCGTCATTATACCTGTCATCCTGTTGTGTCAACTGACTGTGTCGCTATATCCGTGTCCTGCTGTGTCGACTGACTGCGTCATTATACCTGTCGTCTTGATGTGTCGACAGACGGCGTCCTTATACCTGTCATCTTGTTGTGTCAACTGACGGCGTCATAATACCTGTCATCCTGTTGTGTCGACTGACTGCGTCGTTATACCTGTCGTCACGTTGTGTCGACTGACTGTGTCGTTATATCTGTTGTCCTGCTGTGTCGACTGACTTTGTCGTTATATCTGTTGTCCTGCTGTTTCGACTGACTGCGTCCTTATACCTGTTGTCTTGATGTGTCGACTGACTGCGTCGTTATACCTGTCGTCCTGTTGTGTGGACTGACTGTGTTGATGTATCTGTTGTCCTATTGTGTCGACTGACGGCGTCATTATACATGTCTTCCTGTTGCGTCGACTGACTGTGTCATTATATCTGTTGTCCTGCTGTGTCGACTGACTGTGTCGTTATATCCGTTGTCCTGCTGTTTCGACTGACTGTATCATTATACATGTCGTCCTGTTGTGTCGACTGACTGTGTCTTTATATCCGTCGTCCTGCTCTGTCGACTGACTGTGTCATTATACCTGTCATCCTGTTGTGTCAACTGACTGTGTCGCTATATCCGTGTCCTGCTGTGTCGACTGACTGCGTCATTATACCTGTCGTCTTGATGTGTCGACAGACGGCGTCCTTATACCTGTCGTCTTGATGTGTCGACAGACGGCGTCATTATACCTGTTGTCCTGTTGTGTCGACTGACTGTGTCGTTATATCTGTTGTCCTGCTGTGTCGACTGACTGTGTCGTTATAACTGCTACCCTGCTGTGTCAACTGACTGCGTCATTATACCTGTCGTCCTGTTGTGTCTAGTGACTGCGTCGTTATACCTGTCGTCTTGATGTGTCGACTGACGGCGTCATTATACCCGTCGTCCTGTCATGTCGACTCACTGTGTCGTTATACCTGTCGTCCTGTCATGTCGACTGACTTTGTCGTTATATCTGTTGTCCTGCTGTTTCGACTGACTGCGTCCTTATACCTGTTGTCTTGATGTGTCGACTGACTGCGTCGTTATACCTGTCGTCCTGTTGTGTGGACTGACTGTGTCGATGTATCTGTTGTCCTATTGTGTCGACTGACGGCGTCATTATACGTCTTCCTGTTGCGTCGACTGACTGTGTCATTATATCTGTTGTCCTGCTGTGTCGACTGACTGTGTCGTTATATCCGTTGTCCTGCTGTTTCGACTGACTGTATCATTATACATGTCGTCCTGTTGTGTCGACTGAGTACGTCATTATACTTGTTGTCTTGATGTCCCGACTGATGGCGTCATTATACCTGTCATCCTGTTGTGTCAACTGACTGTGTCGCTATATCCGTGTCCTGCTGTGTCGACTGACTGCGTCATTATACCTGTCGTCTTGATGTGTCGACAGACGGCGTCCTTATACCTGTCGTCTTGATGTGTCGACTGACTGCGTCATTATACCTGTTGTCCTGTTGTGTCGACTGACTGTGTCGTTATATCTGTTGTCCTGCTGTGTCGACTGACTGTGTCGTTATAACTGCTACCCTGCTGTGTCAACTGACTGCGTCATTATACCTGTCGTCCTGTTGTGTCTAGTGACTGCGTCGTTATACCTGTCGTCTTGATGTGTCGACTGACGGCGTCATTATACCCGTCGTCCTGTCGTGTCGACTGACTGTGTCGTTATATCTGTTGTCCTGCTGTGTCGACTGACTGCGTCCTTATACCTGTTGTCTTGATGTGTCGACTGACTGCGTCGTTATACCTGTCGTCCTGTTGTGTGGACTGACTGTGTCGATGTATCTGTTGTCATATTGTGTCGACTGATGGCGTCATTATACATGTCTTCCTGTTGCGTCGACTGAGTGTGTCGTTATAGCTGTTGTCCTGCTGTGTCGACTGACTGTGTCGTTATATCCGTTGTCCTGCTGTGTCGACTGAGTACGTCATTATACTTGTTGTCTTGATGTCTCGACTGATGGCGTCATTATACCTGTCGTCCTGTTGTGTCGACTGACGGCGTCATTATACCTGTCGTCCTGTTGTGTCGACTGACTGCGTCATTATACCTGTCGTCCTGTTGTGTCGACTGACTGCGTCGTTATACCTGTCGTCCTGTTGTGTCGACTGACGGCGTCATTATACCTGTTGTCCTGCTGTGTTGACTGACTGCGTCCTTATACCTGTTGTCTTGATGTGTCGACTGACTGTGTCATTATACCCGTCGTCCTGTCGTGTCGACTGACTGTGTCGTTATATCTGTTGTCCTGCTGTGTCGACTGACTGCGTCCTTATACCTGTTGTCTTGATGTGTCGACTGACTGCGTCGTTATACCTGTCGTCCTGTTGTGTGGACTGACTGTGTCGATGTATCTGTTGTCATATTGTGTCGACTGATGGCGTCATTATACATGTCTTCCTGTTGCGTCGACTGAGTGTGTCGTTATAGCTGTTGTCCTGCTGTGTCGACTGACTGTGTCGTTATATCCGTTGTCCTGCTGTGTCGACTGAGTACGTCATTATACTTGTTGTCTTGATGTCTCGACTGATGGCGTCATTATACCTGTCGTCCTGTTGTGTCGACTGACGGCGTCATTATACCTGTCGTCCTGTTGTGTCGACTGACTGCGTCATTATACCTGTCGTCCTGTTGTGTCGACTGACTGCGTCGTTATACCTGTCGTCCTGTTGTGTCGACTGACGGCGTCATTATACCTGTTGTCCTGCTGTGTTGACTGACTGCGTCCTTATACCTGTTGTCTTGATGTGTCGACTGACTGTGTCATTATACCTGTCGTCCTGTTGTGTCCACTGACTGTGTCGTTATATCTGTTGTCCTGCTGTGTCGACTGACTGTGTCGTTATATCTGTTGACCTATTGTGTCGACTGACGGCGTCATTATACCTGTCGTCCTGTTGTCTCGACTGACGGCGTCATTATACCTGTTGTCCTGTTGTGTCGTCTGACTGTGTCGTTATATCTGTTGTCCTGCTGTGTCGACTGACTGTGTCGTTATAACTGCTACCCTGCTGTGTCAACTGACTGCGTCATTATACCCGTCGTCCTGTCATGTCTTCATCCATGGCGGAATAGGCCTCCAATGCCTTTCCCGTCAGTAAAGGCACCAGTCTGTAGGCCCACTCAGTCTCTGGCCACGCCCAAGTTTTGGCAATCCGCTCAAAGCAGAGGAGGTAGGTTTCAATATCCTCACCAAACTTGAATGGAAGCAACTTGGGGTCCTGCTGCTGTAAGGCTGCTGCTGTTGATGGCTGCGGATGTGACGCTGTTGTTGGTGCTGGTGATGGCTGCTGCAGGGTGTGAAGAGTTGTGGGGAGTCCTATTAGGGAGACATTGCTCCACGCGCTGGGACTAGAACTGGCTACTGGGGTAGGCGACTGATTGCCAGCTTGGATGGCTGTCCGTAGGCCTCCGAGTTCCCCCAAGAACATTTCTTCCCTGTCCCTCTGAGCACCAATAAAAGGACGTATCAGCGCGACCATCTCCTGCTGTGGCGGCGCTGCAAGGGGAGGCTTGGATGAGGACCCAGCCTCCTACTCATCTTCAGGATCTGTTTTAAGTTTGGCTGTTTTGCTCCTGGCTTGTATTTTCCTTTGCCCCCCCCGGGGACCCGTTGGGTGGCCATCCCACCACTGCCACCAAATGTCACACTCTGACCTAGAGTGAGGGTAGTATGTCGAAAGGCTAACTAAAAGAGGTGCAATTTAACCTCAAAATGTTCGAAAAGGGTAGCAAGACAAAGTCCAATTGATGCAAAAAATTAAGTGGTTTATTGCTCTTCAAAGACAGTCAAGCGACAGCTGAGCAAATGAAACAAAAATGCAGCAGAAAAATATTTACATCCACAGGCCAGAAGCTCCATACAGCACCACAGTCCTTCTCTGACTGCTGAGGCAGTGTAGGTTCCCTCCATTTAAAGGCTAAGCCCCTCCCACTGGACCATACCATCTTTAATTGAACTCAATTAAGTAATCAATTTAACCCTACATGTTATTTTCAACATCAGAACCCATTACAAAGTCTATTTACATTTATTTACCATAAATTTAAGGAGTCATCAAAGCTTTCACATGATATCCAAGCTAAGAATTAATTTACAACTCCATTAAACACTCCCATCAGTTGGTATGGTGCAGTAAGATGGACTGAGCATGCTCCATACTTTTACTCAGGCACTATAAAAGACACCCTCAAACTATGCTCAGGTCCTTTGTCACTGCCCAGCACCAGGAAGCACTGTGGTAAGAGAAGAAAAACATAATTAGATACAAACTCATGATACACCAACTTTGAACATTAAAGATTTAACTCAAAACCACAAATATGTGTTTAAATGTGTTTCTGTGAAACTTTATGGGGGAAATTGCACAGGCAACTTACTGTGATGTTAAATGTAGTTCAGTGTGTGCACCCACTAAACAATCAGTAGCATGCTACCTGGCTAACATGTGGCATGTGAAATGAGTGATGGTGTGGTGTGCTAGTGTGGTGTGTTACCAGTGGCAGGGGAAACTGCCACAGTCGTTATACCTGTCGTCCTGTTGTGTCGACTGACTGTGTCATTATACCTATCGTCCTGTTGTGTCGACCATCTGCGTCGTTATGTCTGTTGTCCTGCTGTGTCGACTGACTGCGTCATTATACCTGTCGTCCTGTTGTGTCGACTGACTGTGTCGATATATCTGTTGTCCTCCTGTGACTGACGGTGTCATTATACCTGTCGTCCTGTTGTGTCGACTGAATGCGTCGTTATACCTGTCGTCTTGATGTGTCGACTGTCGGCGCCATTATACCTGTCGTCCTGTTGTGTCGACTGTGTCATTATACCTATCGTCCTGTTCTGTCGACTGACTGCGTCGTTATATCTTTTGTCCTGCTGTGTCGACTGACTGTGTCGTTATATCTGTTGTCCTGCTGTGTCGACTGACGGCGTCATTATACCTGTTGTCCTGCTGTGTCGACTGACTGCGTCATTACACCTGTTGTCTTGATGTGTCGACTGACTGCATCATTATACCTGTCGTCCTGTTGTGTCGACTGACTGTGTCATTATATCTGTTGTCCTGTAGTGTCGACTGACGGCGTCATTTTACCTGTTGTCCTGCTGTGTCGACTGACTGCATCATTATATCTGTTGTCCTGCTGTGTCGACTGACTGTATCACTATACATGTCGTCCTGTTGTGTCGACTGACTGTGTCGTTATATCCGTTGTCCTGCTGTGTCGACTGACTGCGTCATTATACCTGTCGTCCTGTTGTGTCGACTGACTGTGTCGTTATATATGTTGTCCTGCTGTGTCGACTGACGGCGCCATTATACCTGTTGTCCTGCTGTGTCGACTGACTGCATCATTATATCTGTTGTCCTGCTGTGTCGACTGACTGTATCACTATACATGTCGTCCTGTTGTGTCGACTGACTGTGTCGTTATATCCGTTGTCCTGCTGTGTCGACTGACTGCGTCATTATACCTGTCGTCCTGTTGTGTCGACTGACTGTGTCGTTATATATGTTGTCCTGCTGTGTCGACTGACTGCGCCATTATACCTGTCATCATGTTGTGTCGATTGACGGTGTAGTTATATTTGTTGTCCTGCTGTGTCGACTGACTGTGTCTTTATACCTGTCATCCTGTTGTGTCGACTGTCTGTGTCATTATATTCGTTGTCATTCTGTGTCGACCGACTGTGTCATTATACCTGTCGTCCTGTTGTGTCGACTGACTGTGTCGTTATACCTGTCGTCTTGATGTGTTGACTGACGGTGTCATTATACCTGTCGTCCTATTGTGTCGACTGACTGTGTCGTTATACATGTCATCCTGCTGTGTCGACTGACGGCGTCATTATACCTGTTGTCTTGATGTGTTGACTGACGGCGCCCTTATACCTGTCATCCTAATGTGTTGACTGATGGCGTCATTATACCTGTCGTCCTGTTATGTCGACTGACTGCGTCGTTATACCTGGTCGTCCTGTTGTGTCGACAGACGGCGTCGTTATACCTGTCGTCCTGCTGTGTCGACTGACTGTGTCGTTATACATGTCATCCTAATGTGTCGACTGACGGCGTCATTATACCTGTTGCCCTGCTGTGTCGACTGACTGCGTCGTTATACCTATCGTCTTGATGTGTCGACTGACTGCGTCGTTATACCTATCGTCTTGATGTGTCGACTGACGGCGTCATTATACCTGTCGTCCTGTTGTGTCGACTGACTGCGTCGTTATACCTGTCGTCTTGATGTGTTGACTGACTGCGTCATTATACCTGTCGTACTGTTGTGTCGACTGACTGTGTCGTTATATCTGTTGTCATGCTGTGTCCACTGACTGTGTCGCTATATCTGCTGCCCTGCTGTGTCGACTGACAGCGTTGTAATACCTGTCGTCTTGTTGTGTCGATTGACGGCGACATTATACCTGTCGTCTTGATGTGTCGACTGACTGTGTCGTTATGTCTGTTGTCCTGCTGTGTCGACTGACTGTATCATTATACATATCGTCCTGTTGTGTCGACTGACTGTGTCGTTATACCTGTCGTCCTGTTGTGTCGATTGACTGTGTCGTTATATCCGTTGTCCTGCTGTGTCGACTGACGGCGTCATTATACCTGTCGTCTTGATGTGTCGACTGACTGTGTCGTTATGTCTGTTGTCCTGCTGTGTCGACTGACTGTATCATTATACATATCGTCCTGTTGTGTCGACTGACTGTGTCGTTATACCTGTCGTCCTGTTGTGTCGATTGACTGTGTCGTTATATCCGTTGTCCTGCTGTGTCGACTGACGGCGTCATTAAACCTGTCGTCCTGTTGTGTCGACTGACGGCGTCATTATACCTGTCGTCCTGTTGTGTCGACTGACTGTGTCGTTATATCTGTTGTCCTGCTGTGTCGACTGACTGCATCGTTATACCTGTCGTCCTGTTGTGTCGACTGACTGCGTCGTTATATCTGTTGTCCTGCTGTGTCCACTGACTGCGTCATTATACCTGTCGTCCTGTTGTGCCGACCGACTGCGTCGTTTATCTGTTATCATGCTGTGTCGACTGAATGTGTCGTTATACATGTCATACTAATGTGTCGACTGACGGCGTCATTATACCTGTTGTCCTGCTGTGTCGACTGACTGCGTCATTATACCTGATGTCTCGATGTGTCGATTGACGGCTTCATTATACCTGTCGTCCTGTTGTGTCGACTGACTGCGTCGTTATACCTGTCGTCTTGATGTGTCGACTGACGGCGTCATTATACCTGTCGTCCTGTTGTGTCGACTGACTGCGTCGTTATATCTGTTGTCCTGCTGTGTCCACTGACTGCGTCATTATACCTGTCGTCCTGTTGTGCCGACCGATTGTGTCGTTTATCTGTTATCATGCTGTGTCGACTGACTGTGTCGTTATACATGTCGTCCTGTTGTGTCGACTGACTGTGACGTTATACATGTCATCCTAATGTGTCGACTGACGGCGTCATTATACCTGTTGTCCTGCTGTGTCGACTGACTGCGTCATTATACCTGATGTCTTGATGTGTCGATTGACGGCGTCATTATACCTGTCGTCCTGTTGTGTCGACTGACGGCGTCATCATACCCGTCGTCCTGTTGTGTTGATTGACTGTGTCATTATACCTGTCGTCCTGTTGTGTCGACTGACTGTGTCGTTATACATGTCACCCTAATGTGTCGACTGACGGCGACATTATACCTGTTGTCCTGCTGTGTCGACTGACTGCGTCATTATACCTGTCGTCCTGTTGTGTCGACTGACTGTGTCGTTATACATGTCACCCTAATGTGTCGACTGACGGCGACATTATACCTGTTGTCCTGCTGTGTCGACTGACTGCGTCATTATACCTGTCGTCTTGATGTGTCGACTGATGGCGTCATTATACCTGTCGTCCTGTTGTGTCGACTGACTGCGTCGTTATATCTGTTGTCCTGCTGTGTCGACTGACTGCGTCATTATACCTGTCGTCCTGTTGTGCCGACTGACTGTGTAGTTATATCCGTTGTCCTGCTGTTTCGACTGACTGCGTCATTATACCTGTCGTCCTGTTGTGTCGATTGACTGTGTAGTTATATCTGTTGTCCTGCTGTGTCGACTGACTGCGTCGTTATATCTGCTATCCTGCTGTGTCGACTGACTGTATCATTATACATATCGTCCTGTTGTGTCGACTGACTGTGTCGTTATACCTGTCGTCCTGTTGTGTCGATTGACTGTGTAGTTATATCCGTTGTCCTGCTGTGTCGACTGACTGCGTCATTATACCTGTCGTCCTGTTGTGTCGATTGACTGTGTCGTTATATCCGTTGTCCTGCTGTGTCGACTGACGGCGTCATTATACCTGACGTCTTGATGTGTCGACTGACTGCGTCATAATACCTGTCATCCTGCTGTGTCGACTGACTGCGTCATTATACCTGTTGTCCTGTTGTGTTGACTGACTTTGTCGCTATATCTGTTATCCTGCTGTGTCGACTGACAGCGTTGTTATACCTGTCGTCCTGTTGTGTCGATTGAGGGCGACATTGTACCTGTCGTCTTGATGTGTCGACTGACTGTGTCGTTATATCTGCTATCCTGCTGTGACGACTGACGACGTCATTATACCTGTTGACTTGATGTGTCGACTGACGGCGACATTATACCTGTCGTCTTGATGTGTCGACTGACGGCGTCGTTATACCTGTCATCCTAATGTGTCGACTGACGGCGTCATTATACATGTCATCCTGTTGTGTCGAACGGACTGTGTCATTATACCTATCGTCCTGTTGTGTCGACTGACTGTTTCGCTATATCTGCTGTCCTGCTGTGTCGACTGACAGCGTTGTTATACCTGTCGTCCTGTTGTGTCGATTGACGGCGACATTATACCTGTCGTCTTGATGCGTCGACTGACTGTGTCATTATGTCTGTTGTCCTGCTGTGTCCACTGACGGCGTCATCATACCTGTCGTCCTGTTGTGTCGACTGACTGTGTCGTTATATCTGCTATCCTGCTGTGTCGACTGACTATCATTATATATATCGTCCTGTTGTGTCGACTGACAGCGTCATTTTACATATCGTCCTGTTGTGTCAACTGACTGTGTTGTTATATCTGTTGTGCTGCTGTGTCGACTGACTGTATCATTATACATATCATCCTGTTGTGTCGACTGACTGTGTCGTTATATCTGCTATCCTGCTGTGTTGACTGACTGTATCATTATACATATCGTACTGTTGTGTCGACTGATTGTGTCGTTATATCCGTTGTCCTGCTGTGTCGACTGACGGCGTCATAATACCTGTCGTCTTGATGTGTCGACTGACTGTGTCGTTATATCCGTTGTCCTGCTGTGTCGACTGACGGCGTCATTATACCTGTCGTCCTGTTGTGTCGACTGATTGTGTCGTTATATCCGTTGTCCTGCTGTGTCGACTGACGGCGTCATAATACCTGTCGTCTTGATGTGTCGACTGACTGTGTCGTTATATACCTGTCGTCCTGTTATGTCAACTGACTGTGTTGTTATATCTGTTGTCCTTCTGTGTCGACTGACTGCGTCATTATACCTGTTGTCCTGTTGTGTTGACTGACTGTGTCGCTATATCTGTTATCCTGCTGTGTCGACTGACAGTGTTGTTATACCTGTCGTCCTGTTGTGGCGATTGAGGGCGACATTGTACCTGTCGTCTTGATGTGTCGACTGACTGTCTCGTTATACCTGTTGACTTGATGTGTCGACTGACGGCGACATTATACCTGTCGTCCTGTTGTGTCGACTGACTGTTTTTTGACGACAGGGGGGGTGGTTACTCAAATTCAGATTTCAGGTCGAATTCTGACTTCAGTTTTTGACCCCCATTTTTCACGACAGGGCCGGGGTGGTTCTCAAATACAGATTTCAGGTCGATTTTTGGTCGATTTCAGACTTCAGTCTTTGACCCTGTTTTTTGACCTCAGGGGGGGTGGTTACTCAAATTCAGATTTCAGGTCGATTTCTGACTTCAGTTTTTGACCCCAATTTTTCACGACAGGGCCCGGGTGGTTCTCAAATACAGATCTCAGGTCGATGTTTGGTCGATTTCAGACTTCAGTTTTTGACCCTGTTTTTTGACGACGGGGGGGTGGTTACTCAAATTCAGAATTCAGGTTGATTTCTGACTTCAGTTTTTGACCCTATTTTTTGACGACAGGGGGGGTGGTTACTCAAAAACAGATTTCAGGTCGATTTTTGGTCGATTTCAGACTTCAGTTTTTGACCCTGATTTTTCACGACAGGGCCGGGGTGGTTCTCAAATACAAATTTCAGGTCGATTTTTGGTCATTTTCTGACTTCAGTTTTTGACCCTGGTTTTTGACGACAGGGCCGGGGTGGTTTCTCACATTCAGATTTCAGGTCGATTTTTGGTCATTTTCTGACTTCAGTTTTTGACTCTGTTTTTTGATGACGGGGGGGTGGTTTCTCACATTCAGATTTCAGGTCGATTTTTGACTTCAGTTTTTGACCCCGATATTTCACAACAGGGCCGGGGTGGTTCTCAAATACAGATTTCAGGTCGATTTTTGGTCGATTTCAGAATTCAGTTTTTGACCCCGATTTTTCACGACAGGGGGGGTGGTTACTCAAATTCAGATTTCAGGTCGATTTCTGACTTCAGTTTTTGACCCCGATATTTCACAACAGGGCCGGGGTGGTTCTCAAATACAGATTTCAGGTCGAATTTTGGTCCATTTCAGAATTCAGTTTTTGACCCTGTTTTTTGACGACAGGGGGGGTGGTTACTCAAATTCAGATTTCAGGTCGATTTCTGACTTCAGTTTTTGACCCCGATATTTCACGACAGGGCCGGGGTGGTTCTCAAATACAGATTTCAGGTCGAATTTTGGTCCATTTCAGACTTCAGTTTTTGACCCTGTTTTTTGACGACAGGGGTGGTGGTTACTCAAATTCAGATTTCAGGTCGATTTTTGGTCATTTTCTGACTTCAGCTTTTGACCCTGTTTTTTGATGACGGGGGGGTGGTTTCTCACATTCAGCTATCAGGTCGATTTTTGGTCATTTTCTGACTTCAGTTATTGACCCTGTTTTTTGACGACGGGGGGGTGGTTCTCAGATACAGATTTCAGGTCGATTTTTGGTAATTTTCTGAGTTCAGTTTTTGACCCTGTTTTTTGCCGACGGGGGGGTGGTTACTCAAATTCAGATTTCAGGTCGATTTTTGACTTCAGTTTTTGACCCCGATATTTCACGACAGGGCCGGGGTGGTTCTCAAATACAGATTTCAGGTCGAATTTTGGTCCATTTCAGACTTCAGTTTTTGACCCTGTTTTTTGGTGACGGGGGGGTGGTTTCTCACATTCAGCTATCAGGTCGATTTTTGGTCATTTTCTGACTTCAGTTTTTGACCTTGTTTTTTGACGAGAGGGGGGGTGGTTTCTCACATTCAGCTATCAGGTCGATTTTTGGTCATTTTCTGACTTCAGTTATTGACCCTGTTTTTTGACGACGGTGGGGTGGTTCTCAGATACAGATTTCAGGTCGATTTTTGGTCATTTTCTGACTTCAGCTTTTGACTCTGTTTTTTGATGACAGGGGGGGTGGTTTCTCACATTCAGCTATCAGGTCGATTTTTGGTAATTTTCTGACTTCAGTTTTTGACCCTGTTTTTTGACGACAGAGGGGGTGGTTACTCAAATTCAGATTTCAGGTCGATTTTTGACTTCAGTTTTTGACCCCGATTTTTCACGACAGTGCCGGGGTGGTTCTCAAATACAGATTTTAGTTTGATTTTTGGTCATTTTCTGACTTCAGTTTTTGACCCTGTTTTTTGACGACAGGGGGGGTGGTTACTCAAATTCAGATTTCAGGTCGATTTCTGACTTCAGTTTTTGACCCCGATTTTTCACGACAGGGCCGGGGTGGTTCTCAAATACAGATTTCAGGTCGATTTTTGGTCATTTTCTGACTTCAGCTTTTGACTCTGTTTTTTGATGACAGGGGGGGTGGTTTCTCACATTCAGCTATCAGGTCGATTTTTGGTCATTTTCTGACTTAAGTTTTTGACCCCGATTTTTCACGACAGGGCCTCGGTGGTTCTCAAATTCAGATTTCAGGTCATTTTTGGTCATTTTCTGACTTCAGTTATTGACCCTATTTTTTGACGACGGGGGGGTGGTTCTCAGATACAGATTTCAGGTCGATTTTTGGTCATTTTCTGACTTCAGTTTTTGACCCTGTTTTTTGCCGACGGGGGGGGTGGTTACTCAAATTCAGATTTCACGTCGATTTCTGACTTCAGTTTTTCGTCCTGTTGTGTCATCTGACTGCGTCATTATACCTGTCGTCTTGATATGTTGTCTTACTGCGTCATTACACCTGTCGTCCTGTTGTGTCGTCTCGTTGTGTCATCTTACTGCGTCATTATACCTGTTGTCCTGTTGTGTCATCTTACTGCGGCATTATACCTGTTGTCCTGATGTATCATCTGACTGTGTCATTATACCTGTTTTCCCGATGTGTCATCTCACTGCGTCATTATACCTGTTGTCCTGATGTGTCATCTTACTGCGTCATTATACCGTCATTATACCTGTTATACCTGTTGTCCTGATGTGTCATCCTACTGCGTCATTATACCTGTCGTCCTGGCTGTCATCTTACTGCGTCATTATACCTGATGTACTGGCTGTCATCTTACTGCGTCATTATACCTGTTGTACTGATGTGTCATCTTACTGCGTCATTATACCTGTTGTCCTGATGTGGCGTCTTACTGCGTCATCATAGCTGTTGTCTTCATGTGTCATCCTACTGCGTCATCATACCTGTTGTCCTGATGTGTCATCTGACTGCGTCAATATACCTGTTGTCCTGATGTGTCATCCTACTGCGTCATTACACCTGTCGTCCTGGCTGTCATCTTACTGCGTCATTATACCTGTTGTCCTGTTATGTTGTCTTACTGCGTCATTATACCTGTCGTCCTGTTATTTTGTCTTACTGCTTCATTATACCTGTCATCCTGTTATGTTGTCTTTCTGCGTCATTATACCTGTCGTCCTGTTATGTTGTCTTACTGAGTCATTATACCTGTCGTCCTGTTGTGTCATCCTGTTGTGTCATCCTGTTGCGTTATCTTACTGCGTCATTATACCTGTCGTAATGTTGTGTCGTCTTGTTGTGTTGTCTGACTGCGTCATTACAGCTGTCGTCCTGTTGTGTTGTCTTACTGAGTCATTATACCTGTCGTCTTGTTAAGTTGTCTTACTGCGTTATTATACCTGTCGTCCTGTTATGTTGTCTTACTGCGTCATTACAGCTGTCGTCCTGTTGTGTTGTCTAACCGAGTCATTATACCTGTCATCACGTTGTGTCATGTGACTGCGTCATTATACCTGTCGTCTTGTTATGTTGTCTTATTGCGTCATTATATTTGTCGTCTTGTTGTGTTGTCTGACTGCGTCATTACACCTGTCGTCCTGTTGTGTTGTCTTACAGCGTCATTATACCTGTCGTCTTGTTATGTTGTCTTATTGCGTCATTATATTTGTCGTCTTGTTGTGTTGTCTGACTGCGTCATTACACCTGTCGTCCTGTTGTGTTGTCTTACTGCGTAATTATACCTGTCGTACTGTTATGTTGTCTTACTGCGTCATTTTGACTGTCGTCCTGTTGTGTCATCTGATTGCGTTGTTATAGCTGTCGTTCAGAGGTGTCGACTGTTTGCATCATTATACCCGTCGTGCTGTTGTTTTTTCTGACAGCGTCGTTATACCTGTCGTCCTTTTATGTACAGTAATTGTTACCTTTGAAGTGATCTTCAGCTTAAACCCCGGATTGTTCCAGTCCAGCAAAATTTGAATGTGTATGCGTAGGAAAAATATTACAGTGCATTTTGCATTTTACAGAGCATTTAATATTCAGCACTTACCGTTTATATTGTTTATGACTCCCTTGCCCTTTTGACTTTTGTGACATAGCCCAAACACTCCCCTCGTCCTGCCTTAGTCATCTCTGTTTGGCCCATTTTTGCATCCTCTCCATGGTAACGTTCTGTGTAAAACTGCATGACATTGAAAGTGACGCTCAATGTTCTGCAGGCGTCCAGGAATCTCAAGTCCTTGCCAGCCTGCTGTAGCAAACAACAAGGGGGTCTGCTCATACAGCCCCTGCCTGCTGTCTTCTTCCCTGGCCCCAACACAAGGCTCTGCAGCAAAACACAGCAACCTTAGTCCAGCATGTGTCTCATTAAATGCATTCACACGCACTTCCTGTAGCCAATAAGACCCTCAACTGTCCCACTGTGTCTGAATAAAAATCGCAGAGGCACGAGAGTTAATTGTAAACAACTTGCCGGACTGAGAGAGGAGTGGGAGAAAGAACAGGAGGGAGGATGTTCAGATTTCCAGGGAATGTCTAATGTTGGCCCAAAATAACACTCAGTCAGACCTTAATTGACCAGCTTAAACAAATAAACCAAATTCATCTGAACCCTATAATGTTTCTTCAGTCTCAAATTGCCCTGCAGATCAGTGTATCACTTGTGTAACAGTTGATTGAGTTAAACAGGATAAACACATGAAAAACACACGAGAGGTGAGGAGTGTTGCTGCCACCCCCGAGCCTCTTCGCTGGCCCTCTGAACTCTGGTCTGCTCCAAATAAAGCAATAACTCTTACTCTGGGCCAAACCTGCCTCCGCTTTATTTGTGGAAAAGATACTTTTCAAGAAATCAAGCTGACTAAGAGTCATGCTGTGATGAGTCATAGCAGCTATCACTCGATGGGACAGCTACTTACTTACTTAACTAAAGTGTACATTTTTAGGTTTAAGCACACTAACCTTACTTACTGACCCACTTAAAATACTTTTGCGAATCACATTGTGTTCTTTACAATTTTTTTCCCAATATCTTTGCGAGATAGGCACTATGAGAGGCATTATAAAGTAGAAGAGCTACTCCGGGGGGTAGCTGCTGTATAAACTACTGTAGATTTTAGGCTAACTAGGTTACCTGCTGTTAGCTGCTAACACCTATCCGCCTCAGACAAGACAATCTAACAGTAGTCATTCACATTAGCTCCCCAAGCTCTTCACTGGGCCATTTAGTCCCTAATACTGGTGTTTGGTTTTGAGGATTGTACATGGTTTCATACAAAAATTAGCTAAGTGAACCGATAAGTTGGGAGTTATTTAAGAGGTCCAGAAAAAGCTCCCCTAGCTAGCTAACCCAATCAACCTCTTTGCTAACTGTCCGTCAACTGGGGCGGTCTGAAATAATTTCATATGTTATGCTTTGGTCAATCAACCAGGCCTGTTGGATGTATAGGCTCAATTAGTGATGAGTGATGAGTACCTTTAGCGAATGGATGGGTGGATAGAGTGTAGGGGTGGGTGACAGGTATTGAGTGAGGGTATTAAGACCACCACGTCTGGGTCAGTCCCTGTGGGGATGGAGGGATGGATGGACCACCTGATGCCTGCTCTCAGCTCTTTGTTTAAAGTGAAGAGATGACATCATAGACAGGGAAGAGGGTGTGAATTAGAGGGAGAATCCATGAAGTGATTTTCCTCCCTTTGGAAGTCAAAGAATCTTTTCCTCCAAATCAAGCTTTCAATAATTTTTCATATAGTGGTTTCAACACAATGTTGACAATAATTCAGTCATATTTAAGCATGTGACTGGCATGGAAACACTTTTTACACACCAGAGATGTGTATGTGTTGTTGAAAAACTACAAAAGAATCACAGCAACAGGCCACTGCGTGCCACATACAGAGCCTTCTATATACTTATGACAACAAAATGTTGGAGGTCTCTACTTAATTAGACACCTCGAGGCACCGACTTATATGATATGTAATCTCTGGCACTGAAGACGTAGTGCTGTTTAATTTAAAGTGATAAAATACAGACAAGAATCTTTTTGAATGGATTTATAGTGGTCTTTGAGTGAGTGCTTGTATGATTTAATATACATGCAAAATAGGCTCCTTAAAATAAGTCACGACACGGCAGGGTTTTAAGTGTTTTAAGGGAAACTTTTTGTTTGCTGTAATGTCAATGAATTTTATAACAACGTAATTAGTTAATTATTTAACTTAGAAGAAATGATCATCTTACCGTAATTACACCGCTACATAGTCCTGGAACAATCACTAAAAGGATACTAACACGCAAACATCGGTACAATTAGTGATGACCATGACTCTGACTTTCAAATATAGTTGATATTTTTATCCAGGCTCATGGCTTACAACATCTGTTGAGCTTGTAATTTATGGATGATCTAAAGAAGAATTTGTCGCTGACATGGATGAGTTCAGAAACTTTCAGCAATTCAGTTTCTTTCCAATGATTCAGGATTTGTCACTTCTCAGTCAGCAATAATCACTCTGCAAGTCTGCGGTTTCACAATCAATATGAATCTGACGTGACAGACGCACACACACGTGAGGGTGGCCGAGGTGACAGACTGACTGACCTTTACAGCAAATGACATCCTGCTTTCCATGCTGAGTTGGACCATTTTTTCATCTCATGATGATGAATGTGTTTGACATTGATGGAAAATGTTTTTTATCTTGAATTACATCGCAAGTGATATGATATAGAGAATTGTTTGTGTCTCAAAATGAGATTCATAAATTTGGAATTTGTAACAACAAATAGGTGAGTTCATCATCTTGTTTCCTCTTTAGCTCAGTCAGTCATTTTTAGGGATTGACCTTACATCCTTATTTTCCAATGTAGTTTCAAATCTGCAAACTTCACAAGGATTTTCACATCCCTGCAGTCATGTAAAAAAAAAAGGTCTTCCTTTTCCCATCCGTGTCTTCGCTACACTGACCATGGAAGGTGTTTTGTCTTGGAGATAAGCAGAACAAAAGCAAATGTTGGGACCTGTTTTTCCTCAACATGAGAAGAAGGTTTTGAGCCTGAAACTGACCTGAACAAGAGGATTATAGAGAGAAAGGGCACTAGAATAGATGTGTCTCATATTCCAATCTGTTTGAGGCAACAAAAGTACATCGCCTGCTCTTAAAAACAAAACCGTAAAGTGTCACAGCTCCAGCTGCAGGAAAGAGAGAACAAACAGTACAATAAGGTTCTGATATTCCTCCAAACGTCTGTGCTTCTCATCTACACTAACATGCACTTGTTTTTCCGTACACCTGCCTCAGAAACATCTAGAAAGATTGTTGATGCCACGTGTCTCCCGTCAGCTCATCCTTGTTTACTATCAGCTGCACTCATCCGGCATGTTCCTGGAACAGGAAATGCACCAGAGACATGGAGATGGATGTGTGTCCACCACTCCTCCGTAGGGTCAGGAGAGCAGGCCTCCGCTCTGACACAGTGCAGCTGGGATTCCCGGCCTCGCTGCGTAGCATCATGGGAGGATTTTGACGCAATGGTTAGGAGAAGAAGAGAGGGATTGTTTCTGGGGATGAGTGTGTGTGTGTTTGGCCCACGCCATGTGTCTGTCAAGTCCTATCTCAAATCTAGATTCTTCATCCTCAAGTGTATTTATCACATTTAAGGCCTCTGGCATCCACATTAGCCTTCTAACTATTTAAGGGGCTTATGTATCATGTAACAGTTAGCATAAGCTAAAAGTAGAAACTAGTTTCAATCCAAATTCGAAAGTTTGTCATTAAAATTTCTTTGAACTTTCCATATACTGGGTTTGAATTGGGTTTTTTTTTAAGCTTGAATATTTATTCTGTAATTAATTCCACCATTGAAAAACAAGAAACTCACAAGTCCAGCTATCTAGCGTTAGCATCGTCTGCTGGTCAAGTATAGCATCCGGTGGTGACACCAAGGGCCGAGGATGCTGAACGTTAACTGTGGTTGTCTGTTGTGGGCGCAGGGACTTTAGTGCATGCCAATGAGGATCTATTTTCAGCAGCGGGTGATATTTGTGGCAGAGGAAGCTTAGCACCAGCTAACCAAACAGAGCCATCATTTAGCATTGTATTCATAGCTTTGATCTAAGCTAACGTTACATGTTTGGCTAACTGCTAATTAGGATATGGATAATAAAGTATTTTGTAGGCCATTTAGAGCATTTTTACTATTTCAAGCCAAATTTCCTTTAATGTCAACTGATTTAACAAATAGTTTGGTGCACACAAATGTGTTTTTGTGTGTGTGAGCGTGTCCTATACCCGCTGAGGCCTCGTCATGTATGTATAACTTCTATTGTTACCATGTGTGTCCTCTGCCTCCACAGTTGGGTCTATTTCGGGGAAATTAGCTCACAAACAGAAGCACTGCTGGCCTGATATCTGGTTCCTTTTTTCTTCTGCTGCCCTGAAGAATGAAGTGTCATGTTTAAACATCTGGAGGGGTCACTGAGGTCTGAGTCACAACAGGCCGGGTCAGGCCTACGCTTGTACATATCAAATGTACACCAGTTCATGAGTGTTACAACACAATGCCTACAGATCTTGTGAAATGCGTTTCTAACAGCCATGTAAGGTGAATCACTGGAAATGAATCACACACACACCCTCGTCTGGTGACTTCCTCCTCTGATTCAGGGGGTCTGTTAGAGATAATCTGAGGGTCCTCAATTAGCACACACACACACACACACACACACACACACCTTCTCCTACAGATGGCTACAATCAACCTCTTGTGCATTTACGGCCAATAATGCATCACAGCCATATTCTTCTACACATGACTCATTTGCTGCCAGTAGCTGCATAATATAGCATTCTTTACACGTTAGTACGACTTAATCAATCTTCAGCAGAAGGTAAACAACATGTACAGCAATTATTGAGAAGGTGGGGACAATAAAACACAGTAAGCACAGCTCAGAGCACCTTTTTTTCAAGGAGTTGTGTAAGAGGTGTTAAAGCCATAATTACAGTGTTGTATGAAAAGTGACCCTGTTACCCATAACTGTCTCATCTTTGCTCGTATTACTGACAGAAACCGTCTGAGAGCTTTTCTGTCATGAAAGTTGGAGACACTGTTTTTTCAGTTTTCAGTAAGGTTATTGCACAGGAAGCTTTAAGCGTCTAAGTGTACAGTTGGACTTCCTGCACATTATAAATAAGATATTTACTTCTCTATTCCAGTGGTTACCCACCTACTGTTGTATCACAATCAGCCTTGGTCTTTACATTTAAAATTAAAGTTCTAACATCCTGTATAAGAACTTCAAGTTATTTTCAGCCAAATAGTAATAAATCTTTCAGACATAACTTCAAAGCAACAGTTGATACTGAATTATTGTCTCATGAACCAGTCTGCAGTAGTTGCCTAAAGCAGTTTATTTGGGTTTTTCATTTCAGTTTAGCTGTCTGACAGTGGTATGTGAGTATATACCATATAGCATTATGCAACAGACAGAGGAATGTGTCTCTGAATGCCTTCCAGTTAATCAGTCTGTGGTGAGGCCTCTGTCTGCACTATGGGAACGTCACTAACAAGGCCATGCCACTGTGCGGTATAAAAGTAGTTTATTTGGAATATGCTAGGACGAGAGGGGGTTGAAGTAGTGCAGGATGAGAGGGGGTCGATGTAAGGTGGGATGAGACGGGGTCATAGTAGGTTTGGATGAAAGGGGTCAAAGTATGGTGGGATAAAAAGGGGTTGAGGTAAGGTGGGATGAGAGGGGGTCGATGTAGGGTGGGATGGGAGGAGGTTGAGGTAAGGTGGGATAAGAGGGGGTCAAAGCAGGATTGGATGAGAAAGAATCCAAGTAGGGTTGGATGAGAGGGGGTTGCAGTAAAGTAGGATGAGGGGTTGAAGTAGGGTTGGAAAAAAGGGGTCCAACTAGGGTGGGATGAGAGAGGGTCGAGGTACGGTTGGATGAGAGGGGCTTGAACAATGGTGGGATGAGAGGGGGTCAAAGTAAGGTTGGATAAAAGGCGGTCAAAGTAAGGTGGGATGAGAGGGGGTGCAGGAAAAGGAAAAGGATGCTTCGCAATGTATGTAAATGTTCTACAAGTGCATTTGATGCACTAATTCAATGTACTGACATTGAAGCATCTTTGTTTCTGGAGTGCTCTCCTTTGTCCTGAAAAGGTTTTTGGGGTTTCTAGTTCCCACTCCACCCACCTACACAGTTATTGATCCAGCCTTCAGCTTATTAAAAAACCCAGAGGGGGGTCTGTGGCACAGCTGTGTGTTTGGGTACCACCATTTCAGAGTCCTAAATATCCTGTGTAGCATTCTTATTCAGGAAACGCAAAGAAGCGGACTCAAAGCATACTCACTTTGAGTAATAACAGTGGAAAAATTCTGATATTTCTTTTTTTCTTTAATTAAGCTTTAAAAAGTAGGGAAGTAGCCTGCGACAGGGTAAATTTTTTAATTAATATTGAACTGCAAAAAAGAATGTCCTTTATTGAATCTACTCAGCTTGTAAAAAAAGCAGATGTTACAAAATCGAGGCAAATGACATAAACAGATTGTAGACATGGGACAAGTGGATCGTGCATGAAGAAAAACATCCGTAATATTTAGTACATTCAGACTATTTGGCCTCCCTAACACACCGGCCAAAACATCATCTCCAGAGGCTAGTTTGTAACTTTCTAGAAGCTCGGAGGTCTTTCTCGGGCTATCCCATAATTTCTTGGCTGCCTGGGGTGCAAAAATATGCTGTCCATGACCACTAGATGGAGGACAGGAGTGATCAGCAGTGTGTGTACAACAGAAGCAGAAGCAGATTTGACCCTGCAGGGGAAGGGAAAACACAGATAGTGGAGGGGAAACTGCTGTAAGAGAAAGTGGCAGAGGAGGAGAAGGAGAAGGAGGAGGAGGAGAGAGAAGGTAGAAGTGTCTGAGTGCAAACTATTTCACTTTCAAATTTGAGGTTCCAGTCTGATAAGGAGAGGAAAGGCATGAAGAGATAGCAAACCTGTAGGAGTGTGAAAGTGTATAGGAGAGAGAGAGAGGGAGAGAGGGCAGGGGGCAGTGAAGCAGGGCAGAAAAGGGGGGTTGTCGAGGGGGGGAGTGGTTACCTCCTGCCTGTATATAGAGAAGACAGAGTGTGACGGAGCAGAGCCTGAGAGAGAGAGAGAGAGAGAAAGAGGAACAGAGGAGAGACTGACCTTTTACCCGAGCCTTCTCTACCTGTGAAGGACTTCCTGAGAAACACTTCTGCAGTTTTTATCGGATTACAAAAGCAGGATTTCTCTGTCAACTCGAGGTAACAACAGATTTTGCTTTCTTCACTTTTCAACAGCAAATTTCTTTTGATGCCAGGCAGGTGCAGCGAGTTTATTCTCAGCTCATGTTACCGTAAATATCTCTGATTTATGGAAACTTTAAGCTCCTTTCTTTCACATGTTTGCTAATAATCATTACTTTTCTGGGATTAGAGCTTTTCTTTATTTAGCCAAAGACACAGATGTTAGTCACGTCCCACTGTTATGACATATTTACCTTCTGGGTGGGTGTGATCGCAGGTCACAATATTTTATTAATAGCTTCAAGAACATGAATGGGAAACTTGTGTGCTTTTCTCCCCCGGAGGTTGTCGAGTTCAGCGAGTGTGTCCCCGCTCTAAACTGAGACTCTTGATACACCAAGGAAAAGTTATCCCATCATTCACCTGTTGTGCGCACCTCATAAGACACCTGTGCAGCTTTGTAAATGTACTTTTTTGTGAGTTTTTTAGACATAAAGCTGCTCAGATAACTTTTAATGAGTGTGACAGAGAGGGAAAGCGAACTGAAAGAGCTTTTGTACGGACATGAGCTGAGCCAAGATGCCTGAATTATCTGGTGGGTGGTGCAGAGATATCTTGAGTTCAGCTGTTCAGGGTGGGCCTAGGACATGTGTAAGTAGGGGACATTAATGATTTGGTAATATATTTCAAAGCCATGGACCAACACAAATTAGAACGTGTAGTCAAGGTTTTAAGATATGCACTCTGATATTTCTCTCTCTACTCTAATACAAAGCAGAGGTGAATACATTTGCCTTCTGGTGCCCACAGCGTTAAAACATTACACTTTAAAATATTAAACAAGCTTGCATAGAGTGACTTTCTTCTGCAGGATGTAGTTCCAAAGTTTCACATTGGGGTCTGTGCATTATTAGGAATAACCTGGACGCTGCTGTTGAATTATTACTCAGAGACAAATATATTAAAACCTGTGCAAATAAAAAGTAAGCAGATCCCACAAGAAGTCAGGTATACGTTTTGTTATTTTGCTGTACTGGCCCTTTAATATATTGTATGATATAATTAGGCATCCTCATTGTGTTGCACAGCTTACTGAGATGAGCCAGGTCTGGGTTGCTGTGATGAAGATGCAGCTGAGGCAGGGAAATCAAAAACTTCTGTGTGATGTGTGAATGTACTGTACATTATCTGTGTGTGCGTGTGTGTGTGTGTGTGTGTGTGTGTGTGTGTGTTTGAGTGTGTGTGTGTGGCCTGTGCTAATGGTTTATCTGCAGTGTGGGATCAGTGGCTCGGCTGCAGCTGTCTGGAGCTCTGATGGGCCATATGGCAGCTTCTGTGACACTCTGTACAACCCGTGTTTCATCGGACTAAAAGGAGCTGAGACATCGATGTGCGATGTGTCAAAAGATCTATTAACTACTGTTTGGAATCATATTCAGGCCCGTCTTTGCCTTATTTTGTTTATATGTTTAGATTAATTACTCTTGTTGATTTATCAGCTAGATTAATATGATCTCACCAGGGGAGATCTGTACAAACTTAATCAAATATTTTCCTAAATTGAAGCTACTTTGACTTTATTTTAAAGTTAGTTAAGTACTAAGTTTCTCTGTATCAGGATATTATTGATTAAGGCCCAGTCAGCACCCTGCCTGATTAGCACTTGTGTGTGTTTTGACCTGAAGGCCCCAGCAGCTCGTTGAGCAGACTGGTGGGTGTTTTATTGCTCTGCTGCTCAGAGTCTGCCACAACAAAACACTGGCGTGAAGGAGGAGACCTGCCCATCCCATGCTGCCATATGCTCATGTGTATGTGTGTGTGTGTGAGAGAGAGAGTGAGGGGTGTGCGAGCTTTAACTAAAGGCACAGTCATGCAGAAAACAGCACAGTGCAGATCTTTTCCAGAGCCCCCTCTTTATGTGTCCATTGTGCTCTGAGATCTGATTGGTTAATTAAGGATGCTATTTATGTAAGCAGCCGGCCAACCCCCTCCTCTTTGTCCGGCCTTCACACAGGCTAATCCATCTGGTAACCTGAGACCGATACACGCATCCACACAAGCAGCCATACATTGGATTATTGCTTGACCTTTGTTAGGCCTAAAAGACAGAGTCACTCATGCACTCGCACACTTAGCCTGATCGTTAAAGGTGTTAGCATACTTAGCATAAATGGGTATATGAGAGAATAAATAGTGTGATAGTTGCTCTAAAATGCTTTATTGTGATGTGATCATACAATATTTAATATAACTGTACTATGTGATGTATTGTACTCGTTAGCTTAAAGCTAATCTTCATCTGCAGACCCTTACTGATCAGCAGCTGCATCAAAAAACACATTAGTTCTTGTGACTGCATTAAACAGAGGTTAACTGTGTGTGTATGTTCCCCATACGTGTCCTGTCACGATGCTCCAGCATGGCGTTTAGATAAACTCCATTGTCTCAGAGGTCCATTAATGCAGCATGTGGGTTGTGACAATTTTCCTTCAGTGTGGCTGATTAGTTCTGACAGCAGGACATTACTTTATTTCCGTGGCTGTGATCACGTGCTAATCATGGATGATAACGTCCCCTCCCTCATGCTGGAAACGGCCGTGGCTGGCCTCTGTTTGATTAACGAACGAATTTAATTACAGGATGATTAGAGTGCGGATGTATTTATGTGCTAAAGCAAACATTGTTTCATTAGGGAAAATAATAACAGTGCAGGACGGAATAAATACCAGCGCTAATGAAGGATTAATTATTATTGATACAAACATTAAGGTGATATGAAGGGCTTAGAAAAAAATATGAAAGAACCTTTCACCCTGAGCCCTAAGGTGACCCCATCATGCATCATATTTAAAGACCTCTGTGTTTCTATCATTGCAGACTTGTTTTCCAGCACGTTCTTACTAAGTGTTTTCTCATATCGAGCTGCTGTTTGTCTTGGCTGCGTGTAAGGAAAATTGTAAAAATAAGCAGATGATCTCCAAGGATCATGTGGGACCATTTGCTGCCAGCTCTATTTTAATGTATCAAGTGTGTGTGTTACTAAGTGTATATTGTTCATTGTGTGTGGAACTGCACACCAAGGGGGGCGGATAGTGAGTTGGCAGCAGTCATAACCCAATTATGCTGCTCACAGTGCAACCTCTTCACCTCTCTTCCTGTGAAGTGTGACAAGCAGGTCAACTTTTGCTAAAATGTTTCCACTTCAAAATAAAAGTATGCATTAGATGAAGGGCCTGTCTGATATAGTATGAACCTTACCTTTACATCTGACATCCTATTTCCTGTCCCCTTCCTTTGCACAGATTTATCATGAAGCTCTTCCTGTTGTCTGTGGCGGCGCTGCTCCTGGTGGTAGGAGAGAGTACTGCAGACAGAATCCTGTCCAGAAGGACCAAGAGGGAGCTTGCCAGTCCGCTCCACGTGGGCGGCATCAGGGACCCGTTTGGCTCGTACTGCCAGAGGAGAGGAGGCTGCTGCCCCGGCAGAGATGACCTGTGCACGGTCCCCTACCTGGACACCATCTGCTACTGCGACCTGTTCTGCAACCGCACCGTGTCTGATTGCTGTCCCGACTTCTGGGGTCACTGTTTAGGCATAGAGCCACCTTTCATTGGTAAGTGAAGGGGACACAGGCCAATGTGTAAATGTGTTTATGTGTGCGTCAGTGGGTTTTGCAGGAGGGTGTGTGGGCCTGTCGTAGTTAGTCAATTTGTTCAGAGAGCAGCACAGAGACACCCCACTGACACACAGTGCTGGATCACAGTGCAAAGCTGCAGGATACCGAACAATTAATTACAATTACCGTGCTTATGTACTTTAATTTGAACTCACAACAAAGAAACATGCTTTAGATTCGGGAGTAGGTAGAAAAGGGAGCTAGAACGCCCTGGATGTCTAAAAATCCAGGGGGTTCCAGAACTAGCACTATGTTTTTATCGGATAAGGATAAATACAGTCCAGATACAAGACCGTAAAACAAGCCTTTGTGGCCCATAACGCACATAAAAGCCACCATTTTTGTTAATTGTTGGATTTCTGTTTTTATTAATAAATCTAGGAAGGGGCGGCTACAATTAAAACATTAATATTGGGTAAGAAAAAGACTGAAAGATACGTCCCTTATGTGAAGATAAAAGTTCCCCACTTTCTATCTTGACAACATTTGGACTCCCACATAGTCACAGTGCCACTCAGTCTCTCTAGGCAGAGGTGTAAAATGTGCCAGTGACAACAGAGACCTACCTGAGAACAGAGCAGAGAACAGTAGGCTTCTTATTAACCCAGACAGAGGGAGGGCTGAGGGGTGGATGGAGGGATGAATGGAGGTCAGGAGAAAGAATTTGGGCTATGTGGAGGAGGAGGAGATGTATGAGACAGCGGGTGTAGGACGTGAGGCAGAGGCGTGTGTGCAGGTATACGTGTTCCATGGACGACAAGGTAGAGGGGTCACAAGGTGAGACATGAACACAAAGGCATGAATAAGAGCGTGCACACTGATGCATTAAACTACAGGGTCACTTTGCATGGAGGAAAGCTGCGGTGCTTCAAAAGATAGGGGGTGACAGATATTTACAATAGGCGCTTTTTCTTATCGCTGCAGTCACAGATTGTTAACGTCCATAACTCAGTTTTGAATGCTTTATTAAGCTGGACATTATTGTGTTGTTAAAGTCGTATCATTTTCTGATATTAAAAAGGAGAAATTGCATTGCTCTGAAGGTCTGCCATATTAAAACTGTCATATCATCCTTTTACAGAAAGAAAGAAGCATATTTCCCCTGTATAAATTCGTTCTCTGTCAATGTGTAACTTTCTGCAGCTCTGAAGTGACTGAATTGTGACAGACTGTGTGAGACAGCTGTGACGGAGGAGATGGGTATCAGAGGGCCTGAGTCATAAATCACACTATCAGCTCTGGGCCTCACACTAGGGGGAAAGGAAACCTGCGCACACTGTAAATTCTCAGCCTGCTCATGCCCTAAATTCCATATGAAATTTACACTGACAGCACCTTTCGCTGTGAATCATGTTGTAGATAAACCTCATTGTGAATCTGTCGCCAAGTCAATACAGTTTTCACAATGTGTAAAAAGTGAGCAGGGTTCAAATTTCATCTGGTTCACTGCCAAATCTTTTTCTGTTGTTTGTGACAATGCTGAGCGGACTACATCGATCATATTTAAGCTGCTGCTATTTTCCTCTGACATCATGCCCAGGGTGGGAAGCTCAAATGCATAATGTTGTACTACTATAATAAATGAGGGTATTATTTACATTTCACTGCTTCTCGATTGACTAGCATCTAAAAATACAATTAACAGTGAAAATCCAGGGATAAATCTGGTAAAATTTTAAGTTTTAACAACATATTTGACAAACCATTAGCTACAGTCAGATAACGGCTAACGTTGGCATCCAACCATGTAACTAGCTAAATTTACTGCTAGCTTCAAAGGGGTTAGAAGTTAGTATTACGATACTAAGGCTAACTTTATGTTCCCTTACTACTGTTATGTTAGCTAACTAACAGTATTTTAGCTTAAGACAGACTTTGTGTTAGCTAGCTAATGTTATAAGCTAGGGATTTCCTAGCTGGTGTTATGCTAGCTAGGAAGTGGTTGAACACCCACGCACATTAGCTGTAGTTTAACAGTAGCTAACGGGTTATATCAAATACATCATTTTACTGTGAAATATGGCCCAATGTCGCTCCGAAATATCGCTCAATGTCACAACAAGCTGTGAAATGAAAATGATTATCAGATACCCTACATTTCCACAACTTACAACCACAACATTGTAGCAATATTTTAGCCTCCACCCTGAGCATGACCTCAGAAGAAAATTACTGCTGTGTGAATATGGTGAATTGCAGCTCACAAATGGTTGTACATTGTTTGCTGCTTAATAATGTAAGTAATGAAGGGGCTATTTTTTTGGCCCTTTTCCTTAGTCTCTCTAGAGGTGGTGAAGTGGAGCGTAATCTGGTTAAGGCATGACGAGGGCCCAAGAAGCCTGGGAAGGCAGGAAAGAAGCTAACACCACATTCCTACACTGGATTACTGCAGCTCAGAGCTTCTTAGACCTCACATATTCTCTGTGCACACTCACATACACACATACACACATACACACACACACACACACACACGCACACACACACACACACACACACACACACCAGGGGTTTACAGTTAACACTTTTATTGTGGTTCCAAGTGAAGGACTTTTGCTACTGTGATTGTATGGTATTTAGTGTGAGTGCCGTATATGTAGGATCTTTGTGTTTAGAGCATGGCTTTACTTGAGATTAGTAGTAGGATCTTTGTTGTTTATTTTCTTCAAACCCATATATGTTAAGCTACTACTCTTTTTTTCCCCTCTTAGGCACCTGTGAGAGAAATGGAAACAGGTTCTTTACAGGGCAAACATACAAAGAGAACTGCAATTTATGGTACGTAAACCCCTCTTCCTTCCCCTGTGTCTCTTTTAACCCCCTAAATCACGGCTTTTCCTTTAAATGTCCCCTTGAGAAGCTGAAACTTTGAAAAACATTTCTTATGTGCTGTCTATACTTGTGCACTTACAACAAGTACATACAGCTTACATTAATGATTGCATGTTTACACTGATTGAAATATTCAAGCACAAGATGCCATGTTGTTATGGAGGAGCCAGATTTCACGCTGGAGTACAGTACCTCTGGATCTGTGCTGGAATTCAAAATTAAGTTGTGTGGGTTTACGAAATGTGTGTGTGTACACAGCATGTGTTTCTTATAATAAATCCACTGGTGGCTTTATGGAGTAATATTGATGTTTTGAGCGGAAATCTTACAATGATCCCATGATGGTCATATCTTTACGCACACACTGACCCTGTCAACCTCCACTTCCTCTGCTGTTTGTCATAACTCTATCCATTATAAGTTACTTTGACATCTCACAGGAGGAAAAGCACAAGTGGTACTCATCAAATCAGTGATAGCTGAATTCCATTCAGCACCCTCAGTCTCAGGGTTGTGGCATTGTATATGCTATGGCACACTGTTGTGGCTCATTTGGAAACTTGAATGGAACACAGCCCTCGTTAAGGTTATTGGTAACACCTGTGGGTTTCCTTCTTTAACGAGTCAGAATGACAGCTTGAAAGAAGCCTAGAGTAAGGTATGAGCGAAATTACATAGAAATGTAAGAAATGTTAATGTAAAGTAATCAAAAGAACAGGTTTTAGGCCTGTTATTGTTACATGTTTAAATCCTTAATCTCTATACTGAAACTTTGAGAATATTTAATAATGTTAAGTGTTACGGAGAACAATATTTTTGGGTTCCTTGAGGGCAATATCTGTCCTTCCTGCAGTTAGTCCATCACATTGGTAGACTGAACCATCTGAATGCCTATTGGATAGATTGCATGTAATTACCAATAGATTTTCATGTCCTCACTCAGGTAAAAATGTTCAATTTACGACTAAATACCTGCCGAACTAACGACGCCTTCATCAGCCTCAGCTGTACTGGGTAGAGAACAAAATATCGATATTGATAATATGATACAATTATTCTATCGCTGGCACCAAATATCAGTATTTTTTTTTTAATTCAGCACTCTAAACAGATCTTCCTGCCAATTTGAGTCATCAGACATAATTTCTTATCTCAGTTTGTATCAAAATCTGTGAAACGGACACCCAATTGCAGTGAATAATACATTAATTCTGCACTTCACCTTTTAAGGGCATTTTGTATTCTTTAGTTAATCAGATATCGTGATGTGTCATTAAATGATTGTTTTGTAATATATCAATTATCGCAGAATCGCTGTATGGTGATATTATCGTTAGCGTGGGCCACATATCCCATATCGTATTGTGAGTTACCCTGTGATTCCCACCCCTAGTATTGGGTGTTTAATAGCACTAGTTAGCATGCTAAGATGCTAAATTTAGATGATAAACACCATAAACATACCTGCTAGCATAATTGTACATTTTTCAAACTTATTGGTCCTTTAATTCAACAGGTTATGCTGATAGGTCAGTTGTTTATTATTAAGCCTTTTCGCTGAAAGTGAAGAACACCTTTGTGGTCTGTGTTTGTATCTGTAGCTGCATCAGTGAGAAGAAATCAAACAGGCCTTGTGCTAATTTCCCATCTTGTGGCAATATTGTGGATGCCAACCCCTACAACATTTTGTGTCATGTCTCACACTGAGTAACAGGTTGAATCATAATTGAAGAGATTTCCTGCTGAGCCTTTGAAAAAGTAAAAATCCACTTTCCTGTAATTCATAAAACTGAGGCTGGATGTTGTCATAAAAGACATGTATACTCTTGTTTTGACTCGTTGAGTAGACCTCCCTGACAATGTTGCATTATGATTTCCAGTTCAGGGATACTGATGGACATATACACAAACAGCTCTTCACTTTATGACCCTGAGATGAAGTTAAGAGTTTCTAAAAACAGTATTTCAGATTAGCTCTCAGTTACAGTAAAGTGTCTTTTATCTCTATGGCCTTCTACACAATGAGGGCAACAGAGTCCATGTGGCTGTTGTCATTTTTCGGCAGGATATTGATGGCAGTCAAGGAGAGGAGAGCAGCTCTTAAGAGACTGGAGGAATGAGACAGAGGGGGAGGAGGAGGAGGAGGTCAAGTGGGTGGAGGGAAAGTGAATTCCTCACCTGTGCTTCACTGTGGTTTCTCACATCTGTGTCATTTGATGTTCCTCAAAAACCCTGTATGTGTACGTGTGTGAAGTGCACACTTGCACACAAATATTGATTTAACATCCATTTGAACATTTGTTTTATATTTGTTTTGCAACGAGAGCAGACTCACGACAGGTCTTACAAAAACCATGCTGACCCCGCTGATCTCTACATGCCCTTCTTTTTTAAGCTTTGCAGCTGTTTGACTCCAGTTTGATAGGCTTTTATCAAGGAAGCTCGAATAGGTCTGACCTCAGGGGTCTGTTGGGGCCAAAATATGAATACGTAACTTCTTGAGGAAAGACTTGTGGGAGTTTACCAAACAAGCTGTGTGCTAAAAATAGCCTCTTTTATTCTAGGTCACCAGAAAACAGCATTTAAGTGCTAACTCCACCTTTCACCTCCAAACAAAAGAGTCCTTTGCACAAACGCCCTCACACGTGCTTGTTAAGGCAACGCACATGGTCGCTTGAAAAGTTGCACCACAACTCTGGCACAATGGCACGCACACACTCCCATTTCCTACTCCCACTCTCTCCACTTTTTAATTTCCCAAACGTGCATGCTCCCAACTCCTCTTCCTCTCTGAGTCGACATGCTGCTCTCCCTCTTTACCCTCCAACGTCTCTCATTAGGAGAGGTCGAGCCCAAACACACTCTTATCTCAGCACCCACATGACACCCTAACCACTGGCTAACAGCCAAATATCACAGCTACAGCCTGTAAAGATACGCTCTTTGACATCGCTATCACAATCAGTATGAACTTTATCTTTACCACAGTACTGATGTAGCTGGAAATAACTCCTCGGCATGTGTGAAGATGTTGCGCAGTAATGGCATCTCCAGTTGAGGAGTTCCTCCCTGAGTTGTTTGCATCCTGATAACTCTTTATCTGCTCCAAATGAGCTGAAACATGGCGCCTCCTGCTCACATCTGCAATCTCACACAGCCCACAGGACCAGCTATCTCTGTCAGCTGGCACTTCAGATTGGACATCAGCCAGTCCAAGTTTAGCTGTCCTAAATTATCCTCTGCTTTCTAAGAAAGTGTCGTTCATCTTTTCTAGTTGAGGCATTGTTGATACTTGGTTGATTTGGAAACTTTATTTACTAGTTGCTTTTTTTTCACGCCGGGTCCACTAATCAGATTCACGGATTGTCTCTTTCCTTTTGGACCAAAAACTTGCTCAAAGTGATGGCTAAGGAATGAATGCTATGAATGATAATGGAAAAGTATCAAAAGGATCACCTTTTTTTCCCAGGGCATGTAATAAACTCACCACCTCCATACTAGACAGCTGTCTTAGACTTTAAATTGATCGTCAACATTCAATAACACCCTCTCCAAACCCTTATAATAAGAGGGTCTCTCTCCAATCAGCGACAGAGAGTAAGAACCAAGATACAGCAAAGGGCAGAGGTTGGAGTCGAACCAGCGGCCGAAGCGTTGAGGCCTTTGACTCTGAGTATGGGATGGCCTGCTCTTTCAACCAGCTGAGCTAAACCAGCATGCCTCGAGTCAGATTATGATCTCTTCTCAACTGATGAATCAGCTGAGCTACGACTGCAGATCAGACATAGATTGTATTAGCAGGGGGAGAAAGCTTGGCACCGATTAACCCATCAGATTTGCCAAGCAGCTGCACCAAGACTTAGCAGCAGTAGCAGAAATTTGCCCAAGAACTTAAGGATTATCAAGGGAGGGAAGCCACTGGGCTTTCTTCAGGCACACTCGTACCAAGCCAAGGATGTAGTTTAAAATGTCTTTACTGAACCAGGGCATCTCTCATAAAAACAACATCAAAGAAATAAATGCAGACCGGTTTAGACCCTCATCGGGTCTTTCTCAGGGCGTGGTTAGGAAGACTGTTCCTAGTGGCTCCCCTCCCTCGACAGTTAACGCCTTAGCCTTAAAGAGCACCTGGCATTCACCTGGATTTTAACAGCTTTCTACTGTGAGCACCTGGTATCTTTTTTTTTTTCCTAAATTAAGAATTAATTTAAATACTTTTACACAAACCTCTTTATCAGTTAATCCAAAGAGGACTATTTATTTATTAGTGACTTACTAGTTCCAATAATAGAAGCAAGCCATGAGGCCTTTCTTGTTGAGACATTCTCTCTTAAAGTCAAAGCACACGCTATGAAAAGTATGCAAGTCTTTGAAAACCCCTGTGCTACATGATGTTTTTACGATTCATATGACAATACACCTCATGTGACCCAGGTGTGAGTGCAGTCGTATGTATCCATGCACGTGTGTGTATCTGTAAGGTCTCAGAGGGGAAGAGGGTGTCTTCCCACTAATCGGGAGTGTGACCAAGAATGTGAAATATGGCCTCCCACTGTCTCAGCAGCCGTCATATTTCATTCTCAGTCACACACTGTCCCCCTGTCTTCATGAGTCTGTCATTACGCCTGTCATTTGCGTGTGAATGAGTGTGTGTTTTGGACTTCTCCTGTGTGAATTTATTGCTGTTTTTGACCCACAGGCACTTAGCACCACTGCATGTATGTGCTTCTGCTGAAGGGAGGGAGAGGTCAAAGGTCACTGTCTCTTTACTCCAGTGAAAGTGGTGAGACTGTCTCCTGTGGGAGGCTGAGCAGACACTGGTGTAAATTCTGCCCATGTGTGTTTGAACATTGTACTTGTGTCTCTGAGACGCAGCAGGGAGGAGTGCAGCGTGAGAGGGGACACACACTCAGTCGGCTTCACTGGGACTTAAGGGGAATTTCGCCTCTTCGTCATTGTGTGTTTGTGTTTAATGATCCTCTCGGGCAGGTTCCCCTCTCTGTAAACATAATGTCTGATGTACAGTCGACTCTGAGGTCTATACACGCCTGTGTGGGAAACACCCCTCATTGTTTCTCTCTTACAACACACTCATTTATTATGCAGTCCCAAAACATCTGCTGACCCTGAAGCTGCTATACACAGTCATTTATGATGACTTTAGTTAATGACCAGGTAGTCTAAGTGAGAGCGAGCCGAGATGGAAAATATTTACAGTCAGACAGCAAAGAAAAAATCCACAGAGCTTTAAAATCTGTGGAGGGGAATGTAAGAATTTAGCTTGACACCTGCAGGTGATTCATTTAAAAAGGACATAAACCTGAGTGTAGTCCAGCTAAAATCAGTGCGTACTTTCAAAGACTAAAAATGAGAAGGAAATGAGCCATTGCTTATAAAGCTCTCTGTAAAAGACTGGGTTTAAATATTATACAGTATAGTCTAACATTTTGGAAAATTAGCTAAGCACAAAATGTAAGTAACCCAGTTTTTTGTTTAAACTTATGAGAAGAAATTGCCAAATAGAACTGTTATTTTTGACGATCTTATTATGCCCTTTTCACTGCCTTGAGCTTATGGCACCTTATTTCCTGTTTCGATAAAGGAGGCTTTTATTTTGAAAGGAAACCAATGACTTCCTGGTGATCGAGAACGGTAACGGTAAAAGTGAACGGTCAACAAGTTAAATGTGTTTTATCTTGGCACCCCCTAAAGAGGCATAAGCTGGTTTGTGGTTTTTCGTTAATAATTCTTAAAAATTACCAGTTGAAGTGTCTTCTTTTGGAGGGATAAGCTACATAACGCCTAAAACAAAATGGACTTATACCTCAACATATTTTTTTAGCTTCAGCTTTTGCGCAGATAAACAAACAAGGTATAGAGTGTTGTTCAGCAAGGCTTCAGAAAGGCTGGCAAGTAGTGTTTTTAAATGACCTTTGACAGAGCCAAGGGGTGTGTTCAAAATCTTTATGGTAAGCTAAGCTAACCAGCTGCTGGCTGTACCTCTGTATTTCGGCGACTGCACAGACATGAGAGGAATATCAATATTAACACCTCACTGTCTTAAAATGTCAAACTATTTTTGTTAGAAATTATGCAGCATGAATGTGGAATATGTAAAGACTTTAAAGTTGAGCCTCCCATAGTTATATGCTTTAAAAAAATAAATGTAACCACTGAATTATTCTGTATTATTTTAGTGTCTCTTCTCTTCAGTGTTTAGTTTTGTCAACACACCTGCTTGTAGGAAATGTGTGATATTGTATAAATGGTTACTGCCTTAAACAATTTGGTTCAAGTTTAAGTGACTGTGGTTAATCTGTTTGTTTAGCTGCAACGTTCTTTACACATTAACTTTCAAGTATCACTAAAGGTGAACTAAAGTCATGACTCATTCCTGTGAGTAAGCTTTGTGTATCACACAGTTGTTGTTAAGTACAAATTGAGGTACTTGTTCTTTAATAATGCAGTTTTATTTTGTAATTCTACATCACTATAGCACATGCCGAAATAGGGGTGCTGGTTAAAATGTACCTTCTTAAACATAAAGCATTGCTATAGGTTTGTACAGTACACAAGGAGCCAAACTTCACAATGACCACCACTAGTCTGGCGGCACACGCTGTCTCACACACACACACCCTCACAGTGAGTCATCAGAAAGTACACAGTGCAAGCTATTTTTAAGCATTCCCAAAGTAAACACAGTCGTCATCATTAATATCCTGTCCTGTTATCTCTTCTGTCATCTTCCTGACTTCTTCCGTCGCCCTGCTCCCTTCTGACTAAAAATGGATTTGTGTTTCTGCAGCCTTAAAAGGCTCAATGTCTCCTTTAACCTCTCCCTCAGTGCTCTCCCTCGTTTGTCCTTTTTTATAGTATTTCCCAGTTACTGACTTTCTTTTCTCTGTAATAATGCCTTATTTAAGTGCTCCACTGAGAATTTACATATTTGTTTATGTCAGTTTGAAATTATAAATTCAGCAGAAATATAGTCATTGCAACTGTTTTCATGCTGCTGAATGCTTTTAATGGTTTTTATTGTCTGTCCTCTGCAGCACATGTGGAACCACAGGACGCTGGGAATGTGAGCAGAACGCCTGCCTGATGGAGTCTGACATGATCAATGCCGTCAACAGAGGAAACTACGGGTAAAAAACAAGCACAGGCACACTTAATCACAAATACACAATGGTTTTTAATGGTCTACAATACAACCATTAATACACATCTCCTTATCTGCTTTCAGGTGGAAGGCAGCTAACTACAGCCAGCTCTTCGGCATGACTCTAGACGAGGGTATCCGGTTTCGCCTGGGCACACAGAGACCCTCCAGGACTATAATGAACATGAATGAGATCCAGGTATGGGACAGTCTTCATCCTCCAATATGACTTTTGGTGCTAGTAGGCCCCAACTCACCCTAAATAAGTTGTCGAAAGAGTAAAATATAGGTGGTCAAGTTCCTTAAGGCACAGGTACAAATTTCAGAGTTGAAATTCTTTACTAAAAGGGCCCTCAAGCAACTCATGAAAACCTTGCTAGCCCCAGTGTTAGCTGACCTTTGACCTCTGACCCTACTTTAAAAAGTTGACAGGAAAGGGCGAAGTGTCCTACAATGATTAGAGGATTATCATGTTACTTGTTGCTACTGGGTGTGACCTTTGAACCCTGAGTGTCACTTTAAAATTCCAATTTAGAAACTATTAATTTACACACATACATCACATGTGACACGTTTGTCTTTTAGTAGCAGTATATTAACTTAAAGGTACTATTACCACGATGGCTTTTGCTTTGAACTTCAGAGGGCTGTACTACGAAGCAAGTTCAACATACCCAGGCTTTCTTTGGGTAAGCTTGCTCATTAAAGCCTCAGCACCAGTCAGAGATAACGGGTATCACAAAGGTGGTTATGAAGTTTCTCTGTTAACCCAGGCTTCCTGCTTCAGGCTCGGTGCACTCACAGAAAGAGGTGCGTTTTACGCGTCATTTGCCGCTTCTTCCACACAAAAAGGAGCGATCATCGGCTGTCTGCTTTAGTCAGACTGTTTAAATGAGAAGCGATGATGATTATTTAAAAGTTATTACGGTAAAAACAATGCTGCTGCAATAAGACAAGAAAGGAATGCAGCAGAAATGTATTCTGTTAATACGTAAATTAAAACGTAAATGTTGATTTTTTACCACACAAAGATCTTTATTTCTAATGTGACAACTACACAAAGTACAACTCTTAAACTGGAGCAATGATACACAGGATTTCATTAGTATAGCCAGGAAGTGCTGTTAGGTCAGATACTTTCACTTCATGAAAAAAGCAAAGAAATAACAGCCGTGTAAAACGGACTTGGCAGGAAATTAGGACCAAATTTAAAATCGTGATCCAGTGTCCTTAGATGGTGTCTTCATTGTTCTTATACTGATGATCTGCTGGATCATCCAAACAGGTAAATCTGCTGCAAACAGGTAAAAACAAGAAGAGGGAGACTGAAGGGGTTTCATATCATATTCATCACTAACTGAATGCATAGGCTCCGTGATGTGATGTATACAGTGTGTGCTACTGTAACTGCACAGCTTCATTCTGTGTCTTTACATACGTTAACGTACGCTTTGCAGAGTAAGTTACCATGGTGATTTAGCCAGGTTAAAAGAGAGCCGGCTTCGTAACACAGAAAACCCTGGGTTTTGGCTCTAATCTCGCTTCGTAGTACACTCCTCAGGTTCTGCTGTATACCAGTCAGATACTAGTTTGATTCAGTGTGTGTGTGTGTGACACATGGAGGTCAGAGAGATGTGCAGTAAAAGGGAGCAGGAAGTTTAAGCGACAGATGAGACTGCAGACAAAGTGCGATGTTGCAGATGTCTTGTGGTTTTGACTTCCACAAAGGTTCCTGCATACCTCCTGTGAGTTTATGATTCTCTACATGCGGGTGCAAACATAAGACAACAATCGAGCGCTGATCAAAATGTTTCCCACTTAATTACGGTGACTTGTTGCTCTGTCTGGAACCTCGGCCTCCTCTGATCCGCTCAGTCTTTGTTTACATTATACTCAGACAGATTACATAAGGCAGAAGCAAAACATCACACACAGACGATGGAGGAGAATAGTGGCCGTCTCCCCGCCTCCATCCTTTCATCCATCCATCCATCCTCACTCCCCCCCTGCTTACATTCCACAACCGAAAAAAACCTCACGACTCGCCCTCCTTCTTCCGCCGTCAGCGTGTCCCCACCTGTGCCAGGAGCCAGATCACAGCCTCGCAGCCCATTCATAAATCTCTCTCCCTCTCTACTTCCTGTCTGTCACTGCACTCCAGTGAGAAATCGTGAATTCATCAATGAATGCATTACACAACGCCACATTCTTGCAGCTATTTTTTCCTCTTTAATCACGCCTTCAGGTCAGGTGCGTCTGTGCTTTTGTACTTTGACCTTCCACACATACAAACCTCTGACCAGCAGCACATTCCTTAGTAATGCATCAGGTGTCCGTTTGAGCTCTGAATACCTCACTATTAACCAGAGGAATGCAGCCCCGCTGAGAGAGAGAGAGAGAGAGAGAGAGAGAGAGAGAGAGAGAGTGAGTCGTACAGAAGTGTGCTCTCTGTTATCGCACACAACCGGGAGATTAGGAGAGCATCCAACCTGGAGTGGAGACTAATAGAGCGAGTATGTTTGGCATCTGAGAAGCACCTGCGAGTGAATACCAGGAAGATGTCGTAGACGTTTCCTAATTATGATTTATAATCACAGTGATGAAGATATTTTAAATAGAGGTGGCTGCTTCTGTGAGAGCTGCAAGTTTGGTTTTATACTGATGTAACCAAACAGCCTCATGGTCTCATGGAGATGAACCAGGTCAAAGGTTCCTGTCTGTTCTACAGCGTCATTGATTGACACCAGGCCTTTAAATGAATCCCTTTCCATTACAGAGTTGATAAACAGACTGATGTAATCAAAAGTTTTTTTTATACCTAGAATTTTAATTAGTTCTGTTGTGGGCAAACATTTACTCTCCACTGACTGGCAACAAATCCCACTACACCTTTATTTTGGGGGTTTTAACTCTTTTGTGTGAGTTTCTTGCCTCTCTTAAGATAATCATTGTTTTGACTTAATGTTTTCTCAATGATAGCTCTGTGAGAGTGATTCAGCTCCATTGTTGTATCATTGCAGGCTTGTAAATACTCTCTCTCTTTCTTTTCCTGGCTCTGTCTCTCTGTCAGATGAACATGGATCCTCAGAGCGACCGTCTGCCGCTCTACTTCAACTCAGTGGAGAAGTGGCCGGGAAAGATTCACGAGCCTCTGGACCAGGGGAACTGTGCTGCATCCTGGGCTTTCTCAACCGCAGGTAGAGCAGGAAAACAAATGGAGGGAAAATGAAGACATATGGGAAAGAAAAGAATAAGACATTTTGACAAGGTGCTACAGGGTTAGGTGGCCTTGGTTCAAAAAGTCAAGCACCCAGACATTGAAGCCATGTTAAGTATTTTTATTTAAAGTTTTACCTCTGGTCTGTGCTTTTAAATATTTATGAACAAGTGCTTGCGGCTCCTAAGGATTATTTTACATTGGTTAGCTTCCTGAAGACCCAAAATTGAAACAATATAGAGAAGAAAACCTCCAAATCACAAAATCATGTGGTTTAATTGTAAAATAATTAAGTACCATTCTTTTTTAATTGATTTTTGCTGTTAAAAATTGTAACGTTTTTATCTTCTTCACTAGCTGTGGCTTCAGACAGAATCTCCATTCAGTCAATGGGTCACATGACTCCTCGGCTGTCCCCCCAAAACCTTATTTCCTGTGACACACGCAACCAGGGAGGCTGCGCAGGGGGACGCATCGATGGAGCCTGGTGGTACCTCCGGCGTAGAGGGTAAAAACTTAATTTTATATGAACTAGAAACAACAAAACAATAATGTATACAAGAATGTTTGGTGATTTATTTTTTCCCATTCCCCCTCTTCTCTCACAGAGTGGTGACTGAAGACTGTTACCCGTACCGACCCCCGCAGCAAACACCTGCGGAGGTGGGCCGCTGCATGATGCAGAGCCGCTCGATCGGCCGGGGTAAGAGGCAGGCCACGCAGCGCTGCCCCAGCGCACACAACTACCAAAACGACATCTACCAGTCCACGCCGCCCTACAGGCTCTCCTCCAACGTAAGCAGCACAAAACATGCTTACATGCATATACAGATGGTTGATTAGTTACAACCATCTGGTCTTAGATCTCGCAGGCAGCTTTCATAATCTTGCTGTACATTTTTTGGAGTCCCTCGTGCTACAGAGGACTGTAAGCTCTCTCACGTGCTTCTTACAGTAGATGTTTTTGCACACTTTCCTCATGCATTCTTGCCTCGGATGTAAGTGAGCTTGGGAATGTAGGGGATTAAATGCTAGACAGCACTCCTTACTGGATTTAATTAATTAATTGGATAAACAACAGGCCAGTGAGTCCATATACAGACTGCACTCTAGATATAATTTTCCATAATCGTATTGTACTATCATTTTAAGAGTCTAAAGTGTGTCTGAATTAGATTTCTATGTTTACCATCTAATATCAAATTACTCGGCTGTCATTGCAAATCATCTAATCATGATTTGCCATAAAAGTCAGTTATATTGTGGAGTGTCACTTGAACGAATCATACTCAAATAATAGAACAATGAACTGTTCTAAAAGACATTAACGCTGATTGCTGTGAGAAGTGTGTGTAGAGAATCTAAATTTAGAAACACAGTCTTCTGCTCCACTCATGTAGAGAGAAAATCTGCCCGCACTTATTAGCTTAAAGTATCACGTAACACTGATAAATCTGTTTCCAGAAGCCCCTCTCTGCATGCAGCTGCGGCCGCTGAGCTGCAGCCGACATGTGGTTCCATCAGCCGGCATCCATCAGCGCTAAACGACGGCTAATGCCTCTCGAAATCATTACAGCCTGTTGTTTCTGTCTCCCGATGGCCTGTGAAGTCAATAAGCCAGGCATTAAAGCCAAGGGGCCCTGCTGGACTCAATCTTGTTATCTGACTTTTAGCATCCAAGGGGGGGGTTTGTTTTCATCCTCTCCATTTCACCGACATTTAATGATCTTCCTGTCTGTCTATCTCTCTCTCTCCTATAAACTCTTCTTTCTGTCGTCTCTCAGGAAAAGGAGATCATGAAGGAGATTATGGATAACGGTCCTGTGCAAGGTAAGAAAACCCTTAAATAATTATTAAGCATCAACATTTGCTCCTTTTTAAAGAGCAAAACAACTCCTCACTCCCAGGGAAGACATAAATCAGAACAAATGCACCTTGAAGCCTCGTGTTAGGTATCCGACCTCTGATGATGTCATGTTTGACCTTGTCATCCTGATGGTTTTGCCCCTGGTTTCAACTGTGACCTCTCTCACCTGGTCAAAAATGATGGGCCTTTATGTACCCTCCTTTACTAGTCCGCCTCACTGTCTGGTGCCCATATGGACCATTGTCAAGTACACTTGAATACCAGAGTCACGTGTAGGTGTGTGTGCGTGAGTGTGTGTGTGATTCTCTATGAGCCTGTGCCAGCCTCTTGTTATATTGTTTATCAGTCCTGGAGAATGTATTGGCTTCATGTCGAGTTTCCTTTTTGGCTTTGAGTTTCTCTCTGACACAAAGGCATAGAGGTGTGTGTGTGTGTGTTTACTTACGCATTGTGTTTTATCCTGAATGGTAGGGGTGGCGGGGGGGTCAACTCTATCTTTCCAGCTGTAGAACAGTGTGAGTGTGTGTGTGTGTGTGTGAGTTCAGTGCAGGTAGACCTCCAAAAGAGAGAATTTCTCAGAACTGTTTCTCAAAGTTATTCCCATTGAGCCGGAATAGGAAAGTCACAGGGAGTGCACAGCTGAGCTCACATTGGCACACACACATGCATACAAACACGCACACACGCTGTCTGATGTCTGGGTGTGTGTGACTCAGGGGAGACATTGGAAATTGTTTGATGAAATTGGGTAATTACTTTTTGATTAATGCTTGTTTTAGTAAGATTTTTATCTCTCCCTGTGTGATTGATTCAACAACCTTTATAAAAGATCTCATATTATTTGTGTGTGTGTGTGTGTGTGTGTGTGTGTGTGTGTGTGTGTGTGTGTGTGTGTGTGTGTATTATCCGCCTGCTTATTCTCCGTACTTGTTTGGTCTTGCAGCTATTATGGAGGTCCACGAGGACTTCTTTGTCTATAAGAGTGGGATCTACAAACACACTGACGTCAGCTTCACCAAACCTCCACAATACCGCAAACATGGAACGCACTCCATCAGGATCATCGGGTAAGTTACTGGTATACAGTGCAACATGTTAAGTATGCTTGTTGTTGGTTTACCTAGTTTATCAACAGCTTATTAGTCATGCAAAATATTCACACAGCGGCCATTTTTTTCTCTCTTTTTTTTTTTTAAGATTATGTTTTTGGCCTTTGGCTTTATTTATAGGACAGCTGAAGATAGACAGGAAATGCTGGGAGTAGAGAGTGGGGGATGACATGCACCAAATGATCGGCAGACCGGTAGTCGAACCTGCGATCAGTGCAACGAGGACTGTAGCCTCTGCACATGGGGCATGCTCTACCGACTGAGCTAAACAGCGCCCCAGCGGCCATTTTTTCTCTGATGTCAGGCTCATGGTGGGAAACTTTATTGCTGTTGTGTTATAGGTTTGCTAATTGTATAAATGTTGGAAATCTGACATATTCTCATTTTACTACTTCAATTTGATAAACAACTGAATAAGCAATAGCGTGTAAAAATCACAGGGACAACTGTTACTACAGCTAACGTTAGCATTCGACCAGTTCAAAGCTATCATTACAGTTAGCTAGATAACATTGTAGTTAGCTACCATTACAATTACCTAATATTTAAGCTACCTTAGCTAACACAACATTTTTGTCATGTGTTCATCTCCTGGGTTATATTTTCAAAGTTAAACTACACATTAAACCATTAAGTACCCACAACTGCTTAACACTGACATGAAACCATTTGCAAGCTAAGATTACTTTAGCTAGCTAACATTACAATTAGATAACATTATCAGCTAAAAATAACCTAGGACAGATTATTCTGCCTTTCTTGGTGTGCTACACTCTCTGCTATTTTTCCAAAGTAAAACCTCATCTCAATGAACCCATTAGGTACCCACAGCTGTTACTCAACAGCTGAACACTAGCAGTAAAACAATTCAGAGCTAACATCATCGTTAGCTAGCTAACTTTACTATTAGATAACATTACCATTAGCAAACATTAGTCTTAGCTAACATTAACCTAAGCTAGGTTTAAATGCCTTTCATATTTTGTCACACTATCGAACAGTAACGTTAGCTAGGAGGTGGTTGATGTTAGTCTAACAGGAGCTAATGGGTTGTTTTTACATGGACATGGCCAAATGTCCTTACATATTTTCCTTACCTATTGTCTTTTTTAGTTTAGTCAATTAAGTGAAATAATATACATTTCTCAGATTCTGAATTTAAAACCTGAACTACAGCAGAACATCACAATAAGGGCAGCTGAGTTTACCTCCTGAGTGTGACATCTAAAAAGAAAAAAAAAGCCTTCCTCTCGACCAAAGTCTCCACGTAGGCAATTTTGTTTTACTGTTTCTACAAGCTCAACAGAAGCCACATCAGCAGGACAAACTGTTTATTGAGGGTGAATCATGTTTAATTGAGTAGCTGCTGGTATCGGACTTGATTCAAAGCCTCACCTGCACGTGTGTTTGCATACACCTGAGTGTGTACGTGTGAACAAACTTCCCTCCCTGTCTGTTGCCCTTGAAGACACACCTCGTCTCGGCTCCTCTGTCTGCCCCAGACGAGCCCCCCTCTCCCTCCTCCTCTATCTATAACTGTGGCGACCGCAAATATGCAGGCGGGTAGACTGCCGACACACCTGCATTACCTGCCCCCACCCCTCTGTCTGTCTTTATTCCCCTCTCCTCCTCTGTTTCCTGCTTCATCTCTTCTATCATCACTCCTCAGCCGCTGCCCGTCTGACTCACTGACCAACCTGCTTCCTCTCTTTTTCTCCGCTCATCATCCAAGCCAAACACTTCTTGTTGTAGCTTAGACTCTCCTCAGACGGACAGGTAGCTGTTTGCTGCTGTTTTTATGTTGTTTGGAGGACAGTGAGAGGCCAGGAGGGGCTTTGACCTGTAAAAAACCTGAGACATGCTTTTTACAGGGTCTTCTCTGCGAGCTAACAGCTGGTTTTGAAAGTGTGTCTGCCTTGAAAACGATACATTGCTGCTCACTTTCTAAATGAGAATAAATGAGCAGGTACCTTGCAATGGGACTATAATCGGAGCTCAGGAATGTATGTTTATGTGCATTTCACTTTACCTTATTATCTCAGCGTTGGAGCGTGTACCTGCTTTCTAAAAAAAAAGAGCCAGACAGAGGATATCGGTGCGATGATAAAAGCAGTCTCTCTCTTTTATCTGATTGGCCCTTGAAGTAGACTAAACAATTACCAGCGGCTTTCCTTTTTTTGATGCCCTTTCATGTTCATGTACTGTATATTTTATGACTTTTTATCCAATGGCATGTACAGGCATGCGTATGATAAACACTCCATTCCTCAGCTTCCAACCTGCACTTAGCTTACTTAAATCACATACTTCATACATAAGAACTCAGTGTTCTGAAATGTATGAAGTGACCTGTGATTAAATCTCTACAGCCTCAGTTGGTCAATAAACTTTGGAGGTATGCCTGCTATGAGATGACGATGAGGATTCCCAACGTTCCTGAACGCCTCCTGCTCTTTGGCTCCTTGTACTGCCGCTGTGACTCCTCACTGTCCTCCGGGCGAGTGGATGTGGATGTAGCAGCGACACTGGTTTAGGGGCAGATTGAGAAGAGGAGGAGATAGAGGAGGAGGAGGGGCTGTGTGCGTAGTGTTTTGAGCTCCAACCTGCCAGCCACAGGCATCAGTGTGTTTACACAGACCAAATCCCACAGCGATGCGTTCCTTTAAGCCCAGCGCCTGGGAAAGTTTGTGGAGAGAGCATTGAGGTCCACTGTGGTGGAAAGGGCATTGTCTGGGCTGCTGATCCCGACCGCACCGGACAGAGAGAGGGGGATCAATCCATCGGAGGGAGGAGGTCAGGGGCGTCGGGGAAGGGCGGGGCACGTGGGCACAGCGGTATGCCCATCATTGTCCCCCAGTGAGCAAGGGAGCTGATTGGAGGCCTGATAAGAGATCAGCAGTGGTCCGATTCTGTCTGGCTCTGTCTATATCAATACAGATGCAGGCGGGCAGGCATGCATATGGGATCACACACACATTAGCAGGTGTGTATGTGCTCAGACACACAAACCTCGTCCCTCCGGTGTGTTTCAGGTTGCAGATTTTGTTTACACAGCTGATTTTAATGAGTCTGCTACTGTTCAGTGTGACGTCTCCCTCAGTCAGGGAAACATTGAGCTAATAAAGTCACTCGCTGATAGACGGCTGGCACCATCTGCCTGCGTTGTGGTGGCAGGTTACCCAGTTGGCAGAGCCCGACTCCAGCCACTCCATTTCCCAGCATTCCTTTCCTCTTTAAAAAGATAACAAGCGGTTCGGGCACCGGGAGTCTCTTGGGAAACGGAGGGCTCGGGGTGCAAAAACAGGATGGGAATTGGCCTCGGGAGAATGTTTTGATCATGACAGGCAGAAACGGCGGGCGTCTAAAAATTTGGCAGTGGCTAAGCTAAGAGCAAAGTGCAAGGCATGATGGGAATTTATGGGCTTTTGCCAATGTTTCCTGAGAACAAAGCTGCCTGAGACGCGGAGTAAAGATAGGCCTCTGAGTTCAGACATCTATATTTGTGTGCTAGTTAGACTGTCAGTGTATTGATGGGCTTGAGGAGGTTCCACTTCCTCCTAACCTTCCCTCTACTTCCTGTTTCGTGTCTGGAGTGCGGAAATGTCAGGGAAAAGGGGGAACTCCGTGTTCTTTGGATTGGAATGATGTAGGAGTGCAACAAGGCGGTGTCCGTCCATAAATACTTCATTTTCAGGATGTTGTTAAAAAGATGAAAGATTTCACCTTCCCCTCCTTTTCTTCATCCGCAATGCCAAGGGTGTCTGAGGTGGACACATTCCTGAAAGTGTTTACATCAGACATGTTTGCTAGAAAGTATCCAAAATAGCAGGGCAACTCTGACACAGACATTTGAGGATATTTTGTTGACTCTTTATTTGAATGCATTTTGAGTAACAGTTCTTTTTGCTTTGTGCACCAGGTGGGGAGAGGAGAGAAACTTTGATGGGACATTGAAAAAATACTGGGTAAGATTTCTTCTTTTTTTAAACAAACTCATGTATTTAATTTAAAAGTGTAACATTTCAAGCCCAAATTAGCTCTTAATTTGCACAAATATGCTTCAAATATGGTCTACTGTACTTTACTTTTCAGATCGCTGCCAACTCCTGGGGGAAGAACTGGGGAGAGAACGGCTACTTCCGCATCGCCCGCGGGGACAACGAGTGCGAGATTGAAACGTTTGTGATCGGCGTGTGGGGCAGGATCACGATGGAGGACATGCGCAACCATCACCACCATCGTCGCCGACACATTTAGAGACAAAACAGATGTTAAGAAAACCCCATCGAGACCTTTGTTTTTAACCCAGAGGAGTCTCAGAACTTCAGCACATTACACATCAAGCTGGCTGGGACCGCCATAAGCTCCTGGACCCTTTCTCTTTTTATATTTACTTCACCCTCGGGATCAATACAACCCCTCTTCTCCTCAATCTTTAAGGACAACCCTCCCTGTAACTAATGGTTTATGGCGCTAAAAAACAAAGAAAAAGTGAACTAAGCTAAAGCTCTTCTATGCTGCCGTGCAATCAGGCACCTCAGGTACCTACTGATTCCAAAGACAACACTTCCCAGAATCCTCAGTGATGCATTTCAATGGCCGATGACAGAAAGAGAAGCTAAAATTGATCTTTTCCTTCATCTTTGTGCTTCTTTGTCAACCTGAACGTCTAGTCCTTTCTAGCTCTAAATCTAAAACCCAGACAGACCTGATTTCAGAGGGACAGCTTGAAAAAAAGAGGAAATCTGAGAGCCAGATTATCAGACATCAGAGCTTTTTAAGGGAGACACACCCAGCCGAAGTGTGTAACATGATAATATATCATAGATGACCTTACTGACATTCACCTGTCAGATATACGGAGGCACAGAGGCACGGTTTGGCTCATTCTTTCAGTTTTAGAGAGGACACTTGAAACAGTAGGAGGTTTGATGTGGAGTATAAGAAGATTTTTAGGAGGATTTACAGTGCCACCTACCATAACCAGCAAGCAAAATGGCTCCCACACCTTCACCTTAAAGCAAATTAATAATGAAAGGTTGAATCTCAGCCTTTCTTCTGCCTCTTTAAGCATCAGTGGATAAGATTAAAGGGGGGGTATTGTGCTAATTCCAAGCTTCATATTTCACTCTTTGATACCTGTGGTGTAGCTTAGCATAATTTACAGTTTAAAAAACTAATTTTTCTCACACCGGTGCCCTGTGCAGGCCCTCATGCAGCCTCTGCCTGAAACGACTCAGTCAGCTCTGTCCCTTTAAGAAACCCCCCCCCCCCCCCCACAAGCCTGCTTTCTTCTGATTGGCCAGCACGCCGAAGCCTGCTGTGACATCACAAAGTGCAGGGTGTAGAAAAAAACTGTGTGAAACCTGGCGTTGACAGAAGCCTGCAGATTGAGCTGAAAACTCCAACATAATTTTACCTACAAACTTGTCTTACAATGTGAAACAGCATAATACCCCCTCTTTAAATATTTTTCATTTGGTCGTGGCTGCAGGATATATTAATAATTTCCAGTTGTGCTAAATGCAAAAAGTGACCTTAAACAAGCTTCAATAAAAGCCATGCTGCCATCTCATTTGAAAAACTAAACTCTGATGTGGTTTAAAGATGTGATGCCTTAAAGAACCCAGTGTTTGTGTACAGTAGTCTTAATACGCTCTCTTACAGTTTGAGCTAAAGATTATATTTTATGTTTCATATTACTACGTTTTTTTTTTTAACATGTACTGTATTTAGTTACTTTCATAACACACTCATCACTCAGTCGCTTTCCTGCTTGTGCTTCTAGTTGTGCCTGTTTGACCACAGTGAGGAGGATGAGGGAGGATGCTGCTATAACGTCTGGTCTGTGCTTCAGTATTTGACTGCAGAGTCTTTAGTTTGATGCATTCCTGATGTAATAAACATGTGAGGCCACTTTTAACTTCACACAGGTCACAGATTAGCTGTTTTTCTGTTTGTTCTTATATTTTATACGTCATTTTTAGTGCCTTTCTTTGCTGCAATACCACAGCGCCTTCTGAGGCTGGCTGATTGAGGGATTCTCTCATCAATCTTTTTTGGAGCGCAGCCTCACTTAAAAAGAAAAGCATGGCGTATTATATCCACTTAACTTGAATTACATGCCGCTCTGCTTCAGCTGCAACTTCAAAAGTCTCTTCCATTTCTATATCATCATGTCTTGTGATCTTAAAGGTCCCTCTATCCTCTCCTTTAAGCATGGATACGCAGATAAAAGCAAAGACAAATGTCTGGATGGACAGGCAATGTGCAATGTGGCAGAAGAGCTTAAGAAAGATGAGTCAGTTATTGCAAGTTTCTCATCAAAAGGACTGAATATTTGCTTTAGTTTTGATGTCAGCGATAAAGAGAAGCCCATTAATATGAGATGCTCTTACAATAAATGACACAAAGGACAATGTGAAATCTTCTGTTTATCTTCTTTCAGCAGAAAGATGCAGATTCTTCTCATATTTATATATTTTCCATGGACTAAACTTGCATTGCTAGACTGGTTTACGTTACTGTACTCGCTGAAAGTTCGGTCCTGATGTTTCATTACAATGCACACATATTTTCACCAGTGAGGTTGGTTAAGACATTTAGAGAGAAGCATCAATATGAGCTGCATGTTCAGGACTTTCACAGAACTGGTGTGTTAAAGTGGTCTGGGAAAAACGGGACAAACGGCTTTTTTCATGCAGAAGGAAGTGTGTAAATCTGACCAAAGCTGGACTCATTTAGTTTCCGATTTGTAGAGAGATCCTGTCGTCAATGTCCTTCAGTTTGACTCACAATATGTTGGGTAATTGGTGATTAGCTTGGGCATAAATGCTTTATATGACACTGATTATAACTCCTGTGTGCTGCAGCATTTTGTGTCACATTCGTTTTTAAATAAAGTTTCAAATGGGATCAAATTAATCGACCACTCCTCTAAAAAGTCCCCATCAGAAGCTGCAGCGAACGTTCCCTCAGAAGTTGTGTATTTTATGTCAAATGAACCACTCCATAGCCACTGATGTGTCGACTTTATTTATGACAAGATGTGTAAATTATATTCTTTTATCCTGTGTTTGAATGTTTTATTATCTCTCTGTCTCTTGTATTGTGTGCACTAAATGCAAAACCACATTAGTGTTCACTTGTGCTGCACAATAAAGTCTTTACAAAACCACCTCTGTGTCCCTGCGAGGGTTTGCAGCTGCAGCTGTGCAGTTTGTATCGTAGGAGCATTGAGATGATCAGGGGGGGAAAATGCCTGATATAGTCTGCATGTGTGCAGATTAGATGGTGGAGAAGGTGAGTGATTTCTGGGAACATCAGGGATCAGTGTGGCACAATGGGAGGGGTGGGCGCGGGGTGTTTGGGGGGAAGCTGTATGGGACGAGGCCGGGTGGGATGAGGACAGTTTTGATAAGGTCCTGCTGTGTCAGCGGACTCTTCCGTCACTGAGAGCAATAACTCTGAGCATCAGTCAGTGGACAACCAGGCCAAAGAGTCCGCTGAATACATCACACAATATATACAGACGTATATTTGAGTTTTAAAAAAGCACATATATGTTCATTAAACAGTTTGTGTCTGAATTATCTGTAACATTTCGCCAAACTAGCCAAAGTTCGCTGAAATGTAAGATCTGACATCTTCCTCTGTGAGGAGCAGATTCATAAATATTCAGGAGGGAAACAGATCGTGAAGTTGTTCCATAAAACCCTCAAATTTACCGCTGATCATGTGATACAAAAATGGAAAGGTTTTGAGTATTTCTACCTTTAATGGCCTATAACAGTTTGTATCATTTAAGAGTTTCCTCCTAAAGCTGTGTGGCACGTTTCCTTGCAACTCTGCAAAGCTTACACCTAGCTTTAGCTTTGCACTAAAACCAAGGTGAACTTTGCACCCCCAAAACAACCTGATTCCTTGTTCAGGTGAGGCCACTTTGACCATAATGGCATAATAGTTTTATTATAATTTCACAGCATATTTTTGCTTTCTAAATCAACTCGTTTTCCCCAAGTTTGGCGAATATTAACCTCCTGTGTTGTGCTTTTATGTAATTATTGGTGCTGTTTTTATATGTTGTTGCTCCCTGGATAATTTTTTTTTTTTAAAGAATTAAATATGTCAGATATCATTTGACTCCTTAAACTTCCAGAATTCCTGCAGAGATGGTATGAAAGTGCGTTTGGCGTTCCTGTGCCTCTGTTTCCCGCATAAACACCTGGATGAACATCTGCCTCAGACAGCGACAGAGCTCTTACCTGGACGGAGGACTCCCTCCTGTTTGAAGTGAGACAGACTGCAGGTCTGTAAAATTAGCTTTAATGAGAAAATTGTCACATATATCAACAGGTCTGTCAGTGAAACTACCAGGTGTTTGCTTGTTCAACAAACAGTAACAGAAGGCCGCAGACGTGCCTCGGGGGGCTGACCTTCACCTTGCATTCCTGCATCGAATCAATCACCTATTAAACCTTTAAAGGACAATATTAGCACGGTTACACTTCAACTTTAAGCACACATGTGCTCTGGTCAGTTTCTGTCAGTAACACATGAGCTGTTTCAAAACAAATATTTGCTCTTGCGTTGCAATTTGACACGCTTTTATTCAGTCTTAAAGATGCAAAAAAACTTGTTAAATGTTATGCAACTTTATAATTTTGTCAGCCCCAGTTTCTATAAAAGTTGCCACTGCAGCTCTGCAAATTAATAATACTAATTTTTTTTTTTAAATGTGAAAATGTGCCAAGTATTCCTGGAGGACAATAAGACCCGGCCTGAGTGGATTATAAAAGCATCTGGAGAAAAGCACACAGTATTCCCGAGCTTATCTCCTCTCTGCAGCCACAGCGTATGGAAACTTGGATCAAGGGACGCGTCCTCTGACTGTTTACATTTCTCTCATTGTTTCTGCGTCACCAAGTAGCCAAAGCATTCATTATCTCAGCGGCTACTGCTCCTCTCCCTCCCAGCTGATGAAGAGGAGTGGACGAGTACCAAGAAAGAGTCGGAAGCAGCTATTAAAGACAGAGGCAGAGGAACAATCAGTGGCTGGAGACCCCACCCTGGTCCCCCCCGGTCCTGGAACATGGCCTCCTCTCAGGTTCTACAGCAGCACACACAAAAACACACACACACACACAAACAGCCTCACACAGCTTTTCCATGTGCTGACTTGAGAGTGTTCGGGGGACAAACAACAAACATGTTGTGGAGGATAATGTCGGCTGCCGGAGGCGAGGCCTGTTCCCATGAACACCAGCCTCATAAAGATCTTATACTTCACTGTTTGTTTAAAGGAGTCCTCGTCTGATTGACTGAAGCAGGAGCAAATCAAACACCTTCAGGGGAAATCCTGAGACCAACGTATGTACTGTGTACCTTTGATGTACTGCGCTCTGCTGGGGGGACCAATATCTCTACATTACATACATTCTCACTGTTTAATACGAGCATTTCCTGAGAGGACACACTGCCGTCTGAGATGCTGAGTTTACTCAAATGTAAAGAGTGAGAGGATTGTTACTGAAACTGCAGTCTTATAAAATATACGATCCTGATTTAATCTGTAATACAATGCACACATCCTTTGTCAAATGAAAGCAAAGCGCACAAGTACTTTTAGTGGAGTAATTCAGTGCTGCCACCTGCTGGTGCATTTCAGAAACAGCTGCAAAAAGCACACAAAGACTGCATCCCACTTCTCCCACAAAGCCCTACTTGGCTCTATATTTGGCTCATTTTGAGGCATCTACCCCCTTAAAATGGCCTTCAAAATAAAGTGATTTGGAAGGCAAATTGCAAAAAGAGTGGTACAAGAAAATTCCCATAATGCTTCATGAACTAAGGCAGTGCAACAAGGAACATGGCTACCACGGAAGCTCCTGTCTTCTGCAAATAGTCATGCAAACATTTTGAATCAGATGGATTATCTTAAGGCTCTGCACGGTGGTGCAGTGGCTAGCGCTGTTGCCTCAGCTAGAAGGTTTCGGGTTCGAATCCCAGTTCGGACAGAGTGGGCCTTTCTGTGTGAAGTCTGCATGTTCTCCCCGTGCAGGCGTGGGTTCCCTCTGGGTACTCCGGCTTCCTCCCACAGTCCAAAGACATGCTGGTTAGGTTCATTGGTGACTCTAAACTGTGCGTAGGTGTGACTGTGAGTGTGAAAGGTTGTCTCTGCATGTGTGTGTGCGTCAGCCCTGTGATTGACAGGTAATCAGTCCAGGGTGTACCCCGCCTCCCTCCCAGTGACAGCTGGGATATGAGTCGCGACCCTGAGGGCCAACTACAGTAACATAGAAGCAAAATAAAGAAGAGGTAAATAACACCATCCAGTTAATAATTTCATTAGCTTTATTATGTTTTTCCTCTGTGCTATCAACATGCCGATTCCCAAAAGAAATTCCATATTGAGAGACTTTTAGAAAACCTGTTAATCAGACCGTCAAAGAACTCGAGAAGCAGCGTCAGACGTCAAATCTTCAGTCGATCAGTCGAGCCTGCTCTCTCTTTGCCCTCCATTCAAAGTTACATTGTCCTCTGTTGTTGTCTGTCTGTCTCCCTCTAGCGGGGGCCGTTTCCTCTCCTGCACTCACACATTCTGTAGGCACATATGTAGAAAATACCTGCAACAGACAGAGGTATCATATGATGGACAGTGTGAGTGTTAAAATTTAATAGGTGAACTATTCACGGTTAAAAATAATGTCATGTTTTTCACTTTGATTCTAACTTCTGTGTTTGGCTTCTTCTGAGCTCCCTGACAAGTTTTTAATAAATCATTTAATAATGAAAGGTTGTGTCTGGACAAAGACTGACCCCGGCCTTTGTCCTTCCTTACCTGCAAAGAAGGTCATGAGCATGGCCACCCAGCCCAGGATGTAGGACCAGGAGAAGCGCCAGTCACCAAATCGCCTCCCCAGGAAGTTGATAGTCACTCCGGTGTAGATGGCCATACCCAGCAGAACAAAGAAAGCTGAAAGGAGAGATAGGAGAGTGCATGTCAGTCATGATTGAAATAAGTTTGAAATTGTTCATGTGTGTGAATTTAGAAGAACTCACTGGAGACGAAAAACATGATTCCTGCAGCAAAGGAGCGGTTGAACCTCTCAAAGGAGGAGAAGTGGGAGAAGGACATGAGGCCAGCGATGATGCCAGCGAAGCACGACATCCCTGAGAGGATCATGAAGGCCCTGGTGGCATTCCAGTAAGCTGGAAGAAATCATTAAACATCAGTAAGTAAATGTCTTCACAAACATTTCTTTAACTTTTTACTATTACCAACATGTGCTCTGTGAGGACTATTCCTGTTTTTTAGGGATACACAGTGGGGTCTGCAGCCCCCTGGTGGGCCTTGAAGGTACTGCAGGTGGGGGACCGAGAGGTCATTTATAAATAATATTTTCTTATTTCAATTTTACAATCTACTATTTGCAGTTTTTTTTTCCACTTTACAAATTGTTACTTTTAGTGTGGATTATGTTTATGCACGTAGACATACTAGATTTAGAATAACTTATTTTTGAATAACTTGGCCTATTATACTTTTTAAGTTTTTGGATATGGGTCACTTAATCCAACTCAAGAAAAAATGTAATCATTCTCATATATGCCTATTACTTTGTATATGTAAACGCCCAACTAGGGACAAGAGTTGAAAATGAGTGAAAGCTATAAACTCTCTGTGCAACACATCGGTTTCACGCTCTGTACTGGAACTATGTTAAATTGCATCGTCCCCATCAAACACATAAATTCAAATTCACACAACCTGACTGTGCAATCTATATACTAGACAGAATAAAAGGCATCAGACAGCATTTCTAAGAAGTCTCTTGCATTAGCTGGCACTCAAAAAAGCAGGGACAGGGTTCAAAGTTTTGCTAACAGCCACATCACTGTCCAGCCAGAGCTTCATCGGTTGTAGAGAAAGCCAAACACAAATCCGCATGTGCTTTTGATTTGTGTCCTAAATTGTTGTCTTGGCTGTGCTGAGTGTCTTACCTATGCTGTCAGTCTGCATGTAGCACTTGTTGGACATGCAGTACCTCCACAGACCCTGGTGGGCATAGTTTCCAGACAGACGGTATTGCATCCAGTAGTCGGTGGCAGTGGAGACCACCAAGAGGATATTTCCAACAATAGCACAGAACAGGCCCCCTCCCATGAAGCTGTACATCTTGAGCTGAGATAACGGGGCCACTGCAGAGCAACTGGAATGAAGTGAGGAAAAGCAATGGAAGGAAGATCACTACAGATAAAGTAAACTAATATTTTAATATGAATATACAACATTAACAATTTCACACAGCCTCACAGTCAGATTTAACACATGTACACACATACTGTCTGAAGCTTAAAGCTCCTTTGAGGAGCTTTCGGTTTGTGTTGATTTTGGCGCCCCCTGTGGACAAAGCCGTACCTCTTATCTCTTTGCTGATTTTGTCCTGTACAAGTGGTGGTTTTTAACAAAAACACATCCTGCTTTCTTTAACAACCCTTTGTATCACTCACTTTAAATTTTTTTGCCCTGGAAAATGTAAACAAAGGCAGCGAGCAGTTAATCGCTTCGTCTGACACCTACACCCCGCCAGCAGTTTCAGGCATTAAAAATAACTATATAGAAATAATCAATCTTGTCGCTGATGGTCTGGTTTGCTTTTGTAGGTCATGTAGAGTAATCAGAATTAAATTCAGTCCGTTTCATATCCAGTGAAAAACTCCTCACAGGAGCTTTAACGAAAATCTGCGCGACAAAAAAATCTCTCTTTAAAAATGTGTTATCACTCACCACCAAACTTCAGAAACAGTCCTTAAAGACACCATATACTTATGACTGCCACCTAATCTTTAACAAACAGATTTATAGCTGCTTTAACCCCTTGATTTGAAAAAAATGAAGCAGAATTGATCCTGCAAATTTTTTTATGAAACATATTTACCTTTTCTTTCGTGGGAACATCACTATAAGTTGAACTGGTTCAAAGCAAAGCCACAGTTAAAAGCTATAATGTTGTCGTTCCCCTTCCCAGTCCTCATGTCACAGCAGTGCTTGTTCAGTAGTAATCAGGTTTTATCTGATTCTGCACGCCTCTGTCCAATCACTGTCATCATAAATGAAAATGTAACACTCTCGGATGAACACAAAAAACACCCTGAAATTGGATCCCTTACCTTGTTTCTGGAAATGCGCCCTCTCCTCTCCGAGGTAAAGATAGAAACGGGTGGAGGGGGAAAGAGAGAGAGAGAGCTGCTGCTCACTTTGGGGGGAAAGAGAGAGAGTCACAGACAATACTACAACCACAAAAGTTTTCCCCTCGTTTTTTCTGTCGATGAAAGCAAAATCCTTTACGGCAATCGGTCTCCCTGTGTGGGATGAACTTGAATGAGACATTGAAGGGGCCACAGTGCATGTGACCCTGTGCATGTGTGTATGTGTGTGTGCATGTGTGTGTGAGTAAGGGGTTTTGTGTGGCATTGGAAAAGAGGGGGGGGTGTTCCATGTTTCTTTTTTGGGGGGTTTTGTTTGTTTGTAAATGGTGTGCTCTAGAACTGGGGATATGCAAAGGTATGCAGGACTGTCTGTGTCAATGCGACATGCTGAAACACACATTTTTCTTTCAGTGCTGTCACAGTGTGGCGGCGTGGAGGGACACATATAGAGGGAGCACACTATACAGGCTGTGTCTCTGTAACTATAGGATTGTCATAATGAAGATCAAATATACGTTTTCATATCCTGTTACTATCTTACAGACTTTATTGAGATAAATATTTAGAAATGGAAATCTTTCAACATCTAACATGACTCACAACAAAATGAAATTAAATACATAAGCATGCTTCCTCTATCTCAAGCTCTTTAACCCAGACTAAATATGACGTCGTATGTACATTTAGTGTCCTAAAACATTTAAAACATCACCAAAACAACAGCTGTTTGGTAGTGTGAGTGTTGTGAGAGATTGTTGGGTATTCTCTTTGTCTGCATGGATAAGGATGAGCATAAGCTTGTTTTGGTCTCAGTCCCAGGCCTAAAAGTAGGAGAAGCGACCCCTACAGACAAGCCCGTGAGCAAGTGCCTTAAGGCCTAACTACTCCAGTGAAGCTACTTGAAACAAACAGATTAGACTGTGTTTTACTGGGCAGCTTCCTGGCGTGTGTGCATACATTTGGGGTTAAAAAATGATCAAGAGAAAAGTACAAATAAAATCAAGGCAATAAAGCTTAATGTCCAACTGAGCATGTTGAGAGCAGCTACTACTGTTGCCTCCGTCTCTCCCAGAAAATGCCCCTAAACTGACCATTTGAAAGGTTCCACCTTCTACCATTTGATTATACAGGTATAAGTGTATTAATGTAGGGTATTAATAATGTATAAATAACACAGCCCTCCTGGGAAGAGAGTCATCTATTAAGTATTCTATCAATTACACCTGTTGTACATATTTTGTATTATGTTGCTTTTTTATGTTATTCGTATAGTCTATTTTTTATCTTATTCTATTTAAGTTCCCTGACAGTAGGATTACAAATGTTTAATAGCTTTTTATACTTATTTTTATTCTAGTTCTGTGTTCATTGTTCTTGCAACAAAACATCAAGATACATTCCTTGTATGTGTAAACCTACTTCGCAATAAATGTGATTCTGATTCTTAATTTTTATTTACTTGAACAAAACTAGTAATTAAGCCTGACATTTAATGTGGACAGTCCCTGTTAGCATTTACATACAACATATACAGTGACACCGCATGCTGCGGTAATTGCAGCAGAGGAATTGGGGGTGAAACATGAAAAGATTTCTCTTGTCAGAGCTCTTTGTAGAATGTTGAATTCTTTTATTTTTTGCATATATTTGCATTTGTATTTCTTTTTGCGCTTGTTTTTTAATTAACCATTTAGGCTTTTAGAGGTTTTTGGATTCTGTGATTGTCCATCAGTGTGATTTCTTCAGATCTCTTGTTTTGTCCAATAAACCCAACAGTATTTTATTTACAATGGTTTAAATAGGCAAAAGCAGCAGAATCGTGCATTATATAATCTAGATTCAAACTATTTAGCTTTCATCTAGTTAAATAATATAAAACAGATTTTTTTTTAAATAGTTTATTAACTTTCTCTTGTTGTAGAATAACACAACTTTCCTGTCACAGACCATCTGTTGAGTCAAACAATTTACTGTTTTTATTTAAGATATACAACAACCCCTTACAGCGCTTTGATCTTGCAAGCAGCTTCTGCTTTCAACATAATCCTGAATAAGCGACAGTAATTTCAGGGGGAATTATATTTTCAGACCTGCTTGAGGTGAGCAGGCAGGCAGTGGGAACCATGGGAACTCCTGAGATTCGTTCTGGAAAGAGGTTTGACCTCTTATGACCCGGAAGCTGACGCCAGACCCGAGCTGTTCCATCGGCGGAGTAAAGATGGCTGACCAAGGCGCCGCAGATCCTGGAAATAACAACAATAATAAACCTGAGTCATCGGAGGGAACTATTATTAAGGTCACAGTAAAAACACCTAAAGACAAAGAAGAAATCGCCATCGCAGAAGATGCCTCTGTCACTCAGGTTTGTTGATTTCGCAGGTGGGGAGCTGGCTGGTGGTGCGGTTCAGCGCCGTGCTCTAACGTCATGCCCCTGCCCACAACTTCAGCTAGCAAGCTAGTTAGCCCTGTTAGCAATTGTCGTCTCGCTTACCGGCTAATTGATAGTGTGTGGAATTAAAGTGGTTGTGTGTAACAAAAGTATTACAGCTTGGGCCAACAGCTGTTTGGTGTTATTAACGTCCTTGACGCCAAATAGAGAGGTATAACCACGTTAGTATTTGTAACGGCTAACCGGCTAGCCAGCTAACGGTAACAGTTAGCTAGTTAGCTAACTCAGCTTGCGAGCTCAGCCAACGTTAGCTAAGTATGTAGCCAAACAAGTGTCAGCTGACGGGTTGCGCTCTTGCTGTGCCTAACGTTCCTGCCATAAGTGATAAAGGCCAGATAGAACCATTGGTGTGGTTTCAGATGGAGGCTATGCCGAAACCCTTTCATTTCCCATTTTAGCTTAACAGCTTTTGAAAAGTGCTAAAGCTTGCTATCACTCTAGAACATTCTCACTGCTGCTACTGAGTCATTCAGCTTTCTAGGGAATATACAGTATTCTCAGAACTACTGTTGTCTTGGCGACGTGTTACAAAGACCCTATAGTGCAATCGGTGTAACAAGAATCAAAGGAAATGTCTTAGCTGTGCTTGACGCCTGGTCTAGCTTTTTTTTTTTTTTTTTTTTTTAAATCAATGCTGTGTGGTCTTAAGCAACAGCAAGCTATCGCTGTCTGGTTGTATGTAACATGTATGGTCATATACGTCTGTTCAAGCGTTGGACTTTACCTACATCTCTGACCTCCATGTGTTCTCTTCATGTCTTCATGTGGCTTTATGTTTGATATATTTAATAAGAACATTTAGCATTCTGTGAGACGAACATTTTATGTTAAGTGAAATTGGTCCAACTGAGAGGTTATGCAAACAACATGATTCTTTGTTCTCATTTTTTATTTTGATGCCCATCAGCACAACCGGTCTCTTGGGTTTAAGCGAAAGTGGAAGCAAATAAACTATCATCAGAAAATAAGCAAAATTTTGCACATGATAAAGGAAGGTTATAAAAAACACAAAGTACATACAAACAATATAAAACATCAAAAACCTTATCAACTGAAGCTACAGGAAACAGTTCTTACCAATTTGTTAGTGGATATAGCACAACAAGAAGGCGTGTGTAAATAAGATTAAGTTGTGTGATTAGGATCATTCTCAGTCCTCTATCTCATCTGTTTAGCTATCTCGTTAAAGTGATACTGTGTGGCCACACAAGTAGCTGACTGCTGTGCAGTTTTAAGACAAGAAACCCTTTATTGACAGCTGAAATAAAAGATGCAAAAAGAGAGCCGCTGCCTTCAGGATGAGAACATTTTCTGTGCTAATTATGCTTCAAACAGTAGTCAAAGAGTAACAGTGATTTGGCAGATTTGTGTTGCACTGCTAATAGGATAAGGTACAGAGGACTTACTTAGAAATAGGAATTTAAGTCTTTAAGATTGCAACAGAACAGAAAACCATTCGAGCAGCACTACTAAGGTGTAACCATCTTATTCTTAGTGTTATCCGTTTAATATCCTGTTTCCTCTCACCTCCTTTGCCTCTTATCATTATCACAGCTCCTTTCTCATCTCTCTTTATGTCTCCCTGTCTTTTAGTTCAAAGAAGAGATCTCGAGGCGGTTCAAAGCCAAACAGGACCAGTTGGTTCTGATTTTTGCAGGGAAGATCTTGAAGGATGGTGACAGCCTCAGCCAACACGGCATCAAGGACGGTCTGACAGTTCACCTAGTCATAAAGACGGCACACAAGTAAGGCTACTTTAATACACAAAAGCATGTTTGTTCATGACATCATTTTGTGGCGGGCCTGTAAGGAGGATTTACTCACCATGCAAGTGTTAGTGTGGATTTTAGTGAACTGTTGTGTCCAGACACTTTTTCTAATACACCCTCAAATGAACCCTGTAGGGCAGGAGATGGCGGGAGCACCTCAGCCTCCAGCTCGACCGCCACTCAAGCAGGCAATACCTCCGCCTCGAGTCCAGGTACCAACCCCTCCTCCACAGCAGGCTCGACTGGGACTGCCCCTCCTCCCGCACAGACGCCCAACATACTGAGTGAGTTTACATTACCTACAATTTAAATATATTTAGTAGTTCAGCACCATAAAGATAATCTAAGTAACCATCGCCCACTTACCTGGCGTCCCTCAGCTGGCTTCGGTGACCTGGCTGGTCTGGCAGGAATGGGCATGGGCTCGGCTAACTTCATGGAGCTGCAGCAGCAGATGCAGAGGCAGCTCATGTCCAACCCGGAGATGCTTTCTCAAATCATGGAGAACCCGCTGGTACAGAACATGATGTCCAACCCCGACCTGATGAGACAGATGATCATGGCCAACCCTCAGATGCAGCAGCTGATGGAACGTAACCCTGAGATCTCCCACATGCTAAACAACCCTGAGCTCATGAGACAGGTAAAGGACATGGAAAGGGACTTTGTGGGATTACTGGGATCCAGCTTAATGTAAAATAAAACTATTATAGCTGGAGCCTTCATTCTTTTTGCAACAGAAAGTTAGGGCTTCTGTTTTTTGGGTCATCAAGTTGTACATTTTTCAACAACATTATTACGTTACGTTATGTGCCGTTCAAAACATGTTGTAACACCTTATATAATACCATACATCGTACAGAAGATAGGAATATAACGCATTTGAAGATAATCTAAGAAATGACATCACAGTAAGAAAAAATATTGAAGACACTGGTGGGCTGATTTCTGATGCAGAGTTCAAAGGGCTAAATAAACTGACTTGCCTCCTCTCCCTTGTTATCTCTCCTCTCAGACCATGGAGCTGGCGAGGAACCCGGCCATGATGCAGGAAATGATGCGGAACCAGGACAGAGCCCTGAGCAACTTGGAGAGCATCCCAGGAGGTTACAACGCCTTGCGGAGGATGTACACAGACATCCAGGAACCCATGTTCAGCGCTGCCAGGGAACAGGTATCTTTGTTCGTTTGTGCTCTGTTTGGACTCATTCCTGCACAATCTATAACCTTTTTCATGCTGTTATGTGGAAACAATACTTCTATTGCTTTTAAAAGTGTCTAATCTCTCCCCCTGCAGTTTGGAAGCAACCCGTTCTCAGCTCTAGGTGGGAACTCTGAGTCTGGCGCCCAACCATCACGGACAGAGAACCGAGAGCCCCTGCCCAATCCATGGGGTCCCCCAAATTCTTCTAACCCCTCTGAGAGCGGAGGGGGCACCACGGGAAGTACTAGCACCGCTGGGGGCACCACCCCTAGTGTGTCTAACCCTCTGGGCATCAATCCTGGAAGTCTCGGTAACGGTAAGACAGTCTCAGTACAGCTGTTTTTGCATTGCTCAAGTATATAACATGTTTATATATATTAAGTCTAAACATGTCCACAAGTAACTCCTTTTGTGCATTTCAGGGATGTTCAACAGCCCGGGCATGCAGAGTCTACTGCAGCAGATCTCAGATAACCCTCAGCTGATGCAGAACATGCTGTCTGCTCCCTACATGCGCAGTATGATGCAGTCACTGGCTCAAAATCCAGAGTTGGCCTCCCAGGTATGAAACAGAAGCATGTGACAAAAAACAGTGAAAATTCTGGATACTTAGAGTTAAATAACCAGGATTTGTCTCTTTTGTTCAAACAGTGTGTTCCTCATATGGAACTGATTGATTTTATTAAACTGTGCAGTTTTAATGAATTGTAAGGAAGAAAGGATCTAGCCTGGTCTGTTGTGCATTAGACTAATAAGCCCAGCTGTTTAGTACTTACTCGACGGAGCGGATTGTCTGTTAAGCTCACTTGCATTTGCAGTAAAAAATAAACAACAGCGCTCTGACTGATTTGTTCCTGATAAACTGGGTTGACTCTCAGGAAACTAAAACGACCTGACAGTGTTGGCTGAACGAACACTGATATGAAAGAAAGATTTTGTGGAGCTCTAAGTGGAGTAAGACAATACCCTGACTGTCTCTCTTTATCTCTTTCCACCAGGTTTTGATGAATAACCCCTTGTTTGCTGGAAACCCACAGCTGCAGGAACAGTTCAGAGCTCAGTTACCAATCTTTCTGCAGCAGGTACAGCACTCATTTCAGTAACTGATGACTCAGTCCTGGTTTTTAAAGGTTTTTTTAACAAAACGAGCATAATCTTAGTGACAAAACAAAGAATTGTACTGACTGGCCCATAGGGGGCAATGTATAGCAATAAACCTTGACCCCGGTGTTGTGAAATGATATTTATCTGCACATGCTGAACTAAAAAAGATAAGAGATATCTGCCACACAATTGTAACTGTCATTTTAGATTTTGTTGATAAGTTTGTACTATTCAAAAAAAAAAAAGAATTCCAGAATTTAAGGAAGTCTTTTGCTGCAACCTAAAAAAAAGCCAAACAAAATTGATCCGTATCATGTTATAACAGGAAGCGCTTTATGTGAAGTTATTATTTTCTGCATGATACGTTTCATAACATCCATCCATTATCTATACCGCTTTTCCTGTTCAGGGTCGCGGTGGGCTGGAGCCTATCCCAGCTGTCATTAGGCGAAAGGCGGGGTACACCCTGGACACATAGACAGACGTTTCAAAACATATCATAAATAATTTTCTTCTTATCACAAGATGCGCGTTTGTTTGTTGCAATAAAGAGAAAATATCTCTAAATAACATTGAAACAGGGCGCTGGTTTAGCTCAGTTGGTAGAGCAGGCGCCCCTTGTACAGAGGCTACAGTCCTCGACGCACTGATCGCAGGCTCGACTCCCGGTCTCATCATTTGGTGCATGTCATCTCCCACTCTATGCTCGCCACATTTCCTGTCTCTCTTCAGCTGTGCTATGTAAGAAAGGCAAAAAGCCAAAACGATAAATAAATAACATTAAGACATATTGTAATACCATGAAAAACATCTTGTTAGAACAATAAACTTTCGTGTTATCAAGTGATGCTTATCTGTTTGTTTTTACTGGGTGGCAGCAACATGCTTCTGTAATTGTTGAAGTTAAGGTAAAGTAAATGGACTGATAATCTCTGATCTTTCAGCTAACTGATCACTCTGTTTGGATTCAGATGCAGAACCCAGAAGCCCTGTCAGTGATGACCAATCCCCGGGCCATGCAGGCTCTAATGCAGATCCAACAGGGTCTACAGACGCTGCAGACAGAAGCACCGGGCCTCATGCCCAGGTTTGCTCTCACACAGCCGTACACATGTTTCATTTTTTATTGTAGAAGTTCTGTTTTTCCAACCCTTTTTTTCCTTTCTGTTGGCGTAGTTTGATGACAGGTGGAGTTCCTGGCATGCCCGCAGGTGGGGTTCCTGGCATGCCCGCAGGTGGAGTTCCTGGCATGCCCACAGGAGGAGTTCCTGGCATACCTACAGGAGGGGGCCTGCCCACAGAGAACCCAGCCTCCTCACCCAGCAGTGCAGGAACAAACAGCGCCCAGCAGCAGCTGATGCAACAGATGCTCCAGATGTTTGCTGGAGGAGCTGGCGCAGGAAGTGCATCGGTACATACTCGCACACATACACTGATAATACAAGCTTCACTTCTGTCTTGTATTTCTTTTAAAGCTCCATTTATTTCACCTCCTGTAGATCCAGACCCCAGAGGTGCGGTTCCAGTCCCAGCTGGACCAGCTGAGCGCCATGGGCTTCATCAACCGCGAGGCCAACCTGCAGGCCCTCATCGCTACAGGAGGAGACATCAACGCCGCTATCGAGAGACTGCTGGGCTCACAGCCCTCGTAAAAACATACAGTACATCCTGACACACAGACACGTGCATACATACCTGACTCATCAACACACCCAGCATCGACAGAGAACCAAGAGAAATTAAAGTGTATCGTCCCAAACTTTACAGAAGAATCTTGGGCAGAATCTCATTCTACATCTGTTTTCAGATCATTCCCTAGTCCCCCTACAATCTGTCTTTGCATCATCCCACCAGATCTCTGTCTCAGAGTGCTGCTGTAGAGCCGGACTGAACCACTCTCACCTTGAGGGGTGTTCTGGTGCAGAGAAAAGAAGAGTAAACTTCTCCTGAAAAGGGATTCCCAACCATTTCTTCGTTCATTCATCTTTTTTTTTTCTTCACATTAAACTGGAGTCGAGTGTTGCAGACAGACATTTACATAATACAGATTTAACCCGTGTGATGTGATTGGCTGTCGGCTCTGTTTCTTACATGGCAGTTTGTTAGCATTAACTAGACATCAATACATAAACCTTTTCTGGAATACAGCGTAATCCTGATCAATAACAGGAAGATGTTTTGTCCATACAGACGTTCAATCTCATTCCTCCTCTTTTCCCCGTTCACGACATTCTACAGAAATAGCTGGTTTTGCCCAACAACTTTCACTATTTATTGCAAGCGCTTAAGAAAACGACGCCCTCCACTCTACCCTCAACTAATGTAATTTGTCATTCCAAACAAAAGTGCCCACTCGCAGGTGCACAGTGTCTTTTCCTCCTGAGGCACCACTGCTGTGCCTTCTGTCCTTCCCTGCCCTATCAGAGCATTGTTGGAAAAATTACACCCCAAATTCCGTCGGTTAATCTGAGACTTCCAGTAAATTCCTCACAGCATCATTCAGACCTGTAACCATAGTCAAATATCACATCGTAGCAGCTCCGGAGCGCTGTTAAAATGAACATGAATGAAACAAACAAGCTTTCCTTTTGTTTTAATCTGATTCTTCTTTTTATTCTATTTTTCTTGTTTTGAGGTGCAGTTAGTACCTAGAGATAATTATGATTTGTCTCGCATAAATAAAACGTGGAAATCAAGTGAGTAAATAAATAAATAAATAATGGAAAGGCTTTACAAACTGTGGTGTGGTGGCACCATATGTTTCTAAAAATCAAGTTATAGGTTGTCTTATTATTATTATTATTTTTCTTTTGAAAATCTCAGCATTGTAGTTGTGGTAACCTTGGCAACTGCTTCTATAGCTTTGCTTTGTCTGTTGACCTCAGCTGAAGAAAAAAATCCATCTCCCAATTGAACATGTTGGAACTAACTTTTAACAGTACTGTACTAAAAAAATAAAACATGGTCAAAACAGTCGACGCCCTGTGTCAGTTGATTGTGGCATTGCGATGGTGTAGATGAGACGTGTGAGAGGGCACTCTGTCTTTGAAGTGCATAAAAAGTAATTAAATTGAGAGTTTTTAAATGTTTATGAAACTGATGCCTCTATATGACCTTAAAACATACCAGACCATCAGAAAGTACAAAGTTCAAATTATTTGAATGCCTGTAAACAAAGCGAGCATGGGACGGTGACAGGAACTGCAAATACGTTTATCTGTTAGTGACAACATGTAGTTATTAATCGCACATTTTCAGAGATGTTTTTCAGTGAAATATTTGCAAACTATTAAAAATGATGCCTTTCTGACTTTTGATAGTTTGCTAAAATATATAAACACTGTAACGCAGGACATATTTAAATGATGCACGTCGACTTTTTTTCTAATTATTTAATGATGCATCTTGTTTCCAGGCAATGTGTGATGTCATGATAGCCCATTCCTCATTTTTGGCTGACCGCCAGGGTCAGCCCTATACGTGGGTCTGTATGTGACTGAGTGACTGAGTGAGTGACGGTACTTTCAGAGCCATAGAGAGAGAGAGAATTGCTACATCGCAATGGCGGATCATGGAGCATATTGGACCTCCACTGATGTGACTCTCTGTCTATATGGCTCTGGATACTTTAGACAGAAGGACGCTTTTTTTGTTTTTTTAGAGAATACTAAACACACATGTAGAAGACAGTATCGTCAAAGAAATTACATGTACTGCTTTGTCTACAGGGGTCGCCAAATCGACACATAAAGGTTCACAGTTCCTCTTTTATAAAAAATGCTGAAATGTAACATTTAGCCTCTGTTCTTTGAGGAACATGGTAATAATGAAGTATATACAAGACCCAGTTCGTTGGGTGCAATGATGGGAAACACTTTATTTAACACATATTTACCTATATATATAGATATATATATATATATAGAATTGGTATTCATTTCAGAAAACTTTACAGAACCATAAAAAATGCAAAAAAACCAAAGAAAAAATGTCTTCAGGGGAAGAGCTACAAAGTCTTGATTTAAACAACCAGTTCGTCGAAGGTTATTCCTTTGGAAATAAACAACCAAATAAACTCAAACAGCTGGAACTGTAAAATCAACAGTTAACCAGTTTTATATTAAACAATAATGTAACAGGATTAATTAGTCAGTATAACAATGGTGTAGTATGTTATCCTTGAAATAACCAATATCCTTGAAGCTGCAGCAGCTGTTTTGTATTCATACATTCATTTTTGGGCTTAATGATGTTTACATGTACCTTCACCCCTATAGGCATCAGACAGGTGGCAAAATGGCGTTCACGCATCCACCTGTTTGGTCTGCTTTATTGTCATACAAATGAACCGCGTCTCTGAGTTAAAAGGAGACTGTAGGAGAGGGTGGAGTCACTTCCCGGTGACACCCTGCCAGTGGTTCTACCTGTTCCACCTGCTCTCCTCCCCCTCCAGCCCTCCCTCGGGTGTCAGCTGACGAGGGATCGGCAGGCCACAGGACTGCTGCCCTGCCTGCCTGTCTGTCCTCAATCAAGAGTCACCACTGTCCACAGATAAAGAAGCGAGCCGGTGGGTGCAGCTCGACCTGTTCTCTTCCTCTCCATTTTCACCTTTTTACTCTCCCTCTCTCCACACTGGGGAGAGAGAAAGAAGAGTGAAGTTTTTTCCCAGTTTTTCCTGCTCTTTGCTTAATGTGGCTTTAGGATATTTTCTAAAGAAGAAACATTCGCCCCTGAGTGCAGCATGGCGTCGGACGAGTCGTATAATTATGTCTACAAAGGTGAGTCCTGTTTGCTTAAACTGTGATTGTGTGAGAAGGTGTAAAACATACATAGTGTGTAATGCTGTCAGTGTAACCTGCTGCAATTTCCAAAGAAGACAAAGAAGGAAATAAAGCAGGAAGTGATAGCTTTCTGTTAATTTGGCTGTAAAAGATTTGACCTTTGACCTGTTATCTTACCTTAACTGCTTCGATAAGTTACTGTCTGTAGTTTGTATACTTATTTTTCTTTGTTAAAATAAACCACGTATGATTTTCCATTCCATTCATTCCAAAGTGAAGTCAGGCACAGGGTAGATCTGCTGTTTGTGTGATGTCACGGTGTCTGGCGTCTCGTGAGGGGGACAGGAAGTCTACACGTGCTCAAGGAAATAAAGGATAACTGATTGATTTTAAGAAAATTACAGTTTTGACTAAGTAAAAGTTTCGTTTTTGGACTTGATTTGTCGAAAAACTGTCATTAAAAACCCATAATGAGGTGCTGCAGTATTTATAATGATGAACTTGTCTCGTCTGTGCCTGTCTAGTCGTATTGATCGGGGAGTCTGGTGTAGGAAAGAGCAACCTTCTGTCTCGCTTCACTAAGAATGAGTTCAATCACGACAGTCGCACCACCATCGGTGTGGAGTTCAGCACGCGGACTGTTCAGATGAACAACTTCACTATCAAAGCCCAAATCTGGGACACGGCGGGGCTGGAGCGCTACAGGGCCATCACCTCAGCGTGAGTGCACACACATATCAGTCACACCTTCTCCACACACATCATAAGCAAGCCCTCCCAGTTTGAATTCAGATCTTAAATCTTTGGTGTTTGGTGGACTCAGGTATTACAGGGGAGCAGTTGGAGCACTGTTGGTCTATGACATCACCAAGCACCTGACCTATGAGAGCGCAGACCGGTGGTTAAAAGAGTTGTTCGAACATGGAGACCCTCATATTGTCATCATGCTGGTGGGAAACAAGACGGACCTGGATACCCTCAGGACGGTGCCCACAGAGGAGGCGAAGGACTTTGCAGGTCGGTTCAGCAATAACACCTGAGAGGGAGTGCTGTTGTACTGAATATTAGAACGGCTGTGATTCGGTTATTGGCCAGCTGCCAAAGATAACTAAACCCGTGCTGATATTCAGAACAACAGCATGGCCTTGAGTGTGATATTGCTTTTATACAACGGGTCTACAAGCCACATATAGTTGTGATCATCAGCTTTGTTATTTTTTGAGTCTTAAAAGTAAAAAGTCCCAGTGCTGTTGTACTCTATATCAGCACTCGTGGAATGTCTCTTGTCCAATCAAATAACTCGGCCATTACTAACTGTTGTATATAGTCCTTGTTTTACAGCTATAATCCCCACTTTATTGACAAAGCATTTCTTCCCCCTACTTCTATTAATGAAAATGTATTTATGCCCTGTATGTTCATGTTTGTCAAATGTGATTGTTGTCATTTCTTCCAACCCAGAGAAGAGAGGTCTTATGTTTATCGAGACATCAGCTTTGGACTCCACAAACGTTGAAGAGGCATTCAATGATATCCTCACAGGTACACAGCCTCTTTCAGAGAGTCTAAACACACATCCTCAGTTCAACTACCTTCTGATCTATGCGTCTCTTTTCTCTCCAGCGATCCACAAGAAGGTTAACAGCAGGGAGGTGACCCGCGGCTCCATCAGTGCCGTCACCCTGTCCAGCCCCATCGGACCCATTGGGGAGGCGCAGCAGGAGAGCAGCGGCTGCTGCAAGGGCTCCTAACCGACCGCTGCCCTGCAAACATCTGCACTGTCCAATCTGACTGCACTGTCACACCTGACTGTCGCTCAAGCTTAAGCACGACATCATTCAAACCTCATGTGAGGAGTGAGGTACTCGACACTTGAGAAGACAATTTATAACCTTCTTTTATTGTAAAAGATGTACAGTATATAACAAAAAAACATTAAGAGAAAAAATCTACATAATATATTTTTCTTTTGGTGGCTTATTGGCACTTTTTTTTTAACTTAAGTTAGCTGTGTTTGTTCTTTCCCTTTATCTTCAGGTTTTTAAAAAGGAATTGTAAAAGTTTTATTGTTTTTATAAAGGAAAACGTGGGATTCACTTGGAATAAATTATTTATATTATTTTGTCTGCATGTAATTACAGCACAAATACCTGAATTTATTGTTACCTTAGATGTACTGTCTAAGCATGAGGAGGGAATAAGAGAGAGGCCATGTCTGCCCACAGATATGTCAGGGCCCCTGACAGGTCAAGTAAATCCTAAATTGTCTTTATACAAACTCATGTGCCTTCTCTCTTAAGATGACCCCAAACATAAACACATGCATGTAAGACTCATGTGAGGAAAAGGTGTTAACATTCTAAAACAAACTACATTTTTTTTAAGCAACAATAATAATAATCAAGGGTGAGTATTGAGGTTTGAATTAAAAGGTTATTGTCGTTCCTATCATTGAACAAGTTGTTGCTGTATTGCTGGCCTTTATGGGCCCCAGAGGGCTTTCTCCCTTTTCCCCCCTTTTGGGCGGCCCTCACTGAAAGCATGCTAAAGGGTTTTAGTCTCAACGGATCTGACACCTCCAAGAACTGATTCTTTGACCACTTGGGGCATTCTATAATTTAGGCTGTTAAAATAAAACTGAAATATTCACTTTATAAAGTCCATATTGTTAAATGATTTATAACAGAAGTTGCAAAATCACCAGCAGCAAATAAAGAAGATGTTTCTCTTTTAATCCAACACTGTTCCTGCTTTTAAACCCTTGAATTTCAATGATTTCTTTTCCAGTGTGATAACAGTTTGTTCCACTGATTCATAGAGGTGACACATAGTACAGTATGTGTGAATATCTGAGGGGTTTGAGAGAGAAAGACAAGAGATCAGAACAGCGACAGAGGAGAGTGATAGAGCTCTGATGGTCATATCCGGATCAGCCACGAACATGCCACGGTCTTTCACGTTTACTGGGTAAAATTCAAATGATATAATCTATAATATACCATACACAGCATACAGACAGTGTTGGGATCTCTTGGCAGGAGGATTAACGGTGTAAGAAGAGAGTTCCTGCAGCATCATGTCACAGTTTTCCTTTTGCACAGAGATAAAAAACAGCTAGATCCTTTTAAAACGTGCCCTGAAATACAGAAGATCACAACTACATCTCCTGAACTCGACTCTGTCATGAAACCGTCTGCTGTTTATTAGAGGAGCTGCTGTGATTGAAGCTCCGAGGCGTCACTCACCTCCTGCTGTTCTCAGCAACATTTCCTCATTATGGCACAGGATTTGTTAGGATATCATTATTTGATTTCAGTGTGTATTTCCACCCCGTCCCTCTAAACCCATCAAAGCATTGCAAATACGCACCAATGCAAACTGAGTAATGTTCAGTGCTGAAGCTTTTTACTAATTGAATTAGTCAAGTATGAAATGAGGTTAAATAAGAGCTTGTAGATGCACTGCAGGTACTTGTTACTAATGAGGTGTGTGATCAACACATAGTGTCACTTTGTAGTTACACAGTGAACCTCATGCTGAGCATGCTGACAAATGAAAGGCCCCTTTGGAACGACCATTCTGTATGTGTCTTTGCAACCATCTAAAATTACACGAACTTCATACTGATATTGTCTGAATTACCAAAAAAACTAGTGATATCCCAAAAAACTGCTCTGTTATGAGTAGAAGTTCACAGAGCATTATTAGCACTACTGCTAACTCACATTACAGCAGACCCTGCATGTCTACATTGATCAAGCTGGCACCCCTGTTTCACACAGCAGACTCTTATTTTACTGGTTGATGATAAATTAAAACAAACAGATAAATGTACATGATAAAACAAACAGCTGATCTGTGGTAACCTGTAGACTAGGCAGTAGAATGTTTGGGTTGCTTGGCAACAAAAGTTCAGTTTCAGTTAAGTTGTGGAACCAGTTGAGTTGGTGGAGCAAAAATAATCTGTTGTTGATTGTTAGTTTTTCCTACTATTTGCCGCTTGTATAACTGTTGTATAAAAGCACACTCGAGGTTATGATGTTATACTGAATATCAGCACTGCTGTGATTATCTGTGACCGAATCCCAGCCTGGGACGATATTCAGTACAAATCTCCCTCTCTTAAATAAAATGCCCATTTTCAGGGTATGATTCAAGATTCAAGAACGTTATATGTCACATACACATTTGGGATGTGCAGTAAAATGAGAAACAAAACTCTGAAAGGAAATGATAAAATCTTACTAATGCATGTATTTCAGTCCAACACTGTGATGTTATTATTGATGCATACACATATAAAAAGCACATATAATGAGTTGGAGTTGGGCAGAATTTTAACTAATAAAAATGCAGTATTTCTAAGTTTATTTGTTCATCATAATTTTTGTATATGGACCCGCAAAGTAACCAGCAGTTAGATACTGATATAGAAGAATATAGTGTTGTATATAATTAAAATATTACTTCAAGACTGTGTTTATTCTTATGGTGGTTCTCTAACTGGGGATTAGGACGCCCTCTGGTATTATCATGATGTAAAACACAACAAAAACTTTGCTACACGATATTTGAATAGTTTTTTGTTCTTCTTTAATATAGCATAGAAAAAAAGTTTTAAATAATGAATCAATTTCTCCTCTCATAATACTTAGACGAGGGCCCTGTTGAGGTTTCTTAGTAGACATTGCTTCATATTTTGGTTCTAAGTGGTGTGAACATGATGTGAAGGTGTTGTGACTCTTCTCGGCCTGTAGGTGGCAGCGCTGATGTTGCAAGTTGAATTTCAAACTACAGTTGTGTTTAGTATAATGCCTTTCCCCCCCTCTTTCATTGCATTATTAACTCCAGTACGACTCATAGCGGCGTCTTGTCTTAATGTTCTGTCATTAATGATCATATTAAGCTCATGTGGTGCTGCAGTGTTGTTACCATGGCAGCGACCTCTGATGACCTCTTCAGGAGCTAATCAGCGAGCACATGAAGTGGGGAATTAATTTAGACTTTTCTCGCAAATAGTGAATTCATCCACAAATCTTATGATTTATGTGTGTGTGTGTGTGTGTGTGTGTGTGTGTGTGTGTGTGTGTGTGTGTGAGCAATGATCTCCAGACTATGTCTGTAATTAGACAGGCTCATATGGCTCGACAGAGAGAATATAAATCCACAGCAGAGGTAGTTAATGACATTCTGGACAGATAGTGCTCTATCTCTGGCTCACAGATGTGCAGAAGCAGCTTTTACTGAGGTGTGTCTTTGCATGTGTATGTGTGTGTGTGTGTGTGTGTGCGTGTGTATGGTGTCCTCAAGCAAGATTTCTCTGCCAGAGATCATTTTTGGTACAAATGGCCACAAATGCGTTTATTAAGTTTCTCTCCTGAAAATATGATAGGGAAGACTGTGCAGCGGGCAGTAAATGTTTCATTATTTCCTGTGAATGAGGAGATTTTTATGGGCTGAGTAAAAGCATCTGGTGTAATAATCCACGCAGGCTGAGCAGGCAGCACAGGTTGAAAGCTTGGTCATGGTATCTGTAAATCTCCTCCTGTCCTGGGAGAAGAAATGAGCGTTATGTTTGCAAAAAAGAAATTAAAAAGTTACAGGCCCTCTGTTTTGCCAGCATGAGGACAGTTTTGTGTCTGACCTCACCGTCGAGGTAAAGCTCTCACAGGGGCTGGAAAGACTCGGATTTAGCGCCTACATGTGGTGGCTATTACCCACCCGCTACTTGACATGTGTAGCCTGTAAAGCGTGTCTGAAAGCCGGCCTCATGTCTGCTAAAGTGATGAACGGTGACCTTTGACCCCAACGTGGAGCTGTTTATCTCCCCTTTACGAGACCCCATCCTCCTGCTCTTTGTGGGGAATCTTGTCCTCCAAGAATTTACAGTGACAGCATCACATCTGCGTGGGGATAATTGCAAACTTTGTAGTCTTATGACCTTTGACCCCATGGATCTTTCCAAAAAGCCATATTAATGGAATCCATCATCCCTGCAGCCTCGCTGTTTTTCCTCCCCTCTAAGATTCCTGATTTCTCTGTCTCCCATTTTCCGACTTTGTGTCCCGCTTTTAATTTGCTGTTTTTCTTCAGTTTTTTCTTATTCCTATGTTTTTTTTACTTCCCATATCTGTGATTTCAAGAGACTGACGTAAGGTTTATCATCTAGTACAATGGTTTTCAAGTTGTTTATTTAGCTTAAAGAGTGGGAACACTTTCCCGCAATCCCAAAAACTGCAAGCAAAATCCCACACACTGTCTAACTTGCAAAAATACAATTATTAGCAACCTTTTATTACTTGACCTTCATCAGGAAAATAATTCATTAAAAAGCCAAACTGCAACCAATCAACACCATCATATCAGAGCTGAAAGTAAATTAATAAATACATTAATAAACAACTAACATCAGCTTCCTGACTGAGAGTTACCATACCAAAGCTAAAGAAGTAATCCAGAACAATTGTAAATTCATAAATCCAAGTTAAAGGGACACTGAAGCGGGGAGCTGGGCTGCTCCCTTCCTTAGGTTGTGCAGTGGTTAGTGCTGTCGCCTCACACAGCTAGAACGTTCCTGGCTCGAATCCCGGTTCGGACCAAGTGGGCCTTTCTGTGTGGAGTTTCCATGTTCAATCGGAAGGTTGTTTTTTTTCCCCGACTGCTACACTCACATGTCGAAGTGTCCTTGGGCAATAGACTGAACCCCAAATTGCTCCCAAAGGCATCGCCTTCTGTGTGTGAATGGGCATAGGTCCTGATTGTAGATTGGCACTGAATGTGACACGTGGTGTAAAAGCGCTTTGAGTGGTCAGAAGAAAAGTGCTATATAAGTGCAGTCCATGTACCATTTGATTGGTGTCTCTAAATTGCCCGTTGGTGTGAATGTGAGTGTGTATGGTTGGTTCTATGTGTCAGCCCTGTGATCGACTGGCGATCAGTCCAGGGTGTACCTCACCTCTCGGCCAATGACAGCTGGGATGGGCTCCAGCCTCCAGGATGAGCGGTAAAGCTAATGGATGGATGGAAAGAGGACACTACGGGCTTAATTACAATCAAAAGCAAAAACGTGACGATAAATCCTGTGTCCAAAATAATAACAGCTTTGTCCACTCTAGTAAAGAATAAGTCCCCACACACGCAGTAAAAAAACAAAACAATGCAGAGGTACAGCAGGTCATTGGTGGATGAACCGGACCCACCTCTGTGTCTTTAAGTATATTTCTAATCAAAACTAGATAATCGCCATCTAGACTAAAAAAACATGTCAAACACATATATGACAACATAGAGAAATACATTAAATATACATCAAATGTTCAACAACAAGGAATCACAGTAAAATATTAATAACCCACAATCCCAACAAAATCTGGAGGCACAGAGAATTCATTGGACCATAAATAAATGTGGTGCATATTAAAAGATTATGTTAAAATACAGACGTCTTAAACCTCCACCTGTCATTCAAAGAATTATGGTTTGCTCCTATTGTGTCAGATTGGGCGACGTGTCATGTGTGGGCGTGTGTAATTGTGTGTGTGTGTGCGTGTGTGTGCCTTCATGCAAAAAGATAAAAAACACCAAAGTGTGTAATAGCCTACATTCCTCCATCACCTTGAATCTGTCAGAGCTACTCAGCGGAGAACACCAAACTTGAGATTTCCACGTCAGCCAACAAACACATAAATAGACTCCAAATCAATGCACGCTGATTACCATGGTGATGTTGTTATGGCGACCAATCAAAGGGAGAGGTGAGCTGATGGGTGTTTAGACTCTCTACTCCCCAAAATGCGCAGTGAGAGAGAGAGAGAGAGAGAGGGAGGGAGAGAGAGAGAGAGAGGGAGATGGCTTATCGCCTGCAGGTGATTGTAGAGGAAATGTTAAGAGTGTTTATCGCTCCTGCATGAAGACTTGAGCTGTTTAGTTTCAGCTCAGCTTGTTAGGAGATTAAAACTGTTTTTATAATTGTGTGTGTGTTTGTGTGTGTGTGTTTATCTATAGCTCCTCCCAATACACAAAATAGTCAATTAACTCCTTTAACAGCTTCTAATTTCATAACAGAACCTGCTGCTCTCAGCCGCCCGTGCTCAAGGCCCAGCTGGGGTCACAGGACTCCTTTTCCAATGTGCAATTAAAACAGGAAACTGAGCCAAGAGCCTCACTTAAAATAATATCACACACCTCAGTTTCCATGACAGCCGCAGTGTTTGCCTGTGAGGCTGTGATGCTAAACGGCTGCAGGTGTAAAGTGATGCAGGGAGTTATTATACAAGCTGCAACCTGAGAGCAGGAACAAGTGTGAAGTGGGACGGTCAGTAAGGTATTATCCGCAGAGTGACAGGTGAGCTTCCTGCTGAGGGCGCTCAGGTGATGACATCTGCAGAGTAGGAGGAGGCAGGTCATGTTTTAGTCAGTGATTGGCAACTTTTTACTGAACACATTAGCTTAACAAAGTCTGTAATTTGTGACAGCTGTCGTAACATTTTACCCATCCGATAAAGTTTCACTCCATCAGCTGGATTGAGAAAGAAAGAAGACACCGAGCTGCAACGAGAACATGAAACCCAGCAGCTCCCAAACGTCTCACTCTGAGAGAAACTTTTCAGTCAGTCAACTGATCTTTAATTATAGCGCCAAAATGACTTGTATAAAATCGCTAATATTAGCAATAACAACTATGATAATAATTAAATATGAATAAGTGACTTTTCAGCTGCTGCGTCCAGAGGAAGGAGGGGAACAGGCCTTAATACCACCGATCCTCTAAAACCGTTCTGCTCTTTCTCATGGGAACTCAAAACGTCTGGCAGTACAGTAAGCGACAAAAGCAGCGTTAAATTGAGTTTATCATGAGTAGATATTTCCATGTGTGTATTTTTCCCTCCTCGTGCAGCTGTTGTGCCACGTGGCTCGTGGATGGAGGTAGAGTCCAGATGAAGAGCTAGACCAGGAGATTTGCTCTGAGTATGAAGATACCGTAGTTATTCTAATAGATGAACTTTATAGTATATATATAATAGATGAAATTTTACCACATTATTTAATTACACTGTATTGTTTTATTGTGTATGGGTCCTTTAAGAGAGCAGGGGTGTCTCTAAAGGGTGGCCTGGGGTTGCAAAGGTCCCCCCTGAAATCTGATCTGCCACACAGGTGCCACCACATAGTCCTAAACCGTGATTGGCTATCGGCCTGGTCAAGGCAGGACTTAAGTTCACACCAATTAGTTGCAACAAGCTGATTTCAGGCACATTTTCTTTTTCTTTTTCTGTATACCATGATTTTCTGTGATACATCTTCTTTTATGAGACCTTAAAGAATTAAGCATGGGGGATTTATATGTTGCCACCATCCTGTGTAATTATATGCTTCGACTGATTAAAGCCTTAGCTTGACGCTCTGGCGTTTCCCTCGTTCATATTCCATACCATAAAATTGTGCAAGTTTTCCGGAAAAAGAGAGCGAGAAAGACCATAAAACTGTGTTGCTCCACTCCGCTTGCTGCCTTATTATCCCCAACCTCCCTCCTCTCCCCAGATCAGAACCACTTAAAGGGGCGGTTACTAGCAACAATAAACTACTAGTGACATTTTACGTATTTATATGCTCCATGTACATTAGAAATGTAAGGAATCAAACACTTCACTTAATGAATCTGTAAATACAGTACATAATGTCAATATTCCTTCCAAATTCTTTCAAATGAATTAACCATGTAAGTTACTGTTTTAAAGACCAGCTCCAGTCATGTTTTAAGACAAATAATACATTTTGTCTGATACGCAAAATACATTTAATTACCTGTAAAAATCCTCCCAAGGCATCTCCTCCTTCTCCCTCATTAAAAATTCCTGAATCTGCATAGGCCCTGCCCACTATGCACAACTACCATTGCCCCCTCTGTCTCAAAAACAAAACACGTCTCTGCCATCGTTTAGTAGTAACTAGTTGAAACTTAGCTAGCTTGAAATGTAGTCATTAGTAGTAGTAACGTTAACGTTAGTAGTCAGTAGTGAGTTTGCAAAAATGACGATTGACGGTTACAGCTGGCTCAAGCATCGCCGAAGTGGTTGCCATCGGTCACACAAAATGATGTGCTTAGGGTCACCCCATCCATCAACGGGATCGGCTCCTTAGGTTTGTGACGTCTCAAACCTGCCAATCTGAAAACGTGTTGTTCAGCCTGTCGTTGGTAAACTGCAGTTTAATAGCAGACAGGCCCAGCCATGGAGATGACTGCTTATGTCTTGTAGCACATGAAGAACACCACATGGAGATGTTTACAAGGTTAAACACCTGTTAATATTAACTTGAATTATTGCTCGCTGTTTAACGCTTGTTTAAAGTAGAGACAGAAATGGTTAATAAATGCTATTTGGACATGCGTCTGAGCGCACACTTCATGCCCCCCCCTTCATAAGTCAGTGCCCCAGTAAGGCCACCCAAGTCAAAAACATGGATACGCCCCTGTTAGAAAGGGCTTCACCTCTAATCTGTCCTGATTCTTGTGCACAGCTGATTGAAACACTTCTTAGCTCAAGTAGAAAAGCACACACAGACACAGTTGTTGAATTGATAGCCTTCCTGAGCAAAATCTCCCTGGAGTTTTGGACTGTGGGAAAACACATGCTGTTGTCTGCTTTCCTGACACAGCGGAGGGAAACATGCTCTGGCTGCAGGAAGAAAGTTGAGCCAAGGTCGCTGCAGAGAGATTAAGGAATGTGTAAACTCTCTGCAGATACAGACATGAACAAGCTCAAATCCTCCTCGGTGTGGGTGAGGGCATGCATATATGCATCAGGCTGCAGAAATGCGTGACAGTGTGTGATGTTTTTAGCTGGACTGTGAATTATGTGTCGTGTGTACTTGTCCTCTCCATGCAGTGAAGAGCTCCGGGATGCATCTAAAAATATCAGGCAGGCCCCGGAGGAAAGTGAGGATGGGAAAACATTTAGAGAAGAGGAAGAAGTGGGGGGTCCTTCCTAAGACAGCAGCCACAGAGGGAAACCCACAGTCAGCAGCCAGAATGTGCTCTGATGGGGAGGATATCCCCTAATTTTGTGTCTTATATTGATTTGTATGTTCCCTGAGAGGATCAATTTGTTGCTTTGTAAAATATAAGCTGACTTTCTGTCTATGTTGTGGTTTTATTTTGAAATACACACTTTGTGAAACCCACCCTCTGTGTATGTTGGCGTTCAGGTTTGTTGCACTAATCCAGGGTGGTGCTTTACACTCATTACAGCCATTTCCGTCTATTTACTGACTTAAAAACTGATTTCTGGGAGATGTAGATACAGGGGAAGACTTCATGTACACGAATCGTGAATAGATAAGGAGTACATGAGGAGGAGGAGGGGGCGGGTAGTTAGGAGGAGGAGGGAATCCAGATGGGAAGGAAGGAGCAGCCTCGTCGCCGCAGGAGAGAGATAGAGAGGAGAGACTGACTGAGGAGGAGAAGACCCAAAGCTTCGCCTCCGCCTGGAGATGAAAGACACTTTGATCTCACGCTGAACACGAGGATTTTCTCTTCTTGTTGCCGCCATGTATTTCGGTAGGTAAACAACGCGTTTTGATCTCAAAGAGTTCTTTTGTTGTTGATATTAGCGCAGAGGACTCACTTGTTGCTACGTTGAGATGAGCTTTTTGAAGTCAGACACCTGCTCAGTGCTCAGACAGAGGCGGGAATACAGCAAATTATTCTATGTGTATTTTAGAATTAAAAGCCTGCATTTTTGCATGTGTAGATTTTAGTTTAGAGCGTTTTAATCACTCGACTGTCCAAAAATCCTCGTGTAAAATAACTAAAGCATGCAGAGAGAAAGACAGATAACACTACTACTGCAGTACATTACAGGCTCCATGCATGCTTGTACGTCAGTGCGTGATTTCTTACAAGTTAACAAGGCTGTAGGGAAAAACTGTTCATAGACTGAGTGTTATATCTGATTATTAAATACAACTTACGGAAATTATATTTCATGATGATCAACTCTAATTTTATTTTAAGAAGAGTCCAAACATTTTCATGGCATTAAATCTCTGAGGAAAACTATTATTATTAACCGTCTCTGTACAACCGATTGTAGATCGATTATTCTGAAGTGGTTCAAGCATGAAATGGTGTTTATCTGAAGGATTAATTAGTCATGGTTTCCTGTCCTGACATGCAGCTCATCCTTAAAGTTTAGAGAAGTTGCATAACATGATTAGTCATAGTACACTGATGGCAATAATGAGGCTATAACCAGATAGAGTAGCTTTACTAAAACATGCGCATCTATACTGCTTTGAACTGTCTGCAGGCTTTTATTCTTTATTCCAGTGTTTTCTTGTTATTTTGTTACAACTGAACCTCTTGCTCTATTTTGGTGTCGGCGCACGCGCACCACCTAACTGGCATTTTCCTGGGGCGCACTGAGGTGACATCCTGCATTTGGTGACTCGCCGTGCGCCCCCGTAGGATGAGGAGGAGGGCGGGGTGGAGGGTGTGACGATGCCAATCCAGCGGTGTACTGTTATGTTGATGCCAAGTGTGACCTTGTTTCCCGCGCTCTCAGCAGGTCGACAATCCAGCCCACACGAGGGTCATAATACAACATTTATACACGTTTTTGCTCGCTTTTTCCACTTTCACTTTACAAGGCTCTTCCAGCTGACATGAGATCACACACTAAAAGTCTTTTTCCGATTATGGCATCACAGTCATGCGAGCCAGACCGAGTTATGACTGTTAGGTCTGCGATGCCCGACAGCCATAGTCTTTTCCTTTACTTGACTCTCTTTCGAGCCATCTGAGAACAGCAGGTATCGATCCCCTCCGCCGACTCTAACTGGAAGTATGTTGCGCAGCAGTCAGACAACAATTACGCACCAGATCTGCTGGTTAGATCTTGTGCACCACGCTGTAGCAAAATAGCCGCAGAAACCTCCGTGCATATGTGCAATGGGTAAATATGATAAAGTTTCTTCTACAAATTCACACTTTCCCAAGAGGAAATGTGGATCACTTACAACTTCTTCGATAACTCAAACATAATCTGTTATACGCGTGCTCTTGGCAGTAGGCATGTGTGAGCTGCTGAATTCATCTGTACAACTCTGCAGGTTCCAGTCAACAACACTCGCCATGTTAGTCAGTCTCTAACACACAAATATATGTGGTGAGTTATTCTTTCTGCTCCTAACCCGGATCCAAGTGTGCCGCAGGTGCGCTACACGAACCGTTTGACACAACCCAGACTCATTACGCAGAGCGCACCTGGCTGCGATCTGCAAAGGGTTTAAGAAAATAGGTCCCCATGTGTCCACAGATCAGAACTAACCCACTGTTGACTTGCGGAGGAAATTAGTTAAACCGAATGGTCAACGCAGAGGAAGTGCTGACAGCTGACAGACGAACAGTCCCTTAAACGCACCATTAGCTGCATGTTCAATACAAAACCGCAGAATAAGTACGATTTAATTAGGATTTCATGCAGTTTTGTCCAAGTCAGCATCAGCACGTGCACGGAAGATCTGAGCATTCACATATCCATGGAAACCTTACCTTTCTGCAAATGCTTTCTTTATGTGCATGTAAAAGCAAATAGTCAGGTCAGACACACGCAACAATACGCGCACACACTCACGAGTTCAGCTGGTTAAAGGCAATCAGAGTAATGGCAGAGCGGATGGGTGTGTTGTGATTTTGATTATGATGATTACTCACGCGCGCTGGTCCTGAATCAGTCTGTAATCAAGCTCAGAGAACATGCAGAGAACAAAACAAGCGACCGTAATCAGGACCCAGCAACACAAACATGATGCTTATAACAGCACTTTAAGTAATGGCCTCATTGAACCAGAAATGTTTATGTGTGTGTGTGAGTGTGTGTGTTCTTGCACCGTGCTCATAGCTTCTGCACCTGTGGAGTATTTGATTAACCTTCTGTGTCGCCCTGAGTGTGTGGAAAAGCACATTTGGCCCCATCAGTACACCAGACGCACTCCGGAGGACCTATATTTAAAGAAAGCACACATTCATGTCAAGGTGGTCACAAGAGCACAGCTTCATGCTCATTAAGATGTAAATACCCATAATAAGTTCTACATCGGGAACCATGTACCAATTCACCCAGCAGTCGATCTTTAGAAAACTAACCAGGAAGCAACTCTGATAGTTGATTAAAAATTGTAATCCTATTTTTTAGAGCAAAAAAAGGTCAAATTTAACAGGTTACAGCTTCTTAAATGTGATTTTATTTTAAATCTTAGTCTTAGTCTAATCTTAGATTTTTAGTTAAATAAATGTTAAGTCACCATCTATAGCCGAATGAGGTAACAGAATGATGACTGAGCCTATGGTCCACTGATGAAAGCCTTTGCATTTGCAGTGTATAGTATTATTACAGACTGGGTGTCTGTGGCGACATTCGCAGAAAAAATCCCAAGCAGCAGCGACCTGTTTTCCATCAGCCAGCAGTGGTTGGTCTGCCAGAGAGGGTAGGCGGAGCTAAGCAGCTGCTTTTCCGGTCTCTGCAAGTGTTGCGAGTAAACAGTAATCTACTATGGCTGAACAAACAAAGAAAAGATGGATGACTACAGATACAACTTCTAAAAACAAGTGAATATCCAAAGAAAAAGAAACAAATTCGACGCTCAGATGAAGGCAAACAGTCTAAAAAGGAAAGCGACCGTCAGCGAGGAAAATCAAGAGTTAAAACCGGAGCCAACCGTGGACGTCCCACATGCAACACTGTGTGGATATCTGGGAAGTGTGCTCCCGCAATTACCGTTTATCGCCATAGGCGCCGCCAAAGAGAACGAAACTGAGATCTTTGAGATTATGCTCTGACAGCCAGGTTTCTTTTGCGGAGTGTACAGTATATGTGTGTACAGTATGTGCGAGTGTAGTGGATAATTATTACTGATAGATTAGCTCGATGCAGTTTTACTTGTTAGATCTATGCTCCGTCTAAGTTTTCATGTTTTATGAAAAAAAACAGATATGAGACGACTATTTATAAGGAGGAAGCTCAGATTTTGTGCTTTAGTAGAGAATTAAGTTTGTAATACAAGTTTCACATTTTTTTCACTGTTTGTGTGGTTGAGTGGGTGTTATACTGTCATTAAATAATAGCTATACTAATAATACTGCCGACAAAAATAATCCACTCGGGTTTAACATCATTTTACTGTATGTTTTAACACTTAAGATTTGTGTCTAATATGCTGCAGGTTACGTTTTTTATTTACTTCATGAGACCAAATTTTTGTTCAATTTCTTTTTTATATGGAAAAACAAAACGATTATTAATAATGTTAATGTAAAGTGCATGGGTTAGCTCCTGATACAAGTAAAAAGTAATGGTAAAATTCAAAGGGAGAACAACACTGAAGAAAATGTAAATAATATTAGGCTTCATCAGCATATTATTATTATTATTATACTATTTTGAGGTATCACCTCACCTCTCTTGAGTCACTTCTCCATATGCTTATGCATCTACCTGTCTCCCCCCCTCGCTGTGCTGTCTCTTAGGTAACATGTGTCACAACACACTGCCGCCGCTGGCTCGTCCCACGCTGGGCAGGACCCCGCCCTCCCCCGACGCCAAGCCCCTCCTCCCCTTCCACCTCCTGCCTGGATTCAATGACGTGAGTACTGTCAATCATCATAGCTGTCATGGGAAACCCACTGTACTCTGCTGCCTTTAAATATCAACAACCCAAATCGTTCAATTTGTCGTGCTGATTTCTGCTGCGAGTGGAGGAGTTTATTTCATGCTACAGTTTCAACGCACAGATGCATGAGCTAAAGCTGCCCACTGCTTTCCAAATATATCACCTCTGATGCACAGAGCGGTGACATTTCCACACAACCTGGGGGGTGCAGCTGATTCTTTGGTATTCCTCGCACGGCTTTTCTTGACGCTGTCTGCTCCCGGCGTTTGTGAAAGGTGAAGACGGAGAGAGGAAGTCCAGGCCCTGAGGAGGGTGGAGGTGTCAGGGAGGGCGGAGGGCTGACGTTTGCTTTGGACAAGGATCGTGCTGTATGTCTTTATATAGTCCTGGCTGTATGATGTATGACACCATCTTTTGTGCCTTATTCGATGTACTTTACACAGCCGGGATGCAATCACTGTAAATACAAAACAGTTTCTTACACCTCTTCTGTCCCCACACTTTCTCTGATACCAAACCCTTTATAAAACCTTAACTTGAATTGAAGTAAAAACAACTCTAAGGCCCATTTTTGGTCATATTTTAAAATCACTTTCCTCTTAAATATCATAACCTTCTCCCTGCTGAGTCACATCCCCTCTCACCTATTTATAACCATGTCCTTTCTTTTATTTTATTCCATCTCCAACACTTCTCGCACTCTGCAGCTGCAGGAATATTGTCACCCCGGTAAAAACTCGCTGACCTTTACAATCCCTGCAATTGGCCCAGTGTAGTTACAGAGATTTATGCCTTTTACTCTATTTTCTATATGCTGAAGAAGTGCAGCAGTAAAATAAAAATGCAACATCGAAAGCTCCTTCTGAGATCTTAAGGCTTAAGAGTTGCAACTGGCAATCAGTTAGTTATCAATAACTTTGTATTGTGTTTTTTAATGTAATAGTTAAAAGCTTTTATTCTGGTATGATTTACCAGAGCCCAGTGTAATCTCTGGGATATCTTGCTTTATCTTACCAACAGCCCAAAACCAAAAGATATTCACTTTAAGAAACCCAAAAGCACTCTTTTTCAGGAGCTTTAAAGGTTTGATTTAAATAATGGAAACCTATGGTAGCACTTATATACCAAAAACAATTAGTGTGAAGTAGATAGCGCTCCATGCTGTAAAGAGAATCTTCTCCCTCCTCTGATTTGAACCCGTGGGTGTTCAGTCAGTGAGCACCCAGCTGAACTCGTCCTCCAGGAGTGTTTCTATGTGTGTGCGAATACACAGCAGATGCTATGCACGTTGACCTCTGTAAAGCGCTCCACTACAGTTTGTTTGGTGCCCACATGTGGGTTGTCACGGTTACAACAAGGTTGCATATGTGTGGATGTTGGTCGTGAGCCAGGGTTTCAGAGTGGCACAGTGGGACTCATTGGTTTGTACTTTGACAGAGCTTTCTTTGTTCTGCTTTTGTTCCCAATCAAATAATAATTTAAATGACAAAGAACCAAAAGCAACAGCTCATTCATCACAACCGACCGCCTTCATAGGTGCTTTACGTCATGTGCTCGCATGTCGCGCTGGTACACGATAAATCCAGGAACATTCATCATCATCACTGTTGACTCTGCTCCAGGTAATTGTCTGTTTTACTTCACACAGCCATATGTTTCTGCCTTAACTCACTCCGGGGAGCTGAGTATAGGCTGAGTATGTCTGTCTCACACAGCTGCTGTGTGCAAGGAGGAGAGAGAACATGTACAGATGAATATTAAATCTATGAGTGTTTTATGTCTTTGTTTATGGTGTTGTCCACTGAATTTACTGCTTTATTCAACATATTCACAAGGCGGACATTTTCCTCTGATGTCAGGCTCGGTGTTGGAAACTCAAGGTCGTGATAATGTCATACAGCTGGGTTATAATCATATTGAATTAAATCATTATCATTTCAAGACAGTCGATCAGCAACTGAAAAGGAAATAAATATTGCAAACATTATTTCAAATTAAAACAACATAATTTATCACCCATTACCATTTGACAACAGCTAATGTTAGCATTCAATCTTGTAGCTCACGTTAGCATTTAACTACTTCCTACCTAAAGTTACCATTTGACAGTTTCAAGATACAATGGAAAAGATGTATATTTCTAGCTAATAGCTAGCTACAGGTTAGGTATGAATTAGATTAATTATAACGTTAGCTGATTTACTGTCTAATGAGTTTTCAATATGTTGTTTGAGATCTCATGGACAACCTACAGTTAAGTCACAACAACTAAAGCTAGCATTACATCAATTCTAAGATGACACTACTGTTTATAGCTTATAATACATGATAACCCATTAGCTACCATTTGACAACAGCTGACGTTAGCATTTAACCACTTTCTAGCTAAAGGTTTAATTTGTGTTTTTTGTGTATGTTACAACAATGGGAAAGGCGTAAAACTCCAAACTAATGAACGTAGCTATCTAAATGTTATGTTAGCTAGGATTGGTTAAGTTCTAACAGTGTCTTGTGGCTTAGCTGTCCTAATAGGCCTATGTTTATGAGAACTTATGACCTACAGTTAAGTCACAACATCTTATGTTAGCATTCCATCAACTCCCAGCTGACATTACTGTTAGAGCTTACTTTATCTATCAAATATAGGATTGATCAGCAACTGAAAGTAAAATAAATAGGAAAATCTGGAGGGCCATCAGGCCATATTTCAAGAAGTAAAACATCTATTTCACAACCCATTAGTTAACGTTTAACAGCAGCTAACATTAGCACCCAACCACTTCCTAGCTAGACACAATTTGACAGAGTAGTGTTACAGAATACATAGGGAAAGGCGTAAATTTGTTGCTAATGAACCTAGCTAGCTTAAAGTTAGCCATGAATTGGTTGAATTTTAACAGAAGGAAACACGTTTTTGGAACTTATGAGCTACCCACAGCTAAGTCACAACAGCAAACATTAGCATTCAGTCAATAAGACATTACTGTTAATAGCTAATCCTAACTATCAAATGTACAATATCAAATTATAATCTTTTTTTGGTCGAATGTTAACTTAAGCATTTTTTTAAGTTAGCTTATGGGTTGTAAAATGTGTTGTTTCACATGAAATATGGTCAATGTCCCGAGAGATTGTCTTTTCAGTTGCTGATAAAGTGAAAAGCAGTGAATTCATAATGATTTGTCTGATTCTCCACGTTTATACAACGAGAACACAGTAACAGCATATGAGCTTTCTACCCAGAGAGTGATGGTGAATTGTTTTTTAATGTCACACTAAGCAGTGTACGTGTAGTGGTAAATAAGAGGAGGGAGACGAACCACTTTGATTTAGCAGTTGGTGTGTATACAATTAAAGAAACAAGAAGCAATGAGTATGAAGGGCAGTATGACTTTGCCACAGGTGCTTGTCCACCCCGGAGTGCAGAGTAGGAGTCCTGTGGGAGGCAGCAAGGTGACTTTGATCAGACGGAGAAGAAGGGGGAGGCAGAGGGTTCAGAGGGGAGCAGATGGAGGGTTGAAGGGAGGATGTTTGATGGAAGGTCAGACATGGACCCTTGGGTGCTGAGGAGGGAGGGAGACAGCCTTTTAGCGATGCTAAAATGTTCCGGCTCATTCAGAGAAACTCACATTTTCATAAATCTTTTTTTACACTTGGCCTTTTCACATGTATTTCCAGGATTATTACAGACTTTCTTAAATTTGATAATTAAATTAGAATACGATACACACAAGACCTATGTTTTTTTTCATGTGTTTGCTTGCTTGAGTTTTGTATACACAAACAGCTGCAGGGAAACATAGAGATAAGAGACTGCAGAGATATATTTCAGCAGAGCCGCCTGGAGTGATGATCAAAGAAAATGACCAAAAACACACTCACACACTCACGCACACTTACAGATTCTGTTGCTCCTGTTACATTTGAGGAGCAAATAATTCATCTTTGGCACTACAGAAACGTGCAAAATCTCCAGTGCTGTGCTACGCTATGTGAGTAGGGCCTACAGCGCTAGTTGGCTGAGCCATAATAACATAAATCTTTACGTCACCTGCAGCCACATTTCCATAAAGCCTCCCTGGTTGTGGCTGGTTATATGGCACCCTACATTTCATCACAGGTAATAGGTTTGTTGTGCTCCACATAGGCCAGTATTGTTTGACTGGGCTGAGTATGTGTGCTCATTAAACATCCAGGAGGTAATGTCCAGAGATGCACAATGCTGTGTGGTCAGACTCTGGGAGAGTTATTACACAAACGGACACACACATGCAAAGACATGGGGAGGTTTACTGTCTGTTTCCTACACTCATAAAGAAAGAGAGTGTGGTGGAGAAAGCTCCCTAGTTTTCTCCTTAGTTTGTTCATGTTTCAGAACAAAACAGGATTTCCGACTAATATGTTTCCTATGGAGTGTAAAATGCATTCATTGAAGTGATTGACACCGTTTAGGGAGCGTTTCTTATCGTCTTTATGGGAAGACCTCCGCAAGGACAAAAGGACAGAAGCCCTGTGTGAGGTTATGTTTTCAGTGCTCGCTCCCCCTGTATGTTTGAAAGGTGGCTGTAAAATGTTTATAGTTTTAGCACCATCTTGGAGAGCGGAGGATGCGGTCAGGTGGGATTCATGGTGGTCAAATTGACCTCAGGTGTTTAGTGTGGAAAACAAAAGCATTAGAGCATTCATGGTAGCTTGTCAATTCTGTCTCGTTGCCCACAACACATTCTCACTCTCAACCCGTCAAATAAGGCGGCTTGGTCTGTCATCCGTAAGCTTCATCATATGACAATTGAGTTGCTTCACTAGCATCACTTCGGCTTGTGCAGGGCTCCGCAGTCAAGTTCGCATTAAAAAGTGTACAGCGTCTGGGTAGACTTTTGAAATAATGCACTTATGTTAGCGATAATAAATAAGCTCCATCCAGTTAGATTTTCAAAATAAAAAATGCTGACAAATATTTCACACTCTACGACTCATTTACATATGGTCAATGTTGCAAAACAGTCCAGGTTTGGTTATGTTAAGGAAACAAAACTACTTTAATTAACCACAAACTTACGCTCTGTATATGACGTAACTAATGCATGTTATGTCCTATCGTAAAAGCAGTCAACAATGACTTTTTGTTTCACACTGGAATCAAACCCAGTCCTGTGTTTGTTTGACCCATGCACCAACCTCAACCACCAGCTCAAACAGACTTTTGTGAAACTTAATACTGCAGCAGCTGGTTGTAAAGCCAGAGAACAGCATCTGCTAGCTCTTTGGCCACTGACCATGCTACCATATTTCACAATCTGGGAGTTCTGTTGTCCTTTGTTTATTTGTGCCAAGATGCTACTGTTCACTTATGTAGCATCAAGCTAGCCAATTAGAAAGCTAGTAATAAATGGTTCTGGTGAATTGAAGAGTAGAAGGCTCTAACCAGTGAAAAAAACAAATGCTAGCTAGCTTGAGTAAAGGCTAGTCACTATTAGCATGTTCTACTGTAAATCTAAGCTAAACCTAAGCTAACCACAGAATTTCTACCTTTGACAGCCACATTTCAAACATGCAGTGGTCAATAAATCAAAAGATTTAAGGAGTGTTTCTTTAATCCCTACAGGGTACGTCTGGGTTTAGCCTCTCTGGGGTGCAGTACAGGATATATACACTGTCTTTGTCTGTAGTGAACATGTGTATGTGCTACATGTGCTGTTGTTTTCATGCATGGCTGAGTGCCAGACTAAACTCCTCGTACAGCCTCCACCTCTAACCTGAGATACTATTAATCTGTGTTTCCTTGAGTGACGCGTATTATCTTGCTGACAGCCCGTCATGTACACCATAGGTGATCACTTTCCCTCCACAACCTCACCGTTACGCTTTCCGTTTGTTGCAGATGGATCCCGTCCACAAAGCACTGATTGGCCCCAGCTTCGGTCTGATCTCACCGCTGAAGAGGAAGCCGAGCGCCTGCGGAGTTTGTCGGCTGAGGTTCAACTCTGAGGTGGGTGTTGTCCTGTGGGAAAGAAACACTTGTAATTGTTTTTCATTCAGGTTGCTTTTGTTTCTCACACACACCCATGACATGACAGTTAAGCAACCTTTGAGACCTGCCCTTGTTTTTTTGTCTGTCTTGAGCTGCTTCACACACCTCCTATGGCCTTTGTAAAGCATACATTTCCAAGCATTGGAAGGTGGAGCAGGATTCAGTCAGAAAAAAAGCCTGGAAATCATTAAAATTCAAGTCATGTTTTGTGTCTGAATATATAAAATACAGTCAAGTTCGCCAAGCTGAATAATTGTGTGCATGAAATTCATACATTCTTGTTTGCTGTGTACACAGGCGCAGGCTACTTCCCATTACAGCGGCACCAAACACGCTAAAAGGCTGAAATATCAGGACGCCCCCGAATCAAAGATCAAGACCTCTGAACCGGCTGCCAAGGAAACCACAGCGCAAATCCTCCCGTCACTCTGCTCACAGCCCTCCAGCTCTGACACAACATCAGGAGGTGTGTCTCTCTGCAGGCACGCATACCTTCCCTGTGTGTGTGTGTGTGTGTGCAGACATGAAATGTATGACAGCTTTAGATACGGTGCAGGAATTTGCGGCTCAGACCGTCTCTCTCCAGTCACGACTTTACCTCTTTGATGTGATAAGCCTCCTGCTGCTCCGGGTTTCACAGTGCAGAGATTAAAGGTTGAGCTCCCTGCTTCTTCTTCATGTCTACATTTACTGACCTCCTTAGTGGCTCAGGAGATCCCAAACCGCATTAGCAACGCTTGGAACATGATCCATGGGTAACATGTCGACATAGGTGTGTGTGTGTCAATCCATCAACAGCTTCCCAACGTGTGTGCTAGCCCCGATGTGCTACTTCTGCACGCGTGTGGGCGTTAGGGAATGAAAATAATACATTCTGCTGCAAGCTAAAGAGCAGAAAAGACAGGAGGATTGTACTTGTCGACACTAATATGAGAGTTTGTTTGTAAGAGGAAAAGCATAAGTGATCATTTCCAGTTTGAGCTCTCGAAGGATTACTTCAGCAAACGGCCTCATTGGCCTCTAAAGTGTCAGGAATCAATGGTACCAAACAGACACCCACTCAACAAGGCAGAGCTAATCATTGTTATTAGCAAAGAGTGGATCCTTAAATCGACACGTGCTCCTCCAGGGAAGCTCTTCAAGTCAAGTCTCACAAAAGATAATAGAGCCAAATCATCTCGGTACAAAACTGTTCGTTTAAGTGCAGGGAAGCAGATCCTCAGGGGAAATCATTGATTATTAGTCCAATTAGAGAGGCTCATAATCACCTGTGGCCTGGTGAGTTTTTATTCCATTTCTGAGCATGTTGTGAAATCGCTCGCTCTTATTGTGGAAAAAGTTGTGGAATTTTAGAAGTGGCAAAATCACTCTTGCTTGCTTCATATTTTTTTGTTTGACTTTTATTTCTTCAGAACAATCAGCCTCGAACTCTTCGTCAGAGGTCGCACCGTCGAGCAGCAGCCTCACCGAAAACGTCAGAGCACCCTCCGAGCCTTCCCTGTCACCCAGCTCGACGCCAGAGAGGGAGACAAAAAGAGACGGGGAGGCGGAGGTTGCTCCAGATGAAGAAACAGAAGAGGAGAAAGCTAAACGTCTTCTCTACTGCTCCCTCTGCAAGGTGGCCGTCAACTCGGCCTCCCAGCTGCAGGCCCACAACAGCGGTGAGAAAGACTGCTGACGTCACTCTAAATGTGCTACCATTGATAATCTGTGACTCTGACGTGACTTTATATCTGCTCAGGCACTAAGCACAAGACGATGCTGGAGGCGAGGAGTGGCGATGGAGCCATCAAGTCCTTCCCGAGGACGGGGGTCAAGGCCAAGATGGTGACGCCGCCTGAGTTATCGACTGGACTCCAGAACAAAACTTTCCATTGTGAGATCTGCGATGTGCACGTCAACTCAGAGACTCAGCTCAAACAGGTCGGTAGCTAAAAGTGTCTGGTGGCTGAAGATTTTACACTGAAAGTAACACAGAAATAGTCCACTCCAAAGCTAAGTGCAGACCAGACTGAGGTAGCAGTGGCCCCTCCAAAGGGTCACAAGATAAATCTGAGGGGTTTGTGAGATGATTCATGGGAGATGACTAGGGGTGGGAATTGCAGGGTAACTCACGATACAATACGATACGACAAGATACAATACGACAAGATACGATACGATACAATACGATACAATACGGTACGATACGATACGATACGATACAATACGATACGATACGATGCAATATGATACGATACGATACGATACAATACGATACGATACGATGCAATATGATACGATATGATACGGTACGATACGATACGATACAATACGGTAAGATACGATACAATATGATACGACAAGATACGATACGCTACAATACGATACGATACAATACGGTAAGATACGATACAATAAAATATGATACAATACGATACGATATGATATGATATGATATGATATGATATGATATGATACGATACGGTACAATACAGTACGATACCATACCATACCATACCATGTAATACAATACGATATGATATGATATGATATGATATGATATGATTAGGACTTTGCATTTGAAAGTGGCTGGCTCATCTTTTAACTTATTTTCACCGCTGTCAGACATTATCCCGCTGTCTTCTTCTTCTTCTTTTACCCTGCTGTCAACTTCTTCTTTGGCCAATTAATTTCCGTCAACGTTACCCTCATTCACGTCACGAGTGCCACAGCGAGGAGTCATGAAGTAGTGACGTGATGAGTTGAAAATCTGTTTGAAGCTCAGTCTATTTGTGAATTAAAACATGGATATTTGGTGCCAGATTATGCATAAGTCAGGATGATGATATATTGCCATATCGATATTTTGTCCTCGAGAAAGAAAATATTTTGCTACACAAATTTCTGCTTATTGACTTGAATTTCCTCTTGTCTTTGCTTAGATCATTTTACTGCCTTAGGCTTTAAACAGTTTTTTAAATGAAACCATGTGAGAAGATCAGAGGGGAACGATTGGGAACAACTGGTTTAATCCTTCACAATGTGTAGCCATTCGAAAGCTTATCTTTTTTGTCAAATCTAGCCAGTAATTTGTAACTATAAAAAATACAATATTAACCTCTTAACTGTAGAGAGTAGAGACATAAAGGGGAAATACTCATACAAGTGCCTCAAAATTGAACTTAAGCACAATACTTGGGGAAATGTACAAAGGCTATTTTTCTCCACTGTTGTTTTGTGTCTTTTACACTAAATAACTGACCATAGTTGCTGCTATGTGATAACACTATGTGTGCTAACACTATGTGTGCTAACACTATGAGTGCTAACACTATGAGTGGTAACGTGCGTAGGTGACAGGAGAAGCTGGCTCATCACACCTCCTGCTGCTGAGTCCCTCTTACGAATGTGAAGCTTTGAAAAGGTCATCTGTCACACAGATTTGCCACTTACACAGTGGAGCCGGTGGAAAGACTCTCTCCATCATGCTTTACAGGAAAGACACTGAGGACCGTGCATGTTGTATTCCAAACCATCTTACACCTGTCAATGCAAATGTGTTAAATACACAGATCCCTCAGCTCAAAGCTCCTAAACCTGGTCTACATCAGGGAGCATCTGAGTCCGACGTTAGCCTCTCTGTGCGTGACATGAATGCACAGTGTCGGTCTTCATAACTGTTCATAAAAGTTTACTTCGGCCAGGTGCTCATGAATATTCAGCTCTTCGCTGCTGACTGTGTTCAGCGCCAGCTGTAGCCATCTGTTTGTGCTTGTCAATCAAATCAAAAAGATTTCCAAACCCGCCCCTTATGAATATTTTGAAGCTCAGAGTCGGAGCTGAGAAATTATCAACAGTCTGCCTCAGTCGTCTAAAATGAATTTTGATTAGGCTCCCATTTAATTTCCTCTTTTATTCAAACTTCCAAGCAAAGGCCACTGACGCGTCTTTCTTTGTCCGCTCGTTCTGGTCTTTGTGCTGCTGTGTTTTTCTATCTGTTTATCTGTGTTTCCCTCCTCCGCTCGCAGCACATCAGCAGCAGGAGACACAAGGACAGAGCTGCAGGTAAACCAGCCAAGCCGAAGTTCAGCCCTTACACTCCCACCCAGCGTCACCAGAGTTTCCAGGCAGTGAGTCCTCCTTTTGATTTACTTTCATCCCTCATCATTGTGCATGTGTACACGACTTGATTCACCAGACCCTGCACTCCCTACTTCCAATAAGACAAATTGTCAGGGATACGGGTGGAAGGAATCTTATGTTTTAATCCGATGACGTTATGAGAGGGACAAAAGGGCAGATCACGTTCAGACTGTTGGGACAGTTTGTACTGCTTTTGCCAAGTAGCGACTAAGACTTTACCTCCGCGCCCTTCTCTGGTTTCCTACTTAAAACGCTCCATTTCCTTGATTGCATTTTGTTTGTTTCCCTCTTAGATTCGTCTTGCTCTACAGAAGAACCAAGACATGACCAAACCGCTGGCCTCGTGTCTACTCCAGCGTCAACTTTCTGTTGCGGCTGCTGCCGCCATGGCATCGCTGCCCTCTTTCCCTCTCCGCCCTGCCTTGAACTCGAGCCCCGCCCTTTTTCAGAGTCCACCCCTCCCTCAGGCGCTGCTGCATCCGGCACCAAGACCCAGCATCTGTTCAGCACACACGCCGGTTCTGTTTTCACCTTACTGACCACGTCAAAGTCTCAATCGGATCTGAACTACAACTGACAGCAGACATGAGACCTAAAGGAGATCTAGGTAACAACAGATACTGTGGGTGTCAGGGACCAGGACTGGGGAATATGCCCAGGGGCCAAATCTACAAGGCAGCTTGGGATAGAGGAAGAACAAAGCAGCAAATGAGCAAAAACAGAGTGTTTTCTGATTTGTGTGTGTGTGTGTGTGTGTGAAAATATGCGCATATATAGCCATCACAGAAGTGCAACTTCAACAGCTTCACTTCTCCTGTACTAAACACGTCTTTAAGATGCTGATAATCAAAATGTTGATCAGGACTGTCCCTCCCTATATGGACAGTCTAATGTAGTAAAGATGCAATGACTGTAGATGGTCGACGCGTCTCCATCTGCTCTCACTGTACGAAATTGAAGCCAAAATGCCCCGGCGACAGATGCTGCTATCTTGCAATGGTGACGTCATTTGGAGCCAGAGCTGCGCAGTAGAGATCAGCGGATGGAGCGGCCGTAGCCACTTCCGCTAACCAAAACACACACTTAACTTACAGAAAAAAACAGCAAAGATCCTGCACGTCTGTGTGTTTAACAGCAGAACAGCTGCTTGTGTTGGTCTGAGGTTAATGTTCACAGATATGGAAACTTCAGTGACTGTAGTGATTGTTTTAGTTACGTTTCCTCTCGCCGTTCCTCCTCTACTCGGCTAATCAGGAACAGATCGACTGCAGGAGCCGTATTTGTCAACAGAGCTGTCAATCATCCTTTTTACAGCATCAAATAACTAATGAAAACTAAACTTGTCAGAAAAAAGAACACTTGGACGTAAATCAGCATGATAAGAACTAATTATAATGACAGAAAAAATGTTTGAGAAAATTTTATGTATTTTGATTTTATAGTTTGACTCATGTCCCATCTGTTAACATGGAGGAGGCGGGCTTTATGTCCTATACTGCAGCCAGTCAGCAGGGGGCTTTCAAAATATTTTGGCTTCACTTTTAGGGAGCTGTCATGTCGTCCATCTTTTTATACAGTCTATAGCTGTGTCCCAATCCAGGGGCTGCATCCTTCGAAAGAGGCAGTCTACGGAGGATGCTCTGTCCGTGGCCTGTGTAGGCGTAAAAGCCGAACTGAAATAAGACAGCCTGGTCTGTGGAGCATTACCTGTTTGCGTCACCAGCTGTTCCCGACCTTACCCTTGCGTCACCAAACGCTGCTTCTGTCGCCTAACGGCTAACATCACGTAAAATTATTTGTTTCAAGGGCCCTTTGTTTTTGTAAACACTGACTAATTTAATTTTTTTAAACCAAAAACGTTCATATTTAAAAGTTTATTCTATGGCTGCGTAAGAGTCCGCCATCTCGTTGGAATTGGCGCGTAATGCATCTCGGGACACGTTGGGCAAAGGATGCATCCGATGGATCCTTTGCATCTGAAGGAGCCTTCGAATAGGGACAGCCTTCGATGTGCAGTTGTGATGCAATCTGTCTTCAAATACGGCCTTCGAAGGCTGCAGCCCCTGGATTGGGACACAGCTCATGTATAGATGTTAGTAACAGGCATCACGGTGCACTTCCTTGATGACTATAACTGTGTGTGTTTGTGTGGGCAGATATGCAGTATGAATGCCAATAATAGAGTTGTTCTGATACCGATACCAGTATCGATATCGGTGTCCGATACTGCCGAAAATATAACCAATTAGCATCCCATAAAATCGAAATTATGTGTATTTTCTTAATCATGCTAGTATCATAGGGGTACTCGGTATCGGCCAATACTAAAGTGCAGGTTTCGGTGAGGAAAAAATGGTATCAGAACATCTCTAGACAATAAGAGCATGCTTGACTGAAAAGGTTTATTATTTTCCAATAAACAATAGCTGTGGATACTTACATTAGATTCCATTGTCTTTCTGAGTATTCATGCATCATTGGTGGAGATGTCTCCTAACACTTATCCGGTGCTCCAAAATATTCAGTAATTAAGTCCAATATCCTTTCAACATGAAGTGGTGTTTCTCTGATACATCTTTGTTCCAACAGACATATTAAATAGGATGCACATGTTGTAAACGTCAGTCTTTCTGCTCCTGTGCGTACGTGTTCACTCAGATGCTGCCAGGAGTGTAGATCCGCCAAGACGCAGTCACTCATCACCTCCTCATAACTCTCTGCATCCAGACACAGACCTAAGCCTTAGATATTCTTCTAAGAAACCAAATGAAAAGGCACATTCGAAGTTTAAATTCACCCTTGAAGAATCCAACTATTTATTACTTTGAAGCAGAGATAAACCTTTGCCTCCCCTCACTCTACATCCCCTCCAGCTTCATTCTCTGAGATCAATCACAGCAGGAATGTTTTGTTTGACTTTATTGTCTGATGAGGTTTACTATGTTGAGCCTCAAGCTATGTTTTTAAGGAAGGTAATTTTATTCTGAAGGAATGGGGGAGAGTGTCAGTAGTTGGTTTACTACCTTTTCTTTTGACTTATGTGAAAATGTAATAACTGGGAACTGTTTTATGTGGGAAAACTGATGAGATTCCATGTGGCCGCTGTCGGATTGATGGTTATTCTAACCTTTCATGGAGGCCAAAGTCTTAACTGACTCCATCAGGCCAGCTGGCAGTGCCAACACTGCTTTTAAACTTTCTATGACCTTTCACACCGTCTTTTATTTTGGTTTTTCTTCAGCTAACTGACACCAAACTGGATTAATTAGTGGGATATCTTTTCTTCTGCCTCCCTGTGAAGCTCCAAAGTAAATAATTCCACAGTCCAATTCAGAAAATTATCATCCAATCAATCACAGCCTCCTGATTCTCCAAGCAGTCATTACTATTATTATTATAAATTGTCTGGGGTGATGATTGTGAACATCTGTGTGTGGGATGCTCAATCCTCCACAGGCTGTCAGGATCCAGACCTCCTCTGGCCCCTTTAAGTCACCGGCTCATTCCCCTCGTCAGCCCTCACTGCTTTTTCTCCCTCACTTTCTGTCATCTTTCTTTCGTTATCTCTCAGAAAGTTCACGGTTGCCCCCTCCAACGCTTCTCTGTCTCACACTCCTCCATCGAACTCCCGTGCACATGCGTACACACAGACATATGTCAGTAACACAAAAGGCTTACTTGGCACACAGGGGTTTCTTCATTCTCTGCTACCTGGAGAGAGTACAAAGGTACAGAGCAGAGCTGTGCATGCCATGCGAGGGCAGCTTTGCTTGCTCTTTGCAAAGAAAAGACTATAATAAGCTCTTGGCAGTCGGATGCAGCATTTTGACTTCTACACATTGCACTTTAATTCAAATCATAAACCAACAGTGGTCAGGGATCAGCGCAATGGTGTGCAACAGAAATGAGGGTGAGAAAGAAAAGTTTTAGGAAGCTTAACTGGAAAGTAAAACTTTCAAAATTGCAAACTTTATTCTCAACCATGTCACTGACACTGTCGCTTTTTTTTTATATGCCTTCAAAAAGTACGAATAAATAAACTTTAAAATGTAAAATAAAAATAAATAACAAAATTATTGTCACTATAAACTATATCGCATGGTCAGCTGCTTAAATAGCATAAAATAACAGGGACAGGAAATTGAGCCATATTTCAAGTTCCAACAACACATTTTATAACCCATTAGGTACTGTCAGAAAACAGCTAATACTAGCATATAGCCCCATCTAAGTTTACATATTTGTTAGCTAGTAAGTACTTGAAAGCTAACATTACTTTCTGAGGTGTTATACAATACGATAGGAAAGACTTAAACACTTTTAACTTAAAGAAGAAAAAGAAAACACATTTTGTAACCTAATTTGAAAGCTATGATCAGGCACAATTAATATTAGCTTTCAAGCACTTCCTTGCTAACATTACTGTAAGCTAGGAATTTCTGCCTTGCCTCTCATACCGTACAACACAATATAAAGGTAACGTCAGCATTCAGCCACATTCTATCTAATGTTATCAGTTATCAGTAATGTTAGCTAACAGTTATGTATCTAGCAGAAATGTTAGCTAACAATACTGTTAGCTAGGAAGTGGCTAAATGCTAACATTTGCTGTTGTCCAGTCTTGTATAACATCGGTTACCCTCTAGCGACCGCCACCTTTTCAGGGCTTCCGGTGTAGTCAGCGATTCTTGAATTATGTCTGAATCATTCAAAGACGTCACTTTTGTTGACCATGTGTTAAACATAAATCTCTGCATCTTAAACCTGGTCAAAGTATGGACATAAGTACATCTTAAAGCTGGCTCTCCTTCTCAACAAGCCCTAAAGCTGCCTGTGTGAGCTGTGTTTCTCTGCCTCGCGTGGGTGGAAAAAAGGTGAGTGGGCAGAGGGGAGCTGCGGCTCAGCACCACCTGTCCAGGTCAACACACCACTACAAGTGTTCAGGGAGCAAAAGTTGAAAGTTCAGATACGGCCGTCAATTGCACTTCTCTCCACTTAAGTAGCAGTTGTTGCTCTTGTAGAACCAGACAGGATTTGTTTGGTCCCTGTGAGGCTTTCTGCTCCTGCGGAGGCAGTGCAGCGGTGTGCCATTGAGCAACACATCAGTAAACGGAGGGGATGTTGGCTGTGAAGTAAATGGCTCAGCGGGGCGTTTAAGAGCAGGCTGTAAGGCATAATGACCACACTGCATCCCACTGAGAGTTGATTGTGTGTTATGGGCTTAGTGCTGCTGTTGTTTGGTTTCAACAGGATGTGATGGTAAAGGAGTGCTTTTACAGTTAGGTTTTGTTAGTCAGACATTTGTTTTCCTAGAGAAGAAAGCAAATGTCTGCAATACTTAAATACAATGTAGGATCTTACAGTGATCATTGCATTGGTGCATCACGTTCCCCCATTTAAGAAGATGATTTATTGTGGTTTAATGTGGATCGGAGGGGACATTTTTTGGACAAAATACTCTTAAATACAAAACTGAACCAGACTGGAGCTACTGATGTGCAAGTTTTAATATAAACATGAGCACCTTTATTGTGCTATCCTTGATATTTTTCATAGATATGTGTGAATAAAAGTCCTCCCTTTAATATCAAATAAACTTAACAAATGAAAAAACATGATAATGACAAAGGTGGCGTCCTGGTTATCTTCCACTTTCCCATCAATCCAAGATCCAGAACACAAGCCATAATCCAATTTCCTGTGCTGTTTCTAACGGTTGCATTTGGGGTTTATTACACAACCTGTGTTGTGATTTCATTACCATAAATCTTGACTGCAGCACCATACAAACATTTTCCATATTAAAAAGCAGAGCTGTGTTTTCTTGGCCCCGACCGAGGCGAGTGCACAGATTAGAGTTAATACTTTTCATCTGGTAGAGACACAGAAAATCTTTTCATTGGCCGGTCAGACTGTCTGGACGGTGATGTGAGCGAAAGATGAGTTAGTGATCTCTTAATTAGGATATCAGTACATCACCTTTGTAGAGAAATAGACTTGTGCTTCTTCACTAAATAAGGCCCTAATTTCTATGGCTGCTTCAACACTCCCTGCATTTTTATTTTAATCAGTCCCTCCTTTCCTGCTCTTTTCTCTCCCTGTGATAATAAGTTTCTCTCCAGGCGTCAGACAGGTGGATAGTCAGGGGTGGCATGAAATGACTGCGTGATGCTGTGTGATGGATTTGTCCATTAAAGCAAGCTGAGCCAGAACCTGTGGAGTCCCTCTGGCTGTCTATCAGTCTACCTTTTATGTTTCTCTTCCTCCTTCTGTCTCTTTCTTTTTAGGTTTAATACAGACAGACTCAAACCTACACACACCTACACACGCAAACTATTTCCAACAGCTGAAACATTTATTTGCTTTTTGCAAGAATAATACACCTTTTAGGTAAACAGAAGTGATCATATTATTAAAACAGTGAGTCATTACTCGTACTTTACTCACACCCTCAACCCATAAGTGCACATGAGTTTAAAAATAAGAGAGAAAAGTATGATGTTATCTGCAGCTTAGATGGGATTTCAGACTGTAATAAAATTGTATTTATTTCTTTTGCATTAAAGCTTAACTGCTACATATCCATGCTTATGTAACATGAAGATAATCCTACTGAGAGCATACAAAGCAGCAAATATTTGTGAGAAAAGTCAGCTAAATCAAGAACTGTCTGTATGCTTTACTCAAGAGTCTCACCTTGTTTAACCCGCTGAGGCACCCTGCTGAGGTCATTTGTTTTCAGTGGGTGAAGCTGACAACACCCAAGCTTTAGCACACCCCTTCTGTAGCCTCAATATGTCATTCAGTTTGGGCCCTTTCTTGGTCCGTCATCTGACAGAAGGTGCAAATGTTACATTGGCTGCAGGTTACTTCCCTGCATGCTACCGAGTCAGACTGTTAAAGTTGGGAGAATAAATCATGATGTGGTATTTAGTGTAATTCAATATTTACAGAACATTTATTAAGCAAAACCTGAGACGGGTAGAAATGTGTACCTATGGCAGAAGCAAGGTGGCTTTAAGAAAGTTGTTTGTCTGCATGGAGGCATATTTGTGTAGCCTATAGAGACCTTATGTAAAAAAAAACAACACAAGATAGGCGGCTGGACGCTGGAGCATTATGCAATATGATTAAGTCGCTTAAATCAAAATCTGTATTCATCCTATAATTGACTTGCTGTCTTAGCTACTGGGTAATCTGATTTTAAAGGACCAGTAAGAGTTTTAGGAAAGCCTCAAGGAATATAACTCAAACACTGTCTGTCAGAGGGCTTTTAGATTAACACAGTTATCAGCTCCATCCATATGCAGCCGAGCACTTTACAGAGCAGAGCTCAGGCTCTTATCTTCAGTCAATTATAAATACTCAATTAGTCATTCTGGAAGGGGCTAAATGAGCCTGGCCCTAAATGAGTATTAGTCTATTTTCCAGTTGCAAATAAATTTAATTTAACTTCCATATTTCAACTTTGCTTTGTTTGTTTCCCACAAACAGACAGAAAGGATAAAGGTGAAAAGAGTCTGATTGAAACGCCAAGAATTATAATTAGATACGAGGAGTGCAGTGTGGTAGCCGACTGTTCAGTCTCAAAAGATGAAAATATGCGGACGAATGATGAATACCAAATCAGCTTCTCTGCATGGAAATATATTTCATTTTTCTGCTGTAGATTAGCGCCATCTAGCGAACAGTTAATGACCTTAATTCAAGGAAGTGACGTAGTTTTCATTTTCTACCAATCAGCAACCGCGGCTCAAAATTCGAACGTCAACGAGCGGAAGAGACGGATGAACTGCGATAAATTAGATTATTTTGCTGCCTATAGTAGGTTTCCTGTACATTTTGTTGATGTGCCGACTGACATACCAAATAGCTTTACAAAAGACGCATGCTGGTAGTTTTAAAATTACTCTATTTTCGACTCTAATGCTCGGCTGCGGTGACTTAAGATAGGTTGGACTGACGTTAACGTTAAATAGCGTGCTAACAGAGTTAGCACGTTAGCTTAGTCGTTTGTTTTGCTAAGGCTTTACATCATGTTTTGTTGTGTATTTGTTTGATAAACTATAAGAAACTTTGAACAAATTGAAATACTGAGCCATGGTGAAAGAACGGGCCCAGAAGAAGTCCTTCCAGCAGAGTCTGGAGGACATCAAGGAGAAGATGAAGGAGAAGCGGAACAAACGGCTGGCCAGTGCCTCAGCTCCCAGCAGAGGACGGTCAAGAATCATAAACAAAAGCAGTGGTAAGAGTATGAGAGCTTCTCTTGCAATAATCACAGATTTGATTGACATGTAGGTCTTTTCTCACTGATATGGCTACTTAATATATTGAAAATGTAACGTTATTTTTTGTCCATTACATGGACAGATATTACATATTGGTCATGAAGAGGATACGGTGGCCCTGAAGGTCAAAACACAACAGTATTACACAAAACATTACATTTAAAAAAAACAAACGTAACAATACTTTTCAGAACACACAAATAATTTCACAAAACACCTTCAGGGCCACCATTAGAGGACGTTTTGCCTCACCCAGGTAAATAATATTCTTCCTATGTTTTCTCCAAGTGGCTAACTCCACCCACACCATCCTGAAGGGCGTCCAGCTGAACAACAAAGCGCTGGCCGTTGCCCTGCAAGCCGAAAAGGAGAAAGTGAGGCAGAGCCATGCAGTGATCCTGCAGCTGAAAAGGGAGCAACAGGCTCTGTTCCTTCATCTGCTTCTGCTCAAGAGGAAGCTCAAAGATCGGGAGGCTCTGGCTGAGAGTTCTTCAGAGGTACATCTTGGGGGCCTTTAGTCTGTCCTATGTTTGTTGCTTGACTCATTCTGGCAATTATGTAAATGACTGAAGTACTGCATGCTGTTGTAAAGAACACATTGTGATTTTTTGTGTGTCAACTTAGACAAAACGTCCAAACATCCCAGTTGAACCTCAACGCCAAGTGAATTCGACAAGGTAACATTTTGAATCGCATGAAGTTATTTGACATTCTTTATCTTGAGTTTTTGATGTGATCAGGATTGATTATCTGGCAATTAATAGGAGAAAGCGGACCAGCCTGAACCCTGATGAGCCTGCTCCATGCAAAGCCTCACCAATTTGTGCAGGTATACACACACAAACACACACAGACAACTGCTTACCAACACCAACATTTCTTGTCATATGAGTATTTTATACTATTATGCAAGTCTTGAATATTAATGTTCGTTTGTTTCTTCACAGAACCCAAGTCTGCTGAAAAGAATGCACTATCTGAATGTGACAAGCAGGTAGCTTTACCATCTACGGTGGGTGTCAGGCGTCGCCATGTGGATAGAAGAAGCAGGAGAAGGTCTGAGCGTGTGAGAGAAAGGACGTCTATGAGTGAGGGAGATGTCATCTCAGACTTGGGTGCTTTAACAGCAAGTCCGATTCACAGTGATGACGGGAATCCAAATCAACCGCAGCAAGTAGCTGAGCCAGATCTAGCAGAGCCAGCGGACGCTGAGGAGTTCCAGCATTCGACTCCGGAAACTGCCCCATCTAAAAAGACCAACCAGCAGCGCCCTGGCAGGAAACAAGCCCCGCAGCAGCAGCAGCAGCCTCGCACCAAAACGGAGCCGGCTGCTCGGAAACCAGAGAGAGGCCGCAAACCAGAGCGTGCCCCGTTAAAGAAACCGTGGGAGAATCCCAAACCCAGAGCTCGCTCTAAGAGTCGGGACAGGTCAGCCACACGGGCCAAAACATCAGCTCCATCACAAGGGAACAAACTCAACACCTCACTGGGATTTAATGACACGTTTGATTTTGACTGTGAGGAGGCGGTTCACTTAACGCCATTCAAGGCAAAGGCGGAGGACAATCCGCCGGCCACGCCCATCACTGAAGAGACTCAACACAGAGGACAAACTGAAGCTTCACCTGTTCCCAAACAGGGTGAATCCAGCTTGTCGTCACCATCGTCTGAGTCGGAGGACAGCCTTTACGTCCCTCAGAAGAGCAGACGGAGACAGACATCCCCCGACAAAACCAAAGCGATCACCACCCGCAGAGGCCGGCCCTCTAAAGTCATCAGACAGAAGGAAAACATCCCTCCAAAGCAGGAGATCTCTGGTGAGCTTTCATGTTTTCTGTTCTTCATGTTGTTCTATAAATAATAAAAATGTTCTATAACAATTTCTTGTGTTGTGTTTTTTAGTCTTTAGAGATGAGGAATCAACTCCTAAAGCTGTAGAGCCTGAGAAGAAAGATGCTCATATCCAGTCCTCCCCTGACTCCAGCTTCTCTAGCAGCCCAGACCCTGTAAGGTTGGAGGAAAATCACCAAGGTGGGTAAAAGTGAAGCAGCGTGTTGGCTTTATGTCTCTTACAACAGTGCTGTAATACTCAGATTCTAATGGCCCAGAGTGGGTCATTATGATCTACAGTGTTAAGCAAAAAGCTCTCCTGGTGTATTTCTGTCTCAGCGTGACATTCCTGTGTGACATTTTCTGTGACCTTTAACAAAGATGTCAGGTTAAATTGTGTAACAATTTCAGTGTTTGAATTTTCAAATAATTGATGGTTGAGTGCTTCTGTCTGGTCCTTGTTTTTCAGAGCCTCACACAGAGGTTATCTCAGAGGACTGCATGCTCCCCGTCAGCCCTCTGGTGGAAGCTGAGATGATGCGAATAGACAACGTCCTGTCCAATTTTGGAGATTCCTCCTGTGAAGCTCCTCCTCACCAAACGCCCCAGAGGGTCAGGACGTGCAAGAAACGTAAGTGTTGCAGTAAGACTGTAAGCTTCTTCACAACTTCCGTGAGCACTTGGGAGGCTGATTATATCCTTTTACTGTCACCTCTGTATATGTTCGCTTTACTCCACTCACCACTCCTCATTTCTTACTCCTGGATCACTTCTTCCTTCGCGTTTCCACAGGTGGGCTTGGTGTAAGGACAGGAGGGCGGGGCTTGAGTCTGTGTGATGTGACCAATCTGTCCCCTGCAGCCTATCGCAAGTTCTCCTGTGGTGGCTCCCGTCCCTCCGATGCTCGCTGCTCCACCCCGGTCATCCCTCGTAAGCGGCGCTGCACCATGGTGGTCGACTACAAGGAACCCTCGCTGAATGCGTAAGATGATGCCTCACTTTACTGTCAAAGATTTAAGAATTTGGATGTCTGAATACTCAACAGTTACATTCTCCTCTTGACAGGAAACTCCGACGTGGAGACAAGCACACCGACGTGCAGTTCCTCTCCTCTCCTATTTTTAAGCAGAAGTCTGGCAGGAGCTCGATGCAGAAGTCGAGGAAATCCATGAGCAAGCAGCCGTTTGAGAAATACAACGAGTCGTTTGTTGGATGTCGGTAAAAGCAGCTACTCTCTGAATGCCAGCAAGTTTTAATGTGATTTTTTTTTAAGATTTGAGGTTTTTTTAGCTCTAAAGGTTGTTTTTCTTTATAAAGAACAGCTCCGATCACTTTTAGATTATTACTGTATATCTGTGACTTTGTTGCTGTTTATGTTGCAGGGCATTAGTCTTCCACTTGTCCTCATTTCCTGTCTGTACATCTGCTTAAAGTCATTTCTGAAGGAGGCCACATTTCTACATGTCATCTTAATTCTGTTTTTTATTATTATGAGATACTGAATAAGAGTACATATTTTTGTCCAAATGTATCTTTTTCTGTCATAGTATCTTCTACTGAGTGACAATAAATAACAATTGCTCTTTATGGTTATGAATCGTATGATACTCTTTTTTTTCTTCTTTTTTTTAAGATTTTTTTTTTTTGCTTTTTGCCTTAATTTGAAAGGACAGCTGAATAGAGATAGGAAGTATGGTGAGTGGGGGTAACATGCGCCAAATGATCGGCAGACTGGGAGTCGAGCCTGCGCTCAGTGCGACGAGGACTGTGTCCTCTGTACACGGGGGGTGCCTGCTCTACCAACTGAGCTAAACCAGCGCCCCATTCTGTTAGGTTAACATCTGAACACATCAATGTTTAGATGGAGCTCAGTTTGTCGGGGCAGCTGCTCCAGTCACATGTCGAAGTGTCCTTGGGCGAGACACTGAAGCCCAAATTGCTCCCAGTGGCATAGCCATTGGAGATTAGCAGTTAGGCCTTTGCCGTCAGTGTGTGATTATGAATGTGACATGTAGTGTAAAAGCAGCTTTGAGTGGTCGGCTAGAAAAGGGCTATATAAGTACAGTCCATTTACCATTTGTGTCAGGGTTTTCATTTCACCTCTTGAATAATACCAATACAGAGCTGCATGGTGGTGCAGGGGTTAGCGCTGTTGCCTCACAGCTAGAAGGTTCCTAGTTCGAGTGTGTGTGTTCCCCCCTGTGCATGCATAGGTTCCCTCTGGGTACTCCGGCTTCCTCCCACAGACCAAAGACATGCTCGTTGCTCGCTGCCCCTCGCAACCCCAAACAGGGTAAGTGGTATAGAAAATTACTACTACATTAAAAAAAAAAAGTGGACCTTAAATAAAAGGAATGCTGTAAAATAATTATAATCTTTCTTGTCAGAAAGAAACCGCAGACACGTAATAGCCTCACTTCTGTTTTATTCAGTCTAGAAAATAGGCTAATACTATGTCATTAAAACCAATTGTACAAAGAGCATGAATCATTTTCCAGACATATTACAAAATGTATTTTTTTTCCCTAAAGTCTGAAAAGTACAAACACCTTTTTACAAAACAGCAAAACTACATCGTATTGCACAATCTTTTCATTTATCTCCAAAGTATAAAGTTATCAATCTCCATCTGCAGGACAAAAATAAGAAAGAATAAATTAAGACCTTGTCTTTAGCATAATTCTTTTTAAATTACAGCACATAAATAAGAATAAACTCTAGATCATTGAATTAGTCCTTAGTCAACAGCGGTAATTTTATAGGTAAAACAGAAGATGCTCTTATTTATGCCGACTAATACTTGGAAAAATAAAAAGTGCATTTCGATAGTCAAACTGCCCTATGCGGCTTATTGGGGAGAAAAGATGATCTTTTAGTTCTGAAACAGAAAATATATGTTATATACACATTTGAAATATACAGTGGGTATAAGTGCTTTGAAATAATCAGGTCTGTACAAATTAAAGTATGTATTCCTCTTTTGGCAGGATGAACTCATCACACACAAACTTTGACCTCATTAACAGAGTTACACAGACTCTCAGTCATTTCCCCCACAGGTAACACTTCTGTAATAACGACTTAATACACTGTAGATGTGGTTACTGCTTATGACAACTCTACCTGAGTCAACTGAGAGGATGAGGCAGATGTCGAAAAAGGCGAGGGGGGGGGGGGGGGGGGAGGATAAAAAGAAAGGAGGAGGAGAGATGGAGAGAGACAAAGTAAGGTGTACGGTGAATCTCCAATCAGCTGTCGTTCTGTTGCCTTTCAGTGTCTCACACAAACATAGTAATGGATGCTTCCTGCCCTCTTTAATACGTGTTACTGTTACACCTCCCGCTGTCCTGTTCTTCCAATGGACTCTGGGGATGTGATGAAATATGAAGACACGATGATTCCTTTGCTTGCGGGCCTTCCCTTGTTGCCTGTCTTTCAGTGTCAATATCAGTCCAAGCTACTGATTCAAGATCTGGACCAACATGCATCAAACATTAAAAGAGTGCTGATCTGAGACCAGTGTGCACCTTTTACGCTCAGATATGTGTTTCTGAATCCTGTGCGCTCCATCGTCAGCAGTCCTATTCCAAACTCCTCAATGCGTACAGTCTGAGGAGGGACTTCTCCTTCCTCTCTACTTCTCGATGAGCCCTGCTTCTTTGATCTTAGTGTAGAAGAATTTCTCCAGTAAGTTGGCACACTTGTAGTACTCGCTCTCCGGAGGGTTGTATTCACGACAGTTGGTGAAGATGCGCTGCATGTCGGCCATGAAGAGCTTGCGCGTCGTGTAGTACCTGCTCTTCAGACGCTCACTCATCGTCTTCAAGTCTGTGAGGGAGAAAAAGAATTCATTTATACTGCTTTTTAAATGTGACTCAATACTCTTACTCTTACATACATGCCTTTTCATAACCAGAGCTCTTCTATTCATGCACAGAGCACACACTTCATCCTTTTTTTGATAACACTTGTATAGCAGTTATGAATGAAAACCACTGGAATGTGCTGAATGTGAAGTATTTATTGCAAAATATCTGAAATGTAACTGCTCTCATAGAAATGATCTTACTCTAAAAATACCAGCGCAAACAGCTGAGTGGAGTGAGAACTGAGGAGCACGATACACACATTCTGTAAAAAGGCTCAGTTCTTCCTTCTGTGGAGACCGTTAAGATCAGCCTCAATCCCATCAGGAAGCATTTCCTTGAACCTCCTCATGTCTTTCTTTTTTCCAGAGCATTTTTTTGCTCTTCTTATTGTACATAACAAGAGTAGCTTGTTAGCAAGTATGCTCCACTTTAAATCCTCTGCTCCCATGTCAGATAACCGGGTATCTTGCATGTAGTAGTCTGTATGTGGTATACTGTATACGTACCCATGGGGAAGCGGATGACTTGGTAGTACCCAGGTGCCTCCGTTTTCTTCACCGGCTCCATGAAAGGCCAGGCGTTCTGGTGACTCTAAGACATACAGAGCAGTCTGGTAAGAATAAAGTAGGGTAGGAATTGCAGGGTAACTCACGATACGATGCAATACGATATGATACGATGCAACATGATATGATACTATACGATATACTATACGATAAAATACTATGCAATACGACACGTCACGATATGACAGGACACGATATGACACGATACGATATGACACGACACAATAAGATACGATGAGATACGATACGATACGATGCGATGCGGTAGGATACGATGCAATACAATGCGATGTGATGCGATGCGATGCGGTACGATACGATGCGATGCGATACGATACGATATTATACAATACGTTACGACATGACACGATACAACATGATACAACATGATACGATATTATACGATACGACACGACACGATGCACCATGATACGATACGATACAACACGATACGACATGACACGACGCGATACGGTACAGTACCATGCAATATTATACAATACTATACGATACTTTATGATATGCGATATGTGGCCCATGACAACGATACAGAACTATAGAACTGTGAACAAATTAGGCCTTTGGAATTGAAAGTGGCTGCCGTCTTCTTCTTTTATCCTGTTGTCAACTTCTTCTTCACCCAATTCATTTCCAATCATGATACCCTCATTCATGTCATAAGTGCTACCATGAGGAGTCATAAAGTAGTGACGCAGTGAATCAAAATCGCATTGAAATCTGTTTAGAGCGTCATATATATGTAAATTAAATATGGATATTTGACGCCAGCCTATCGATAATTGTATTGCGTCTGTATTGAGCCTGGATGGCAATATGTTATTGTATTGATATTTAGTGACACCCCTAGAATAAGTTTGTTTATACAGTATGTTAAGGGTACATTCCAGGTACGTGTGTGTGTCCCTCACCTTCACATGTTGGAGGATGGTCTTCAGAGTGCTGTACAGTTGATCTGGATCCTTCAGTTCCTTCCTAGAGAATAAAAAGTAATATTAGTGATTCTTCCTTCCTGTTAATGCAAGTCTGTGTCGCAGTGGACCTTAATTTGAGTGTTATTGGAAATGCATCATCCAAGTCATTGGGGTTGTAGTTCAAACCTTGTACGGTAGAGTCACACTTACCCTTTGCCCACAGGCTTCCAGCCAGTTTCACCTGTAAATGTAAGTAAGTCTCATAAATCGTACAAAAGACATCAGGAGATATGGTAAGAGGTAGTAATAAAAGCATACTGTAAAGGGACGTACGTATGCCAGGAATGCTCTCAATGGGAATCTGCCGAACTCCTTCCTTAAAACAGGAGAGCCCTGGGTAGACTTTTCTGATCTGAGCCTGCTTCCTCTCTATCAGCTTCTTTATGATCTGAGGGAAACAAAACCAGAATGGGTAATGAGATAACAAGTGCAGAGACAAAATCAGATAGGAAGAGGATCTGAAATGAAATGCGACTGAAGTGAAAATGAAAAATGCAACAGCACACACCTCCTTCTGCTTCTTGATAATGACAGAAAACTCTGTGTAAGGAATGCTGGGGTTGAGTTCACAGCCCATGAGTGTGGCTCCCTCGTAGTCCTTGATGTAGCCCACATACTTGGCTTTGGGAACTTTGATGTCCTTTGAGAAACCCTGCGGGGGAAGAGGTTTTTTATTTTTAGTTTTATTTAGAATGAACCAACTTAAAAAACAAACGCATCTTATTTTATGTTCTCATTTTCATTATGTGACTTTCAAGACCATGAAAAAGTGGGTAAAAAGACTGATACAAATAGTGGCAAGTGGCAGTTTTTCTTCTTGTTTTGGAGATGATTCTAGAAAGATGTCAGAATTACTTCTTTAAGTTCTTTTGTTTTGCGGGTCAAGAAAAAGATTTTGTATACACAAGTTACGTTTCCAAGTTGTCTAAGTCACCTATGGAATTTTGGAGGAACTCAGTGGACTTTCAACCACACTAGGGTCTAAATAAAGTCCCAGGAACTTTATATTACAGCCAAAAGGTCCCGGCTCTGGGGGTAGCACGTCCCCAAACGTTTCTGATTGTTGCAGGACAAGTCTGGCTTTTTTTTATCTATAGACCTCTGTGGGAACACAAATCAACCACAGGATGGAGGAACCTTTAAGGCCATCGAAAAGAATCTTTTTGAACTCAAAGTTCCTGGTATTTTTGGTGGAAACCTGGCTATAGTGAAGATTTTCCGGAAAGAAGGTGAAGAAAGGATATTGCATAATCTCTGTTTTTAAAAAAAAAAATATTTGTGGAGACTGTGTCTGTGTTTGAGTGCGGGTGTGTCCTCTGTTTGTGTGTGGATCTTTGTTTGTCGGTCCGCAGGTGGAGCATCCTGAGTGGCTGTAGTTGGGGGTGCGTAAAGGGGGAGAGACTCTGCAGGATTGCTCCATCCTCAACATCCTCAACTTTAAAAAAAGACCTGGTTTTCCTGAGTTGCTGGCACTCCACAGTCAGCAGCAGAGCATTTCGTCTGTGTGCTTGTGATTTAGTGATTTTCTGTAAATTGTTAGCATAAGCTTTTATGACACTCGTAGTTTTTAAAAAAGTCCACAATTAGAGAGTGGAGCGTGAACTGCCGTTTTCTTTTGTATTTTTCTCATGTTTTTGCTTTAAATTAGGGAGTTAGGTTAACATTATGTCTTTTGGTTTGATTTGTACCATTTAGAGTAAGTTAGTATTTAAAAGGTAATATTTTCTTTTGTTTGTTGTTTTAGCCTCGGTTCACCCTGAGTCATTTGCTTAAGTTGGAATTTAGTTTTCACCTTTTGGTTGACAGAGGAGGGAACATTTTATTCACTTTTATGTTGCGCATCTACCCCCCTGCATGTAAGCATGTAATAAATGGACATAACACGTTACCTGTTTCTTGAAGTAGCCGATGGCGTACTCATCAGCGTAAGTGAGGAAGTTGAGGATTTCATGCTTTATGTGATACTCCTTCAGGTGGTTCATTAAATGAGTCCCGTAACCCTGCGAACACAGCCACACAAGGAGAAAAAAAGGTTACAACCTAACCAATCAGAGAGCATCAAAATAGCAAACTGGGACACAGAAGCACTCTCACCTTGACCTGCTCGTTGGACGTGACGGCGCAAAACACGATCTCCGTGAAGCCCTGTGAGGGAAACATCCGGAAGCAGATCCCTCCTATGACACGGCCATCTTTGATCAGTGACAGCGTCTTGTGCTTCCTGTCAGGAAAAAAAAGCGATTGGAATTGTAGTCGTGCTACTACATCTTTTACAATCATCAAGCACGGGTGCACTCACGGATCAAAGACCAGCCGTGTGATGTACTCTTTGGGCATGCGGGGCAGCTGGTGGGAGAAGACGTTCTGGAGGCCAACGAGCCACATGAGGATCCTCTTATTGGGCTTCTGGTTTAAAGAGTTACCGATGACGTGGAATTCAATCACCCCCCTGCGCTCCTCGAGACGGGCGGCTTCGTCACGTGCAGAGTGAGCCGACAGAAGACTGGTCTGCACAGGAAGGAAGGTACGAAATCACGATCAGCACAAAATAATACAAATCTGTTTAATATCAGTTATATGATGTTTTATATACCTAACTGTAACTGCAAATAAATGGGACAATGCTATTAATTAAACGTCATGCTACTGGGGATTTTAGGGATGTTACCTCTGGAATAGCGGCAGGGTCGGCGATTGTTGCCATAACTTCGTTGATGAGTTCCATTGGGATGTCGCCCACCACCCTGGGTCTCTTGTTTTCCTCATGTGGGAGGGGCTCAGAGGGTTTACGCTTTTCTCCAACTGTGAAGCACGGACACAGAAGAAGTTACACATAACATTTCTCCTCTACAGTAGTGTAACTACATCCAAAGAAGAAGTTATCTAACATTAAAGGTCAGCTCACAGCTGTGGTGAATACTCGATTCTGATTGGTCGAATATGGCACTCTAAGGTCTGCTATTTATTCAATATCACACTCGAGGTTGTGATGTTGTACTGAATATCAGCACTGCTGCAGTTCAGTCGTAGGCACGAGGCCGCACACTCATGATAATAAATCAGGTCTTCCATAGGTTAGTTCACCAACTCGGCTAGTTCCACAACTTAACTGAAACTGGACATTTGTTGCCAAGCAACCCAAACATTCTCCTGCCCTTTATGTCTGCATGTTACCGCAGATCAGGTATCTTTTATCATGTTTTAATTTATCATCAACGAGTAAGATAAGAGTCTGCTGTGTGATTCAGAGGTACCAGCTTGATCAATGTAGACATACACGGTCTGCTGTAATGTTAATTAAAAGTATTCAGAACACCTGGCTGAGGCGGAGTGATACACAGAGTGAAAAGTCCCAGTGATGTTGCACTCAGCACTCATGGAATGCCTTTTGTCCAGTCAGATTACTTGGTTGGAACTAACTGTTGTATTAAGTGTAGGGAACACAGTTATAATCACATCATATCAACCTGTAGAAAGAAGTAATTTCAGCTCATTTACTGTGGGAAAAAAAGGAAAAGAGACTAAATCAGTGGAAAAAAGCAAAAAATGCTTCGACACAAAGAGCTGGGTGATAGAGGAATCGACCAAGTTAGAGAAGACACATGAAGCTTACACCTAGGAATGGTACGTGATACAACAGTGTTTGAAGACTGGTGAATCAACAGACAATAACAAGGTAGAAAACCTCAATCAGGTGCTGTGGTGATTCATGCGCTTAATGCATTTGATTTAATGCGAGTTATAACAGCTAAGCAGACTCATTTTTAAAATGTAGAAGCAGTTCTTGCAGTACATTCATAGGGACAATTTTTTGGCAGAAGAAGGGAAATCATTTATCGTTAAATCAATAAAATCCTCAAATCTATATTTTATGTCAAATTAATGATTACTTTAGTAAGTAGCTGTGCAATAAGCTATACATGTGCTATAACAACCTGCTAACTGTACCTTACTTTAGTTTGTTATGAGCAGCTCTGTGGTGTATTTCACTTCTGTTTCTTATACAGTTTAAAGGCAAAAAAATTCAAATAAGTAAGGAAGAGGAAGGGTGTTTTTTTAAGGCATCAGTGAGACGTAAAGTAGTCAGATAAACATGATGAATCTTTGTTGCCTACTGAGCTTCAGTTGCAAATGCCACAATGACACATAAATATAGTTCAAATGTAAGAAACAATAATAACTGTAACCTGGCTCAACCTTCTCCTGTAAGATGTGAGATGTTATGTAAGAACTTGAGTCATTGTAACCTTTGAATAATTACAGGTTTGACGGTAATACCTGGGTTTGGCTCGAGTGCAGAAGCTGTTTTCCTGGCTGGACTGACGCTGCCACAGGTGGAAGGATCCACCGACACAGGGCTGGTGCTGTAGTAGAGTGGCCTGGCCACAGGGGGTGCGCTGATAACTACGTCCCAACAGAGAGGAAAATAAAACTGTAAGAACAGGTTTGTATTCTGTCATATTAAGAGACATTTCTCATGTTTTCTAAGGAAAACAAAGAGGGCGTGTCTTTTAGGGTGTGTGTTACCTGTGTGGATAGGAATCTGCCCTCCTGACGCTCCTGCCAAGAAGTCTTGGCTCCAGATGGGAGAACTATGACTGTAAACCTCCTCCTCCAGCATAGACAAGAACCTGAGCCAAAGACAACAAAGCAAACACAACATAATTAAAAAAAAATTGTCAAGCATGCATGTGTGACTTCTTTGTGCTTTGATCCTGACGATGTCCGATCACAGAAGTGTCTCTGCTGTGCTGCCGATTTTATGTTACTGTCTGTGTGCAATGTCAGTTTCTGTCTGTTTGTACATCTTACTTGGGAAAGTGTGTGAGAATGAGTGTGCGTTTCTCAGGCGGCAGCTTGTCCTTTTCCTGTCTGGCCTGCTCCAGCAGTTGTTTCCTCATCACAGTGAACACCGAACGCAGCAGCGTCCGGCCGAAGATCTGAGTGGTCTCGTACCGGGGGAGACTGTCACAGAACTGAGGCACGTTGCAGTAGCAGAGCCATCTAGAGCAGACAAAGATCTTTGTTTTAATACTGATTGTAAACAGATGTTTTACATGTTAACAGGGAAACTGGTAGGTCTGCTACCTGGTGTAGTTGGCTTTGTATCCCGCTGCATCATCATTGGGAACCCTCTGGCGCCTCTGGGAGGGCGTCTCCAGCTGCCAGTAGTTGATCTGGTTGAGAAACATCTTGGCCAGCTCCATAATAGTTTGACGTTCCTTAGATGGCAGGTGGCTGAACTTGTACTGCACAAAATTGTTCACTCCCTGTTGTAAAAGAGAAAATAAATAAGTGGAAATATGGACACATTTATGTTGTATAGTGTTGCTTCTGTGTTGCAGATGACGTGTGATCACCTGCTCGATGCTGGGTTTCTCAAACGGAGGACTCTCCTGTGCTTCTAACATCGGCTTACCCATCTGTAGGATGGATTTCCTCAACAGCTGTAAAAATAAGCAGGAAAAAGGTGTGTTCACTTGTACACAATACGTGTCGTAAAATCCTGTGTTTGTATATTTTGATACTAAAAGCAGAGGCTTACTTTGAAGAGGGAAAAGTAGACCTGTTTGGTGTCTGCGTCCTCCTCTTTGTGAACGCATGTGTAGAGATACTCCACATCCAGGACGATACCTAGAAGTCTGTTCATTTCCTCCTCTGAAACGTTTTCTAGATGGGTCACGTGATCACCTAGGACCGAAGAATAACCCTTAAAATGTTTGCCCCACAGTCATTAATACAAAAGTTTAAATCTTGATTTATCAGAGGCAACATTTATACCTCATACTCATTAAATATAATAAACATTAAACATGATTATTGCTGACATACCCAAAGTGTGAGAGCAGCTCCGGCAGGGCTCCTGCAGGTTGACCGTGTTGGACTGCTGGTCCGTCCGCGGGGGTGTAGGAGGGGGGTTCTGACTTTTCCAGCCGTTACACTTACAGGCTCCCTCAGCCTAAGACACAATAAAGTTTATATTCATCAGTTTAGTACTCAGTTATCAGAATAAGTAGTATAAAACTTTTACTGGTTTTATTGAGCTTTTGAGGGTTAACACGCATATATCCCCCCCCCCAAAAAACAAATGTATTTGTCGTTTGTATGCTTCACGACTGAAACGTGGAGTTTCTATTATCAGTTACTTGCATAGTACATTATATCTGCTGTTAAAACATATCATTGCCGAAAAAGTAAACAGTAAAATGACACTAAACATTTTCCAGTTAAGTTGCCTTATACTTCGCTCAGGTTAAAGTTGTTATAACTGACTGTGTCAAACGTTAGGAGGTGAGGTGGGGTGAGAAGGCCTGTCACCGTCAGCTGGAGAAGCCAAACTGCGCATGCGCCCTGAAACAACAACAAACTCCGCCCCCCCAGCAGCTGTCACCCTGTCAAAACAAAGACCCCGTCCTTCTCTGCGGATGATTCACTGCATAAACCCACTAAAATCCGCTCTGTGTACCGCCGTGCGCTGACAGACGGCACGAGGACACTGGAACATTTCCTGGGGAAGGCATAGACCGCGCGCGCGCACACAAACACACAGTGGGATGCAGCCCTTGTGCACACAGCCAGCTACTCCCAAGTACCAGCGCCAAGCCAATGTTTACGTTCACCAACCCCCCACCTCGACAGAAACATAGTAACATTGTACAAACAGCGCGCAGCTTGCAGCCCTGCTCAACAGTCCAGCAGTGATAATAGCGCTTTTATACCTATATTATTAATAGCGCTTTTTCAATGATTGGCTCGTGCATGCAAAATGAAAAAAATGAAGTGCGGCAATGGCTTCCTTTGCTGCGCTTGCATTTTGTAAACTATTGCAACCAAGCCCAGGAAATACAGTTCATATAGAAGAATCCCCCCAAAACAGCAGTGTTGACAAAGTCTGCTATCTGCAGATACAGCATACTTTGCAGGATGAATACACTCCGAGTTTTTCCAGTTTCTTTGGCCGAGGTGAGGAGCGGAGTTGCGCCTTCTTCACGGCGATACGTGCGGATCCTCCAGCGGCGCCAGAGCCCTCCGTGCCCCCGGCTCCAGGAGCGGCCGGAACCAGGCCCGCCGCCCCGATGGCCGGCGAACCTTGCTGAATCCCAGCGCTGTCCGCCATGATTCACACCGAACCCCCGACGGGACCCCCGGCCCGGGAAATTTTCGCTCTGCCGTCAGCTCTATTCCACAAGCGGAGGATCAGACATGGCGCTCATCCTTATTTTCAGTTTCTCACTGTAGGCCCATTTTCCTCCGCTAGGGGACTCAGATGGGATAGGCCAATTCCACTACTATTCAGAGAGGAGAGGTCACAAAATGCAACCGTTTGTAGCAAAATTTCAAGGTCAAATGTAATAGAAAAAATGTGGCTTTCTATGCAGAGCCTTATCTGAGGACACAGTGACTCCTGAATCATGTTAATTCCGTGTAATATAAAGGCATTGGGGAAATGAATACCAATAACCCTTATTTTATAGACTATATTAAAATAAATGACACATAACAAAAAATATAGAAATTTAACATTTGTTTAAACCCATGTACAAGGCATATAATCAATTTAGACATTACAGAAAAATTGTCAGGTTAAAGATCAGGTAATAATCATTTTTATTAAAACTTGAGGATTAGAGGTGGATGATAGTATATGTTTTAAGCTATAATAAACAAAAACAACAGACGAAAGTTAAGATTAAAAAAAGTCACCACGTCCATGCACACACACATACACATACACACAGCCTGATTACAATAATAAATGTTCAAATTTATTTCAGTATTTATTTGGTCATTACATAACAGTACTGTAAAATGCTTGCATTTAAATGTTTTTTTTCCGGCTGTAATTAAGTGTTCACTGCAACAGAAAAAACAAACATACAATTTACATCCTCATTATGTGTTAATTCATTTATTCAGGAATCACCATCGTGCCAGCTGATAGTTGTTACACTGTTCCTACGATATCTTCACAAGGTTACTGAGATGTTATGCAGGGGGGCAGACTGTCGCTTAATCAAACTGTTTTGTGTCCGACTCCTTTGGAGCTTTTCAAACCATCTCAGCCAAAAAAAAACAAAGAATTAGTGAAATGCAAGAAAGAGATCATGTTAAAAAATAGAAACCAAAATGTTTGGATATTATTTTTTTCCTTTGAGAAAAAGGTACAAGACAGACGACTAAATAAATGCAATTTCATCTTATTTTGTTGATAACACTACATACATTTATAAAGACCACCACTGATTATAATTTAACCATTTGTGTGAAAAAAGGAACAGCAACAAAAACCCAGATTGTAGCTGTTTTTTTCTGCTAACTGTACACATCTTTTTATGATTATCTAGACAACTCCCTAGCAAGCATTAGTCCTGTCACTGGTAAATCAAAAAAAGGTAGACTACACTGCAACACCCTATTTACAGTATATTATTTATATATTTATATTTATATATATATTTATATCACACTGGCTGTAATTATGACAAGATATATTCATGAGCATCATTAGTGCAAGGCATGAGTAAGACAGACCTGTAGAGAGAGTTATTGAGCAGATGTACTGCAGTGTGTAATGTGTATGTGTGTTTGTGTGTGTGCTCAACATACGTTCGGGAGCCCTGTAACAGACTATGTGTGTGTTTATGTACAATGATGTTTATGTCGGCGTGTGAAGGGGTGAAGTCAATGTAATGTGTGTGTTCATGTGCAAATGTGTATTGAAACACACACACACACATAAATGGGCACATGTGAGTGAGTCTATGGGTGAAATCTGTCATCAGCCAGCCAGCCCAGGCCCGGTCTGTACACGCTGACACACGGCTGTGTCTAAAGCACTTCCTAATAGAGAGAAAATGACAAATTATTACGATTCAAAAAGGTGATTATGAAGCATCTTGCTACCATTTACGAGCTTTAAGACAATCTGCAAAAACTGAATCGTCTAAAGACAGAAACCGAAACACCCGACGGAGAGATGAAAAGACTATGCATCAGGACGTTGTGTGCCTGTTGTGGAGAAGGTACTGCGTGGAGCCTGGGGGCGTTTTGCAGTGCTGCATTGGTCCTTGCAGACACTCAAGTCACAGAGTAAATACTGTGAAACATTGCACAATGCCACTTGGGATAGCGAGAAGCAGGCATGGCCCCTAAATAGAGCCTTGGGGTGGTGGTGGAGGAGAATGTACACTAGTGCGACTCTGGGTTTAGTCGGGTAAAGGGCACGGGTAACAAGGGCAGGCATCGGACTACAGTTAACAAATGTTTACTAAACTTTATGATGAAAGGGTCCCAGTGACAAGAGAGAGGCGTGGAGCTTAGGGTTCCTCTCTTGTTCCCTCATCCTCAGATTCACCAGAACACCCTCCTGTTCTCTCTGAGAGATTTTCTGTGCGACTGCAGACAAAAGGTCAAACACAGCTGTTTGTTTTTCTATTTCAGGCCATGTAAGTATACAAGTATGTGCATCCATCATTTAGACAAAATTATAGCCACCAAAAAAGAACTAAATTATCAACAAAAAGAAAAAGAACAAAAACAAGACGTGTTTTAGAAATGCAGTAGTAAAGTCTTAAGCTATCCCAGAAAAGGGAAGTGAGCACTTCCTCTAAATGAAACTCGTATCTACACATTGGAAGGCAGGGTGCACTTTAATGTCTGCGATCAATAATCTATCAATCATACTTGATAGATGTAACAAGCCGGATGGCAGAAAGGAGGACAGAATGGTTTTTAAACAGGTAGCAGCAGAAACCATGATGGGGGAAAAGAGGCGGGGCTAAGTGGAGAGCTCAGTGTGATGGTATTGACTTTGTTACTGCAAAAAGAAGAGGGGAAGGAGGAGGGGGGGTGGGGCATCTTTTCTTGATTTGCAAACGAGAGAACTGGAGATAAGAGTACAACACATTGCATTAGTAACCGCAGTGGCATTCGGGGGGGGGGCATCGGCCGCATTAGTTACTGCTATACAGGCTGGTTGGGGGTCGTTCTTCACGTTAGTTACTGCAGCACGGAGCCTTGGCCGGCTGGGCAGCTTCTGTCAGGTCCACTCCTCGGTTCCGCCCGCTGCTGGTTCCTGTGGCCTGAGGCTCACTCTTCGGCAATCTCTTTGCTGAAAGGGAGAAAAAACAAAAAGTAATCAACAATAAAAGAGACTGTAGCTTCTCATTCGCAGGGTGGGAACAACTTCCAGAACCCAACCTGAAACCTCCAGTGAACCAGAGTAAGTAAAAGCTTTTTTTATTACTCTACAAATGCACTGGAGAAATCTTTAAATGAAGTGTAAAAATTACCCACCAATAGCCATAAATATCTCATTCACATTCATAGAAGTCTTGGCTGACGTCTCCATGAAAAGTAAGCTGTTGTCGTCTGCATAGGACTGGGCGTCCTGTTAACACAACATGAACACGGTGATACATCCTCACACATGAGTGCATTCAGGGACAAAAAAAGACTATAAGGACTAATCCTGGAGTTCTGGAGTAATAACATGAACAATCCCACAATGTTTGAGTGTTTGATCTGACCTGAAAATCGACAGCTCTCTTGCTGGCGAGGTCAGCCTTGTTGCCTGACAGAGCGATGACTATATTAGGGCTAGCTTGTCTTTGCAGCTCCTTCACCCAGTTCTTTGCTCGTGCAAAGGACTCCTGCAAGATGAACAAATAGTGCCATCCGTCAATACCTTCATGTGATCAATAACATCAAAAGATATTTACTTTCTAATCAGATACTTTTATATAAACAGCTGCTTTTGAACAACAACTTGAACACTGCTTAAGTAAGGTGACTTAGAGTAAAGGTAGAAGTAGTAAGAGGGACTTAGTCAGGGCTGAACGAGCCTCGTTTGTGATGTCGTAGACGACGATGGCGGCCTGTGCTCCTCTGTAATACATGGGTGCCAAACTGTGGTAACGCTCCTGTCCTGCAGTGTCCCAGATTTCAAACTTCACTGTTGTGTCATCTAGACACACTGTCTGGGTGAGAAAGGCAGCTGAAAGAAAAAGTGTTGTTAGATCATCAATATCTTCACCAAAAGAATACTTTGACAATGAAAAATAGGTCACAGATAAATCAAAAGGAAGCAGCAGGATTTTCTTCCACATATTGTACATTTAACTTTAAGCTGAAGTGGAGAAGAGCTAGCTGTTTATAAAGTTTATGATTGTGTAACTCTTGTCTAACTTCCACTTTACACACTTGGCAGTGATCTCATCGCCAAAATAAAATGGCTAACTTCTGGAAATTATTTTTACTTTAGAGTTCTTAAAAATGTAAATTTAAGTGTCTGACTTGACCACAGCAAAGCACCCAATCGGCTGTGAGGAGGTGCACCTGATTCGACTCTCGCAACATTGAGTAACCACACGATCAAAGCAAAAATGAAGACACAAACAAACCCATTTGATCTTCAACCAACTGGCAGCTCATGAGAAATGAGCCCGCTCTCTTGTTATGAAGCTCACCTCCTATTGTGCTCTCCTGGAATTCATGGAACTGACCCTTGACGAAACGGAGCACTAAGCTGGACTTCCCTACAGCAGACTCCCCCAACAGCACCAGCTTGAACTGACAGATCTTGTTCCCTGCATTGGGTCCGTTGGGTCTCGTAGCTCCTCCCCGATTGGCCATGACCTAGTCAGATCCGCTGGTGTCCTGTGGGCCAAACCAACTATCAGGACTTCTGCTGGAAGAGGGCAAGAGAGGAAACGGGTTAACTAATGAACGAGTAACATGGTGCTTAACATTTCTCAGAAGAACCATAACAAAGAATATCCTCTTTGAAAGAAATGTGGTCCAGCATTTCGTGCAAACTGTGGAATTTTCAAAAGCATTTTTAAGCCGTCAACAATTACTCAAATAAGCTGCTTTTCCTTTGCTTGTATAAGGGACTGTATTTGATCTAAAATAGAACTAAATATTTGGTTTCAAATTTGACATGTTAGTGAGAGTTACAGTAATACTATGTGCAAACTGTGTGAAAAACACAACCTACTGACAGTCATCGTTTTGTGCGGGCAGTTTGGGATTTTTTTAAAGATTCAATCTCATCTCGATCTCTGTTTTGATCTCTTTGTTGGCCCCTTTGGCGATAAACGGTACTTGCAGGAGGACACTTCCCAATTTAACCAGATGTCTACAGCTGGCTCCCTTTGTTGTTATGGTGGTAACTCTTGATTTACCTCGCTGACGGTCGCTTTGCTTTTTAGACTGTTTGCCTTCATCTGAGCGTCGAATTTGTTTCTTTTTCTTTGGATGTTCACTTATTTTTGAAGTTGTATCTGTAGTCATCGATCTTTTCTTTGTTTATTCAGCCATAGTAGATTACTGTTCACTCGCAATGCTCGTAGAGACCGGAAAAGCAGCCGCTTAGCTCCGCCTACCCTCTCTGGCAGACCCACCACTGCTGGGTGATGGAAAACGCGTAACTAACCGGGCGCCGCTTGTGATGTTTTTCCACGAATGTCACCACAGAGACCCAGTTCGTGAGTCCGCAAATGCAAAGGTTTACATCAGTGGGCCATAGGCTCGATTACCACTATGTTATATCATTCTGCAATAGATAGTGACTTCACTATCTATCTATTTATTAGCATGAAAATCTTCAGGATTATACCTTTAAGTAACATTTAAAGGGATTTTAAATATTCAACTTGCCAAAGGTCAGGTGTTAAATATGCATTTAAATAAACTCTTTACACTTGTAAAAAAGTATCAAGACTAATCTACTTTAATGTAAGCGAAGAATAGTGTAACACAACAACTGTGTAAATACAAGTTAATGTTTAAGCCGTTATCTTTTACTGAATTATCTTAAAGAACAACTATTCAATTAATCGTTACAGCTCCAGACAGAACATGCACTGTAGTTGGAGACGCTCTGAGTTATCAACACATAGCGATTGTCAGGTCCCATAAATCCCTGACTGACAATGCCAAGCAAGTCAATGCATGACACAGCCAATCCGTTTAAATTGGTGCATTTTACACGCAGATTTGCACATGTCAAAATCAAGCCTAAACCCAGCAGTATCACACACTTCACAAGTTCACAAGTGTAGCAGATGCTAATTCAACAGCAAAACTTCTACAACAAGAATTCTGTTTTTTCTGTTAATACATTTACACTGAAATGAACCATATAATGTATTATAATGTTAATTCAACGTAATATGTACAATTGTGTATACAACAATTTAATTTAAACTATTTTAAAGTCATTTAAATACAGAAATCGACTCTATGTCAAAGACACTTCAGACATGCTCAACCTCCTTTAAAAATAAAAGGTAAAAATAGCTGACGCTTTTTTCCCCCACAGTTACAAACTCAGTGATCATGAAAGAGTTACCGAAAGCCCACCAAAACCACATACAGTATCAGAAAGCAAAGGAAGCCTTGTTGAGAACCACAACAAGAGTTTCGAGCGTTTCTCCCACCCACATTACCAGAGCGTGTTAAAACTGCAAGGACCTCCGGATAAATACATGCCATGCATTTCTTTGTAATTTATTTAGGATTGAACTGCTGACAACTTTGAATACAACAGATGACTGTTGTCAGGAGATAATCACAGTCTATGTCCGACTTTGGAGGAAGAATTTATCCTGAGCCTGTTCTCTGGAATCTTATCCCTCGCCACAAAAATGACTATTATGACTTTCAGAGTGCGTCCCACACCAACTCTTATCCAGGAGACAGATATGATCCCTGCTGACAAAAACACTGACGCCATATTATACTCACATACTCACTCTAATGCAATATGGTAAAATAGCTCTGAAAAAACCCAACTACCTCTGTAAAGATCACACGTTTGATGATTTTGTCTTAGGGTGAACAATTAGTAGCAGTATAGTATAGTATTGAATGGTATCATTGTATTTATATATACAAGCAAAGAGAGGCCTTGCCCCCTGTGGTGTTTAGAAAGTGTCAGTCAGCTTACATGTTATCTCTTGTTCATATATTAAGAGAGCAATTTATATACAGCAAATTTCACTTAATTATGGTGCAAAATCAACGGCTCTGCTGATTTAACATCAAAATAAAGAGGGATTTAACTCACAAAACGGTGCAACTGTGAAAAACAGCAACTGCGTTTACTCAGACTCATGAAGGGACTGTCAACAAACGATCAGCGCAGCAATGCTCACAACATATCTAGATTAGACTGTCGCTAGTTGACTGTAAACACAGCTGCTCGTCTTAGCTGTGGCTATGTATCTGTTTTGATTTTAAGGGGGGGACGCCATTTTCCAAATTGTTTTTGTTGTCTAGCGAGTTAGCTTACTTGCTGTTAGCTAACCTTAGCTTCCTAACTGGCTGGTGCAGTTAGCCTCCCAACCACTTAATGAAAAGCACATAAAACCGACAGGCTTTTACGTGACAATGGTAACACGATGGGTTAACAAGCTAGTTCCTGTATTGCTATGTATAGTTGTCAGTTTGAAATACTGTGCAGTACGCATTATGTTATTTAAAAGGGAGTAGCCAAACCTTTAATTAACAAACACAAACGTTAGCTTGCAAGTATTGTTAGCATTCCACCCACTGACCTGATTCCACCCATGTAGCTGTTAGCTCTCACAAAGTCAACTGTAGCCTGTCATGCAGCTCGCTACACCAGACGCTTACTAATGACAGCACAGCAGCCTAGGAGAGGTACAGCTGGACTCGGTGAGACATGACAAAGGCCTGCATTTATGTATTCCCTTCGCTATCAAACATCACCGACATTAGCTACTCAGCTAGCGACAGCGCTAGCTAACAGCAGTCCCCGATGACAACTGAGCAAACGTTAGCGTTAGCCAGTCAGCCAGCTGGAAACCTCAACCTGTCGATGCATGTCAAGTACGCTACCTGAAAGCCAGACGATGTTTTGAACTTGAAATACCACGGCTGTAATATTTACACACGGAGCCCGGGACACTATGGTGAGATGGTATTAGGGAACCAAGAAAATAATTTCAACAATCCCGTCACGTCTCCTCCTTTCTTTCTTCTCGCAACTTCCCCTCAGAACCAAAACACAAACAAGCTCTTCCGCCCCGCGTGCCACGTCACACCCTCTGGTCACACCGCACGTCTGCCCTCTAGAAATGAGTTTCTCGCCAATTAGCACCCAATAAAATCAAATATCTTTAATGGTAATAAAAGTTTATGTAACAATACGAGTACATAAAACTTATCATATTTCATATTTGCTTTGTTAGTTTATTATCACTCGTCTAATATTTGCATTTACGTTTTGAATAATTTGCAGTCATAAATTCTGATTATATCACCATGGGCGCATTTTAAATTTATAAATACATGAGACAATATTAGAAATATTTAGTTTTTTGTCTCTTTCATCGAATCATTTTTTCATATCTGAACAATAAAAGTATCCATTATCTTAAGGGGGAAAAAAAATCTACGTGAGAAAATAAATAAATAACAAACAAAAAAACCCAACAAACAGCTAATATTCTCTAAAGGTTCCCTCAAAGTTTCCACTAAGTTATTAGCTTTGATGCTCCTTTAAAGATTGTACTGCAAATGACACCCTGAAATTTCCATAAAATTTTTTATGTGTAAAATATTAACAGAAACTCTTGGGAGCATTAATTTGGGGTGACCTGACGGGATTCTAGAAATATCTTTAGCAAGCATTGTTATCTTGTGGTAAAAACGTTATCGTTTGGGAGAAAGATTGTATCTTTGGGGAACAAGATATAATGTTGTGGGAACAATTTTTTGTGGGTACAAATTAATTATGGGTGCCCTGAATCAAGAACCGAATGCGTTCCCTCTCTGTATTAAGATCAGATCTTGCTCGAAATGTTACACACGGGTTCAGTAGATGTTATTGCAAATGGAAAGGTTGATAAGAATCTGTACACTCACCTGACAGCCTGGCTGCTATGACATGATTGAACTGTAGTAACAACGAGCCACCAGGTGGCGGTATGACACAACAACATTGGCTGTTAAGTGAGGCGAAGAAGAAGAAAGCTCCGCCCTGTTCCCTCGTTTCTTCCGGATAAGGCCATACAAACCATGCATGTACATCCATGATATCGGCACATTTCTTTTATTGTGGAGTTCCTATATTTATCTCTTTTCCCTGATGTGGAGTACAGGGACGTTTTAACACTTTGTTTATCTAACGGCTGTCATATATCACACTAAAAGAAAACCAACGAAGCAACTAAACAACATCCAGTCATGGAGGGAGAGACAGTGGAGACACCAGAGGAGCAGCTGGCAAAGCAGCATCGCAAGGAAAAGAAAGATATGCAAGGTAGCTAATGTATAACACACCTCTTTTCAGCATTTTTTTCTTTGCAGTCAAAATGTAGTCATTGCAGTTTGCTTGCAGCTCTTTTGTTGTTTTACGTCTTGGAATTTAGCCTAAGCTAGCTACTAGCAAGCAAAATAGAAAATACTATAACTATAATAACTGTGTTATTATTCTAAGCTTTTTTAAATGGTCCCTAATACAATACAATACAATACCCTATTGTAGTTTTAGGTGTACAATTTACATAAAAACCGAGGGCAGAAAAACTGCTGCTGCACTGATCTATAAGGGGGGGAAAAACTGTTCAGCTTATTATCATTGTAGCCGTAATTCTCTCACATTCTGTTTCATTTTCAGCTCAAATCCAGAGTATGAAAAATGCAGTTCCCAAAAATGACAAGAAACGACGGAAACAGATGACAGAAGAGATTGCCAAATTGGAGGCTGATCTCAGCCAGAAACATGAGGAGGAATGCAAGCAACTTCAGTCTACAGCTGGCACAAAGGTAAATGTCTGCATTCAGATTATTGTTAAATCTCATCACTACCTTTTTCATTTCAATCCCTTTATAATTTATTGTACAAGAGGTATTGTTATAACACATTAGAATATGTACAGAATGCATTCTCTAACGTTATCGTCTCACTGTCCATGCTGGCATGAGGTCTGTTTATTACTCAAACATCCAATTGCCACATAATTAAAGATCTCCTCATCCAATCTCACAAGGTGGAGGAGGTGTTGAATGGAGTGGAGAACCTGAAGGTGGAAGCTGAAGAAGAAGAGGTCACTCAGCCTCGTCTCACCAAGGCCCAGAAGAGAAGGGTGAGGAACAGGTTTCACATCAAATAAGACAGTTTAAGTGCTGTTTGTTATTGCCCAGAGCAGTGTAACTGTTTATTGACATAGTCAGTGTACAATGTTAGAGGCAACCTTCAGGGTTATTATCATCATCCCTATTTCTTAGAATTCTAAAAATCGAAATCTAAAGCACAAAACACACAGTTTTAATAATAACTAACTTACTGATAATGAATATTGGTTATTCCCTAAGATTTTATTTTTAATTTATGCATCATCTGTGTTTGCTCTCCTTTTTGAATTTGTTTCAATCATGGTTGCAACTATTCATTAAAAAATATTTAAATAATCCTCTCCAGGACAAGAAGGCCGCCCAGGAGAAGGAGCGGGAGAGCCGGATTGCAGAGGCAGAGGTGGAAAACCTGCAGGGTGTGAGGCACCAGGAGGGTTTGATGCTGGCTCAGAAACTCGCCCAGCAACAGCTTCAGATCAAAGAAATATCCTCTGATGGACACTGCATGTACCGCGCCGTTGAAGATCAGCTGGCACAGCGATCAAAGGTACACATTGTTGTCATAGCTCTAGCAGAAATGTAATAGGTGCTCTGTCCTCTCTGAAAACTTGAATACACAGAGAGTACATTTTCTCTTCTGCTTCACTCTAGTTAGTCATGAGTGTGAAAGAACTGCGGTCCCGTACCGCAGAGCACATGAGAAGCCATGCTGACGACTTCCTGCCTTTCCTCACCAACCCCAACACCGGTGACATGTTCACAACAGGTAACACTTTTGTGTTTGCCTTCATTAGAAGGTTATTGTGTACGTAAGGTAATGATGTTTAAGTGTTTGTGTGCTTCTTTTCCAGATGAGTTTGAGAAATACTGCAGTGAGGTGGAGCACACAGCAGCCTGGGGCGGACAGCTCGAAGTGAGTTGATAGAGTTTAGAAACAGATGCTGCATCTGTGCTGTCGCTTTGTGTACTAACTCCTTCTCTTTTTCATGTCTCATCCCTACCAGCTGCGAGCTTTGACTCAAGTGCTTCAGTTGCCAATAGAAGTGATTCAGGCTAATTCCTCAACTATAAAGATTGGGGAGGAGTTTGATAGCAATCCTGTCACTCTTGTGTAAGTACTGTGTATGTTTTGGTATGTTTGTTAGCAGTGGTTCTCAACTGGTCTAGCCTCAGGACCCTCCGCCTCCTTAGTGACAAATCGCGACCCAAATTTCAGACATTTGTCAACCACTCAGATTTATTTAATAAAAAATGTTGTTTTTACCTGAGATGGAATGAAACATCACAGTATGTCAGCTTCACAAAACATTACAGTATAAAGGTCAACCAAAATGACCAGATGGTAGCAGTGCGAGGAAAATATTCCCTCTACAATTCATTCGGTTTGCAGCCTTTTGTCAGCAGAAATAAACTGCAACATAAATGCAACCACTGTAGGGGTTTATCAAGTTTCAAGAATGTAACTGTAGCTGGGATCACCCAATCAGTGGATAGAGTGTGAATAAACTACACTACTACTGCACACAAGTTATAGGAAACACATGTCATGCCAATGTGCCGAATATTGCTAAGTGCTACTCATGGTGATTCATGTTGGGCCTCTCTTTAAATAACATAACAAAGAGTCGGTCTAGACCTGCTCTTTTTGTGAAGTGTGATCTGGCGCTATACAAATAAATTTGAAATTTGAAATTTGACATGTCCTTCAAAATAAAAGCGCAGCACACATTTCTTTTTCAAGCACACTTTCACAACCCACTGAAAACAGCTCAGTGACCCATTTTTGGGTCCCGACCCACCAGTTGAGAACCATGGTTTGTTAGGGTTCAAGTTGTATTAGCTTTGTTGTTTTACATATGCTTTATGCAGTAAAAGCAGTACAAAATAAATTGCAACAAAATACAGAGCTGAAAACATTTAGACATTACAGCTGTATTAAATACAGCTGAACGCTTCTATGACAGGCAGGCAGATATATTTATTGCAGCTTTGAACTTCTGCAAGTTTAAATATAATTTGTAATAATGTTAAATAAAGAGGCTAAAAAAAGACTCCTTTCATAGATTACGCTGCTGCTCTCATCAGTTAAGATCAATTTAAGTACTTGATATTCCAAACATCTGCAGTGCATGTTCATAAGGGACATATTAAAGGTCTTCATCTAACTGCATTCAGATGTTAAGAATGATTAAGAATCAGCTACAGACAGGCAAACTTGTATGGTTCTAATCTATGCATAAACTATATTAAATTAAAGTTTCTGAAAAGGTTCTAAACATGTTTTCTCATTGTTTGCAGCTACATGCGTCATGCCTACGGACTAGGAGAGCACTATAATTCAGTGGAGCGGCTAAAGGACCCGGTCAATGCAGAGGACAGCTGAGAGACAGACGAGTCATAGTGTGACATAAACCAGTGTGTGTAATAAAAAGAGTGTTGGAAGCACTCACACTAAGGGCCCCTAAATACAAATGTATTTGGAAAGAGCCCACCCCCTTGGAGACATGGATGTTTTCAGAATGGGTTAAATGCATAACGTTACTTACTGTTCAGAGGTGGAAACGATATCAGTGGGGAGAGAAATCTAATCGTCACTATTGTGCTGATGAAAATATCATAATAAAGAAATGAAACTTCCCCAGTCTGTCCCAGTGCTCCCCAGGGTTCTTTTCATCCCCTGTTTAGGTTAGAGATATTGAAATTCATCATTTTAATCCAAGCAGAATTGAGAATGTAAACAGAGTTATCCGGTGGGATGTTGAACTTCTTAGTGTTCCTGGAATGAACTGAATTATTAAACTTGTAAATCATATCAGTGTTACATAAACACATACAATGCAATAAGGTATGTCAGTGCTTTATTTTCAGTATTTCTAATGAAGAAAAAAACAATTCAATTGATTTTTTCCCATTCAATCATATACTTTTTGAATTGAGATTATTAAAGACATCCATATTATTTCTTTCACTTTATGTGATCATCAAGAGGCATATGCACATCTGCTGCTCTGGGCAGGAAAGATGAAGACATACTGTGATCTGATATTCCATGTGCACACCTTGTCTTTTTACATTAAGTAAGTTCAAGTTGTCAGTTTTATACAGTAAAATAGTTTAAGACATACTCAATATGTCTAACTGGTATACACATTTTTAATATCAAACACTCACTACCTTTTATTTTGTAATTAATGTTTTAAAATGCTAGTAGTTGAAAGTAGCCATATGCATTTATTTAGTACATTAATGTACTGTAAATACAAGTTTTAGCACTTCTACTTTACTTGAGTATTTTTTGAGCTAGATATTTTATTTTACTGTATTGTTTGTTAGCTTAAACATCCAAAACACGTTTAGAAAATACAACTTATTACAATCGATAGGCAGCCGATACACTATAATGTAGGAATACATTTTATGCAGCTCAAAGATTTGTAATCATTTTAAATAGTTGTGTTTTTCATGTTTTTATACTAGTGTTAAAGCAAGCAAAGACCAATGAAATGGCTCCCTCAATTCTTTGTGCCGTTTTGTCGCGCCACATTATCACTTGTGAATTAGTTTTTCACTGCGTGAGAAAATTGACTTGTGGCGTGAGAGCATGTGAAAGTGTCGACTGTGTGAGTGTCACTGTCGATGCGTGAGAGTTGCCAGCCCTGCGCTTAGCTGTTGTTTCAGAACACTTGACAGCACTGTTTGTTGACGTGTTTAAAAACACACATCAGTAGCAAGAGAGAGTACTGGAGTTTTCCTGGTATGTAGCCTTTCTATTGAAGTAGCTGGTGCCCCACCAATTTCTTACATATAAAAACGCCACATCTTATATCTGATCTGAACAACACTTATTAAGGAGGTATCTGTATTATGAGTACTTTACCAAGTGCATTTTTTCCATATTAATTGTGTGGGGTTTATTTGTAATACATTCAGACAGTAAAGGAGCTCATACATTTGTCAACAACCTTAAGCACGTGGAAACACTCTGCTATACCCAGCTGTCACCACTAGGGGCCGCTGCTGCCTGACAGCCGATCTTCATTGACAAGCCAAAAAGCGTCTTGTCGCCATGGAAACGTGAACTTGAACTTTTTTTCTGCAAATGGCCGAGTCCGTGGTCAGAGCATTTTACGGCAATGCAACTTCTTTAAATTTGAGTTCAAAGAAAATAAAGGACGTTCCCGAGTGTGTTACCGCTTTAACAAACCTGTCAGTTCTCCTGCTGAACAACAACTCCATCAGCTTCCTGCCTGCCGAGCTGCTCTCTCTGCAACACGTGAGTCTGCCTCGATTTTATACTCCCAGCTCATCTGTTTGACTGGAAAACTTCCAAAATAAATCTTTAAATGTTTTACACACCACGCAGATTTGTGATTAAATATTTTTCTTTATGCGACGCCTGCAAGCTGTCTGAGCTGAATTTGGGAAATAATGCCTTGAAGGAGGTCCCCGCTGTTTTGGGCCATCTGGAGTCCTTGAAGAAGCTGTATCTGTTCAGCAACCAAATCAGAGCAGTGCCACCTGAGGTGATAGGTATGTTCTCACTGTTTTGCACGATTTATTAAAAACAAAAAGCTAAAATTAACCCCTTTATTGTCGTATTAATGCTTCACAGGTGGCTTCAAAAACCTTGTTGTGCTCAATCTGAACCACAACCAGATTCAAAGACTTCCAGCTGAGATTAAAGGGTATCAAATATCTTTATCCCTGCAGTGATTCTCTTATTAATATTAATACATTTTCTTACACAAAGAAAGCTGAAATTATGTGTTTTTATGACCATCTTTTGCATCAGCTTGAAGAGTCTTCAACATCTCAGTGTGCTGGACAATAAGCTGGAGGAGCTCCCTGCTGAGTTGGGTCATCTCACCAGGTTGTCTGTGATAAACCTGACTTCCAACAATCTGTCTCAGCTACCTCAGCAGCTGTACCAGTGTAAAGGCCTAACCAAGCTGCATGTAGCCAGAAACAAGCTGAGCAGCCTGCCAGAGGTGGGTGTTCATAGATGTAATTTCAATATACTCACGTTAAGTTATACTGCTGTGTTTGTCTTTGAACCTCATAAACAGGAAGTGTTTGAGTGCATACTTTTTCAATGCAGCAGATACATAACCATCACTTATATTTCATCCAGGGAATCGTGGCACTGACAAAACTGCAAGTTCTCGATGTGGCTGGTAACAAGTTGTCCATGTTTCCTGTTGAGGTACAGTATCCAGTATTACATAATTAAGGAGCACAATTAAATGCTATCGTGAAATCTAAAGTATGGACTCACAACTTCACTGTGTGACTCATGACTTTGTGTAGTTTCACCAGCTGCACCTGAAAGAGCTTTATTTTGAAGGCAACCGGTTTGTTCGCTGTGAGGCGATGTCGTCAGTGCAGGAAGCAGAGGTGCTAACGTTAAAGGTAAAGTACAACAGACAGCACTACAGACAGACAACACCTATTTATCATGAATGGTGTAAAATACTCATAAAATGGCTGTTGTTGTTTTGGTCTGTTACATCTTTGTTTCCCAGGAGCTGGGTGCCAGGTTTGTCCTGCAGGAGGACAGGAACAGGTCCTCTCTGGTCCACAGGATGCTTACCCACTACCCGTCACTGACTGACCTGTTGTCCAGCAGCAGCTGTTGTGCGATCTGCCTGGGCCCCTTCCTCACCACCTGGCTGGAGTGTGTGCATTTCATCAGTCTGAAGAAGGTGTGTAAAGATGTCCTTAAAGATTCTGATTTAAACAATAAGAATTTATTATGGCACGTCAAGCATATATAACTCAGCCGTAAAGGGGCATGCATTACTAGCATTAGTCATACATCACCGGAATAGGATAAGGCTCATGTAATAAAATGTGTTCTTTTGTGTTACAGGACATGAAAATGAAGAGCTCGCTGACTATTCCAGTGCGTGCTCTTCTCTGTTCATACAAGTGCTTTAACACAGATGGACACTCCTTCTATGGTGTTGCTTCAAGATAAATACAAGCTCATTAAAAAGGTACTGTGCATTTACACAACCACTTTTCAATCTCTTTTTTCCAACTAAAATTGTGGACACCGTTCTGAACCAAAACAATTTTAGCATTTCTAGGGCGCCGGTTTAGCTCAGTGGTTAAACCGTGCATCCCATATACAGAGGCGACAGTCCTCGATGCGGCGGCCCCGGGTTCGACTCCCACCCTCGGCTTCCCTGTCATCCCCACCCTCTCTTCCCCTGTTTCCGCCACTATCCACTGTCCTCTCTCTTCAAATAAAGGAATAAAAGGCCAAAAAAATAATTATAAAACACATAAATACAATTCATTTCTGACTGCAGCTACAGATATGTACACAAGTAGATGATTTCCAGTATACAGAGGTGTGCTTTAAATGCCTCACAGATCTCATTTGACTCTGTGGTCACTAGGTGGCGTCAAATGAACATCGAAAACTGTTCATCCCTTTGGACCCAGTTTTAATGCTTTTATTAGATGCTGCAGTTGATAAACTGAAGTATATTTACACTTTGAGGCAACCACGATTCACAGTGATCGAATAAACATTGCAAAGGCTGGATAACAGCTCTACTCAGGGTGACTTTATTTACTACTGTGTACTTATGTAGCACTTACACATACCATTCCCCATCTCAATCGTATCGATGAGGGAAGGCTAAAAAGTAAACATTTCTTAGTATAATATAAATATAATTTAATCCTCAAAAATGATCATAAAGTTTTGTTTTGGTAGGAAAACTTTGGGATTTTTTGCAGGAATTTTTTTAAAAGACTGCATCAGTTCTGGCTCAGTGTCCCCTTTAGAACGAGTAAAGTCACACATCGCTGACAAACTTTAATTAATACCAGAATAAAAAAATGCTAATATATATTTTTGTTACACATATGTAGGGAGGTTTTAGATCTAGTGAGATCTTATATCTGTCATCAGGGCTCAAGCTGTACTGAGACTCCATCACTGCCCCGTCTCTATCTCCACCTCCAGCCAGTGGCATCTGCTCCAACCTGCCAGACAACAGAGAGATAGAGAGAGGGAGGGAGGGAGGGAGAACTTCATTTCTAGCAAATTAATTTCCCATCCACGCCTCCAGAGCTTGCTCGCTCGTTCACTAGCTGCTGCGGCCGCTGCTGCGTGTGTCTACTGAGTCGGAGCCTCATGCATAAGGCATCAGGTTTAATTGCAAACCCAGAAACTAATGACTTTGGACTGGTTAACAGCAGGGGAGCCATACATCTCGAGCAAACTGAATGAAAAATCAGCTCGGAGGAGAGAAAAAAAGGAGCCGAGCCCCTAATTGATGAATAATTGAAGCGGCGAGCTACAGGGCATAATTGTGACATTTTGTTTCAATCAATTTCCAAGTGGTGTGGGCGAAAGTGCACTTAAAGGGAAAAGGCAATGACAAAGAATGAGAGAGAAAAGGAGAGACAGAGAGAGCGGTCGCTGATGGAAATGGACATCAGGTCTTCGGTCATTGCATTGACATTTTCTAGGGCAGAAAAACAGACTCATTCAAACAAAAAAAAAAGTATTTTCTCTCTATCTCCATCTCACTTTGTAGGTTTAACTCCTGTTATGCCACTGTCAGGTCACCTTATCCCTCCCAGCCAATGGAGCCATATTCATTCAAAGCCATTTAATATGTTCATTTTCACTCACCTTATTTGTTTAAAAAATCCTTTTCAAAGCTGCTGTCGAGTTTATTTCTGTTTACATGGTTTTCTGTATGTTTTTAAAGCAAAACCTTAATTCCTTTTCCAGGCAGCTTACTTAGTTTTCTGACATAGTGTGGGGGCAGTGGGCCAAGCCGACCAGTGCTGTGGAACTAAACATCTCACTATGTGTCGTGGCCTCGTTGGTGTTAGGTGAACAGAGCCTCGGGCAGACAAAGAGCAACAGTCAGGGTCACGGAGCCACGATGCATTGGCCTTACGTAGAATGATATTTATTGATATTTAAGTATTCTACAAAGTGCATTTACAATACGAAGAACATCAATGCTCCACCTAAAAACAGAAACCATGTAATGCCATTTCCAATATTTGAGAATTCAGGATTTAACAGCTGCACTAACTCCCAACCGAGTAGGTACTGTATAAGATCCAACATGTTTACATTTTAATAAACGAACTTATTTACTTTTTGCAGAGAACTGGATGATACGTCTTTCTTCTGTACAGTAATTGTGAAACATGACTCAGCAGCCGTTTAGCTTAGCGTGGCGCAAAGAAACGAAAGGAAATAGAGGGAAAATTGAGGGAAAACAGGAAAAACAAGCTACTACTAACCGGCTACTGTCTATAGGTTCTTAATTAACGTACAAACTTGATAGTGGTATCAATCTTTTGGAAAACATACTTTACTTTTTGCAGAGAATTGGATGAAAAGGTTAATATGCCTCTCTTCTGTACAGTAATTGTGAAACATGACTCAGCAGCCGCTTAGCGTAGCGCAGTGCAAAGGAACGGAAGAAAATCGAGGGAAAACAGGAAAAACAACAAGCTTTAGAGGTTGCTATCAGCACTCAAATAACTACTAAGTGTCTGTGTAATTATTTGTACGTATTAAAGATACAATATGCAAGGTTTTAATGAGTGGATTTTAAAGGTACCAGTAGAGAGATTTTGTTACCTCTCACACTGCTAGGCTAGCTGTCTCCCCCTGTTTACAGACTTTGTACTTAGCTAATCTAAGCTAACTGGCTGCTGTCTATAGGTTCTTTAATGTACAAACTTGACAGTGGTATCAATCTTTTGGAAAACACACTTATTTACTTTTTGCCCAGAATTGGATGAGGCGGCTGATTCGTCTCTCTTCTGTACAGTAATTGTGAAACATGAGTCAGCAGCCATTTAGCTTAGTGTAGCATGACGACAGGAAGTAGAGGGAAAACAGGAACAACAACTAGCTTTACAGGTTATGATCAAACGTCTGTGATTTTTTTGTATGCACTAAAGACACAATATGTAAGGTGTTAATGAGTGAACTTTAGAGGTATCAGTGGAGATTTTGTTATCACGCACAGTGCTAGGCTAGCTGTCTCCGCCTGTTTCCAGTCTTTGTACTTAGCTAATCTAAGCTAACTGGCTACTGTCTATAGGTTCTTATTTAACGTACAGACTTGGTAGTGGTATCTTCTTACCAAAGTCAAGTAAAATCATTTTACCTCCTGGTTACACCACTACAGACTTTGCTCTCCTGCCTCTGGCAGTGGAAGAAAGCTGTATGTTCACACATTTACATTCAAACTTAAGACTTAATTAAATTCCTTAGCTTACACAGACACCGTTTTGTTCAAGGGTGAGTAATAAATTATGTAAACTAAATCTCTACCAGATTTACATAACGCCCTCACAATTCCAACTTGTTTTGTAGAGGCGTTTATGAACATAGCTAATAAATAGGTCACTCCATTCTGCTGGCACCACATTAATGGGTGAAAGGCCATCAGCACGTGCCTCCTTGAACGCAGCAGATGTTGGGTCCTGAAGCAGTGGAGCAGCGGCAGCAGCAGCGCCACTAGCTCTGCAGCCTCGGGACTCGTCTGTAGTCTGTCTGGTGTCTGGTGTTTAGGCTCTATGCATGTATTCACACACGCTTCTTTAACACACCGCATCAAAGCAAATACAATCACTCCACCCACCCTGCATTGATGACACATCATCAAGACAATTTTACCCCCTTTGCTTTGTTTTCATCATCACAAAACACATAGTTTCACCCCCACGTGTGCGCACATCACTGAGCTGTCCCTTATGATTGCCGTATTCACAGAGCCCTGTGTGTTTTTTTTGCTCTGAATAATTCTAAAACCACGCGCAGCTTGATTGACGTCTATGCAAATGAGGAGGTTGCATCCTCAAAGGAGACACCATACGGATGGGAGCAGCACACTGACGAGAGGCGTCCACAAAAGGCGCTTGTAAATTCCTGACATGCCTAGCATATGTTAATGAGCCATTCTCTCGCTCTGATATAATTACTACGAGGGGATATTGCCTTTGGTGAAAATATCTGTCTCGCATGGCGCGGCCACCTCACGGGGGTGAAAGGAAGTAAAGAATGATAAAGTAGCGGGCGCATAAATTCTCATTTACCATGCTCGGAGGTAAAGAGAGTGATGTTGGCAAATTCACTCAGGATGATATATTGGGGGGAAGGCACCTGGGGTTCATTACATACCTCCTTTGTTAAAGCGCTTTCTGCAGTCGTGTAGCGTTTGTTAGGGGGTATTTAGGCTGTCTTGTCATTTGGAGCACTTACTTAGGATGTCTTTGGTGGAGCCTATGACTGCTGGAGCTCGCATTGCATCATGGGTCTACAAAGGGAAGTGATATGTGAGCTAAAAACAGAATAAAGGATGCTGGATGCTTTTATTGTAATGGATATGATGAAAATGTTTGCTGCTGAAGGTCACATGCAGCCTTCTTTTTATACTTTGGTTTCCTTGTTTTGTTGTCTCTGCTTATGGTTTGATATCGTTTGCATGGTGGTTGTATGTGAATCAGTCCATCATCCATCCAGCCATCCATCATCTATGCTGCTTATGCTGTTCAGGGTGGGCTGGAGCCGATCCTAGCTGTCATTGGGCGAGAGGCGGAGTACAGCTTAGAATGATTGCCAATCAATCATACATTCAGACTCACATTCACACCTACAGGAAATCTTGGGGTCACCAATAAACCCACGCATGCACGGGGAGAACATGCACACATGGTCGGACCGACATTTACTCGCGCCAAATTAAAAGTTATCTTATGGAAAAAGAAGGAGAGTCTGGAGTGCTCCGAAGTTCAGAGTGTTGTCAAGGCGGTCTTTGGTGGTGAAGACAGACATTCAAAAAGGCACTTTTCTGGAAAAAAGTAAAAAAGCCTTTATTCAATTGGCTATTTTATCATGGAAATGCTCAAAACATTGACAAGTAATGTTAAAAAAAAAACAAGCTGAGTTACAGCCCACGTGTAGCGGCACAAACAGCCTCCTTCAGGGTGTGTATCTTATGACACTTTACATCTAGACCGTACTTTGTGATACTATTCGCAGAGACCCAACAATAAACCGCAATGAGAAAATAATATGCAACAGTCACAAAGAAAAACTTCCATTGAAACATTGAGAAAACCCAGATTCACTGGTGAGCAGTCATCTGCCACAATACAGTATGATCGTGCGAGACGAGAGAGCACATAACCTCCGGGGAAGATACAAAGTTAGTAACATGCATTTAAGGCACATAATTCCACAGTTTCTTAGTATTATGCTTAAACAACTTTGTGTACTTGGTTTCAGTGACCACAATCAAGCATGACATCCCTACTGCAACACTCTGTGCAGCATGTTTAGTCATTTCTCAGAGATCCATCAGAGCCATGATTGCGGCCCTCACCCCTGATGAATGATTTGACACCGGCTCACCCTGATTCCTCCTCTCCTCTCCTCGGGGCAGCAGCAGAGGTGCTATTAAAAACCAGCAGCATTGATTGCTGAATTAGGGGCCTTGTGACCGGAGAGAGTGGAAAAAAACAGGCATTCGATAGTGAGCGGTAGGTTGTGTCATCTCCAGGAGTGTGCACCACTCCAATCAGTGGAATCTATTGTCGTGCATCGCTGCCCGTGACAGATCTTGGTATCGAGCCACTGGCAGAGGACCAGGGTATTGTCTGCTTGACGGCTGCACAATCAATCCTGTTGTGTTTATAATATCTCTGCGCACTAGGGGGCAGTGTGATTCTCTGCTGGCTCCCTGTGCAGATGAGGAAAGGAGATGCACTGATGCACAGCGACGCTGAGACATGCCTGATGAATCTGAGAGATAGAGCAGCTAATAAAAACAAGAACAATGAGCCGTTATTGGAATTCAAAGCTTAATTGAAATCTAAGAATCCGATCAGAGTGTGCGCGACTGTGAAGTCTAAAAAGTGCAGCCACATGTGAGAGAAGGTGAACGTTTGCTTGCACTCATCGATGCATATCAATAGAAGAAGAGATGGCACAGACACCAGATGTACAAGACAATAACTGTTCTATCTTTTCATCAGAATCCGACAAAAGAACACCCTTGATTCAGATCAGAAGGTGGGAAAATGGATTGAAGTGCACTAGACTATAAAAAGATGCCACAAAGATGTAGCAGTCTAATAACCCTGCTTCCTTTTATTCCTTTTCCTTGTTTTCACTTTATAATATATTATATAAATAACAGTGGAAATACAAGCAAGTAAACTGTGCGTCCTTTGAGGTTAGGAGGAAGCGATGCCATTACTGAGCCGGTCCTCATTAGAGGAGTTTCAGGCCAGCACCCCGTCTCTGGCAGTTCTGGGTTAGTAGCCTGAACCACACTGCGAAAAAAACCAACCCACCATTACTACGATGCATTTGCGGAAATAAGACAAGAACACTGCTGGGACTTCAAAAGAACAAATGCATCTTTAATCTTGAGTGTCTTTGAATGTCGTCGTCGGGTTTGGTAATGACAGGAAGCAGAAAGGGACGAAGAATCTGTGTTCCTGTTTGTTCCTGGAAAGAGTGACGGTTTATTTATTTGGGGACAGAACTGGAGGGAAAATGAGGCTGAGATAATAATAATTCTTTATCGTGTGGTAATCTTTATTTGATTCATCGCTCAAAACAATCCAGCATATGAATAATCCTGTCAGATACACAGTAGCGAACCTGCTGAGTCGGCCCCACAAACTGTTCCCCTTCACTCCATCATCTTTATGATTGACGGCACACAATCTGAAAACCCAGTTTGAGGTCATGTGATGGTCACTGGAGCATGCCCAGTATCGCGGAGCGGCAGGCGGGTGAGACACCAGGTAGCAGCATCTGGTCTCCGGGTTTTTCTAGAACACACGCTGCCTGTGGCGCTGCAGGCTCGGCTGGCCGAACATCTGTCTGCGATGTGCTGACCGGCTGGATGAGCAGACCCACAATCCACCAAAGCAGCCAAATGAACGTCCTGCACAAGAAAACGTCCTTCAGGAATATGTGGGTTAATATATCTCTTTAGCCAATCGGACTCGATTCATTTTTTCCCCTTCCAAAGCTGCTATCATTATGATCTTTGCTCTGTGGTAATTTGTCAAGATAAAGAGAAAATCCTCTTTAAGTTTCATGTTTATTAATGTTTCATTTCTTATTTTTTCTTGCAATCACACAATTCACAAAGTAGCAGTTGCCTCCAGTGACAAAACTGAGACTAGAATACGTTGTGCATATTTCAACTACGTATTTGTCTTTGTTGTCAGACTTGTATGATGTGTGTATTCTTAAATTGTGACATTTCACACAATGCGTGAAACATGAAAGGTACTTTTGTTTCTCAGCTGCGTTTTCTAACCCTCTAGCCAATACCTTTTTCCATTTTAAGCGCACAAAGATGAGACAAGTCTTTCTCACCACAATGAATGTTGACAGATGTTCTGCATGCACACGTACTAGACAATATATATTCTAACTTTTTTGCAATTAAACTACAGCCTGCAGCCCTGCTTGCAGCTTTTTAAGGAAGTAGATAGGCACATCGTTACTTTGAGCTCAATGCTAACAACAAGAAGCACAAGAACAAGAACATTTATCATACTTATAATTTAAGTTTTGATTGTTAGCATGCTAACATATCTTACTTAGCACATAAAAGCACACCTGACTGTTTGCAGTGTCACACATTCAGCAGGTATTTGGTCATATAACAGTGATTATGACAACTGATTATAGGGCAGGATGACAAAATCATGAGGTCACCTAAGTCATTAGGGTTCATCCTGAATGGGGACATGAATCTGTGTTCAAAGTTGTTCAGCAATATCTCCAACAGTTGTGGTGATGCTTTACTGAATGAAATAAATGCCAACTTCATAGTGCAGCTAGAAAAGAGGTCAGGTGATCACTAGAACTGACAGATCAACAAAATCAGTGAAATCTGCCCTCAGCCTAAACAGTATAATAAAGTGTATCGTATCATGTATCGTATCGTATCGTATTTATCATGTATCATATCGTATCGTATCATGTATCGTGTATCGTATCGTATTTATCGTGTATCGTATCATATCGTGTATCATATCGTATCGTGTATCGTATCATGTATCGTATCGTATTTATCGTATCGTATTTATCGTGTATCGTATCATATCGTGTATCGTATCGTGTATCGTATCGTGTATCGTATCGTGTATCTTATGGTATTTATCGTGTATCGTATCATATCGTGTATCGTATCGTATTTATCGTGTATCATATCGTGTATCGTATCATATCGTATTGTATCGTGTATTGTATTGTATCGTGCATCGTATTGTATCGTGTATCATATCGTGTATCGTATGATATCGTATTGTATCGTGTATCGTATTGTGTAATGTATTGTATCGTATCATGTATCATATAACGTATTGTATCGTGTATCATATCTTGTATTGCAGTGGTTCCTGACCTTTTTTCCTTGAAGCCCCCCCTGCTTGTATCTAAGAAAGGCTGAGCCCCCCCCCAGCCCACACACACATACACCAAAACAATAATGTGATTTATTGCAAATCTTTATTGGCAAAAATGAACACCAATCAGCCGATAGTTCTTTGTCATTTTAGTTTATCAAAGTTACCTTTAGTTATTATAATAAGCACCCCTTTAAGTTAAATCTAAATATGTGGATGTAGGCATTTCTGCATGCATGTACTGTATGAATGTCAAAAATGTATCTGTGTGCATACATGTGCATGTATGGATGAATATATTTTTTTAATAGTTGAACAGCCTTGATTATCAAGTAAGTGCTTTTTCAATGATTTTATTTAACATGTGCAAATCTAATCTTGACAATCTCAGTGCAGACAAAGCCTCGTGCGCCCCCAGCAATCTTTGACGCCCCCCTAAGGGGGGCCCGGACCCCAGGTTGGGAACCACTGATGTATCATATCGTACTGTATCATGTATCATATCGTGTATTGTATCGTGCATCATCTAGTACATGGTATTGTATCTCTTCATGTGCTTTAAAAAAACCACAATCATCCTTAATGGTTTGAACTCCTTGTCCATCTTTCATATAAAATCTCAACCAACTTAAAATTCATGGCTTACAGCAGCGCAGACAGCAGAAATAGTTTAGCATTTCCGTGTTCAGAATGACAAAGACCTGCTGTGAAGCAAGAGGCAGCAATCGTAACCTTGCCGGGATAATTGAAGAAACTTTGCAGCCACTGTCATGTCAATCAAGCATTCATGCGCTGTCTCCCTGTGAAGAGGGGTAAACACTTCCAGGATAATTAGAAGAGAGTTCAAATTGACAAAAGGCAACCGTTTGCATGCGGTTTTAATGAATCCAAAACATTCTGTACGGGACATTGCTTTTGTGTAATTAGCACTTGTTAGATTTCTTGAAATAAAAGTGTTAGTGCCCTCAAGAGAAGCGACAATTACTTTAAACCTTGTAGCAGGCATTTGTAGCTTATTATGTAAAGTTTACCTTCTTCCTGTTGCTATATTATTTTGGCTGAGTAACTCCAATAGAAGTGAGAACAACAAGAACACCTTAACAACACTTCACACAGCTCAGACCGACAGAAAAGAGCAGCAGGATGCATCAAGCCCGCGTGCCCCCTTTCCAAATCCAGCCTTCGCCGACAACAGATGGCCGTCTCTCCCACAATGCCGCGCGGTCGCAGATGCCAACAGAAGAGGTGACAAACACTCTGCAGGTGTCTGTCCCTTTGCGTCCGCGGCGTGTGCACTTGCTTGTGTGTGTATGTGTGTATGTATGCCACAGGGGACAAAGAGCATCTTTCTCGCAGGGAGAGGAGAGTGTAATTGATAGTAGAGGACAACCTGCAGGAAGGAAGTGCCATCGGATGCTAAATGGATGGGTTGGCACAGACGGGCACAAACTGTTGGGACAGATGCAGAAGACGTCGACATTACTCATTATGAAATCTTGTGTGAGTATGTTAAGAGACTTGTTTTCTAACAAATGAGCAAAAGATCCACGGAAGCATTGTTGCCAAAAAGCTATGTCAACATTTTGTATCATAGTCAGAAGTGTTTCTAACCCTGTACAGCATGTAGAAAATATACCCAGTATCACTGAATATTTTCATGCTGTAATGTAGGACTCCTCTTGGCTTCATTCTGCAATCTGTTCCCTCTCCCCGTGTGCCGGCCAGGCCAGGTGTGCTGGTTGGCAGCGGCTAGCAGAGCCAGGTGAGCAAGCTGCTGGCCAGGTGCCCTCCAGAGGCCCGCTACACTGACCAGATACCAGATGGCTGCGGAGCACCAGCAGGCAGGCAAGTACACCAACACACACACACACGACAACACACAGTTATTCATGTAAGTGGACTTGCGTTATACACATGTGCACACACGCACACACACTTTTGTGCCATAAAGAGAGCATTAGGAAACACTGCAGCTCTTCGGTGAGTTTGGAAGTGAAATGCTTAATGTGTTTTTACTGTACATCTGTCCCTGCTCATGCACGACACAGAGATATACAACTCGTTCACATGAATATCACTCATAAAGTCTAAAGATTTACATTTTTACAGTGCACATTCACTCACCCGCTACACAAGCCTTGTTTTGTCATCATTCAAAAGTTCTCTTGTAGTATTTGCTTCCAGCACTTCATCATAACTAGCCTCAGTTTCCACACTCGCCCACGCCTGTAATGGACTGCTTTGGATCCAGGGGTTGTTAATCTACAGCTTTGAATCGCAGCCCAAACCCGATTAGCCTGACTCTCTGGGTTTGGCTTGATTCGGGATCTAATTCCCTCTGGCTGGAATAAGGTCGGGTTTAATTTTATTCATCATCTCCCACCCTAAATTGGAGCGCTATTATTTTTATTGTATCAATTTAGAATATGAAGAAGCGTATTTTGACTCTTTTTAGTTCAGGTAAGGTTGGGAAAAACTGAATCCATCAGGTCGAACAGGGTTGTTTCAGGGCAGAGTGTTAAAACTTTAATATATTCCATTTACTCTTCTGCCCTCGCTGGTATCCACTGCATCTGACAAGACCTGACAGCCTTTGAAGCCAATACGCGGCTTTACCTTTACAGGTTAATGCAGCCTCAAATTCAATCCAGGCTCCCCTCACATGCATTAATGCAGCAGAGTCTAAGACCTGAACTACCTTATAGCTGGCAGTAATACGTACATGCAGTGTATAATATCACCCTGCCTCCATACAGAAACAATGACAGCCGTTTCTACCACATTAACTGACGCTTCATAAATCACACTCGTGGGCCCGGCCGGGAGAAGACGGATCGGCCATCTGTAAATATTTATTCAGCATCTCTATAATTAAACAGAGCCAATGCATCATGTCAGGCATACATGTCTGATGATGGCGGCTCACACACACACACAGCGCTGAATAATACAGTGCGGAACAGCTTGGTCAAACATTTGTTGTAGATCAGAGAGAGACAGACAGACAGAGAGAGAGAGAAATGAAGTGAACGGCGATAGATGAGTCCTACATGCCAGAATAGTAAAGTATGGACTTTTAAATGCAAGATGTCATTCAACAAAGACTGATAGCAGTAAAGAAATCAACAGATGCAATGATATATACAACATGTTGCAGGAAGAACGGGTGAGAAAGATGAGCAGCAAGGACAGATGGATCCAAGATGTCAGAGAGAGAGAAGGTCTGATGGAGGAAATAATTTCATGATGTCTGTCAGTAGCTTTCTGACATAATGTCGTCCGGCACTGACGAAAGAGGAGAGTTGAAACCAGGATTCACATCATTCTCTTTATATAACCATTTAAAGGAGAGTTAAAGTTATATACTGATGGTCTTATGTGATGATAAATTCATGACAGCAGTATAATGTGTAGGTCTGTGTGGGAGACGGGAGGGGAAAAGTTCAAAAAGTTTGACGTGGCAGAGATAAGTCTGATTAAAGGAACTCAAAGTGCCGGCTAACGAAGTTTAGCAATTAGCACATCATAGCAGGCTGAGTGCTACAAAGAGTAACTGAGCGGCCGGAGAAGCTGTGGACTAGACAGACAAATGAGGATCATATTTTTAGACGTCTGAGCCTTTGGTTTTTAATAGGAGAGAGATTACTTTACGTAGCTAAAAGAGAAAATATCTAAATTTCTTCTTGAGCTCTCTGTCTTAGCTAGGCTAGGCTACACTACTCCATAGCATATTTCCAACAGTTCATTAGGTCATTTATCATCTATTAAAAGCAACAAAGTGAGCACACAATGTCACATTTCACATTAGAGGTAGGGTTGGTTTGACCTGTTAATGCTAACAGTGTGGTTGGCTAAGCTACGTTAAGCTAGTTTTGACAAGTGTAATGTAAAAAATAGTCTCAGAAACAAATTAATAGATTCATGGATTTATTGATGACAGACGGATTTGTCTTTATCACTCACAAGTGCCGTTATTTCCTTCCACAGCATCTAACAAAAAATACACGTCCCCTAAAGAAATCAGTAAGTTAGCATAAACAGTAGCTAGTCAGGACCTGATTCCCATCAAGCTATAGCACTTAAAAACACGTAGATATTTACTACATTAAGTTACAGACACGATACGTACATTACACATCCAGTAGACAGAGTAATAACGAAGAATGTTTTCCTGCTCTTTCTCAACTTTTTAAAAAGGCATCCCAAACCGCCTGGCAAACTACAACAATGCAGGAAGTTGCTAAAAGTTGCAGAGGCTGATTGCTGACTCTCGGTGGAACTGGGGGTCATTTGATTCAATGTGCACAGAATTTCAGAAATATTGCTTCATGTTGCTTCATACATTAACAGTGCTCCAGTGAGAGTTCAGCCTTTCAAATAATACTGGGTCAGAACTACATGTTTTTTTTTGGAAATGAGGAGTCTCTAAAGTAAAGTTGTATTTAGCAATTTTTCCTATTAAAACTGTTTTTTGTTTAAAAAGTTATATTTTTCACAAACTACACAATAGCAGCAGGATGAAATGCTCTATACATTTGAGGATTTATACTTATACTACAAAAAGAGGATTAAAATCACATTTTGATTTACTGATGATGTTCCAGTGACATGATGTATGACTGTTGACCTTTGCTGCTTATGTGTAATGTGATTCGTGGGTTCGCATCTCTGAGCATGTCTGATTGCATGTGTGGGACAGCATAAACAAACATTACTTTAACAGTTTCAAGTCTAGGTGTTGCTAAAAGTGATGAATCCATTCAGTGAAATACAATACGTTTATGCTAATAAGCTTGTTATGGACTGCGTGACTTTTGTTATCGATAAAAAACAAGAGCGAGTGGATCATGTTTGTGGCATTGATAACAGACTGCTAATTCCAGCAGTAAGGATGCTTACGTAGTGGAGATACGTGTTGCCACACAAGGAGGATAGTAAGAATGATGAAGAGGATGGTAATGAAGAAGACTGTCCGAACAAGCTGCATTAATAGTTAGCGTTGTTAGCTAAAATTTAGCCTCGGGCTAACGTTAGCTACAGTTTGTAGGTAGCTACTTGCTAGCCGTAGTTGTGAGTTGCTGATTCCCTATCAACGTTAGCATGATCTGCTTTTTCCAATTCTTGCCAGGGCTACGGCCATCCTATTCAAGAGAAGCTTTCATTGTACGTTAAGTAACTTGCATTTCAATTCCATACCCGGAACTTAGTTTTTCTGTAGTAATACTAATTTTTTAATGTTTGTTGGTTCAAAAATCATTAGCAGCCCCCATCCCCACACAGATATTACCCCACTTTGTTTCGGTTAGGGTTATTGTCTGTTGCTGCCACCCTACGCATGCCTTCTATGTCTCTGTGCAGTTTATTTATTAGTATTCTGCTTGTGTCTGCATTAGAATCCATCTGGGAGCTGCCATTTCCGATCTGAGACATTTCACGCAGATATAGAACAACGTTGCAGCCTCCCCAGGTCTCCTGACAACCCACCCCAGACAATCTTCATCCATCTTCCTTCCCTCTCACACCAATCAAATTTGTGTGCCATGGGAGAGCCGAGAAGTCCCATGTATATTTCAACAAAATATCTCAGCCAATCTGCATTGCAAAGCTGTAAATGTGACATTTAGAATGAAAAATTGATTTCACAAACAAACCGTTCACCAATAAATAGCTTTTAATCAAGATGATGGCTTGATGTGCCCGTGGTGCCTCTATCACATTTTAACATTTTTATTAATACATAGCACCGGAATAAATTCATTTTATATTATCCACAGGGACGACCTCATGAAGTGCTCCGCTATAAATATTCAATCGGTTCTGTCGTGTTTTCTTCAACTTTCGTCAACTCATTAATATGAGTTTTTTTTAACTGACAACCAGGGACGAACATTATGAGTAAAATAGTACACTGGAGAAACATTTAGAACCAAGAAATGTTGGTGCTGTCAGTGCATTTCTCTTCAGAGCAGCAGGAAGCCAAAAAAGCAAACTTTTAAAAGATTACTGTTACTTTTTTTTATTGAATGTGTCCTAATGTAGTTTGACTATGATGTATTTGAGTTTAAATTGCATACAGTGCATCCAACAATTTATGTCAACCAAGAGAAATTAACCTCTGGTAGTTATATTAACGGAGCATGTTTCCCTTTTCCATATTAAGCACAGCTTGAACTATGATTTAAAATAAAGTTGCCGGTGTGAACAGAGATTATAAAGTGTATAAATACATGTAGGCAACAGGGCTTGTGGGTACGTATTTTGGACCACAAATGGCGAATCCTGATACAAATTTACTTAATAGAACTTATATTGTAACTTCATGTTTCACATCAAAACACACAACATGAAAATTTTATTTAAATCAGTGATGTCTGATGTATGTTCATAGTAAATATAAGAAACAACTTTGCATGTTTATTTGTAGGATTTGTAGGAATAGGAATACTTAAGGACAGTGGTTCCCAACCTGGGGTCCTGGCCTTAGGGGGGGTGCCAAAGATCGCTGGGGGTGCACAAGGTTTATTCTGAGATTGTCAAGATTAGATTTGCACATGTTAAATAAAAACATTAAAAAAGCACTTACTTGATAATCAAAAGTCTGTTCAACCATTAAATATATATTTTTGGTCCTCATTCAATTATAGTACTTACTTTGTCGGCCACACCTCTGCGAACTGTAGGCTTATTGATGTTAATTTTTGCCAATACAGATTTGGAATGAATCACTTTATTGTTTTGGTGTACGTGTGTGCAGGCTAGGGGGGCTCAGCCTTTCTTAGATACAAGCGGGGGGGCTTCAAGGAAAAAAGGTTGGGAACCACTGCTTTAGGATACCAAACCAAACATAACTCCTTTGTGGCGTCCCACAAGGCTCCATTTTAGGCCCCGTTCTCTTTTTTTAATATATGCTTCCCCTGGGGTCCATTTAAAAAAAACTTAACATTTCTTTCCATTGTTTCGCAGATGATTTGCAAATCTATCTGCCAATACAAACAAACAATTAATTTATGTAAGCCTTGCTAAACTGTCTCAAAGACTTTAAATCATGGATGGAGTTAAACTTTTTGAATCTCAATGAATAGAAAACTGAAATGATTATATTTGGAAAACCTGAACTCCTGGATGGCTTTGATAGTGTTCTTGGCCCGTTTGCCTTCAACAGTCACCCTTTAAATACCAACATTTATTGCAGAGACAGAGTAGCAGCACCAACCCAGAACTATATAATTTAGTTTTATCCACAACCCAACTTCCCACTCATTCTAACCTACCTTAAAGTTCCAGCAACCCACATCACACACACACACATACACACACGCCCCCTCAGAGAGATGGATGGCATGTATTCCCATCCCTCTCCGAGGCCAGCAGCATCCAGGTGCACAACAGCTGGGGAAACCAGGGGGAGGGTGCTTGATGTGGAGGGAGGGAGGGAGAGGGGAGACAGAGGACCAGGGCTTGTTGGGTGGATGGAAGTGGGGCCAGCGGGTGTAAAGGATGCTCAGGAATAAGCCATAAATTTCCTCAGGAACGCTTCGGGTGCTTATGGCGTCTCCTTGTCTGCGCGGACAGCAGTACTTCTCTGTGGTGGTGAGACCAGTTTCATCAGGCCCACTTTGTCACAGTTGCTTTTTTTATATATAGGTAAAAGTTCCTCTTTGATAAACAGGAGTTTACAGAAAGTAGTTGTGTGAAGGAGAAGAAATAAAAAAGAAGAAAGAAAAGTATGAATGTTTTTCTGATTTGCAACCGTTCTTTGGTGTTTTGTTTAACATTATGACAGATTTGAGGCGCTCATTTGTACTGTATGCTCTAAAAGTTTAATGTGGGGCGGACAGTCCGTCACTTTCACTTTTTGATGTACGTCTTAAATGCATAATTCAGTCCAAAGTACGCAACTAATGTTCTATAGGGAACTTTGCACTTTGAGTTATTGGCACAGAAACACACATTTTTGTTTATTAACATTCAGAATGCACACAGAAGATGCTCAATAATGTCAAGAGTTATACAAAATACCAGTTGAGGTCACAGACAAAGAAAACAACCCAAGACATTTATTGAATATTTTCTCGACACTGATGATGCTGTCACGTATATTTCATGCATTAACGTTGAACAAATTTCCTCCATTTATCCATTGAGAAAAATGTATGTTCATGACTCTCAGTATACATAATTAACTTTTTATTCCATTCTATTAATATGCTGTGTCATAATCACGTAAGATAAAGGACACAAACATTGTTTATTAAGGTTTATTAATTGTGGAGTTGTATGTTAACTGAATATCTTTGTGTTTTGGACCGTGAGTCAGACAAAAAGGGATTATTTAAAGATGTCATGTTGACCTTTGGAGAATTTGTCAATATGAACTGACCGTAAATTCATCTTTTATCTCATTAATCGTAAAAGCACAAAAACTCAAGGATGACAATGTTTTTTCGCCGCCCTGATCACTTTACGTCATTGTATGTTTTCCTTGCATGCACAAACATCACAGTCAAGGTTAGGCTCCGACGTACGGCCCAATTTATCACTCATCAAACCAACCTGGAAGATAAAATACGATTTTCCAACCTTCCATATGTTGCAGGGTTTATACGAGGCTCCATGCGGGGTCTATAGGACGAGTCTGCGTGCTGCTTGAACGGTATGGAAAGGATCCACTGAGCAGCAAACAGTGGGAACCAAGATGACTGATGAAGTGTGATGTCCCACTGAGTGTCATGGTAACTGTTTTTGGATGTGATTTGGCTCAGTGGCTTTAGAGTGGAACAGAACAGCTTCTGAGCGATAGATGCTCCAAACGTACTTAAATAAACCGTCCATTTTATTACGCTGGTATTACATCCACACACGCTTTGATCAGTTTCGTGTGTGTGTTACTGTATCTCAGCGTGCCATCCATCACGTGGTAAAGCCGCAGTAGGCAGCATACAGTGTGCTTGGCCTCGGCTCCTCATTCAGCCCTCATTACCCATCAATCACCTCCTCTCTGCTCGCTGCCTGCATGGGAAGAGACCTCCTGACTTCACGTCCTAGCAAGATGTTCACTTTGGCACTTAAACACCCACACACACCCCCACGCACATACACAGAATTGGATATATATACTCGCTCGCCCTGTGAAGTCAATGTCAAATATGGAGGTTGAGAAAATGTGTACTTACTGGGAGGCTGTGAGAATCCACTGCAGTGTTGGTTATGTGTGATTTGACGGTTTGCCAGTTCCTAAAGTTAGAGCTTGTTTAGGTCCCGATCTGACAGCGCGTTCTAGCAGCTGGGGCTTTTTTGTAGTTGTTTTCAATGAGAGGGACGCTTTTTGCATGCTGCTTTTGCATTGCTGAGCGGCACACGTTTTTCCGCTCTGTGCGCTTCACTTTTTGGGGAAACCCTCTGAGCACCTCAAGTTGAAAAAGCCTCAAGTCAAAGCAGAAAAGAGCCTGACGTCATTGTCCAGTCTGATGGACAATGGAGAGGCGGGCCTTCTGTGAGGGAGACGACATCGAGTCATTGCCGGGATCTTTCCTCTTTCTGAGGGTCTCATGTACCCACAAGGATCTCTGTTTCTCTGTGTTAAATGTATTTGGGAACAGCCTCTCACCCTCCATCAAAACCAGAGCAACTGCCCTCCCCCTGTCCATTTTTTTATGCAGATATAACTAATCTAGTGAACACAAAGTTAAGTATTTTAGCTAGCCAAGAGAACCGGGAACAGATCTGTCAGTTTACAAAATAATGGTTAGGTTAATGACAGCTAATGATTCGGGGGTTGCCTTAAAAACAGTAAGGCAACTCGTGTTTTACAGCCTGCAAAACGCGCTCTGTCTGATCGGGACCTTATCCTGTACAATTTGATACGAATTGAAAATGTCAAGAAGAGTCCTTAGTTGCTACAAAAGAGGAGTATTTTCCATTTTCTAATGATGACATGTTTATTCATGAGGCCTCAAAGTCTGTATGAACACTTTAGGATACCAAACCAAACCTCACTTGGTTGTGGGGTCCCACAAGGCTCCATTTTAGGCCCCATTCTTTTGTCTTTATATGTGCTTTATTCACGCTTCCCCTGGGGTCCATTTTTTAAACACAACATTTCTTTCCATTGTTTTGCAGAGGATTTGCAAATGTAGCTGCCAATACAAACAAATAATGATTCGATGCAAGCCTTGGTGAACTTTCTCAAAGACATTAAATCATGGATAGAGGGCTGAATGAAGAATGTGGATAGTCAGCTTCCCCTTTTTCTCGAAACAACATTTATTTTTTGCTTTTTGCTTTCTTTTTTTTAATGCATCAGTGTTTTATTGGAGAATTACAGTGGCTGAAAAAGGCCAAGAAATTCAAATTTAGAAATGATTCAAGTTCAAAAACGCATACAAAAGTCCCCCAAAAAATACAACAGAAAGGCGCTTTAAATGAAAAACACATTCTGCAAAAAGACAAAAAATGCATGAACATAAAGTTTGCTCGTCTGCTAACGTAAAGAATGGGATTCAAGCTTTTACGTTTAACTTTGTGAGTGTGCATTTGTGTGAAACAACGCCACAGACTGCTGCCATGACTGAGGGTGAGATTGGAGGAGGAGGGAGGGAGGGAGGGGATGTAAAGAAAAGGATTTTTCTCTCCCAGCTGAACCCTCTCGGTGAGTTTTCACTATCCCCTAGGGGCGTAAGGAAGCGTGGTGTATTTGTCTCTGCACTCAACTGCTGGGCAGTGTATGGAGGCTGTTACTTGACATTGATAGCTGCATGCGCTTTTGTCCTTGGCCTGTATATGCCACAGAAATCTACATTGAGGAGACCTTTGGTTGGGGCCTTCCTCGTGTGTTTGTGGTGCTGATTTTCATTTGGTGGTATAGTTTCGTCGTCTTCTGTTGGGCTAACAAACTGCCCCTAATGTAACGCCAATGCATGACCTTCCTCTGGAATCAAAGTGGTTCGGTGGGTCACAATTCCCCTTCCATATGAGTGTTTTGTCAGATGCTTTCACCGAGTCGTAAATCATTCTGAACTTTGATATTTGCGGGCGCATTTTCAACAAATGCCACTGATACAGCCTCATATCCTTTACCCCTGACTTCCTCGCTCTCGCCTTCATTCTCCCTGCCTCTATCTCCATCTACTTCCTCCCTTCCTATATCGCTTCCTCCAACTCTCCTCATCCATCTCTTCTCCTCATGTCTCCTTTGCTATTTTTCCTTTCCCGCTCTACTGTTCCCACTGTGTGTCACAGAGAGAGAGAGGGCCTGACACATGGGCCCAGTTCCTTAATAATGTCATTCGCCGTGAACGCTATTAGCAGATTACCCTTGGCCCAGGGCAGTCCAGCCATGTGCAGGAACTAGATAACCTTGTGTTCGGTAATTTAATATCAACACTTCCCCTCTTTTCTTACCACGCTTTACAACACACAAATACCCTGCTTGTCCCCTCCGGTCCTATTTCTTGAAGAGAGAGCGAGAGGGAGAGGGAGAGAGAGAGAGAGAGGATTACAAGATAGTGACTTCTTGAAGATTCCTTTCCTCCGCTGAGAAGTGTATCGAATCGTCCCTTGTCCATGGATGTGAGAAAATACATAAACAGGCTTATAGTGGAAATTCCATCAGATTTAATGCAGTGAATTTAGCTCAGTGAGACATCAAAGGAGACGCCCATCTTTTAAAGAAGGCCCAAGATGGGGTAATGTCATCTTCTCCCCCTCTTTCTAGTCTCTCTCCTCGCGGGCTATCTAACATTTACCACACATCAGGCAAATATTAAAAGCACAGAGGAAATTTCCTGTCACACAGTTTGATTCTGCAAGAGTGGAAGAGAGAGAGAGCGAGAGAGAGAGATGTAGCACTTAAAGGAGAGAAAATCCCACGCTCTATCCCCCACAAGCTGAATGAGAATCCAGCTTTAGCCGCTGTATCGCACCTCGTCCTGCTGCTCCTCTTCTTCCCCGTCACCCGTGAGCCAAGCAGGAGCGAAAGAGAGGGGCCAGACGGCGCGGCCCTATCACTCACCGGCACTCTCTCGCACCGGCATTACCACGCCTTTATCTCATCTCCTGCAGCCCCGCACGGCCGGCCGCCTCTCGGTCCTCCAGGCTACTTTACTAATAACCTCTTCCTTATCAGGCGCCGTGCACCTCTGCCTGTGATCAAAGAGCCAATTAATGGAGCGGGGAAAGGTGAAGCATTCAAATAATGGAGACAGCTGTTTTTCTCTGTTTGAGAAAATCCATTTTGTATTGTTATCGGCTCCGAGCAGCTCCCCCCCTCCGACCGGCGCTTAATTCAAGTCGCTGTCTGCTTCTGCCCGGGTTGATAAGAGAGAGTGAGAGAAGACAGGGGAAGAGGAAGAGAGAGGAAGACGAAGGGGGAAAAGAAAAGAGCTGTGGCCACAATGAACTTTATGTGGAAGAATGTGGCAGGAATATCACGGCAGTCCAACTCATCCCCGGGCTTTATCGTCTCCAAAGTGGTTCAACACAGAGATAAAGATGGGTGGGTGAGGGGATGGGGGGTCATAAAAAGGAGAGCTGACGAGCTGCTTTATGGCTTCTCTGTCGTTGGTTTTGAAAGGAATCAGCTGATCGGAGCTCTTTGAGGTCCAACGCCGCCTTGTCAGGCAAAACCTGAGGTTAGTTAGGAGGTTAATTGTACTGGTGACGTTGCAGCATATAAAGAGCTCCATCAAAGGGTCATATCTTAACAGCTTTGCTGCATTGTATATCATGCACCCTCATTTTAACAGTTCCTTAAGGCTAGTCAGTAGGCTAATCTAAAACCAAGGAGTTACGTGAGGAAAATTGACTACTTTCTGCCTCCCATTCGCACAGGTTGGCCTTTCCTGGAGATAATACTTTATTAATCCTGAGGGACATTCTAGAGCCAGATTGCTCCAAAAGTACAATACAAAAATAAGAGCAGTACAAAAATAACAACTAAAACAAAAGGTTAAATGCAGGGGACAGTGCCTAATAGAATTACAACAGCACAATAAGTTATATACAAAAGATAGCGCATGATAATAAACATACATTACATGATAGTCATATAAAGTAATATTGCACATGATACAAATAAGCGGAGTGTATCAGTAATATTGCACATGATACAAATACGCAGAGTGTATCAGTAATATTGCACATGATACAAATACTCGGAGTGTATCAGTAATATTGCACATGATACAAATATGCGGAGTATATCAGTAATATTGCACATGATACAAATATGCGGAGTATATCAGTAATATTGCACATGATACAAATAACTGGGTGTATCAGTAATATTGCACATGATACAAATAACTGGGTGTATCAGTAATATTGCACATGATACAAATAAGCGGAGTGTATCAGTAATATTGCACATGATACAAATACTCGGAGTGTATCAGTAATATTGCACATGATACAAATATGCGGAGTATATCAGTAATATTGCACATGATACAAATAACTGGGTGTATCAGTAATATTGCACATGATACAAATAACTGGGTGTATCAGTAATATTGCACATGATACAAATAAGCGGAGTGTATCAGTAGTATTGCACATGATAAAAAATAACTGGGTGTATCAGTAATATCGCACACGGTACAAATACGCAAAGTGTATCAGTAGTATTGCACATGATACAAATAAGCGTAGTGTATCAGTAATATTGCACATGATAATGAACATAATGTAGTCTGAAAGTGTAGTACTGCCCCAGATATGAAAAGTTGGATAATAGCCGTTATTGAACAATTGCACATTATGTGCACATGATGACGTCTCATGCTCCATTCTTCCTCCTGCTGAACGGGGAGGAGTTATATGGTTAGGGTTAGGGAGTAACTCAGGGTGTTGCTCAAAGACACTTTGATCAAGTCGTCAAACCAGAGTTGTTTTATTTGTTGCACTTGATATCAGGAGTTTGTATAAGAGCAGCTTGATATTTCTCTCATGGGTGCAGTAGCCTGATATGGCTCTTATATTCGTAAGCAAAAAGTCACCCCTCAAAATAAGACACATAATGAACAGACAGTATGAACTTAATAAGCCACACTGAGGCTTCTGCTGCTCATCGTGTTTCTTTTTCAAATACCCTGAGCTCAGTATCCACCTACTCATCTGTCAGATCTGGTGTCTGATCTTTGTTCCCTTTAGATTTTTCTCCTACTGATGGCGATGATATTTTAAGACTTAACCATATGACTCAAAAAGAGCAATAAAAAGTTCCCAGCCAGACAGGATCATGAAGTTTCACTTGTCTTGTTGTATATTCACTAACTGGCCAGTTCTAGGTCAACCTCTAGGTCAACTGACAATCTTTTTCATTGCTTCCTTCCATCTTACATCAAGACAGCATTACACATGGCTGATGTATTTATACAAATATAATATTAGCATTCCCCATCTCCTTTTTGATTATCTGTTTGTCAGCATTAGTTACATCGTCCAAACTAGTGTAATGTCTTTGTGGGTTTTGGTTCACACTGTATCCGACGCAGCACATACTGTGGGCAGAGTGCGAGGATGAGAGAAACAGGCCACAGGAAATGAAGGAGTCATGGGAAAGAGAAAGAAGCAGCCGCAATTATTCTGTTACAGTGTCAGTGATGACTGTAAAAGCTCTTACGCAAAGTCTGGAAAATATGTGTGTGACAGCTAAAGTAGTGTAGAGTTCTGAGCTTGTATATTACACATTCATGTAAATAATAAATCTATAAACAGAAGCTCATCTATGTATTACAAAGTCACTTTAGGTTTTGTGTGTTAAACTGATATTAAACTGATACTTAAACTGTCTTTAAAGACACAATTTGGTCCAAGGTTTTTGAACAGGAAAAAAGGCCCCAATGTGGAAAAATGAAGAGGCTGTGTAGTATGTACTTTGGTTTTCAGCCTTCACATCCATCAGTAGATGTTCCACTTCTTACTGTCTGAATGTTACAGCACCAACAGCTGAATGGCACTGAATATAATGAATTTAAGTGAACAGAATAGTTTCATTTTTAATAAATTAATCATACAATACGACAGTCCTATTGAGTACTGTGAGTCCTATTAAGGATTGTTTAATTTTTATCCATAAAACAAACAGTGACACTGGCTCCTCATGTGTGTCTTTGCGCAGTATTTAAAAGTTGCATTTACTACTCAGGTGGACTGAAAATGGGAAGTTCTAAGAAGATGTTTGAAAGACTTTGTGCTGACGGCTTCTCTCTAACTTACCAATGCGTTTTTAAAATGACAGTCTCACAGCTGATATCCACCATGCTTCAGCAGTAGATACCTGTGTTTGACTGATAATGTCTCCTTCATCCAGCCATTTACTGCAGCCTTTTTTTCTTTTAGGAACAAAGACTCTTTCAGCTTTAATCTGCCATCTTTCATCACTTCCAAACCTTTTTTTTTTTTACTAATTATTATACAGCGTACAACTTCCTGTTTTCAACATAATAACTACTCAAGTGACCTTGCCCTTTTTTTTAGTGTGTCTTCAGCCTATTCCATAAGGTCATTAAAAAATACTCTCACTATTTATTATTGAAAGCACAAGTTTCCGGTATTTCCTGACCTTTAGTTTCTGTAGGGGTGATGCTCCAAAGATGCAGGCCGCTGGATCCTATTTTCCCCATAATGCAACTCAACAGTGTCTTTCATCAGCCCTGTCCTCCTAAATACCCTCGTCTTTCAAGTAAAACATGACATCCAGTGCCACCAACAATCATCACTTCAAATATTGACACCAACTGGCAATTAAACTACAGCCAAGCACTAGCAAAAGTAAGTAAATACGGGCTGCCTTTCCTAACCTAGTTTTTAAAGGGAATGGGGGATGGGATTTAGATGTTTGATTTATGTTAAGCTCAAAACAACCTAATGGATGATTAGGGGATTTAATACCACCCCTTTGCGCCTTGCCCCTTACCCTGCGCCCTGATTATGCACAGTTTAACTTGCAGAAAGGGGGTTGGACATGCCCTAGTTGCACTTGCGCCATGCACTTTAGACTATGTGCTTTAGATAGTTTAAATATGGCCCTTAATGTCTAAATGTAAAGTCCATGCTGAAAACATTAAGGTCCCTGAGGCTCCCTCCAAACTCATAGAAGTGATACACCTGTTTGTCTGAGAAGAACCCATTGTAACGTGTGAAATGTTCCTTGTAATGTTGGAGTTAATATGGATACTGTTGCTATCTTGCTGTATTGAAAGAACAAGAGTCGTACTCTCTGAGGCAGGTATTAACATATTTATTACACCGTTAAGAGAACAACAATACCAGAATTATACTGCAAAGTTTCACAGACTGACAGACCATAGTTTACAGCCCAAAAAAAGAATTTCAAAAAAAGAAACAAAAAGAAAAAAAAAATCAACAAGAAACCACAGTTCTGACATAGTAGACTGGAAAGCTCTCTAGAGGACACTGACCCTAGGCGATGGAAAGACCGCCCAGCGTCAGCCTACCACTAACCTGTGGTTTTCATGTCTCAATTAAGTATTGCACAACAACTTCAAATCATTTGAGCTCTTTTTTTTCACATAAATTTTCTCAAGAGAACACAAAAAAAGAAGCCCTCCCACCCCTGAAGTCCAACTCACTCCCCCAGATTAATGCTACGGCCTTTGTTTCTTGATAAGTAGGAAATTTTAAATAACATTTCCCCCATTGTAAAAAATGGTGCCTAGATTCATAGCCTTATTTTTTAAGTTAAGATTCTACAAGCTTTGCCTTTTGTGTATCCCCCCTTTTTGAATTTTACCCCCGCTGACAAGTCGACAAGCACTTCAGCATGTCTTCACAACAGAGAAGAGAAGAGGAAAAAAAGGCGGAGGGGAAACAGGAGAGAGAAAAGAGCGAGAGAGAAACAACATTTCATATCTGTGACCTTAGCTTGTGTCATCAAAGTAGGAATCGACAACACTTTTCTTTAAAATTAGCACAATTTTTAAAATCTGTTCAAACAATTCAAACTCTTGATGTACTCTAGAAACGCTACAGGCATAAAGGAACATAACAAAAGTCTTTTTTTTTTCTCATTTCTATTCATTTATGTTTCATTTATTTATGAGGTCTGCATTGTTACCAAGTAGTGATATGGTTTTGCAGCTGTATGAGCTTCGACTTTGGGTTTTTTATTTTCCTGTTCTCTTGTGCCCATTTGGTTTAGACTAGACCAGTATCAGTGCCGCGACTGATGCTCTTATCGTGCTGTAAGAGGTAGAGTGAGACTTGTTTGCCACCGAGGAATTTGTAGCAAAACACACATAGAGGAGGGAAGAAAGAAAAAAATAGAGCTTCTCAAAGAATCATTCACCATATTCACACGGCGGCCATTTTCCTCTGATGTCATGCTCAGGGTGGAAAACGCACAAGTAACTGCTACACAAAAGGCTAACGTTAGCATTCAACTAATACCTAGCTAACATTATCGTGTAGTAGTGTTACAGAATACAGTGGGAAAGATGCAACTAATGTTAGCTAATTAGTAGTAACTAGTAATTGGTTGAATGCTAACGTTAGTTGTTATGACTCAGCAGTTGGCACTTAGCATACAGTCAATTCCTGATTTACAATACTTTTAGCTTGCTAACATCATTACGTTACGTTAGCTTGGAAATGGTGGAATACCAATGTTAGCCGTTGTCGAATTGTAGCTAACGTTTTCACTTGAAATATGGCCCTATATCCTTCCAGATCCTTTTATTCTTTTCAGATGGTGGTCAATCTAGAAGCAGTGAAATTAAAAGAATTTGTCACATTCCCATTTTTCAGACCAATTTAAACCTCAAACACAACAATGTGACATCATAATAGCATTTGTGCTTCCCACTTTGAGCACAACATAAAAGAAAAATAGCCGCCATGTGGAATATGCTGGATTGAGCGATAATGTTTGTCTTTGTTTTAAAAATTTTTTTACCCAGGTTTTGCCCTGATAATGATGAACACACATGTTATTCGTTGAATACTTTGAAATACACTAGTGTTAAAACAGCTTGGCTGTTTCTTCACAGCTTCTGAGGAGTCGTTAGTCGGGTGTCAGACACCTTTTTGGATTGTTTAACCCTTTAGAGTTAAAAATGCAGATGTGTATTTTTATTTAGACGAGAAGGGAGAGATGAGGAAGTACAGAGGGAGCAAACAGCCCAGAACCTTAGTGGGCCTTGACTTGTTCCTTGAGGTCAGAATTTGTTACGCGCTTCTGTGTAGCACCAAGGTGTTTGGGGTGAAGAGCCTTTGTGTGCGTCAGGGTAAGTGCTCGTTTACTGCGAATGAGAGGTTTGTTTGATTTACATTGATGGTTTACAACAAAGCTGCAACTGATTATTATATCCAACAGCAAAAATAACATTATTTCATATAAATAATTCTAAAACAAAAAAACTGTAAATGGTGTTGGTGTGAAAGCACAGTCTCATAATTCACCTTTAAGAAAGAAGAACTGCTTAAATGAGAAATGGGCACTAAATCTGACATTGGTGTAATGAGAAAATGTAGAAACAAGATCAGAAAATATCTCAAAATGATCTTTTAAAATAGAAGTCATCCGTATTCATGTCATACTTGTTATTATTGCTCCAGTTAAAATGTAACAATGCTGTAAAATGGTCATTATGTTTAAATGACACCTTCTCATTTCACAATGTAAGACGAGTGCCGTTGGATTAAAATAAATGACTTTTATGACACTGATGTTGGATTTGTTCTGCGTATGTTTGAACAAAACCAGCGGAGATAAATAAATAACCAAATATTTGTGAGAACAAACCTCTTGAAAATAGTTTTAAATCAGGATTTTGGTCCTTGGTGTCAGTCTTTGGCTGTTTTTGGTGTTTTTTTTTTATTTCTTGTGTTAATACTGTGTGTTACCTGGTGCTCTGCAGTGTTAAAGCTGTCAATTGGAGTCTACCCCTCTGCATTTGGAAAGTTCGTTTGTTAGAATATTTTTTGTAATTTTTTTTCCTTTTTTTGGTCGGTTTTTTTTCAGTTTTTCTAAAAAATAACAAATATTTAACAAACGTTCAGTAATGTGCATGCACTGTCTGTAACTATTGAAAAAAATGTTATGGCTGCTTAGTTAGCATGTTGAGAAGACAAAAAAAAGTGGGTTTGGTGATTTTACATTTTTCCATCTCCCCAAAGAATGTAAAAACAGATGCTATCACTACATACAAAATGGTTGATGAGTTATGGCTCTATATCGACAACACAAGTATGCTGAAAAGAAGCATGCCGAAATAACCTCTGTGACAGTGCAAATACATTTATGTATGTCCCTTGTACAAAACATTTAGGGTTAGCATTCCGCGCAACATGCTAGTTCTCAGAAAAGATCTGGGTCGGACTCAAGTAGCAGCTCTGAGATATAGCCTGTGTCTTTTCTTGAGGACGAAGGGAAGTGAAACTCAAAGTACTACAAGGGATCTACTACTTACACACAGAATAGAAAAGCAGCTTGGAAAAAAAAGATAACACTTCTTTTTTTATCTCTTTTTGCACCAGCTAGGTAGAGAGAGAGAGAGAGAGAGAGAGAGAGAGTTATGATGGACTTGGAGTTGTGACAGGTTAAAGTACTATGCATTGTCACAATTGTCCAACACATATACAATAAATAACCATTGATGACACCACAGGACAGAAGTCTTAAACACCATGACGTCTACAGAAAAAGAATAAGAGGATGACTTGTTTCAATTTGGGCGCAGAACAACTTCCTACCGAGTTTCAGCTCTGAGTGGCCCGGCGGCCGCTGTCTTGTTGATTTGACAGTCTCACCAGCGGGATGATGACTTCACTTCCTGTTTGAGTGCTTCTGTCGACCCACCAAGTATTCACGTGTGAATTGTAGTCAGTACATTCTCCACATGTGCAGTGGGCAAAGTTTTGTATCTCGTCCAAGAATTCTTCCTTTTACATCCTTCAGGGAGACGGATTTGTATTTCCCAGCCCACTGACCTGGATATTATTACAAGTGAGAGGGAAATAACATTGGTTGAACAGCTGGCTCTGCTTGCAATCTGCTGCACATCTGCCCGTTTGACGGCGGTCTGTGGGCCAGAGATTCAGTCCATCCCTGTCCACTCTCAAGGCAGAATACTTGTTCATCTATCCATCCGTCGGTGTGTCTTTCCGGGTGTTTAAATCTCTCTTCACATAGAGCGTTGATGACTTGAATCGTTCTGCTAGCTAGATTTGTTCCCTTGGTATGCTGCTGAGGTTGGCTAGTCTCGTGTCCCAGATACAGGAAGGAAATAATTCAAGGATGGGAAATGAAAACATTTAAAAAAGGGGAGGTCAGATACTTGTCTGGAGTTCACATCTATCTCTGCTCAGTCTGTTAGTATTTACAGTGAAAAATAAGATAAGCTACAATGACAACAACATTAACAACAACAGGCACGACGACAAACAGACAACAAGAATAGCAAGTGTAGCGATAAAAGGATGTCAATATTTAAATTCATTCATTCAAAACAAAGAATATCTTTGTGTTTCTTTAAAGTCATGGCAAGTCAATATGACCTGATTATGGACCTCCTCCTCCTCCTTCTATGACTACGCTGCAAGATAGACACAAGCATTGCCGTCTCTTTCTGTTAGCCGCATTAGCTTAGCATCCTTGCAAGGCAATGTAGACAGTCATGCTGTTTGTGGGGTTCAGGGGCTGGTTGTTAAACCCCTGTAGGCGTTTGCCTTTTTTCCGCTGCGTGAGTCTCTTAGCGCGCTGAGCCATCCAGGGCGGAGGAGGACGGGGTGCTGGGGGTGGAGGAGCGAGGGGTTGCAGCAGGCGGGGTAGCAGCCGGACTCCCGGTCCCGCTGCTCGGGGTGCAGGCGGAGGAGCTGATGGGGGCAGGGGTTTCCGACCCGGGGACTCCTCCCTGCTGTTGGCTGGCCTGCTGCTGCTGGGCCTGGAGGGTCTGACCGCAGACGTGGTGGTGCTTCTCCCAGTCCTTATGCTGGCAGAAGGAGCCGCAGTAGCGCGCCGTGTTGCAGCCGCTGCAGGTCTCACTGGCTTTGCGGCCACAGTTCCAGCAGCTCTGACAGACAGATAGAGACAACATTAACTAAGACTAAATAATACAGCAGATTTAATCACATGTTCATGTCAGCAAAACGCTACGTCAAACAGAGAACCGCACACGAAATGTTGATTAGCAACAGGTATCAGTGCACCCCTCTGCACATTAGCAGAACTAGCGTCTGCTTTTACAACACTTAAGCTTAAAACAAACCACAGACAGATCAAAAACCCATCTCTGATTACACTTAGGACCTCTTATATATATCGGAAACCGCAGGGAGAGCATGTCTGGGCGGCTGCATATCCACAGGAAACAGGAGAACGAGGTTACAAACAGCTTCTGAGAGTTCTCCTCTGGGGCGCTTCCCTCTCATAAACATCACTCCTGCAATTAATGACAGATGTGGGCCATATTTCCCTCTCACTTAACTGATTAAACGTCAAGGTCTCCAATGGTGATTTGCAAATTAAAGCTACCTTTCCTTCCTCTCGGCTGAGTTGGTAACACCTTTCTAAACATGGTAGCTACTCTGTCGGAAAAAGCAAGAGGAACGGGAGGTTAATGGATGCTTGATTGACCTTGTTTTGCTTAGTTTTGCTCTCCCTCCCACTATCTCCTGACTGTAAAATTACTTCTATTTGCAGGACCACTTTTAAAGCAACCTCTTTGACAATAGACGACTCGAGGATACATCTATCAGTGTTTTGAATCATCTGTGTGTGCTCCGACCTCGCTGGAGTCCTCCTGTTGGTTGATTATAGAGAGAGCGTCCTCGGCAGCCTGCCGCTTGGCCTCCGCTACCGTACGCTCCATCTTGGCCCTCTCGCTGCTGATCATCTCGTGAGCCTTACGCTCAGCCTCTGACACGGCCTTCTGCAGCTCTGACATGGCCTGTCGCTTCACCTCATTCACCGCCTCTTCTGGAAAGAGTGTGGACACAGAGGAAGTCAAGCCTCCCGTACCTGCAATATAGTGTGCGTTATATCATCCGGTCGTGGGAAGGTTATTTTCAGTTAGTACACAGGTGAGTTTTATTTATGGGAAAACATGTTGGATAAGTCTTTGAAACACATTCAAGTCTTATTTGACGCTGAGCAAACAAAAAACACTTTCCTTTAATTTGAAATACATCGTCAAGAAACAGCATGAGCCAATTAATACCAGGTAGTCACTCAGGAAACGTGCGTTTGAGCGGGAGCAACGTGTTATTTCATACTTGTTTTGTGGAATGAATAACCTTGCCGCGCGGGTGTTAATCGTTGGAATTCCAACCGCACGTCAAAGCAAAAGGAGGGCTTTTTGTTTGCTCCCATCAAGCCTGTAACTTGACTAATTGTGTATGCAAATCAGGCAATTTATATTTAAATTATGCATTTCCATTGTGATCCCAGAGGCCCATGTGGCGAGGGGAAGTGGGAAACCGGTAGGACACCGTGCAAGGTGCTTGAATATTTATCACCAACTGTAAACATTTTGCCCATTTCAAACAGATGTATTCACCACCGCACTCCATTGTGTTAAAAATCCTATTTTGCAATCCTCCCTGGGTCACATTTAGATCAGCCTCCCCTCAGCCACAATATATGCGGCTGAAGTGAAAGGGATGCTGTGAATATTGAGAAGAATAGCAGGCCCCATTTATCCTACAAAAAGGGATGAATGCAGATTTTTGTCCCGACAAATACGCTTCACTTTACTCAATTTTCTTTGCACGCATTACAGTCGTACTACAAATGTAAATTCTGTTTTCAGTATCAGACAAAATGTGAGCTTTTATAAAGACAGAGACATTCTCTCTCCATCGTGATTGAGCAACGTTTTTAAACCAGGGTGGTTTTGTCTTTAACCTACTGTGCTGCCTGAAGCCGTGGAAATTGCCCTGGTGCTGTGTGATATACGCCCTGTGCATGGAATTGTGATTACACACCAAATGCCTTAGAAGGAAGATCGATCAAAGCTGGCGAGGGAGGAGAGTTCTGGAGAGCGGGCAGAGTCCCCGATGGTGATACTCAATTCAATTTAAATGCATATTACTTGTTCTGAGTATCTCACACATCATGCTTGGTCAAGCAAGGGGACAATTTCTTTTCTCCAAGGGGTTTAAAAAACAGATATACTGTATCACTGACGCTGAATACAAAGTGGATTCCTTGAGCGTTGAACCCTCAGCGGAAAATTCTTTCAGTTTTTCAGGAGAGCGGTAATGGTGATTGCAGCTGCGCTCGAGAGTTTAAAGAATGCTGTTTGTGTACGCTGAAAATTTAATGGCAACTAATGAAAGCTGTTAAAGCAACAAATTAGTTTCAATACTTGATCTTAACTGGCTCTACAAATTTCCCTCTTCAATTTTACAACACTTTGGTTAAATGGAAGAGCTGCGGTGTCTGGTGCTACAGTGATTACAAAAGTGCCAGAAAGCAAAAAGATACCAAGTCTTGCTACTGTACTTTAACAACAAAACCACTGGACCAGCTGTAAAAGCCATTAATGTCCCCTTTTTCACTGGTGCAATAATGTTGTTTAATGACCTGACATCATATTTGGAGTGTGGTGGTGAAACTTTTTACTTCCTACTGTATCAAATATAAGATTTTCCAAGAGCAGCCTGCCATATTAATTCAAGTCAACCAGGGAAGCAGACTACATAGGCATAAGAGGGGAGAACGGGGTTTAAAGAAGTGCCTCTCATTCACTTCTAGCCCTGAGTCTTCTGGGTGATATAAGATGGCCTTGATTTCTTCAAAGCAACATTTCTTAGAAACTGCAGAGAGATAAAGAGAAAAAGAGAGAATGTGTGTGTGTGTATGTGTGTGGCACGCTCACCAGCTTTCTTCCAGATCTCTTCAGGGACGTAGCCAGACACGGGCCGGTGCAGCAGCTCCCTGTGAATTTCTGGTGAAACACGAAGATGCAATGTTTGACATGAGAAAGGGCCAACGATTAAAAGGCAAATCAGCGTATATTTAAACATGGTTACCTTGATCTTCTCGCAAAAATATATAATTGTTTATAATCAATATAGTCATGGTAATATTGATGCTTTGGCCAAGTAAAAGAATGTACAAACTCAACAGTAGAGGACCTAGAATTGAGCCCTGGGGAACTCCACATTCACTAACAGGTTTTCTTGACATAAAACTGCTGAATAAAATGATAATTAAATTGAAAACTTTCCTGTAGGATGCAAGCCAGTACTAGTAGTAGATTCTCCATCAGCTAAAATTAATTCTTGATGGGGATGTCAGATTTGGGGTTCTTAAATTGTGGTTTGATTTAGGGAGCCAAAAAAAGGACTTATTGCAAGGAAAGGAAAGATTCTATTGAAAATAGGATCACGAAATAATTGATATTATATATATTATATATAATTTTAGACAAAGAGAAATGCTAATGATAGTTGATATAACAGTGGAGTCCTGCTGTCTTACAAGAAAACATTACTTAAAGGCCCTGTTAGTGAAGTCTTTGACATAACACAGCTTTTTAGAATGTGGCTTTATAAACAGACACATACTAATTGCTTTGCTTCTCTCTCCTTTAACACCTGTAAGACATGTACAGTCTACGTGATCTCCCACCTGGTGTGGCATTTTCCTGTGCTGCTGGGCTTTGCTGCCTTGACTGCCCACTAGCGGCGCCTTTCTTCAGCTCTTCAGCGTCGCTGTATCGCCGGATCCAGTAGTTGAGCTCCTCGCGGTCGGCCTCCTGGCACCGCCGCAGTACTGTCAGTGAGCGCCTTGTCTTCTCCACCATGTCCATGATACAGTTCAGCAGCTGCGGGTGACAGGGAGGGGGCAAGGCGCTGAGTTTACACATAGACATGGCTGGACTGATTGAAATTCAGGAAAAGTGTAGTGGCGGAGGGTGGGGTTCTAAGTTGAAGCTGACGTCTGTTATCTTAATTAAGTACTTAAATTAAATACTTTATCTGCATCTGTGTGGTGAAGTGAAGCAGAACTACACTGACAGAACTATAAGGTAGAGTAATAAAAAAATGTTATTACTTTTCTTACATGGTCAAGGTGCTTCCACTCCTCCGCCCACTCTCTGTCTGTCAGCCTGTGGTCGATCACTTCCTCCTGCCGGGTGCCCGCATGCATTCCTGTGAGAAAGGACAGATAGAAAGACAAACAATGGGTGAGTAAGCGTGACACAAAGGATCGATGTAGTCCATCACTCCTTTTACTCTCCCTTTGATCTATCTTTCATTTAGTCCCTTTTTAAAAAGCTCCCTACATCCATTTCATTCTCCTCCTCCTCCCTCGCTCCCCCTTTTCCTTCTCTGTCTCCATCTCTCTCTCCCACCCTGAGGCCAGGACTCAAAAAATGACTGAGCTTCTCGTCCAATAACCATCCATCACCAGGCGAGACATGGTAAATGTCTCTCCTATTTTTAGAGCTCAGCCAAAGTCGTCATTACAGCTTCATCACGGCTTGGTCTGCGCAGAAAAATGTCTCTAATACAACGGCGCTGTGTCTGAATGTGCTCCGTTGTGCGCTCATATATCAGTTTGTTTGGTGCTCTCTGAGGCAGCAGAAACTGTTTGTCTTCTGTAGGAACAACCATCTACCAGGCTGAAGTGGACACTGACTGATTATCATTATATTTAAAGTTATGAGAACAAAGAAGCCTGAGAAATGATGTAAAAATGAAGCAACCTCTGTATATAAAATCCTCTTTATGTTCCTCTTGGCTCTACTACAGTGTAAAAGCTTTGACAGCGCGCCATGTAGAAGGATTATTGTCCAATAATACAAATGTATGGACACACATAAACACTCTGATTCCTCACCAATGGGCCTGGCTCTCTCCCGGATCTCCCGATGGTTGGAGGCGGGGTGTCTGTAGTTGTCACGGTAGTGGTGGGCGATGGCCATGTCGTCCAGCCTGTAGTGCTGCGGGGGGAGCGGGCCCGGGTGGGGCAGGCCGTTGGGTTGGTAGGAGAGGCCGTTGGAGGGGCTGAAGCGCTGGGCGGGGCTTATGGTGCAGGGCCGCTTGCTGGGGTGGACATCTGGGTGCAGGGAACCGTCTCGCTCGAAGCCGTTCTCTTTGGTTCTGGATGGAGAGAGAAAAACAGGCATGTTTTTTTAATGAAAGTGACTTTATTTGAACCTCCTAGCAAAATGTTTCACGACACCAAGTAAAATAATGCAGACTTTGGGACCAAATGTGCCTGTAATTGTTACCAGTCTTGGCACGTAACAAAAGACCTCTTGAGACACGACAGATCAGTAGAGAAAAATGAAAGGCGTAAAAACCCAGAGACACAAATCATCGTGGTGGTTATGTCACACCTATTTTGTAAAAATCTATTCAGAATGTGTTTGTTACTGTTATTGCAGACTTCAAACCTGCAATCACAACAACTGTTCCACCTCTTTGTGCTGCAGTGGAGGCTCGAGGTGACCCGCTATCCGACAAAAGAGCTGCCGTACAAAGGCTGGAATTCTTTCATATAAAACGCGTCCATTCAAACATATGCACACACACACACAACCTGCACAAGCGCGCACACATTACAGACTCGCATACAAACGGACTGAAGTAGCTTTCAGGGGATCAGGTGGATTTTTGTTTCCCTGCTTCCAAAGATTAATGTGCCCAGGTGTGTTTGTGTGTGCGCCTGCTTGCGCTTGCATGTGTGTGTTCACAGTTAAATCTTGCCAACCTCCCCCCACTATCTGCAATCCTCCACTTTCCGCTCCCTCTCTCTCGCTCTCTCCTCTTCCTCCCTCTCTCCGATGAACAGATTGAACTTCTTAATGAGCTGTTTTTATGGGCTCCTAATGCTCATCCACAGCTCTCCATATGCTCTTTCCCTCCATCCGTCCGTCTCTCGCTGCCTCCCTCGACTCATCCATCCATCCCCCACCATCCCACCTCCCCCCCAACCCAACCACACTCTTATCTCCCCAGCCTTCCTGCTGCAACAATGTTTATGTCTACAGGCACACACACGTTTACAGTCACCTACACAACTCACTGATGTGTGAACTCAAAAAATACCGACTGTAGATACAAGCACAATTTATGCACATGCTAATTCACTGGCTTTTTAATACTATTTGTATGGTTCACAAATAGTAAACATTTATATCTAATGAGAATGACTTCTGTCTGGACCTCTGCCCTTTAACAATAAACCTGTCAAAGTTTTTACTGAATGTAAACATGACTTAGCAGCATCTCAAAATTAAATTAGAAATGTTGTAATAGTGAATCAAATATGTATTTACCTCAAATTTTTTGGACTTATTATAAGAGAAACGGCTTTTATTTCTAAATTTCTACATTTCAGTTAAAGGCCTTCCTGTTCTTTATTCAACACCCCTTTGTTATGACACAAGTCAAGCAGTTTCCCTATCTCACATTTAAAGGAGCAGTTCGCCCCTGGAAAAAGCCGCTGTCAGTCAAAGCTGGTGTTCTCTGTAATCGCTAGAAGCAATAATATTTGAAATTGGTGCAATAGCTGTGGAGAAAGTTTTAGAAACAGCTCGTGGTTTCGCCCGTTCTACATTCCTACAACACCCAGCGAGCATTGCGTCCCTCCCTCGGAAAGGAACGGCCCAGCGAGAGACGCTGGAGTGAAATACTAACGTTTTCGCTGCAGGCAATGGCTCAGAGCGGTACAGAATCCAAAATACGACAAGAATATACCGGTGGATCGTCTAAAAAATCTTCAGGTCTGCAGTCTACATTTCAAACCTGACGATTTTGATTTCCGGGCGTCCTAGATTGAGGAAGTGTAGTTTAGCAAGCTCCCTGGCCTCCGCCAGATGACGCATTTTACATAGTCTGCCGGAGGTTTTCCAGGGCCCATTGGAGAAGCAAAGGCACAGAGCGAAATTGCAGATTTTTCTACCATAATGGCATTAGCTCCACATGATAGCATGATAGGACTGAGGTTGAAAATCGGCGAACTGGCCCTTTAACAATCTTTTAGTGTTGTTGGGAGCATCATTCGTTCTCTTTCCTGGAAGACAGTTAATGTGAAAAGACGCGCAGGGCACTAGAGTTGGTTTAATTATGTTGTTTGGCATTGACAGAATTAATGTGCAATAAAAATGCTGAATTAAACTAAATTAACCATTTAAATGCACGATTGCTAATATTGTAATCCTAGCTGTTATTTAAATGTTTGCTTTCCTACAATACATAAAAGTTTTTTCTCATGCATATTGTACAGCCATGTTATTAATCAGGATGCATTCACAGTGCATTGTTGTCTGTAATTAAGGATTCCCATTCAGATTCCAATATTCCGACGCAGAGCTCCAATAAGCGGGAATACAGAGCAGAGGTAAGCAAAAAGCAGAGGTGCTTAGCCAGCCATATTGGTGCTGGAGCCTCATCTGTATGTGTTATCAGCCCATCTCCCTAGGCAGGCAAACACACACACAACTTAACACATGCAGAGGTTTCACATACATGAACCATACTCACACCGGATGGAAAGTCACGCACACGCACGTACACACAAACACGCCACTTTTTCTTCCACTGAATACAGATGCCTACTTACTGTTCTCTCTCTCTCTCTCTCCATATATTCTCTCTCTCGCCTTCACATTTACACGCACACCTTTTCCCCTAAGCTCACTCCCCTGTGCACCGGACGGCCTGCAAATATGCAGGTATTACAGAAAAAGTCTGCCTATCTGACTGTTGGGGGAAAAGAGAGGTGAGAATTATTAATATTGCGTTTGGCATTTTTGTCCCTCAGCAAATATGAAAAGTACATTTTCCTCTCCCCTGTCTGTATTAAAAAAAATGTAGACCCCCGGGAGTCACTCTTTATTTCAAAATCCACGCTTGCTCATATTGTGCTCGTAGCAGGAGCTCAAAGGTTCTCAAGCTTTCCTGCTTGTTTGTGCACGTTTAATTACATTGTTAGTTTATCGTATTATTCAAATTGGGGAGAAAATTCACACAAATCTAGATATAAATTTTGATTTAATTTCTTCCTAATATCGCAGTTCTAGCACAAGAACTGTTCTTTACAGGGCAGCGAACGCACCACGGATTTAAACATGCAAACGCTCGCTGCAGGTTTCCTGATTGTTTCTGTTCCTGCTGCGTTGTAGGAAGACTTTTACACTGCGATGTGTTCATGGACGTCACGTCTCAGTGACGTCCACTAGAGCGGGGAACATCTAGTCATTACCAAAGTGTTGTGGCTGGTTTGGGAGGTTGAACTGATGCAGAAAAACATACACGAGCTTACAATTATAACTTGCAAAAATATGCGTAAAACACATCATACACATTCACAGTTTTCATAAGGCACAGCTGTCTTCCTGCTCTTCTCTATCCTCACTATGTGTGCATGTGTGTGTGTGTCTGGGTGCAGTCAGGTCTCTTCCTCTCCTCGGTTCTGGCCCATTAGGAGCAGAGCCGGGAGCTGAGATGTCCAACGGAGCACGTCATGAGGCCCGGCGGCGCACTGACAGACACTTCCCATACATACATTAACACATCACACGGTTGCCTTGCATTGGCTCAGCTTTATGCATGAGATCAAATAATAGAAGAGGAATAAAAAAAAAGAGCTCAGCTGCTTAAAATAATGACAAAATACTGCTCCGACTGTCTGTTCGCCCACCTGTCTGGCGTCCTTCTCTTTCCGTTCTCGTTGACGTCCAGCAGGAGCTCGGACGAGTCGACGGGGGAGGTGGTGCTGGTGTCCAGGAGCAGCTGCTCGTGCTGGGCCAGGTACTGAGCCGGGTTCTGCTTGGCCAGGCGGGCACAGTGCAGCAGCTCCCTCTGAAGGAGCGGCAGGTTGGCCTACGGGAGGGAACAGAGCTGGATTTACAACCAGAGGACGTCTAACAACTGTATGGAGAAGAGACAATCACACGCTTCTTTCTGAACGGCTCTCTCTTCTTCTCTTTTGGGAAACAATGAATATGATCTGTCAGACTGTGAGGGGAGCTGTAATCTTTAACAGATGTAGCTTTTATTTTGAAAACCGAATTTGCATAAAAACAGTAAAATGCAAATACAGTTGTGCCCGCGCCGAGTAATCAAATTAAGCTTCTGAAAGGGAAAACGTGCACTAGGAAAAAAGAAGCTGTCCTCATCGCCGTGTGAAAAATATATTTTTTTATGATGAATTATATTCCAACAAACATAAATCACTGCTGCCTTTCTTTCATCTTCAAATATAAAAGCTGTAAACTGTCACAACAAAAGCTTTTCCATCCAAAAACACCCATTTGCAGCAACAACAGATCCATTCCGTCCGTGTCTTCTGACCCCTGTTTGCTCATTACCTCCGAGCCGCCACCACTTCCTGTGACCCACAGTGCATTAACACCCACAGAGTTTCTCTATAGTGTGTTTTTTTCAGCATAACGCGGGGGTCTACTTTCTTGTGTGGAGCCACGGGGTCGTGCAGGTATGCGCTCGCTGACTTCAAAGACATCTGATGGGGCGCGTTTTGAAGCAAGAAGATGAAAGTGTTGCGTCAGGCAGGTTCAGAATGAAAGTGGGGGCTATTTTGGCGAGCTACATCACAGGGGCCTTTGGAGGGGGCCATCTTTGCACGTCTTAGGTCCGTTAATCTTTGTTTTGTCCTCAAGAACATAATCTCGCTTTAAGTCTCTTGCTTTGTTTTTCTTCCCCTCTTTTTCCCGCTTTTATAATCTATAGGCTTTATTCTTCTTTCACCCTCCCGTCTTGCATAAGCTGAAACATTTTCTCACATTTCTTTGACCGTTTAATCGTGTCCTTGCAAACTGCGCACAGGAATAATACTCACAAAACAAAAGCCTGATTTGTTTGGTGGTATTTATATTTCATAATCACACTAATCCCTCAGCAGGAAGAGAAATACCAAGCGCCGGCCTTCGCTGTACCTGCCCGACTTAATGGTCCGGTTTATGATCGTAATTACCCTCTGAAAAAAAAGAGCATAAAACAGATTGCTTTGACCCCGCTGAACTCATCTTTCATTAATTAGAGGTCATCCTAATTGCCAGAGACGCATTAACTGAGTCACGACATGCAGACGCTGAAGAGTCCAGATCGTTCGCTTCCGTGCAGTGACCAACATCTGCACTTGCATAAGAGAGAAAATTCATGTATTGCTCAGCAGCCGCAGCGACACTCCGCCCAGGATGATTTATTGTGAAAATACTGGATCTGTCATTTTGTCAAACGGTGCCAAAAAACAATTCAGAAAATGCCACATTCAGGGTCCACCGCACTTCATCAACTTTACTTTTCTCTGCAATCTCGGTGACTTGCGTGTCTCTATTGTCCTGTCCGCTCTCTCTCTCTCTTCAGCTGAACGTGTTAATTCCTCACAGATTTCCCATCATTCCACCTCGACCCAAGAAAAACAAACACTCGACGGCGAAAGGCGAGACAAACTTTGCTACTTTATTTCAGCCTGGTGTGTCGTGTGGCGGGCGTCCCGCCAGCGCATCACGTCACCGGCGCTGTGCGGTTTATGATTGCCTCCTTCCAGTAAATAGTCCCAACCAATTTGTGGTTTAGTATTAAGAGAAGGGGAAAGGAGTTGAGTGGGTTTGGGTGGTGGTGGGGGGGGGATCGGAGGGGTCGCCTTGGTCTAACATTAGCATAATGAAAAACTCCAAACCCTGACGCGCATTGTTACAGCTGCGCTTCAACGCACCTATAAAAGCTCCCCTACACCTCTGACTGCTCGCCGCTACCATATGTTCGCTGGCATTAAAAGGCCCCGCAGTGAGAAGACACTAAAATTAGACTGGGGAGAGAGAGAGAGAGAAAGAGAAGGATGGAGGAGAGAGAAAAAAAGAGTTGCATCTTTGATTCCGCAGCATCCCAGTGATACAGCAACCATCTGGTGAGGAAGGAGGGAAGGAGGATGGAGAGGAGTAAACAGAGACAGGAAGGGGATGAAAAATATGGAGGGAGAACAAATGAAGAGGGGAATCAAAGAGGGGAAAGATGAAGAAGATAAAGGAGTGATGTAAGGACGGAGACAAAGTCCCTGTTTGTGATTCTAGTTGGACCGATTTCAGCTGCCCACATCAGGCTGCTCCTCAGTGGATAATAGAGGCTCCTGAATGTGCGTTCACACATCTGCAAATGCGCGCGATGCAGGCGATGTAAAGTGATATTTCGCTCATCTGTCTTGTTTTACCTCACGCCTGTCACTCAGACGTTAACAGGTGTAAAAAGCAGGCGAGGGAGGGGAAGATGAGACGAGGATTGAGGGGAAGGTGAGAATAAATAGATCCTTTTGTGTGTAATAGAAACAAATGGGTTAAACCTTGTGCCGGTCTCTGCTCTTCATCTCTCAGTACCACCCTGATATTGATCTCAGTTTCACATAGACCCGATAACACGATCTGAACCGCTGCTGCACAGCTCATCTTTCAATAAACACCCCAGACTCGTTTGTCATCTTTGACTACCAAAACAAATCATACCAGCAGACCTGCAGACGAAAAAGATGTAAGGAGTGACTGCGACAAGGCAAGTGGCTAAAGATGCTAACATACGCCGCTAATGGATTATAATGGGGAACACTCGCTGTAAACGTGGCTTAGTGGGATGAAGAATCGATGACAAAACAGGCCAAGGAGAACCAGGCGAAGGAACACGAGATGGGATGTTGTCCTCGGACCAAAACCGCACTTGTTATTGTGTTCTGTTGCAGCATGAGCAAAGCAACAAGCTCTTTCCAGGTTTAATATTTTACAGATTGTTTCTCGTCTGCACAAATTTGCTAGCTTTGGGTAAAACCGAAGAGAGTGACATCAGCCTCCGTGCTGAAAAGACTTATGTACTGTTTAATTTGGAAGAGAGGGAAACAGACAGATTGACGAAAGATGAACTAGAAGCGACAGTTTTGTGAGAAGAAAGATAGAGACGAGTGAGGAATAGATATGAGAGATGCAAACAGGAGAGGAGAAATAGGGATGAATATCATGAACTTCAGCATGCACATCTGGATCCGAGCTGGCTAAATGTCTTCCAGATTGTCTCGAGCAGGCAGGCGAAACTTCAGTAGTAGGTTTAAAATCTACCTTCAGAAACGGGATGACGAATGGTCGCAGGGGGAAGTTGGTGGCTTCTTGGAGCTTGGAGTGAAATTCCTCGATGGTTAGCGTGGAATTCTGGAAGAGACAGAGAGAAAACACATGAGTCCATGTGGAAGGCATTAAGCGATAATATTACTTATTGGAAGCTAAGCTCGGCCCCGGCCTGCAGTCAGTGTTTTGGGTTTGGTTAATAGGAAGCATATGGGGCGAGCCGCGGCGCAAAGAGCCACAGAAAACAAAGACACACATCTCCTTCAATTAACTAAACAAATACACATGCAGGAGTCACATCATGAGGAAAATATGCTGCAGGAGGGAGACGTTGTACATTTATGATTAAGAAAAACAGCATTCTGAACATTTATTCAAACATTTAAGTGCAGTTAAATAGCTTCAGGGTTTGTTGTTCCATGTTTCTGTCTATTTTTATGTCAGCGTCCGTCTGCTATTTCTTCATTTAGCTGCAAAAACACATATTGCATATTTTTCAGACAGATGTGCCAAATTCCATCATTTATGTCTTTTTTGCAGTTTTACTTAGTCCTGTTAAAAGCTTTTTTATTTGTTTGCGTCAGTTGGACGTTCATTCTGAGCCGATCTGTTGTGTACAACCAAGACACAAACTGTGTCCCAATCCAGGGGCTGCATCCTCCGAAGGACGTATTTGAAGGCCGATTGCATCACAGCGGCGCTTCGAAGGCTGTCCCATTACTTCAGACGTATCTCCAGTTTTTGTCCCCATAGAAGTTGCGCAACGTTAGATATGTTAGCTAGTTAGCCCACTAGCTACCTGTAGCTATATGAAAGGACCATTGTTTGGTGACGCTGCGAAGGCTCCATCGGGTGCATCCTACATGGCCCACTTTATGATTCATTGCGCACCAATTCAAACAAGATGGCGGACTCTTAAACGGCCGAGATTGTAAACAAATGTAAAAGTTTTGGTTTCAACTCAAATAGCTAGCGATACACATGTTAACAAAAAAACCCCTGGATTGAGACACAGCTCAGGATGACATTTTGGAGCAGGCAAATGTGCAGCAAACAGGGAAAAGATTGTATATTTTGTGTAAAAGGGTATTTGTGTGTTAAAAACAGGAGTGTGTGTTTGGAGCAGTGGGGGGTCCAAAGTAGGTTACACATTTCAGTTTGTCAGCCCTCCATGCCCAAGCTCGTGTCTCTCCTCCTTTGTTCGCCTGTATTTCACATTAACGTCTGACGAGACGGCGGTGACACTGTTTTTAATTTCAGCATGAACTTCTCCCAGCATTCAAAGCAGGAAAAAGGAGTGAAAAAGGAGGGAGAGTGAGGTGAGCGTGCACATGGGAGAGGAGTCGTCTCTATAACAAGCAAAAATACAAACAAGGAGAGAAAAAAAAATCAAGCGAGACGGAGAACATAAAAAAAGCAGCAGATATGATTTTTTCCTCCCCACACTCTCGCCGTTATTTCCCAGACCTGAATTTTGTTACATTCAGCCTTACATCTGTTCGCCCAGATTGCGTAGGGGCTGTTCTTGACAGCTAGTGAAACCTCCCGAGTCTCCCTCTCTCTCTCTCCCTCTCCTCGGCACACAACCGGCTAATTAACGGTGTCACTCTTTTCAATAAGGCGGGGGGGGAGGGGGGGAGAGACACCGAGCGAGAGCCAAAATGACACAGGAGAGACGTGCGTTTGCAGACGGTGAGGAAAATAAACACAGTGAAGCCAAAAGGAGGCTATGCTCTGTGAGGCTAATTAAAAAAATTCCTCCCTCCACCTCCTCCGCCTCCCACTTTTTCCCCGCACAACATTCAATCACTATTCCTGTATTCCCCTGCTCGCATTTTCTCACAGCTCATAGACGTGTGATAAATCTGGAGCTTTGCATGTTTTTTTTTTGTTTTTTCTACGTAGCCTTCGTATTGGCGCGTCAGCTAATCTGGAGAAACACATCTGTCTTATCAAGTCTCTGCTGGATGGATGGAGTTTGATGTTTGCGAGCTTGATTTGCATCATGCTGGAAACACGTAGAGGCAATTTTGTTATTCTGTGCATGCATGCAGTTTATATCCTGCAGTATGAGTACATTTAGACAAATCATATTTTAGGTTTTGAATACTTTACCTGTGCTTTAAGTAACAAAATTCCTCTTAAGGTTCTTCAACTTATTAGCTAAATACATAAATAAGATTTTAAAAACTTGCTGAGTCATGATAGGTTTAAAGACCTGGATAACATTTGCAAGTATGATGTGAAAATAACAAGTCCTATTTGCTCCGTGCTTGTAGTTTTTCATGTTCTGTGTTAGCGCTGTCGCCTCACAGCTAGAAGGTTCCTGGTTCGGACAAAGTGGGCCTTTCTGAGTCTCCTCGTGTATGCGTGGGTTCCCTCCGGGTACTCCAGCTTCCTCCCACAGTCCAATGACATGCGTCGATGACTCCAAATGGGGCGGCTGTGGCTCAGTCGGTTATCTTTCAATTGGAAGGTTGGTGGTTCGATCCCCAGCTCCCTCAGTCTACTCACTCACATGTCGAAGTGAACACTGAACCTGTGTGAACGCTTTGACTGATTGACAGTTGGGCACTTTCAGCAGCAGCATCTGCCAGCGGTGTGTGAATGTGTGTGTTAATGGGTGAACGTGACATGTAGTGTAAAAGCAGCTTTGAGTGCTCGCATGACTAAAAAAGCACTACAGTCCATTTACCATTTCCAAATTGCCCGTAGGTGTGAGTGTGAAAGGTTGTCTGTCTCTGTGTGTCAGCACTGTGATTGACTGTCCAGGGTGTACCCAGCTGGGATAGGCTCCAGCCCCCCCGGCGACCCTGAACAGGATAAGCAGTATAGATGATGGATGGATGCATAAAGTAGTTAGGCTCCTAGTTTGATGTTAATCTTATTTCTAAGGGGACAACATACAGCTATTCCTTTAACTGGCATTGTGTTACACTGAATAACAAGCATTAGCTTCTGATGGATGTCACTCCTGGAGGCAGATCTGCTAAAGTGTTTATTTAACATCTACGCCTGAAGGACCAGAAGATTTATAAAGCCTTAGAGAAATACCCCTGAGGTTTCCTTAATCAGCACTAAGTATGTCAAAGTATTCTAAGCATTTATCTTTAAACTTTTTCATGCAGTAAACCCTTCATGTGGTACCTCAGGCATGCTGAACAAACGCTCAGATTATTCTCTAATAGGCCACTAATGGATTGAGTTATCCCTGCTAACACGAGGGCCGGTGTCGACTTTCCCTCTCTGAGCCCTTTGAACTGAACCTCACACACACACACACACACACACAGTCGTAACTCACCACCAGTCCCAGCACTAACGTGCGGACCCGCTCGCCGATCTCAGGTGAGATGTCGTTGCCGAACTGCTGCAGAGTCGTGAGGAAGCGCTTGAGCTTGCTGAGCTGCCGGGCGCCGCAGGCCGGCGGCAGCTGCTGGTTGGCCAGCGAGGACGAGGAGGAGGAGCTGGGGCCATTGCTGTAGCCGTTTGGTGGGGACGGAGCACCGTTGAGCGCCGTGGGAGAGTGGCTGCTGCCGTTGGTTACTGCGGGAAAACACACAAAGAAGAGTGTAAGAGAAAGAAGAGCAAAGGGCCTCTTTTTTTTGCTCAGTAGCCTATAATCCGTGACCATGCCTTTAAAACCAACAAAGAAAACAACATACACGAGTTCATTGAGACCTAACCACTGATTCAACATGATTTACATTCCCCTGAAAACATCCACAATCCTCCACATTTGCTTCCAATCACGCCGGCTCGTTTGATCCTCTCATAAAAAACATATTCCTGAGACATGCTGCCTCGCTGCGCCTCCTTCCGTGCAGTCTAAACAAGCAGGGACAGCCTGACCCCCCGTTGCGCCCGAGCACAGGAGCCGTGTGCGTGTGTCTGTGTTTATGTGTGTCGGGGGTAGTTTGTGTACAAAGAGATACAAGGCGGCATAAAGCTTCCCCTCTAATGAGATTAGGTTTTGACTAGTGATCCACTCACTCCCCCTCTGGCCGCCGTCCAAAGCCGCCGCCGCTGCAAAGAGAGGGGAGAGAGAGACGAGATACTCAAACTGCATCTGCTAACAATTACGTCGGGTGGAAATCAAAGCTTTGTTCAAACCTTCGGCATGCGTAATGAGAGAGCCGGGGCCTTTCCTCCCTCGTCGCACGGAAGCCCAAATGTTAATTGCGGAGTGTGAGCTTTTGAAAGAGAAATCAGGACGGACAGCAGATACAGAGAGAGAACGTAAACAGCAGAGATAAAGAAAAGGCGAGTGAGTGATTGAAAGAGGATAAAATAATGCCTCCGCTGCAGAGAACCAGTGATTTTAATGCAGACTTGAGTGCTCTGAGTGTTTTGAACCGCGGGGCCTTCGATTCTTTGATTCTAGGGCTCTTCATGCGAGTGGTTAAGTATGCACTTCCAAGTGAATACTAGGGTGTAATTTGCTTGTCGCAGGGTATGAGCGCGTCGTGGCAAAGCTCCAACAGTTTGTAGGCGAGGGCGTTAATGAACTTGTTGGTGATTGGAATGACTGCGATTCGGAGGCTCAATGCAACTTGTTAAGATGCTCTTGTGATGCTGATGGATTGATGCTGAATGTGACGTCTTCTAATGAATGAGGTACGTACAGCATGTCTGCTCTGTTGGAGAGCGCCGATATGTTTATTTACCTTGGGCGTCTTAACGTAGAATTACACTTCTCCGGTCTAATGTACAGTCTGACGCACAAACCCAGCTTTTTGTCTCCTCATAGCCTTTTCAATACGACAACTAAGTGTATCTGTTGATAATGAGGACTTATACAACTCCAGTGTGCAGTTTAGAATGTGTTTACCTCACTACATGGAGCTCTAAACTCAAGGCCAGTCTGCTGTTACCACATGACTGTAATTTACAAAGATACTGAGTTACATGTGGAATCAGTTTTATCATAGCCAACACCAGACATGCTTAATAACGTCCATAGTGTAACCGATGCACCCCAAACTATATAGAAGTGTTGTATAGTATGACTTTAGTTTAGTTTGGTTTGTTTCACACAAAAATACATTTAAGAAAATATAACAGCGTATGAGTTGGTGTGATAGAAACCTTTAAATAACTTGTAAGAAACCCTGACCTTAAGATATATACAAGGCCACACAAACTTATAAAATCACCAGTACAACCTGAATGTCAGTTTTCAAAAAAATACAGAATTTTATTTAAAAAAAAGATAAACTACACCATAATATTCTTTAATTGTATACCACCCAGTATTAGTGTTTTACCTTGTGTTAGAACACCCCCTTGATACTCAATGCACCACGGTTGCTGTGCGATGAAGCAATAACACATGAGAGGGAGTGATATTGTAGGCTACAGATAATCACAGCCGTGCTGATATTCAGTATAACATCACGACCTCGAGTGTGATATTGCTTTTATAACAGTTATACAAGCTGTAAACAGTAACAATCACCAACAGATTATTTTTTGCTCCACCAACTCAACTAGTTCCACAACTTAACTGAAACTGGACTTTTGTTGCCAAGCAACCCAAACATTCCTCTGCACTCTGTGTCTACAGGTTACCAAACATCAGCTGTTTTTTATTATGTACATTTATCTGAATGTTTTAATTTATCAAGCAACCAGTGAAATTAGGGTTAGGCTTCATGCCTACGACCCGAATCAGAGCCGTGATGATATTCAGTATAACATCACTCCCTCTCATGGGATATTGATTTAGTAATAGGGGACATTTTCATGTTTATGTTCTTACATTGAGATTGTAACTAAGGCTGAATGATTTTGAAAGAAATATCTAATTGCGATTATTTTGACTTATATTGCGATTTTGTTATGATTTGCGATATTGAATTGAATGATATTTTTCATTTTTCTCATTTTCATTCAAAAACATGAATATTGTGTGTTTTTTCCAGGGATTTGTACCAAACAAAAATATTTGATACTTACGTCTGTGTATCATGTGTAGGCCAGAACATCTCTGCAGCACAGTATTGAAATTAAAATGTAATAAATATTGCACCATTTTTATTTGTATTGCGCCATACTGCGATTTCAATTACAAAAAAAAAAAAATTCAATTATTTGCTCCCGATTAACCCTAACCCTAATTGTAACAGAATGCAATGATTGCAGGCAGGAGGTTTATAATTGAGCCAGCTTTTGTAGCTGTGTTAAGCCTTTCTTAAACTCGCTTGATGCTGCTGTCATTGTCAACAATCCATACTGTCATTGGAAAACTGGTGGGATTCAACATAACTGTTAAAATGACAAATATGTAACAACACAACTATCAAGGTCTTTGTAGAGCCTGTGGCTTAGCTGCTTAAGCCTTTTTTGTTATGTTGTCCTGTCTCTGACAACATAAGGGATGTTTTCTTCAGTACAATTACCTGCATTTATTCATCTTTCATGTGGCTGGATGACTATGAAGAACCTGAGCTGTGCTTCAGTTAAAGAACTGTTTGTGTAGCAGATTTGATTTGTCAAACAGCGGAGAGGAAGTGGAGAAAGAAGAATATTTTGTCAGAGCTTTAAAATCACTCACATGTGGTGGGGGTGTAGGAGCTGTTACGGGGTGCTCCTTGCGTGCTGGGTGGGGGCGGCATGGTAGGGGGGGTCAACCTGGACTGTGTCTTGACGTCCGCAGGTGAGTCGGGCATGGTGGAGTGCTTCCCAGTGCGATCTGAAGGAAGACAAAAAAAGAAGATTAGAACGATATACCACAGGTTACATCCAGATAGCTTTACGCAGAAAATAAACAATAACTCAGGGCGACACAATCCAGGGTTTAATTTGATAACAAAGAGGTAGAAGTTCTGGAAATAGATGCCTGGATGTGTGACACGATGACACGCTCGGGCTGTCAGAGCAGAAACGAGGAGGAGATAAAGGAGCGACTCGCAGACACTCGGACAGACACCCGAGAGAGGAGCGTAAATCTGCAGCGAGTACCGGGTTCATTCCAGCACCATCTGTGCCATCCTGCGTGCCCGCTGTCCAGAGCAGCAACACAGCTCATACAACCCTGCACTGCAGTGCTAACACACACATTCACACAAACACACACTGGCCTAATGCATGTATCTCTGGATGCTTTTTTCACATCTGTTTAGGACTGGAACAAAGCAGAGAAATCACAAGTCAATCGGCTAATTCAGGCTACAAAAACAGAATGACTTCCACCTTTAATATTCAAGGAAACTTGTGACAGAAGGGACCCTACGCACTACTTAGAAAAGGCATCTGAAAAGTAAACCTTTACGCCGATGACACGCCTGTTTACGCCTAATTCAGCTGCATTGTCCTCAGCAGATAACTGACCATATCCAAAGTGTGAGAACAACAACAAGACATTATCAGAGTCCTGCACTTGCATGAGGGCTGGGCCCTCATTTTACAGGATGAGATACACAACGAGCCTATCGCAAAGTTAACAGAGGATGGATGGAGAAAAAGAGAAAGGGAAGGGAGGAGCTGCAAGAGAAACAGAAGTACTATCTGTGACATATAGCTGCAATCAGGGAGGAGGCATGTGCTTTTACTCAAACACACACACTGGCCTGGTAAAGGCACACACACACACACAATAGTTAGAATAGAATCTAACTATTAGTTATTTTCACGCTTTCCCTCAGTGTTTGTGCGTTCACGTGTACACACTTCAGGCTGTATGAATGTGTGATTGTCGTGCCCCTCCCTGCAGACAGTCTGGGATCCACGGCGTTAAGTTTAGGTGACATGAAAGAGAAATACTGATGTGAGGGAGACAGGATAGCCTAAGCCTGTTAGCTATAGGCCCCAGCCTCAGTAGCAGGCTGGCTGGCTGCTGCCGAGGTGCACTGTGACTAAGTATTTTAGTCACGCTAGCTCGGCTTTAGCAGGCAGGCAGGCGAGTGAGGGATGGAGATGTCAGTGAAATTCTAAATAGAGACGGGCTCCATAGCTCCGTTTCCAGCTTTAACGTTCAGGTCAGTTTTGTTTACTCTACGGGTCAAGTCGAGAAGTAATAAGAGGGTATATGATGAAAAGTTTTACTGAGAAGAATGTGGTAGTCAAGAAAGTACAGATTAAATTCTCATACCAAACTATAATGATCACATAAACCTTTACGTTCATTTGGAGATGTTCCCTTGTGGTTACACAGTCAAATGTATGTCCCCAGAAGCTTCCAAAGATGACCCTCAGTAACCATGCAACAGTTGGAGCCGTCCTCGCTGGGAGAATTGGGTTTATCACTGTGTGGACCCACTGCACGTGACCGATTCGCCTACCCTCACGTCCGCCCAGCCTCACCGGTCACTTATCGCGTGAATTGAGGAGTGTTTTCAATCAAACCATCATCCCACAAGGTTTATTAACTAAATACTGCATCACTGTTTTCTTTCCATGCATGATTATGACATAAACGGTTTTTCGTTAACGAAAAATGATGACAATAAATGTTCGTCAACGACTTTTTTTCTATGACAAAGATGAGACAAGCTAAAAATAGATCTGTTATAATAAAGACTCTGACGACACGAATGTTTTCATTCGTTAAAGAGACGGGACTAAAATGTTGGTGGTGGACTGTCGGATGTTTAAAATCCATGATCCATTATTTTAAAGCCTCAAGATCCAGTTAGAGGTAACGGGTGTCGCGTAGGTGGTTATGAACTTTCTCTGTTAGCTCAGGCTTTCTGCTTCAGTCTCTGTCCGCACTCACAGGAAAAGGGATGCTTCTTCAGCACAAAAAGAAGCGATCATCGTCTGTCTGCTTCTGTCAGACTGTTTGAATAAGAAGCGATGAGAAGTTAGGACCAAGCATAAATATGTAATCCAGTGTCCTTAGACACTGTGTCCTCATTGTTCTTTCACCGTATGGATGATCTGCTGAAATTTAAACCTGAAGCAAATGAGAAAACGGGAACGAGAAGAGACTGGAACTACAAGTAATGACTAAAATGTTTTGACATTTTTGTTTTACTAAAACTAGACTAAAACTCTGAAGCCATTTTAATCTTAATATTAAAACTAAATCTAAAACAGCTGCCAAAATTAACACTAGACATGAAGGGGGAGAAAAGCTGTTAAAAAGTGCGTGACGCTAGGTATCCCAGCATGCTTTTGAGCAGCGAATCAGCCGCTTGCAGTACACAGTGAATGGGGGTAAATCTTTAGCTGCATCAGTTTGCGTTCAGCGGGCACGGCTCCCAGCACAGTGGCACTGAGACTGGGTGGCTTTAGAGTCGACTGGGAAGCAGAGAACCACAAGCCTGCAGCCTTAAACCTCTGAGGATTACTGATATATTTCTACTGACGCAGAATCTCTAAAACTTTGAGGTTTGGGTTCCTCTTGACTTATAAATGAAGTGTTATACAATTAAACTGTAAAATGATATAATTGTAAAAGTTTTAGCTGAGCAAATGCAGAGGAAAAAGAGATAAATCACAGTGAGTGGCGTAAGTGGATACAGAGTAAAACTTGGTGGAAAAAAAGAGTGATTAGAATAACAGAGAGTGGAGGAGTGGAGGTAAAAGAAGAGTCAGAATTAAAGAGGACTGAGCGTCCGTCCAAACCTTTAACTGTCTGTTCACTCTGCCTGCCTCGCGCTCTTTCACACACAAAGCTCTCTCCATCCTCCCGACCTGGCTAGACTGAGAAAGGTTTACTGCTCTAATTTCACCACCGTAAAAAAGTCTGGACCCGGCTATTTATTTTATAAACTCAGGATATAACGGAGTGGAAACATATAGTCTTACCTCTGGCTGCCAGCTATCATATCCTGTGTGCCGGCCTAAAATATGATCTATGAAAATACAAGGTCGTTAAAAAAGACGGCCGGGTGACAGGGCCCGCGGTCATTCATCATTTTCCAGTCAAACACAAAGAGCCTGCATGTACATACGTAACGTGCACAAGTTAAATAGAGAGACGTTACCGTATCGCACATGTTTCTGCTTATGTTCACTCGATCTTTGAGGTTCTGTTTGTTGGTTTTGCTAATTGTGTGGTAGTTTTTGGCCCAGTTTACTCGATCTAACGTTGGAAAGTAGGACTCATATAGGAGCCAAATCATCTTGTAATGACCTTAAATGTTTTACTTAAAAGAGGATGTAAAGACTCACGTTACCACAATGCAATCTGATATTAGATCAAGCCCCCAGAAGTATGTGCAAAGCGTGCAATATAATCCTTTAAAAAAATCAATTTTAAGAGACGACTGGTGCGTTATTCTTTAGGGTAATGTACAGGGAAAAAAGCCCTTCTGCGTTTTTTCAAAATAAAAGTTTAAAAGTCAATTTGACGCACGTAAATAAAGCTCCATCACATAAACGGGGGGGAAATGCCTCTCCTGCAAGGCGCTGGAGACCCTGCAGCAGTATGAAAAGTCGCGTTTGGTTCCGGGCTTGTAATTGGGGATTAACACCTCGGTCAGTGTTGTGATTCGGAGGCAGCAGTCGGGTGGAGATGAGAGAAACGTAAACCCTGAAAGCGTCTGAAACCCCACCGTCCCTCGGGGGGAAGAAGATGAAGGATAAAGCGTGAAATCCATGTACACAAGCAAACAAATGCACCCGAGCTCTCACGCACACACTTTCATGATTTACACCCAGCATCTTCTCTCTTTCTGATTTGATTGAGAGCCCCGCAAAGCATATAAGCAGAATAAAATCAATGGCTTCATTCTAACCAACAAGGGCTGCACCCGACCGTTCACTGAGCAGTTACTGTGCCACTTGAATCAATAGCAATACACCCTCCACCAGGTAATTTAGCCCGTCTTTGTGCAAAATAAAAATACATCTTACAACTGGAGCACATTATTGAAAACAGCTCGAGCATGTATATATGTGTGTGTGTATCCTTATTCAAGAGCAAACACGGCTTCTTGTATATTTAGAATGAGAAATACACGTGCAGACGACGGCAGACGAGCCCTCATTTTATTACAGCGATTAGAGTGAGGCTGAACAACAGCAAGTGCTCGCTGCCTCATGCATTATTCACTTTAAAAAAGCACCACCTGAACAAGCAACCTTAAACAACCTTGAAAACAAAGTCTCCTCCGGTCTAATACGTCTGTTAAAAGTTAATGGATGAACTTAATGCACTTCTATCGTCCGTTTATTAGCCCCGTTAGCTCGCGCACGTAGCATACTGTAAGCGCAGCAGATCTGCGGCCGTTCCGACGCTGGACATGTATTGATGTGCGGAGCGTTAATGGAAAGAGTTTGATGAGTGCTTTGACTTTGCCTTACTCGCTTTACGACTTCTCAGAAGTGCTGTTGTCCAGGAATTAATGGATGTGAGAGGATGAGGACGCTCGCTGAAGAGGCAGCAATTAGCCGTGAAGGAAGAGAAGAGCCTCTCAGATGTGTGTTTATTCGGAGGTGCCAAAGCTATCGATGATCGTGAGTATGGATGGCGGTGATTAATGTCTCACAACAGCCACTTGCTGTGCGGTTTTATCTGAAGCATCGTAAAAGGAGCTCTTAGCGCAAATATTTGCTGTAAGAGACTGAAACCCCTGAGAGTATCAGCGCTGTAGTGACGCCTCATTACGTGTATTTGGTATATTGTCACCAAGCCAATGTGTCAAAGGTAATTACGCTGACATCTGACTGAGTTATGAGCTCCCAGGAGGGGACGGGGCTGTATTTGCTTTGTCTAGATGAGGCAGCAGAGCTCCAACAATGCTGCAAAGAGAGAAATTTTTTCAGTATAAATCAGTGTTAATTTTAGCAGCTGTTTAGATTTAGTCTTAGTCTTACGCTGCGTTCCAGACAACTGGGAACTCAAGAACTTCCCAGTTGAAATTTCCGACTTCTGAACTCGGAGCGTTCCAGGTGCACGACGCCAAGCGTAAATAAAAAAACATGGCCGACCGTGACAAAGTGATGTTTCTTTGGTCTGTAGCCAATTTAACAGTCAGCAGCTCAGCCTGTTGCCTAACGTCACTTTTATGTTGAGGACTTTCAGAGATTATTTATAGTAACCAGCTACCTCATCACATTGTGACATTTCTTATTAAACATTTTTATGGAGAACATGTGTTACTATATGATAGTAGTAGTTATTTAAATTAAAAGGAGGCAAATATATATTGTGTTGTTTTTCAGTTGATAGTTTACCGTTAACAATTTCCCTCTCCATGGGTGCGGCCATTGTTGTGTGATGTCAGAAATCTGATGAGTCGTTCCAGAGCAATTTTTCTTGTCAGAGGTCGGAAAAACTTGAGTTCCCAGTTGTCTGGAATGCAGCATAAGTCTTTAGACAAAAATGCTTCTTAGTTTTAGTCAAATATTAGTCATTTTTACACTTAATAGTTTTAGTTTAGTTTTAGTCAATAAAAAGTCACATTTTTGAAATTACTGTTAATCCAAATGTTTTCTGTCTTTAATCTAATTCAATCAGCCTGATACAGGTTCAATCTGCTGTAAAGCGTCGTCCTGTCATTAATTAAAAGTTTTTCCCTGCCAATGTGCCGAATATTGCTAAGTGCTACTCATGGTGGATTCATGTTGGGCCTCTCTTTAAATAACATAACAAAGAGTCAGTCTAGACCTGCTCTTTCTGTAAAGTGTCTCGAGATAACTCTGGTTATGATTTGGCACTTTACAAATAAAATTTGATTGATTGATTGATTGAATTATTTCCTGACCATGTGGAAACTTCTGGAACGTAATGTTACGCATGTAAAGGACGTAGACATGCAGTTATAGTAGCACATGGTGCACACGCGTCTCTTTCCTTATTTGCAGCTTCTCATTCAAACAGTCTGACTGAAGCAGACAGCTGATGATCGCTCCTTTCTGTGTGGAAGAAGCGTCAAATGACTCGTAAAAATGCCTGAATACTCGGCAAGTCCATAACCACCTTTTTGATATTTGTTCGTTTTGTGTACGTTGTAGTGAAGCTGCCGCTTTGAGACATCCTCACCTGTACGGCTGGGTCAGATCAGGGGGATCGTCATGGCTCTCAACCAATTCAACCAGTTACAGGAATGCAGTGCTCGTATTTTGACAAGGGGGGGAAGATATGGATTTTAAATGTCCGACAGCCCACTGCTAACGTTTAAGTCCCATCTCGTCTCGTTAACAAAACATACGCATCTTCAGAGTTTTTGTGATCAAGGATCTATTTTTAGCTTGTCAATGTCTCGTCTTCGTAGGCATAAACCAATGGTTGCCACATTTTTTGCTTGGGACCCTTTAAAGCCAAACAAAGTGTTCAGTTTCAGAGTTTTTAGACGGCTGAAGGGGTAACATTTCTGCGTATTTCACCAGAAAATAGACCCACTAAAAGGTTCCCAAACCCCAGGTTGGGAACCAGTAGTGTAAACCACCTCATGTGAAGCTTTGCTCTTCTCTTTCAGTTTAAATGAGAGTTAAAATCACTCCCCGCCCGTACGTCTCAAACGCGCTGTCAAAAGCTCCCTGTTAATATAACAAGCAAAAGTTGAAATGCTCTTGTTTGTTACTTCTTTAATCTCTTTACAATCTTCCCCTCAGGCTCCCGCAGCGATCCTCGAAATGAGGCAGAACCCTGGACAACTACCTGCCACTCACAAAGATGTCTTCACGCTTGCATCAGCCGTTTGCATCGCCTGTGATTACGTGATCCTCAATGTTTGCAAAATCTTTCTTTCTTTCTGTCTGTCTTCTGCTCGTACCCTCTTTCAGCCCGGGCTCAAAGAAAGGAGATTTTTATCCCCCCGCTGACTTTTCATACGCGCCTTTTCTAAGGTTACATGCAAGTTACATCACTCGCCTAAAACAAGGTTGTTGCAATGAAAGATATCTAGGAGGAACGCGGTCCCTGAGAAACAGTTCAATATGCTGCAGAGACGACTTCGCTAACCCACAACTCAAGGCAGAAACACAATGTAATATCAAACCCGTGCATTTCATCATCACACACAAAGCAATGAGGTCATTTTGCATTCAAATCACCTCACGAAGCAGGGACAACATCGCCTAACCTTCATATTTTAGATTATTCACAATGACTTCAAAGTCTATCATCGGGAGATAGAGTCAAACCGGCTCAATTACACACTTCATAAGCTGGAATTGCCTCTGTGTGTGTGCGTGTTTGCATGCGTGTGTGTGTTGTACAGTCGGAGGCCCAGAAAATGATGTGATAACAGCGGCAGTAATACGCCACTCGAGACTACTTCACACAGGCAAATCTCATTCTTCAAAACGACAATGGATTTCAATCACGCTGGGTGAATTTTCCAGAGTTGGCGGCTGTGACATAAACAATTTACGGAGCGCCGGCGCCTGCGTGAGCACAAGATTGTATTAGTCAGACGTAAGATATCATCATTATGGAGTTAAATGGAAAAACGTATACAAAGTGACCCGCTTATGCCCTGCACACTCACACACACACACATAATCTCGACATGCATAATGCCTTCGACACACACATCGATACGTAGGTGTTGAAGTGAAAACCGTGAGGTGCTAAAGCCGCAGGAAGCCTTGTGAATTGAGCGCTAATGTCCGCAACAGGCCGATGTGTTGGAAAATGGTGCCTCTGGGTGTGTTTTAGCCAACAACACACACACACACACATGCATGCACACACACACACACACACACACACACACAGAGTACACAATAATGTGTGAAGTGAGGGAGCGGGACAGATAGGTAATGGAATAGATGAAGCGATACAGAGATGCTGTGATAGTGGCTGGTGGTGATTGCTCTGTGTGCAGGGTACAGATGTGGAGAGAGAGGGAGAGGACGGGATGCGTTCAAGAATGCCGCTGAGGGACAGGTGGGGCGATTGAGATTCAGGCGGCGTACGCAGAGGAACAAGAGAAATCTATCGGTATGCAAGTGTGGTAACCTCTCTCCTCTTCCCATCATCCCTCTCCTCTAGACCCTGCAAACACACACACACACACACACACACACAGAATCATCGGCAGCCAGATGGAGCAGTATGCAGAGCATGTCCCATCAAACTCCACCCGCTTGTCAAGAAGATGTATGGATGCAACGCCCTACCACAACCCACAAACACACACTCAGGGGTACACACGCAGACACACAGCTGGATGCACAAATTGCAAACAAAACAACACAACTCTCCCTCATACACACACATAAACACACACACACACACACACACACGCACACACACACAGATCTGATTTCCGTCGTCTTATTTCCCTCAGCAGATGCAGGATGCTGAGGAGAGCAGCAGCACCATCAGTGCGTCCCTTTGGACTTCTCCTCCTCCTCCTCTCATTCTTGCTTTTCCTCCGCTTGCCTTCGCTTTTTTTCCTCACTGTTTGAACACACACATTTATCCTGATGGTTCCTGTGTACTGGAGGCCACTACTTCCTATCATCTCCCAGCAACATTGAATGATGCAGGGACTTTGGGCACAGTGTGACACAATTTCCTCTTACCTATTAATGCCTTTTTTAGGGAGAGGGAAGAGGGACTTATTGTGATAAAGCTACTTTTAAGCCGGAGCTCGGCGTTCTAGGAAGAATAAGACACATGTTGAGTGAGTGAGTTGAGCATGAGCTAAGCAGTTAGCCAACCTGTTTGTTGTTTTTCTGGGGAGACCTCAACCTCAACGCCTCTTCCTTTGCTCTTCCTCCATCTGTCTAGCTAGGGCGCAACGTTACAATTCTAATAATGTTACAATGTTGGATGTCCAGACTAAACGTGGGTGAAGTTTCAGATCTGTAGGTTAAAGTATGTTGGAGTAATCCCCAGGCTTCTCAGCTCAGTCTGCAGGCTGCTGTGAACGATAGTTTGTTCTACACGCTGCACTTTGTGATGTCACAGAATTCGCCAAGCATTTGATTGTTCATCCACTAAAAGGGAACATGAGCAGGGATTAGACCGTCGTGAGACAGGTTAGTTTTACCGTACTTGTGACATCACAAAGTGCAGCTTAAGCAGGCTTCGGGGAGCTGGCCAATCAGAAGAAAGTGGGCTTGTAGGGGCGAGGTTTCTTAAAAGGACAGAGCTCGTTTTTCGTTTCGTATAGAGTTCTAGTAGATTAAAACTATAAAGGGTAAAAATGTGACTAAAACTAATCTAAGGCTAAAATAGCAGCCAAAAGCACTGGGTTGGAGTTTCTTCTTGAGACCAACTATGATAGAGGAATGTTGGGGTCAAAGGTCGCTGTATGTGGCGTTAATGAAGTTTTGTATCTTGGAGGAAAAAAGGAGCTTATATGTATCCTTATTGTTCTATCTTCGATTAAATAACACTGCATAACATAATGTTATCGGTTTCAACTGTCTTCATTTAAACTCTGTTGACTCCGTCCTGCCCTGATATCATGAATAGGAAACAGTAATAGAGAAATGGTTTAATACAGCACAAACACATTTTGCATCTCCCTCCATAATCTGTATTTTCTCTCAGTTAAGCATCGTGTGTTTACACTTTGTCAAGCCAGCAAAGACATACGGAGATTTCTCAATCGCACACAAAGGTCTGAACACCATCTGTTCCATCGCACAAACATTAACACGCACGCACACGCATGCACGTCTGCAGACAAACACAAAAATACATAAACCAAACACACAAATCCTGCAAAACACATCCAACGACACACACACATTGGGAAATAAAACATATGTGGCGTCTAACATTAGAAGCCCTTCACTCTTTCTGAAAAAGTAGATTTATTGTAATGTCTGCTTTACCCATCTGTTGAAATAAAGAGAGCGAGAGAGGGGAAGCAAGTGTTAAGGAACAATAAAAGTGATTCACAGTGCCAGTTACGCGTGCTCTCCATTCCAACAGATTCCTGCCACATCTTGTTGCCAGGCAAAATTGAACTACAGGGTCTTGTAAAATAAAGACAGGCAGGGGGAATGAATGGTGGAAAGAAACGCAGACAGGGAGTGGAGGAGGAAAAGAAGTGGGTCAGGAAGAGGTATAGGTAAAGAAAACAGAGAGAACTTGGCATTATTATAGGACTGGCTGAACTGGAAACACATCGCCATCAGACATGTTTCCACAGCAGGGCTCAGCATGTTTAGAAAATCAATCAGAAGCATTGTTTGTTTAGATAAAGCCGGCCTGTCATTTTCATTAACATGATGTCAGAATTATGATATAAATGTTGCTTTTCGGGAAAAGCGGAGCGTTATAAATCACATGTAAGCCTCGGTGAGCTCTGTGTTTGGCCCTGTGATGGAAGCCAGCCTGTTGAAAATTGCTTTCTGTACACAGTTTGCTTCATTTCTGATGCCATGCTGACGCAGAGCCAAGTGAACCCAGAAGGATCTGGGTGTTTTCCCAGGCAGGATTTCACGCCAGCAGAAAAGGACTCGTACAAAACACTTAACATTCGCCCTTACGCTGACGACACATGGCTTTATTTTCCTAAGCTTTACGCACGCGTATTAGGCTGCCTTTGCCATCGTGATGTAGTGACTGTATCTGCTGTGGGGCTGGGGAATAATATTGTTTCTCTATATACCGTATTGGTCTGAATAAGAAGACGACCCTGATTATCAGACCCCCCCCCCTTTTCAAGACAAGTTTTTTAAAGGCTTTTTGAGACCGAATTTGTTTTTATAAAGAGAACAATTTTATATCCTTTTAAATAAAATCATATTTTAATATATTTTACATGAAACTGTCACATTTAAATTAAATAAACAATTCAAAATTTCAATAAATCATAAACCATCAAAGTGAAGTGAGGTCTATTTATAGAGCAGCCTGTAAACAGCTGGATGACAGCTCTGGTAACCCAGCCTCGCTGGTCAGTCTTTTCAGTCAAACTAACACCCTACAAGGTTATGTACCAGATAGTATATCGCTGTTTTCTTTAAATACATATCTATGACATAATGAGGGAGAAAAGCTGAAATTGATGCCCCTTGCATGGTTTGCTAGGTATTCCAGCATGTTTTGAGCAGCAAATCGGCCACTTGCAAAATTCATTTAATGGGGGTGAATTTTTTGTTTAAGTTAAGTTTAAGTTCAGTGGGTCCGCACTGTAAGCCTGCTGAGAACTCAGGAGGACGGGGTGCTAAGCGGCTCTACTCAATTGTTGGTTAACTTGGCGTACTTTTAATCCATTTGTTCAGGACGATCACCATGTGTGTGCCGAATTAGGGGTTCTTATGCAATAACATAAATGTAATTTATTGCATGTACTGAGGGTGTTGCTGTGATGCTACCATTGTCTAGGTCAGGTGTGTGATCCCAGAAAGGCAAGTTTTGTTATCAGCGACGATTGTGTTTGTTGCCTTGTATTGGAAATGGACTATTTTAAACTGGACTAGTGGAGAAAGCAATAAAAAGCAGTCAGGTCACTCCTGGGTTAGCCACCTCAGTAGCTCAGTACAACACTGAACTCCTTTAACACCGTGTCTCTCCATCTTTCATCCTCCTGGTACTCAGAGTGACGGCTGGCCTCAGTCATGAGGGGTACGCTCACTTTACAGATAAGTAGTGCCGTCTACTGTTGTGAACATACAGTACGTCGGCCGTTAAAAGTCTAGACCCCAAATAGAAGACAATCCCACTTTTTCAGATGTATGTCAAGGGGAAAAAACAGCCTATTATTTAGACCAATACGGTAGTTCTAGACAACAACCTCGCTATGGGAGTCTCTTTAAAGGTGGTGTACTTGAGCAATTGTCCTGCTGCCAGCACTGGGAAAAAAGTGGCACAAGAACACACACACACACAAACCCTCCACGGACTGCTGGACTCTTGTAGCACAATTTAAAACCACTGATGCATCCGCTCAATCTCTAAACAAAAACACATTGATACACACTGATGCACACACACCCGCCCAAGTGGCACTTTGTATCTTCTGCTTCTGTTTTTGCTGGAACCCTGCGCTCTCAGGCAATTTGTATCCGTCCACGCTTAAAGGACTCATATACCTGTCTTCAAGAGGAAAATCAATTTTCAACAGACAGTAAAGGCCCTCGTGTTTTACATGACAGTTATCTTTTACTATATAGAGAGAGAGAGGCGGGGGAGGCACAGAGGGAGAGGATGGAGTGATATACAATGCAGGCTAAGTGAGAGTGCAGTCGATGTGTGTGATGGGGAGGAAAACAGACAGGCATGAAAGGGCGAAACAGATGTGGAAAACAGATTCAGGGAGAAGAAAGAGGTAGGGAAAAAGGGAGGTGAGGGTGCTGAAGTGAGGGATTGGGATAGAGAGATAACATTAAGCGCCTATGAGAGACAGATGGGGAAATCAAACGTGAGAGGCAGAGGACGGGCGCAGAAAAAAAGAGGGCAGAGGCTAACTGTAAGGGAGGGAGGGGGAGGGGGTCCTGAGGGGGGGAGGGGGGAAGCTGCCCGTCTGCCTGGTGTTTTCAGAATATCACATGACGGCTGCCATGTGTTGGAAATTACTGCCGGTTAAATATCTACCCCCAAAACCGCTCCGAAAAAATATGTCTGCAATTTCTGAAATGTGTTCCAGGGCTGCGCTAAGTAGAACCAGATTCAGAAAACAGCTCACGAAAACCTTTACCCCTCAACCGCCCCGTCTCTAAAACTGCTACTCTCTTTTCTTTTGACGCTCCCTCCCTCCTTTCCCCTGCAGGAGAAGATGTTTAAAAACGAGTCTTAGTCACATCTGGCGAGCAGGGAGCCGGAGCGCGCCGGATGGTGTGACCTCGCATGAGGGCATCTCCGGGCTTGTGTGTGTGTGTGTACCTGTGTTTTTGTGTGTGATATGGTGACCATGGTTTGCTAATGGCTCTGAGTGGCTGAGAGTAGAATGTGGCTGGAAGCGACTCAAACACACACACACACTCACACACACACACACACACATGCAGTACGACCAGGACGATTCCAGGTCAGTGCTGGGTCTTTGTCTCCTTTCCTGTAACCATTACACACCGTCTCCTCGCCTCTTTTCTCTCCATCGTTTCACCTTTCACTGTCGCATCCTGCCGGCAGCTCACAGCCTCATTCAAGATTTCATGCCACTCTTCTCCCCTTTTTTTCCATCCTCACTGCAACTTTACCCCCATTACTGTTAAACATTCTTAAAGGGGCCACATCTTTTAATGAATATTCTCATATTTTGTGTTTTACATGTTTGGGTGTTTATTGTTCACAGTGAAAAAGTGAAAACTGCATAATTCCGTGTTTTTCCAGTTTAAAAAGGTCGCCTCTGAAATGGGCCGTTCAGAACAGCTGCAGGTTTCTACGTAGAACCTTGCTTTAACTGAAATCGACCAATCGTCATTCACCGTCGTTCACCTCAGGCTGCCTTTTCGCACGAGCTTGTAGTCAAGTCATTGTCAAGATTTCAGTTTACCATTGCGATACCCCCTGGTGATTCTGGCTCATACATATAAGGCAGAATAATCGATCCTAGAGCAGCCATGTTTTCTACAACTTTGGAGTGACAGTGCGGATCGTGCTAATCTAGGCTAAGGTCTGACCTTTGAATGGTAAAATAGCTTGTTCGTTTCAGGAGTCTCCGAAAAATAATTACATTAAAATATGTACACATCTTTTTTAATTTAAAGCTCCTGTGAGGAACTTTCAGTTTGTGTTGATTTTGGCGCCCCCTGTGGTTCAGTGGTGGATGTTAACAAAAAACTCATCCTGCTTTCTTTAACAATCACATGTATCACTCACTTTAAATTTTTGCCCTGGAAAATGTAAACAAAGGCAGCATGCAGTTAATCGCTTCATCTGACACCTACCCCCCCCACCAGCAGCTTCAGGCATTAAAAATAACTATATAGAAATAATCAATCTCGTCGCTGATGCTCTGGTTTGCTTTTGTAGCTCATATAGAGTCATCAGAATTAATTTCAGTCCGTTTCATGACCAGTGAAAAACTCCTCACAGGAGCTTTAACGAAATAGAAAATTGAGTGCATAGCTAAAATACGTCCCCATTAAATACTTTCTTTTAGCCATCCTCACTGCAACATTACCCCATTACTGTTAAGTGCATCTTATTTGAGAATAAACAAGCTCCAAGTATTGGACCATCAGCACCTATAAAGCTATAAAAAAAATAATTATTTATTCATCGTGTATATGCTGTCTGTAAAGGCAACATAGTCTACCTGATTGTACCATTACGTTACTAATAAATGAAGCACCTCCTTATCAGTTACAAAGCTTTATGTATCTGAGATGTGTAGGCAGGAGCAGCTCTTTTTCTTGTGAGCCAGAATCCTCAGTACACCGCAGTAAAACTTTGCTCAGACTCCGGTGATAACTTTCCTCCTCTCTGTGGGACACATGTTGCTGCCTTTGTTCTGCAGGAGGCGCTTCAGCTCCCCGTCCTCCCACATCCACCTCCCACTGTCCGTCAAACAACTCTGAACTCTGTCCCCACACCCACAAGCAACACTACTAATAGCACCAACACAACAATCCCATTGTTTTGTTTTTCTGCTGCACACACACACACACACACACACACACACACACACACACACACACACACAGGCTCAGACACGCAGCCTAACCGCTCTCCAGTGCTACAGATGGATGCCACCACTCTCTCTGGAGCGGTGCCAGCGCCAGCTAGTGAACAGCTTGCCTGGCACAGTGCTCTGCGTGTGTGTGTGCGTGCCTGCAGAAACAGTAGCGAAAAAGCCTCGCGCAGATGGGTGGCCAAAATACTCCACCCCCCCCCGCTACCCACCCCCCCTCCTTTCGTCCCGCATACACACAATAATACAGACACACACGTGCACACACATATGCTCCAAAATGGAGACACACACACACGCATGCACAGTGTCTCGGTTTTGCTTAAGTGTTCCCGACCTGGCACACGCCGCCGCTTGCACAGCTGCTTCCTCAGAGACACACACTGTACACACACACACACACACACACAGCGGAGGATTGCATTTACACACACGCACATACATCTGTGCTTAGTTTACACTTCCTGTTTAAGGCATGGGAAGTCTAAAGTCCACACACACACACATCATTCCCCGACATTACAGCCCACACAGAGACAGACGTACACATTCCTGTGCATCTGCCCCACACACACACACACACACACACACACTCCCGCTAATACACTGCTTTATCCTCAGTAGCTATTCAACCTCGTGTGTATCTGCTTGTTTTCTCCGCACACAGAGAGAAAACATGAAGGCGTCGAGTTGGAAAGCCTCCAGCGCTGGCAGCCTGCCAGCACAGGCCTATAGATCAGCGTGATCATAGGAGTGTGTTAAGACACATCACTGTTTAATGATTTGACAATGAAATTAAGACATGAAAGCTTTTGCTGGAACAATAGAATCAACAGAATGTAATTACCATGCAGCTGTGTACGGTTAGAAGTGTTTGAATGCTCAAGGTGTGATGTGAATCCTTCTGACAGGCAATCTGATGTTGCTTCATGCTTTGACTTTTTATGTTTTTCATTAGAAGCAGCTGCACGCGAGCACATTCCCAAAGCACTTCTTCTTGAAAACAGCAGGTTTCAGATTCATTCGGGGTGAAAGGGTGCCCTTGCAGGATCAAACAAAGCCGGGGGAAACTTCAACAAACCGAGGGAGCCGCTCGGTAGACAGCCTGCCAGTCAGTCAATGAGCTCAGGCGGCTGGCAGCAGGTACTCTCGCCCCGGTGCAGAGGGGAGAGCATGGTGGCTACGCGGTGCCAACTGTGCGCCGCGGAGCCGTGCCAACTCTGCCAGCCTTGCAGTGTCTGTTTGCCAGAGCCATCTGGGAAGAACAGCTCTGCGCACATGCGGTACACACTCACACACACAGACACATGCATGGATGCGCACAAGAAAGCAAGGGGGAAAGGGATGCTCCTGCACATACATGCAGCATGCACACAAATGCATGGCAGAAAGGCGCACACACAAACACGCACAGCCGGCCGCTGACAGCTCGCCATCTGTGCGCTGCCTCTGACTTCTCCCTCTGCTTCCTTCTCTGCCCTTGTTTTTCGCTTTCATAAACTCTCGCTCCCTCTCCTCCTTTCCTCACTTCCTTGTCATGCCTCATGTTATCAGTGTAGCTTCCAAGCTACGCATTCCTGTCAGGACCACTTGTGTATTGACACTTGACATGTATTACTTATATAATAGCATATGAGATAAAGATGTGCGATTACTTGACGGGTCTTTTTCAGTTTACCTGGAATTGAACACGACATGTAGTGTTCACAGAGGCCCCTTTCTTAACCTGCTTTGCTCTGTTTCTCCCTGACAGATGTACAGATGTGAGGAGAGGCCGTAACAGGTGTCCGTAAGTGGTGGGAAACACGTGTGTGCAGGTAATACAGGCAGGGACATCAACACACATATATAAAGAAAATGAATGACCCTAAATATATCGCACAAGACCGATAAAACCCGAGAGAAAGATGTAAATCAGGGAGCAAATGGAGTGAAGCAAAAACAGCTCTTCGTAATGTGACAAGGTATCAGAGGAGAAGAAAAATGGGAACTAAAGAGTGAAAAACCAAGGTAGGGAGAGAAAGAGAGTGACAACAGCAGCTTAGATGAATAAAAGTAAAGAAAAAAGAGGAGAAGAAAATAAAAAAAGGAGGAGGAGGAGGAAGGTAATATGAGTTCAGAACCGTGGAATTCACTTCAAAGAGAAGCTAAAAACAGGTCACTGTCTTTACCCGAGTTTAGCCTTGGGTGCAGCTCGCTCATATGTTTCTCATTTAAAGCCTCTGCACCACTGTTTGAAAAGAAGGCCGAGGAGAGACACGAGCATCAGTCCGCGTCCTTCTTTTTTGCTCAGTGGACTTATTCACATTTGATTTCGACAATTTTGTCACCGAACAAACTGTTACTTTTCCAGATGTCGCTACGTTTATCTTAATATTTGTCTCGCAGTTTAACAGCGTGACTTCACGAAACCCTCACTGCTATTACTTTCCTCTCTACAACACAACAGCTGTAATATTTCCAGTCACAAATCTCCACTTGCTTCCTATTCCTTTCTCCGCTCCATTTATTTCTCTCCCTCTACCTGCAAGAACTGATTGTTTCTCCAACCATCCATCCTTTTCTCCTCCCGTCCACCCCCGTTCTCCGTCTCTCGTCCCCTCCTCCCCCTGGCAACTGCAGAAAGATGTGCGACTGAACGCTATTCCACTCCTATTATTCCTACTCCTTTTCTAGCTCAGTCGCCTTCCCTTTGCTCTCTCTTTACCACTCCTCATCCTCCTCCATCTCTCTCCATTCTTCCCTCCATCCAACTCCCCCCCCAAAAACACCACATGCTCTGGCAGCGGCAGAAGAAGCAGGCTCATTACAAACAAGGAAAATCCATTTGGAGCAGCCGTCTGCTGCTTCTCGGCCCCCTCTGAACTCTCCTGAGAAGAAATGCCCCACATCCCTCCTCTCTCCAGCTCTTCTTCTTCTCTTCCTCCTGGATTTCCCTTCTTTCTAATTACTTCCCTCTATTTCTATTTTGTCTTATCTGTGAATTGAGCCAATTATCAATGTAGTTTTTGTTTTTAAATGTAGTTTGATATCTTCAGTTGTATCAAAGAAATCGTACCGCTAGTAATCATTTTAAGGCAACAAAACTAAACACAATAGTGACATTAAAACAATTGAATCACAAAACTACTTACAATGAGTATGAGTACAAATTAAATCACATTATGTAATTTTTTGGCCACTTGGGGGCAGCAGAAACCAGCTTTAAACACAACAGTAACATAGAATTAGCTTTAAAAAGGAATAGCGAACTTGCTAGCAAACATCCAGCAGTTAAAGAGCAACATTAGCGTTAGTTAAACGTTGTTTTTGTGTCTAACTGATGAATGTTGTCCTATGTTATCTTCCCTTAGCGCTGTTTTTGTTCTCTTGTAACTTCTCGGAGAAATATCTGACTGTTGAGCAGCTAAACAGTCGACTGTGTACACCAGCTAGATTGCTTTGTACAGCAGCTAGCTAGCTGACTTTGTAGCTGTTTTAGTGGGCCTGGGTTGATAGTTTTAAATATATTGGAGCTTTTTTCACTGAAAACAGCCGCGTCATGTAGCTGGAAACAACACTGATGACAGCAGCGAGAGTGAAGCTAAACAGTAACGTTGCCATAAAACACCAACAAAGCGCTAAAAGATGCGAAAAAGTGCTAAAGGGGCGGTTTGTGATTATTCTTGGTGGATTCATCATAATTAGTGGTTCACATCACACGTTGTCATTTCATACATTGTTAAAATAAAATGTATGGTTATAGCAGATTAAATACTGGACTTGTCCACTAAACTACTGTTTCATTTAAATGATGCAGATATCAGGTTCAGCTGAAACAGGAAGCGAAAACAGGTGATGTCATACTAAAAAAGGAGACTGACATTGTGTATTGATAATGTATCCGGTCCCTACAGGAACATTTATCATTTTTGTTTAGTGACCTCAAACCTACAGTGTAGGTCCATTCAGTTAAACTAATGGATCCGATCGATTCTCAGCAGCGGTTCCTCGGTTAGAAAATGAATCACTGCACCACTTCCTGTCATTTTCTTCATTTCTCCCCTCCACATCCTTCTCCGCGTCTCCCTCATGCTCTTTTAAAAGCTCTTCCTTTCTTTTCACCCCTCATTCCTCCCCCCCTCTTTCTCTCTCCTTCTGCTCTGCCATCATCACAACATCTGATTAACATATGTCTGGGCTTTCACTCCCTGTCAGCTTGCAGGCATCTGCACACACGCACACCCACACAGGCGCACACGCTTTCACACAATCCCATGCATCTTGTTCAGGAAGGTAGAAGCCAGAAAACAAAAAAAAGGCACCAAAAAATTCCCCTGAACCTCCTTTTAACTGCATTTACCTCCCTTTGTGTGTGTTTGCGTGTGTGTGCGCGCCCCGCAACGGCGAGGATGTGAGACAAAGCGTCTAAACATTATTGCGAGCCAACAAGCTTCATGCTCCCGAGTGAGCTGCTTAAAATGCCAGTAATGGAGGAGAGAGAGAAAGGGATAAAGAAATATAATAAGACGCAGGGAGCGACGAGATAGAGACAGATGAGGGTGGGAATGTGTGTGCGCGCGCTGATAAACAACTGCAATATCTCCTGCAGCTCCCTCGAGACTCATGGCCCTGAAAATTACTCACGTAGTCTCTTCAAGCTCATATTTCCTTTCATAAGCAGACACTGATACAATGGATTAAGTTTGTTCAATAAACAGCAAATTGGAGCTCAAAGTCACATCCCACCTTCCAGTTATTGTAATCAGAGATCTGATATTGATTATTTTCAACGCCGGTGCCAGGAAGGCCGCTGTGCTAACCCCAACTAGCCAGAAAAGCTACGTAATCATCGGTGTGTTTGAAGTTTTTTTTTTTACCTGTTATGGATTTATTCGCTCACAGCTCCAGTGAAGTAATTTCACATGCGTGGAAACACGACGTCTTTGTAAGTAATTCGTTCTCACTCATCTTTTCCAGATTGCCTCGAGTCAGTCCTGTTTTCATCTCATCGGCAACAAAAACATGCAATAACAGCAACAGGCTGATACTTTAGAGCCAAAAAAAACCACACATCATCCAACTGACTGCAACAAAAGCTCAGCGAAAAAGAGAAAAAAAAATCCACGACATTGCTTGCATTGGTCTGCGTTTCGTAATGCCTATAATTTCCCCTGTTTGTTATAATGGCATTCCCTGCCACTTCAACACTTTTGTTAAAAACACAAACAGCACATTTACACAGAAGGTGTATGGGATATGAGCCGTGCTGTGTTAAATGACTCTCTCTGCGTGTGTGTCTGTGAATGAGCATCGAGGGCTCGCTTTATTCAAAGTATTAAACAACTTGTCAAGAAGCCGCAACACTTTTCTGCGCCAAGAAAAGTAGACCCCCCTCCTCCTCCTCCTTCTCCTTCTTCTTCTTGTCTCCTCTCCTGCCTCCTAACACCCCCCCTCCCTCCGTCCTTCACCTCCTATTCAGGCTATTAAAGAGTCATCGTCAATATACGGGTTAATATATGGGCTTAAATTCAAAACAGGCAAATAAAAGGCTTTCTCCACACAGGCGCATTAACAAACTGAATAGTGGCACAATGCTGATGAGGAGAAAACGCTTTGCTAAGGGGATTTCAATGGAGCGCAGGGGCTGTTTTGTGCGGGATGGAGCCGTCCTGTGTGTGTGTGTGTGTGTGTGTGTAAAGGAAAAGGGGGTAAGTGGCTTCACTAAGAAAGAAGGGGAGTGACTTTTTTGTGGAAGACTTGATAAACTCAATGGAGCTTTGGAGGGCCCACTCAATGATGAGTCAATGAGGTGGGAACCTGAATAGTGGGGGTGATGGAGTGAGACACAAAATGCTCTCTCTCTCCGACACACACACACACACTGAAGTCCCCTGAGACGGGCTGCTGGCCACTTGGCGTGTGACGATTTAATGGCACACAGCGATAAAGGCTGACGTACAAAAAGATGTAAATACAGGGTTGTGTTTTGACATGCCTCCTCTCCCCCGTCCTCTGTGCCCGCTAACCTCTGCTTATGTGTGTCTGAAACTCATGTGTGGCTATCTGTGTGTGTGCACAGGCTAGAAAATACACACAGTTTACACCCCAGTGGACACCATTAGTGATTCCCTACCAGACAACACGAGGAAGGAAAGAGGAGGCAAAAGTGTTGAGGAGAGACAGATGAGAGAAGGAGAGGGAAAGTGACAGGCTGGGAGACTGATATACACACACACACACAGATGGGAAGATAAATGAGCAGATACTCTGGCAGAGCTACACAATACGGAGAGAGAGGAGGGAAAGGGAACATCAGGGCAAACGTCAACACTCTTCCTCTCTCGCCTCTTCCCGTATCGTCAAAGGAGTGCGAGTCTCAATACTGCATATCAAACATCGTCGTACCCCGGTCATCACACTGAGGATTGAGGCCGTGTGAAGCCTGTCCAAAAGCACTGCGGACAGTTGGTGTATCTGGAGAACTGCTGTGTGTTTAGGTCATTAATTAGAAGTATGTTAAGAAGCATGTTTCACTTTGATAAAAGGAGGGAAGAGAAGAGGATTTAAAGGAGACATCTAAAGGTAGAAGGATGGAGGAAGAGAAATTAAGGAGGAAAGACGGAGTTGAAGTGCAGTTGGCCACAACAGACGCTCCACTGGGCCGCACTGAGATATATATATGTGTGTGTGTGTGCTTGTGTGACGGCTGCATGTGATCAACAACTCTGGAGGAAGGGAGAGGTTACACACACGGGCTCGGCCTTTGTGTGTGTGTGTGTGTGTGCGCGTTGATGGAAGTGAGAAAAAAAAAAAAAAGCTGCAGAAGGAGAGCGAGCGAAAGCGAGGGTAGTCGAAACGGTGCAATCAGCGAGCGAGCGAGCGAGATATAGAGAGAGACTCCCTGTGTGTGCGGCAGGTCCCCAGCCATCTGGACACTCTCCTCCCCTCCCTCCCTCCTCCCTCCTCCCTCCTCCTCCTCCTCCTCCTCTCTCCTCTGCCGACTGGTGCGCTATTCATGGCGGACCCATTTCACCTTTCAGTGTGTTACGCCCGCTCGCCACAATACATGCTAATGAGGTAGAACAAATGACTTTTTTTCCCTTTTGCTTGCATGTGTGCGGGCCTTCGTTCACGTGTGTGTGTGTGTGTGGATAGGTTGCTGAATTCTTCCAATGTGAGCTACCAAACCAGTCACTTAACTGCTGTCAGAGATGTTAATGGGGATGCAGAAACCGCTTTTGTTTCCTCACCTGAAGGATTGCTTCCACATGATCTGCTTTCTTTGTGCGCAGATGCTCCAGAGTGTAGGGAACTATAATCCGAGCGCACCCTCAAAAAACGCTCTACCAAATAAACCCCGCTTTATTTCAACTTGGACAACCCCAACTGCTCCAATAAATCCTCCCTCTCTTGGCCCAGTTCCCATTTGATCTGCCCGCTGATGATGAAGTGGAGAGGTGGCTGTCACAGGAGACGGAGGATAGAAGAAGAAGAAGAAGAGAGAGCACATTTCCAGTTCTCTGTAACACCGATGACAACAGATGAATGGGGCGCTTGATTTGTCGCAACAGCAGACGAGAGACGGCGCGGCGAGAGAAGTGGCGACAAGGAGAAGAAATAAAGAACGAGCCGGGGTGCCGAGGTGTTGAAAGATTGAGGGATGAGATGGGAGACGGTGAGAGGGATGGATGGAGGAAGCGGAGGATACAAAAAAAAGAAGGCGGGAAGAAAAATGTGTAGCAATAGAGACAGAATGACACAGTTTGTCAAAATAAACTCCTCTTGGAGATATTCTCTTCTTTCTGCATCACTGGGTGGCGCTAACGAAGCATCTGAACACCTGCCAACTCTCTCTCTCGCTCTCTCTCTCTCTCTCTCTCTCCATAGTGAATCACTTTGACAGCCCGGCCTGGCAGTCGTAATTAACCGAGTGCACTAGCTAGTGTAGCACTCCATGCAACACACTAGGCGAGAAGACTTCAAGGTGGACAGAGCTCAGAGTTGTCACTGGACTCTTTTCAGACGTTTGAATCAGACATGTTTGCACTCGGTTGTATTTTTCCATCAGCTGACCGGCTCAGTGACACACACAGTGAAGGGGACGAGAGCTTTACTTCAAGATACTGTTGGAAAGTCTCCACAGAGGACGGGCTCTGCTGCTTGGCTGCTGATACAGTCAGTGCTGGGCTGTAAGGTGCCAAATGATCCTAGAAGAATACTTATGGCCAAATTTGTCAGTGTAAAATAAAAAAAGGTCATTGTAGAAGTTATTTTAAAGCATGTTTGATGACTCTCTTGTGCGCCAGAGCTTTGAATTGTAGTAATAGTTGAATAAAAAGTGTTTGGACGTCATTAAAAATGGCCGCCTTTGCCAGATGTGTGTGTAAATGTAGCTGCTTCTGAGTCATGTCTCTTATTACGTCCTGAAACTGATTTGTCCTCCAACAGCTGAGAACAAATTGCTGTATTAAGTTACTTTAACACCCAACGCATCCAATTAAACCGCCCGAATCTCCTCATCACAGCCGCAGCTCTCCAAATAAAAGGGAACATCTTACATGGATGTAACTGTTTCCACAGTAATAGCCCCTAAAATCACTCCCAAAGCAGCGAGGATGGACTAATGGAAATGGTGCCACAGTTCCTTTAACCAGCACAGCAACAGGAACCAGACCATTCCTGGCTCCCCTCCCGGCCCCCGGGGCCAAGGGCCCAGCCCAGCTCGCCACACAATGGGCCGGCAGAATGAGAGGAACCGCCGGCCATCCAGAGATAGCCCCGCTGGTCAGGAACCAGAAAGGGAACCAGAAGGAGATCTGGGGAGGAGGAGGGGGGCGAGAGGATGGGAACCGAGGGAGCAAGGGAGGAGGAGGAGGAGGGTGGGGACGGTTGGCTGGTCGGGGTCAGGATGTGTGTCAGGGGGACAGTGTTTGTGTCTGTTCTCATGCACGCACACACATTACACTCAGCGGTTCTCACTCTAGCGTCAGGATGTTTTCGCTTGTTTTCAGGTAATTACAGTTGGAGCAGCGATTGTGGGATGGAAGGCGGATGGAGGTTGGTTGACGGAGGAGGAAGAGGAGAGGGAAGGTGGTTGGGAGCGACTGCCCTGAACGTGACCCCACTGTGCTGCCTCCTGCCCTGGGTGCTCCGTCCTATCCTCACACAGTCCCTCGGGCATCACACAGTGTAACAGTAGCTGCTCAACTCGTCTCTGAGCTTCATCCTGAGATCAACATGAACCAGGTAAATAAAGCAGGAGCATTAAAGAGGCCCTGGACCCGCTACCTGCTCTACATCAGGGGGTCTCCAGTCAGAGACACACATGCATACACATGGTGCCCACTGTTTCCATGACAACAAGTGGAGCAGATATGCTCTCCCAGCTGTCAAAGAACACATGCACGCACATATGTGCACACATATGCACATGCAGAAATACACACAGACACCAGGCAGAGACAGGTGAGAGCTAAAGTGGTGTCTTTGGAGCGAGAGAAAAACACACAATGGCAGCGGCAGAGAGGAGAGAGGAGACGCAGGAGGTGGTTGTACCCTGTTTTTTCAGGTCAGAGGTGCTACGAAGGGACTATTTTCTTGCCAGTATTGATCAAGGCAACCAATAACTCCCTAAAAAGCCACCGAACCCAACTGTTTTAATATTGCGTTGGAAATATCTGAACTGAAGTCTCTTTTTTTCAGTAACTTTTGTGCTCTTCAGCGGCCTTGCCCCGAACCAGACTGTCCATGTGTCCAGCTGGTAAAGTAAAAGCCTGTGTCCTTCCCCCTTATAAGCAAAAGTACAACTATTAAAGCTGCTCTTAGGCGCCACAGAGGAAAAAATGAACGCACTTTCCTGAATCAAAACCACTCAGAATTTATGCTTTTCTTCTGGTGTGATGCAATGACTGTATATATAAATGGACGACACGTCTCCATCTGCTCTCATTGTACAAAATTGATGCCCCCTGTGACGTAATTCGGTTCCAGAGCTGCGCAGTAGAGATAGGTGGGTGGAGCCACCGTGGCCACTTCCACTGACCAAAACGCACACAAGTTACCAAAAAACAGATCGGCTGCAGGAGCCTGATTGGTCGACAGAGCTGTCAATTATCATTTTAACAGCATCAAATAACTAATTAAAACTAAACTTGTCAGTAAAATGAACACTTGGACGTCAATCAGCATGATAATAACTACCTATAATGACAGAAACCATGTTTGACAAACATGTATTTTGATTTTACAGTTTGACTCATGTCCCATCTGTTAACATGGAGGAGGCGGGCTATATGACCTATACCCCGGCCAGTCAGCAGGGGGTGATAGAGAGGGTTTGGCTTCACTTTTAGGGAGCTGACATGTCGTCCATGGTGTGACAGTAAGGACGGACAGGCCTGGGTATGTGTGTTTTTGACTTTACATTTCTGTATTTGAAGCGAGTTTAATGAACGCATTATGTTATGCGTTTGTTTCCCGCTTTTTGCGGCACGTTTTGTGTATTGTTGTTTTAGACTTCTGCATGTCTTCTAATGGAAACCCGTCAGCCACCGTTCTTTTCTGTTCTGTCTTTATAAAATAACACATTTCCTCCAATAAATGAACTTCTGATTTAATTTGCACGCCGTGAATAAATGTTCTGCTGGGAAAAAGCAATCAGTCTAGAATTGCGTCCCTCGCGCACGCGGGAGCTATTTTGTGTTTGCTCTTATTAAAAAAAAAAAGCCTCTGTAATCTTCATCTTGGTGAAACACGGCGGCCTCACGCCGGCGTCGCTCTGCAAAGCAAAAAGTCCTTTGAGCTGCGGGCTGTCACATTTTACAAGCTTCCCTCCACATACCAGGAACACAGCATTTTTCCCAGCCTCTTAATCCCCCAGTCGCACTATAATTTTCTATTACAGTAGAGCAGCTATATATAAAGTGTAGCTCTGTGGCTCGCTTGTAGCTGTGGTTAAGACTTGTTGTGTGAACTCCCTGACATGGACTAGTTAAATATAGGTTGACTTGATTTCATGTTATTTCTCCTCCAGGAACGCTGCAGTTTAGCGGCCGTCTGACAGAGAGACGGAGAATCTCAAAAACACATTAGAGGTCTGAAAGCTGCAGCTCATAAATGTTGTTTAACATCTTGTTCGGGGTATTTCTCTCTCTTTCTCCGACCTCTCTGTCACTGCCTCCCTCCCCCTTTGTTGCTCAGCTCTGCGGCTCCAGGCATCGGTCTCCAGCGTTTTTTTTTTCTTCGAGTCGCTCACAAATGTGTCCCACTCGCTCTTTCTCTCCGTTTCCCCACTTTCGCAATTTTCAGGGTCGTGTTCGCTAACTGGCACAGAAAAACAGGCTTACATCAGAGCCACAAGCACACAGAACCTCTCTGACTCATGCCTAATAACCTGGCTTTTGTTCCAAAACACAAGAATCCCATTTTGGATTGTTCCCGCTAGACGGACCGGAGTGTCAAAGCCTGAGAGCGTGCGTCCGCAACAGCTTCACGTCAACAACAATTACGTCAAATCAGAACTAATATCCTGTGAATCTTCAATTTAAAGATATTTGCGACTCAATTTCAACGACTCTCGCAACATTTGCGTGACGGGTCTTTTATTTTGAAAGCCTCTTTCCTGTCTTGTCTCCTGATTTCACCTTGTTGCACCTCTCTCCCTCCCTAATCTCTGCACCCACCCCCTCCCTTTTTGTAATCACAATGTAATCATTGCAATCAATTCCCCATGAAGACGCCTCCCACACCCATTACATGCACTTATACGCCATACCTGCGAACACACACAGAACGTGCTATCATTCGCACTAAAATAGCATTTATTGATGTGACAGTCGAACTTTTAAGGCCTAAAAGTTCAATTAAAAACAGACTGGATAAATTTGAACTGCCACACATGTAATCCTTTTATATGGTAATAAACACACACCTCCATCAGCTGGCATCTTGCTCTTGTCCTAGCAGGCAAAAGCCCCGGGCAGTGCACGGCTAATGCGTTAGTGTGTGTGGCATACAGGGGCTTCTGTTGTGTGTGTGTGTGATCTCGTCTTGTAGCCCAGGGCAATGTGGCAACAGAAAGGACCTGTTGTGTCCAAATAGAGACCCTGAGTGTGCTGCATATCTAAAGAAGCGAGGCTGGTTTGTCTGCAAACCAGACCAGAATTAAGTTCTTTCTACTCTGACCTGCTATGATCTCAGCGCTGCGTTTGAGTGCTAATGACGGCTTCACAAACCTCTACGAGACTCTGCTCGTACACAGTAACAGCACACGTTTAATAGAGCCGGATTGGCAGGAACAATGAGCTCAGCGTGCTTTTGTTAAGCGACAAAAAGTAGGACAAAAGAGTGTGTGGATGTTGTCGTTGCGCATGTGGGAAATAGAAGGGGAAATGTGCAATTGAAAACATGTGTTAATACGATGCTGTAAAATCCTCACAACACTGTTAACCCATTGCAGGAACATCACGCACCCTTACATGTCGCGCTTTAGATTGGCCGCCCTGCCATATGGTGCAACTTCTGACTGTCTGCGAGCGCGTAAGAGACCTGTGTGTGTGTTTATACGACGCGTAGTTCGAACATAAAGTTGCAGCTGCGCCGCAGCACACCATCCCCGCGCAGCTGCGAATTATTACGAGGACAATTTGAAATCGCAAAAAAGAGGAAACGGCAAATTAAAATCTTGTGTGCAGCAAAATGTTGGAGTGTGTTCACGCCTAAATAAACATGTCTCCCTCCTACAAGTGGATCCGTGTGACGCGTCTCTGATTGTATCGACCTGAGCGGCAGCTCTTCACTCCTTAATGTGCAGACAGAGACCCAAGGGTGCAACTGAAGTGCTTAAAGGGGAAGACGGGGGCTTTCCTCTCTCGCTAAAGCATCCTCACGCTAACAACCGGGCTGTAATTTGTCCCCTCGCAGGGGACGCATAAAAACCACAAATTCTTATGGAAAAAGTAGAGAGAACAGAAAAGCTGAATACTTTATCTCCCCCTCCGAGGAAAAGTTATTACATTTTCTGATCGGTATGACCGTGTAATGGTTAGCACATGTGGGTATGTGCGCGCAGAGAGAGAGCAGTAGTTGAGGCTAAGTTAATAGCACAAGCAGAGGGGGAACTGGGAACCCTCGGCTTATAAAGGATACTTGTTTCCCCGCCGCACCAGAAACCAGATGTTGATAAAGAGACATAGAGCGAGAGGAGAAGACAGATGGGGAAGAAATTAACCGGCGCTCGGGCCAAACATCTTGAAACATCTGCAAAAGAAAAAAAAAAACTTTCGGGGCCTTACAAGAGGAGATGGATTTATACTCTCTCCTGGATGTTTTATTGCTCCGTGAGAGCCCGTCTCCCTCCCCGGCTGCTCGGACTAAAGAGTTTCGCCACAATCTGGAGCCGCTTAAACGCTGGAAAAAGTCTGACTTTTCCACAAATGGCTTTATCGCGTCGAGAACACGTGTGCACGATGTCTCCATATGAAACACTATAAATGTCAAGGTGCGTTGTCGCGCACGTGTGGGACCAAATACATACTTCATATCATATTACTAAAAGAGGTTACCATGGAGACACATCATCTATGCCACCATGAAACGCGCAGCTGAGGATGACACGTCCATATGGTGAGAGTACGACAGAGGAGGGGGGGAACAGATGCTTTGATGAAAGGGCTGTCAATCGCAAATCCATAAGAGCAGCTGGGGTCACGAGTGTGTGGTAGACTTATGCAGACGTATAAATGTAATGTGATGGATAGAAATACAATAAAAAGATGTGTTTTTCTCTAACCTTCACTCTGCAGTCTGTCTCTACTGACTCTCTGAGGACAGGCAGCTCTCACACCGCTGCAGCCTCACATCCCCTCTTCTTTTACTCGTACTTAACCAACATTTCCCCCCACAGAAAAACTTTTTTATCCTCTACACGAAAAAAAGTGATTATTCTGAGTGTTATCTTTTTCAGGAGGTGGAAAATGCCATCAAATATTTTTGTGGCGGTAAAAACGGACTGTAATTTCGGTCCCTGGCGGAGGCTGTATCGACTGTGAGCGCACAAACACTTAGCGGGGTGGCTAGCGGCGGTTCCCGCTATTGAATGTTGCAGGGAGGGAAAAAACAGGAGGACAGGACGAACAGGAAGTTAAACAAAATGAGGCGTTTACTTGGCCTCATTTTGCGAGAAAGAAATGGACCACCTCCTTCCATTTCTTTACGTAACCCCCCCCTCTCTCTCTCCATCTCTGTGCACCAATTTCCAAAATGGCCCTTCCTTCCAAATAATTGACACTCGGCGTTTATCATCTGAAGCACCTGCTGTCGGTTTGACAACAAGACAATCGGACGGCGCGAGCGACCGTCGTCCCATTGTCCCGTCTCCTTGTTTGTCTGTGACACTAACTGACAACAGCTGGAAGCCCTCTCCTCCTACAATACCCATCATGCAAGTCAAATTCAGGCACAAAAGAGAAGGGCCTCATTATTTGGCTGCAGTGGTGTGATTTTTGAGCGGCAAAGAGGGGAAACAATGATTCGGTTGTGGCTGCTGATGGGAGATAAAAGGCTTATAGAGCGGGAAACGACTGCGCTGTAGTTTTATTTTGAAAACTAAAGAAGCATCTTTAAAGCAGACGTCGTCTGCAGCTATGGGTGCACACATCCTGCAGCCTGTCTCCTCTTCTTCTTCTCCTCTCTCTGCCTGTAATTGACTGAACACGTCAATACTGGGAGGGAAAAAAACAGAGGGTCCACTGTCTGCATCTATTGATCCTCGCCTCTCTTCTTCTCCTTCTTCTTCTCTCTCTCCCTGTCTGCTGATCTTAATTACACTTCTTTTTACCAGGCTAGCCGGGCGCTCCGCTCCCGCCGCTGCCCTTTTCATAAAGTGTACCGTCCAAATCCATACGTCAAAATTAATGAGCGAGAACCGAGCTGTAAATCAAAGATGGGGAGGGGGTTATCCAGGCTGATAAGCAGGGATGGCGGTCGTAAATTATGTCCTTTAAAACAAAAAGAGAAAAGGATTATTTTCACATGCTCGTGCAGGTCAACGTTAACAATGTCGGATTGTTATGGAGGAAGCGCCCTCGGTCGAGGTGATTAAAAGCGCCAAAGCGTGACGGCTCTGAGGTGAGCCTTCTCTCCGCCCTCTTTCTCATCCACTTCCTCTTTCTTTGTCTCTTTCTTTGTCAATTTGTCTGATTTTCTGCCTGCCTGTTTGTTTGCTTTAAGAGCTGTCTGTCTGCGCCCCCCCCCTCCACCTCTCCCTCTCTCTCTCTCTCTCTCACACACACACACATACACACACCCTCACACACACGCACACACAAGGACAAAAAAGAAAGGCCTTTTATGGTCAGGTTTTATGGACTGGTAGCAAAGCAAGCCGCTCCATTCTTCAACAATCGTCCTCTCGTGAACTAGGGAGAAAAAAAGGCTCCTAATCGCACAGTTTCACACCTCATAGTCGCCATCAATCAAACCTGTTTGTGTGTCCGTAAAATAAAAGAAGGCCTTGCAGGAATCTCTTTTTTTGCATGATTCCTTTACTTTCAAACCTCCATAACAGACATATTTAAAGGGCCAGCTCGCCAACTTTCAACTTCAGTCCTATCATGCTATTATGGGGAGCTAATGCAATTCTGCTCTGCGCCTTTGGAGGACGCTATCCGCTTCTCCAATGGGCCCTGGAAAACCTCCGTCAGACTACGTAAAACACGTCATCTGGCGGAGGCCAGGGAGCTTGATAAACTACACTTCCTCGATCTAGGACGCTCGCCTCCGATGTCATGTCTCGTTCAAAATCGTCAGGTTTGAAATGTAGACTGCAGACCTGAAGATTTTGACGGTGATGTTTGACGATCCACCGGTATATTCTCGTCGTATTTCAGTCGGTAGTGTTTCCCTACAGCATCTCTCGCTTGGGCCGTTCCTTTCAGAGGGAGGGGCGCAATGCACGCTGGGTGTTGTAGGAATGTAGAATGGGCGAAACCACAAGCTGTTTGTACAACTTTCTCCACAGCTATGGCGCCAATTTTAAATATTATTGCTTCTATCAATTACAGAGAACACCAGCTTTGACTGACAGTGGCTTTTTCCAGGGGCGAACTGCTCCTTTAAACATACACACACTTCCTGTTCCGCCCCTCACTTCCTGTCTCTTCTTGTGTCTAATTCTTTCAATGTAAATTAGCTGACAGGTGAATATCGAGGAGCTGCGCGATAACAGCTAACATCTTCACTCTGCCACATTATCGCTGCGCCACATCACCAAGAAGTGCCTATTCAATATTGTTACCTTTGGCAGGGTGCGAGGAGAAACACAACCGTGTGTGTGTGTGTGTGTGTCCTTTTGTATTCATTAGACACACTGTATAGACACCTGCATGTGCACTCACACACACACACACAGTCACAGAATCACATCCAGAGGCTTATCTTCTGGAATAAGAAAAGGGGGCTTGTCAGGATGGCACATTGTGTGTGTGTGTGTGTGTGTGTGTGAGGGGAAGGCAATGTGCATTAGGGCGATTACAATATCAGCCGACTCCAGATGGAGGCAGGAAAATAAACAGTGGGAGAGAGAGAGCGAGGGGGAAAGACATCATGAGAAGCAGCCTAAGAGAGAGATTCGGTATGTGTGTGTTTGCGTGTGTCGTGTGTGCGCGGGTGTGTGTGGCAGTCTGCTTGTGTGCGATACAGTTCGAGAAAGTGAAGTTAATTAGCAGCTCAATCCCGGTCTATACGGAGGAGTGAGAGAGCAGAGAGAGTGTGTGTGACTTTAAGTGTGTGTTAGTCCCTGAACTGAGATGTAGATGCAGTTAGCAGTCGACCTAAACAAGTGAAAAACTACATTTCCCAGCTGTCTGTCTTTAACGACACTGCAAATACAGCTGTCTCTGTGTTTCTGCAACAGTTAGGAAAAAGAAGAAGAAGAAGTGATATTCAGGAAGCGATCTGTTCTAAAGATGATTTCCCGTCTGTTTCCTAAACCTCTGAAGAATTAACAGCGTCCATGAAACCTGATGAATCGCCGCGCGCTGCCCTGCTGGCCTCTTCTCCTCCTCTTGCCCCTATAAGTCTCACGTTATCGCGAGTAAAAACACCAACAAGGCCAATAAAATCAGTTTGTAGTTCTCACTGTTGACTTTGACATTAAATAAGCGCCTGTAAAGGCCAACTCACAGCTACAATAAAAGAAAGACCTCTTGCTTCTGTCGCACACACACACCGAACATACACCAACCTCACACACACACGTACATGCAAGTCCTTTTATACCTCGGCTGCTCTTTCATGGGTGATGAAATTCAATAAGCAGTGAAGAGAACTGCCCTCTCGCTGATAACCATCAATGGACCTATCGATCTACAAGGGCATGTGTGTGTGTGTGTGTGTAGGTGCAAACACGCACACACACACACTGATTCCATCTATAATTCACTGCGGGCCTCGGTAAGAGACAGCTCTGAATAATCAGAACAGATCTATACATCATGAAGGAGTGCACGGCTCAGTGGGTTTAGTATCCAATTCAGCTGCTGACATTTGACCTCTGACTGCTCGGCCTCTGATGAACCCGTACCTATATGAAAACACTCCTTTATACCTACTTTTGCACACATTTATACAATTACAGTCAGTGAGGTAAGTGTGCTTTAAACAAGTCGAAGAGAATATTGAATTGACTAAGTTTTAAAGATTGAACGCAGCTTAGCGCAAATGAGCTAATGGAACACCGTCCCCCGTGTAACGCCTGTAAACTGAATAACACTGGGTTGTCTTAGCGTTAACTATACACTTGATATACTTAATTAAATACACCAATGGGATGTGGGTAAAGCACGAGCACGGGAACAACTGTGACCGTGTGTCTTGTGACACCTTTAATGTCTGTCACGACCGTAGGACAACTCACAACAACCGCAATACGTCACTTCACTGTCGTAAAACAATATCACTCCGCCAATCTTAAAGCAACAGCAACCTTAAAGGCAGAGTGCACCTTTCCAACTACTCCTTCTAAAATATGAAGGTTAATATAATGAAAATATATCAGTGTATGTACCATGGGGTGCTGGTTTAGCTCAGTGGGAGGAGCAGGCGCCCCATGTACAGAGTGGACCTCGGCCCTTCGCTGCACGTCATCCCTCACTCTCTGCTCCCTGTATTTTCTGTCTCTCTTCAGCTGTCTTATCAATAAAAAGGCCAAAAAGGCCAAAAAAATAAGAATCTAAAATGTTGTTATCATTAATTACAACTATTTTAAAGGCAATCTTACACTAAGTGAAGCACCAGAACTTATTCCAAATCCATATGACACTTAGCCTACATTACTTACATACAGATTGAGTCTAGACTGTACTTATATCATATTATATTATTTATAATACAGAGGTATACATACGTATACATTTATATACAGAGACCCCAGATTAATCTACCAATGAGCAAACACTTGGAAAAGTAGCAGCTTCCTTTCAACAGGCAGAAACCTCAACTAGAACCAGATTATTAGTCTTAAAGCCATCTGCCAGGACCTGTTAAGAAGCTCTTGACAACATACAGCATTCATAGCATAAAACACAGCGAGTTTGTACATGGTGTAGCTGGTTACGTTCTGCATACTCTAATCTAAAATGACAAAACCAAGCTGTGATCATTTCGTGCCAAAAGCACAATCTCAAACTGTCTCATTTAAAAGCAAGTCTGCACATTCAAACAACACAGGGGATTTAAGGTTTCTGGGCACCATCATTTTCTACTGCTGCATCCTCTAATCCAGAGTTTCACCTTTCCTGGTAGAATAATTGTATCAGCGTGTATCTATGAGAAAGCACAGCTGATCCACACACACACACACGGGGGCTTCATGATGTAGCCGGCGTATTACCTCTGTTGAGTCATCATCACTTATTCACCGAGCAAACCTGGACCGCTTCCAAACGTCTGTGTGTCACACTTAAAAGAAGTGCTTTGTAATGACATCACAGCGCTGGAGCCTGCATGTGACTAACGGGGAAAATATCAGTTGGTATTTTCCTCTGAAACAATAGTCATTGATTGTTTGAGGCTGTGATCTGAAGCCGTGTTTGGATGCAGCATGAACCACTAGAAAGCTATTACCTGAGGTAAGCATCAAAAAGCACTAGAAAATAATCACCTAATGTGTGTCTGTGTGTGTAATCTGCGCACCATGGTGTGTCACTATGCAGACGATGACACACTCTCTGTTTCAGACTCACTTCAACCTGCCAACCAGGGGTGCGTACCTGTTTGTGTCTGCTTCTGTGAGAATAAAAAGGTTGCCATCGTTTTTGCGAGGCCACATCCGTGTCTGTGAGCAGCGGTCTGATGCGTTTGACCCTATAGCCTGGGAGCAGGGAGGGGGGGAGGGAGGGAGAGAAGGAGGAAGGGGGAACAGGTGTGAGGCAGGCTGGTGGCTGGGCAGATGGCCCCCTGGAAGTGCTAGCTGATGCTGCAGCGCCTGGGTCGCAGAGAGTTAGCGGCTAACGTTCATGCAAGGCTGTTTATACAGCGTGCACGGTCGACATGCACTGTGCAACCGCACACATGCACACGCAAACACAGTGGTAACCTGCAAACAGCACTTATCATTTACTCTCCCCCATCACCAGCTTTGTTTACCTTTCATTTACTCCTTCTTTCCCCCTCTGTTTCTCTCTCTCTCTGTGTGTGTCTCTCTCTCTCTTTATCTCTGTAAACACACACACTCCAGGTAATGGTCTTTTCAGTTAAGTCACTACTTTAATGGAAGTCCTAGTAGTTAAAAAATGGGGTAAAAATAGAGATGACACCATAAATAACGGCCGGGATAACCAATCCGAACAAACATGACCACTGCAGTAAAAAATAAAGATAAATACTCAATATTATTTATTATTTAAATACTGAAAATCAGATGTATCACTCCAATCAACCAGATATAATCTACACATGCATAAAACGAGTGTCCATGATACGAAAAAAACATCTTATTTTGAAATACATATGTACTTTTTTCTTGTTGCTGCACTCAATGCAAAAGCCCATAAACAATTCTCTGATTTAGACTTATACTTAATCTGAGGGTTAAACTCTAAAGCGGAGTTAACAATCACCTTCTTGGATGTCTACAAAGCTGTGCGTGGGACTATTCGGCATGCGGGAAAAAAATGCCCAAAAGCCCTGCAGGACTCAAGGAGATATTTTCCTCCCTCTCTAATCCGAGCCGTGAGAAACAGTCGTGAATCGACAGCAGGTTGTGGCCCCAGCAGCCTCTGTCTGCTCTGCTCCCTGCCGGGGTAAGAGATTCTCACTGGAGTTCAAATATAGCCCGAACCCTTTAATTTTGTCCTTACGCCACCCCGTTTAAAAAAAAAGATCAGTTTTCTATTTTTTTCCGCTTTTTTTTTTTTTGGGTTGTGTGATGATGACAAAGTCGCAGCGGGTGGAGATGGAAACTTCACATGGATTCGAGAAGATGCGTTTGACAGTTGTGACTGAGCTCCGGGAGGACGTTTTCAAATGCGAAAAAAAAAAAGTCTCAAAAAGAGGAGAGGATGGCAGAGTCTCTGCATCATAGAAGCTTCCCCCAAAAATGCGTAAACACCAACAGGGACTATTTCTTGCAACAAAACCATGAATGGCAAAATATAAATTAATTTCTTTGAAGAGCTATTGAACATTTGTCATGTTTGTTCGGCGAAAAAAGGATATATAATCAGTTTATTCACCTGGTAAGATATATTTTTTTCTATAAAACCCCGCGTGCGCCTGGTTATAAAACTGTAAGTGAGTGTCCATGCTTACTGGTTCTTATCCGCCGATGAGACAGAAGTCCTGACAGATCGAAAGAGTCACAAAACTTGATCCGTGAACTCAAGCTGCCTGTTGCCGGATAACATCTCTCCATTCAGCTCATGAATTGTTTTTATGGAGTCGCGGACAGCTGCAAACTGGTGCCACTATTTAAACAAACCGAAGCACCAATTTAAAAACTGTTCGTCTCATAACACAAACATGAATCGAGTTGCCTCGCTGTTGATAATTAAAGGAAAATGCGAATATTAAAATATTTGGAATCAGCCGATCTCCAGTTTCTTTAATTTGCCTCATAATAAAAAAAATCACTTACATGCTCAGTCTTTATTTCCCATTAGAATTAAATGTGTTTGTAACCACAACAATCACTATTACGCACAGCACAGACACGCATTGTTCGCTCCTGCAACAGATTTGTCATCGCAGGTCATCTTAGACCGTGAAATTAAATCCAAATAAATATTTCAGCAGATAATGTCTGTGGTGTCTTTTTACACAGATAACTCCACATCTGCACCGCATCTTCTGCTTACTTAAGAAATATAAAACAAAGCACAAACCGTAAATGCCAAATTGTATATCCTCATTGCACACGTCCTAAAGATGCAAACAACACTCAACAGCCAATGCGTAATATGTACAATCAGAAAAGCGAGGCAGAGGCCACTTACACTGAAAAGAGGCAGAAATTCCCACCATGCGGCACGTTGATGTGAGAGGGCTAAATAATTTCCAGTCCTTTTGACTCCGCGCGAGGTCCCCTCGACGATCCGCTCGAATCGGGAAGAAGGGAGCTGCAGAGTCCAGCCAGCTTACAGGAGGCTACTTCCAGCCGCTCGGAAACGTGGTTCAAACTCCGACAAAAGAAGAAGAAGGAGGGTAAAGCTCGCGGTCTGCTGTAAGTGATCAGTCAGTGTGGAGAGTCAGGATGGGGGAGCCGGGTGGTGCTGTAAAGGCGCAGAGGAGGGAAGGAGGAGAGATGATGGAGAGAGAGAGGATGCAGCAGAGCGCAGGGCACCCGTCCGATTCTCTGCTCGTTTTACGCACTTTCCTTCAAAATCCTTAAATCGTCAAGTCGGTTTAGTTCGAAGAAATCGCTTTTTGAATCTGATAAAAATTCACGCTCACACCCTCCGTCACAGGGCTCCTTGTTTTCTGCTGCTCCGGTGGCGTGGGGATGAGGAGTAGCGGCACTCTGCCTCCAGTCGGCGGTGCGCAGCAGAGCCAGGTGGCGGTGGGCGGGACTGAAGCGCCGCTGAAGAGGGAGGAGGAGGCGGCGACTGGGCAGCAGGCAGCATCTGTGTGTCCTAAAACAGGTTGGAAAAAGCAGGGTCAGGTCAAGTCGAAGTGTTTTTCTACTGTGCCAGTGACTGCTGAAGCTTTTTCACTTCAAGGGCTCACGGGGAGATTACGCACAAGGTGTTTTAGCCAGGGGCGCGAGAGAAGATGTGCCATCACATATTAGTCAAGTATTAAAGGAAATGTTCACTTTTTTCATTCTGACTTGGAAAGAATGTGTCCCTTTAAATCACAGAATGAGCCATTTTATTCATTTCTTTTTGCTAGGGACCCCCTGGAGCGTCCTTAGGGACCCCTAACGGACCTAGGACCCTACTTTTAGAACCTCTTGCATAGACAGCAGCGGAGTGTCATGGACAAGAACCAGCCAGCTGAGTGCTTGAAGAGTTGCTGTTGTGTATGTGTGGGGGTGTGCAAAAAAAAAAAAAGTAGGACTGCATGACACACACACGGACACACACACACACACTGTATCTGTCTCTGAGCTGGAAAAGGCAGGCCGGCCTGCAGTAACCTAAGGCAAACACTTTCCCCGGACCATCTGGAAGTCATCTCGCCTGCAGAGCCAGTGAAAGCTCCGAGCAGAAGCTACGTTTACAACTCGCTGATAACAACCGGTCCACTTCAGCTGCATGGGTGAACATGTCATGCACCAAAGCCCGTTCATATCATCTCATAAATTAAAACGGTCTACTCTGTAATGCACCATATACTGACAATATACTTGTCAGACTTTTGGCTGAAACAAATAGGCTACTAAATCCCTTCACCTTGTCTGCTACTCATCCATAAATCAATTTGCACAGTTTATGGGTAATTGCAATTATTTTGAAAGCCAAACATCCACCTAGTGTCATATGCAAAGAAAAACGTAGCTACAGTATCACTACCTTTCCTTTTCTCTATACCTTTAAAAATCCATCCATTATCTATACCGCTTATCCTGTTCAGGGTCACAGGGGGCGGGAGCCTGATTGCCAGTCAATCACAGACAACCTTTAACGCTCACATCCACACCTACGGGCAATTTTAGAGTCACCAAATAACCTCAAGAGCTTGTCTTACAATATCTTTAAAAGTCAGGGCCAGTTTGCCAATTTTAACCTCAGTCCTATCAAGCTATTATGGGGAGCTAATGCCATTATGGTAGAGAAAAAATGCAATTTGGTTCTGCGCCTTTGGAGGACGCTAATCGCTTCTCCAATGGGCCCTGGAAAACCTCCGCCATACTACGTAAAACACGTCATCTGGTGAAGGTCAGGAAGCTCGCTAAACTACACTTCCTCAATCTAGGACACCCGCCTCCGATGTAATGTTTCGATTTTTTAGACGATTTTTTGTTCTCGCCATATTTCACATTTTGTTCCGCTCTGAGCCGTCGCCTGCAACGAACATGGTAGTATTTCACTCCAGCGTCTCTCGCTGGGCCGTTCCTGTCAGAGGGAGGGGCGCAATGCACGCTGGGTGTTGTAGGAATGTAGAGTGGGTGAAACCACGAGCTGTTTGTACAACTTTCTCCGCAGCTATGGCGCCAATTTTAAATATTATTGCTTCTATCGATTACAGAGAACACCAGCTTTGACTGACAGTGGCTTTTTCCATGGGCGAACTGCTCCTTTGATATCATAATGTTTGTTGGAAGTTGCATGCTCTTTTATTTCCAGGCAATACAATGATATACCTAAATCTTACTTATACAGTGCATCATTTTTTTAATGTAATGTTCTTTATCCGGCTCATAGGGCGTATCAAAGCTACAGTATGATCTTGTGCTTTTGTCTGTCGTACTGTATGTGTAAAATATTCGCTGGATTGTTAGCGCACATCAGCATGGAGCTCATTGTTCCCTCAATAGAATCTCTGTGGGGAAAAGATGATGCCATTAATGGCAATTGTTTGCAACGGTGCCATTGTGCGTCTCACTCTTTCACTCTCTCCTCCTCTCTCTCTCTCTTATCTCCCCCCCAGTCTCTCCCTGTGTGGAGGGCCTCAGCAGTGGGTTGCATTGTGTTCTCAAAGGGGAATATGGATAGATACAGTCTGTGGCACTCTCACAAGCACAGAGCAAGGACTCGGTGCTCTACTTCCATTTTTTCCAGTCCGGGTCCTTTTGTCGATCTGTCACAAAGGCAGTGAGGCTATGCAGGATGCGTGAATAGATACAAGAGGGGAAGGGAAAGGATGGAAATGGAGGGAGGGGATATTGATAAGAAGAGAGGTGGAGAAATGATTCTTTATGGAGAAGCCGGCTTCATCTGAGCAACCCAGTGTGGTCAGAAAACAACAGCGGGGCGGTGAGGATGGCGTCACTCCTCGCCTATTTGTTCCCTAAGAGCAACTTCTCTCATGACAATCACAACGAAACATCTTGACGGCCGGAGGCACAAGGATAGGCGTTGAGGAAACCTGCAAGGGAAAAGAGAATAGGGCAATGATCTGTGTGTGTGTGTGTGTGCGTCCTGTGATAACGGTGCGTGAGAGCAGGAAACACACAGTGCCTGTTTTTGCTGCAGGGGTTCCTGGAAGTCAGCCGCCCAGTGTGATCGGCGGCATACACACACACACGCGGACACACACACACGTGAGGACACACAAATACACACACACAGGATACCTCGCCTCTGAAAGGGAAAAACATGCTGCGTCTGATACATGTGGACACAGACAAGCAGACTTCCTGCATTTTCCCACCTACTGGGCGGCCACCTGTGACACAGTCTCACACACACGGGCACGCACACACACACACACACTCAGATTACATTCACAGGGACAAAGCCAGAATGAGACAAGTATAAGTTTAGAGTTGACAGTAAACAAGTGTCATTCAAACCCCTGTAATTATCCAGCATTGCATCAACATTGCCTGAAGCCATCAGCCGACCGTCATCATCACACACTTGTTACAGAGTCAACAGGAGAAGAAGAGAGACAGCTAAGGAAAAGTAGCTTTCTTAGCGCTTCATTCTTTTATATGAACGTCAAACTGATCCAAGATCATCCCTTTAAATCCACTATCTTCGCTTGGCATAATCAAACTCTGCTGTCACTTCAGATCACCTGATCTTCCCTGTTATTTTGGGGTCTTAAAGCTCCTGTGAAGATTTTGGCGCCCCCTGTGGACAAAGAAGTACCTGATCTTGTTGTGTTTTCTGGTGAAAAATATCCGCCTGCTTTCTTTTATCGTTATAACAAATCAATCATCAACAATCTTTGCTGTGAAAAATGTAAACAAAGGCTGTTTCGCCCACATGCTGTTAATCTCCTTGTCTGACACCTACAGTTACAGGCATTGTAAATATATATATAGAAATAATTAATCTTGTCACTATTGTTCTTGCTTGCTTTTGTAGGTCACATCGAGGCATCAGTATTAATTTTAGTTTGTTTCATAACCACCAAAGAACTCACAGGAGCTTTAAGTGTGTGTGATATAATGACCAGGGGTGCATCCAAGGACGGGCCTGGGGTGGCATGGGCCCCCCTATTACCGGCCACCCCAGGTGCCACCGCATAATCCTTACCTATGATTGGCTATCTGTCTGGTCAGAGGCGGGACTTATGTTTAAGCCAACTTTTTTGGCTGTGTTGCAGCAGGCTAACAGTAGCTTTAATTTCAAAGTAGCAGATTTTCTTTTGTTGGTGCTTTATGCTGCGACTTCTGGAGAAACCTCTTTCTTTTTGAGTCCTTAAAGAAAAAAGCATGTAAGATTTATATGTCGACACTGTTATTTTATGAATTAAAAACTTTGTGATACCTTCATGCTATGCTATTAGGACATGTGGGTACCTCATGCCACCCCTGCACAAGTCAGCGCCCCCAGTTAGGCCACCCCTAAACTCTACTTACAGATTCGACATAGAAATGTGACTGATTTTAGTGCGGGAAGTGTTCTGGGTTCTGTTTGGGGTACGTTTGTAGTCCGAGTTGTATTGACCAATCACGTATATTTCAAGTGAAACTGAGATTCACCAGAAACAGGGTGATGTAATGAACGAAATGCGTTTCACTTTTGATCTGAACACACGGTCGCTTCTCTAGTTGCTAACTGGACTGTAAACAATGTAACGCACAGACAAGGAAGTCTTGGCAGGAAGTCCTTATCGCTAACTGCTGGCTAACGCTGGAATGCCCCACATGTTCACCGTTACCCCCAGAGGCTACATCGTAGTAGCCGATGGGTTCTGGGATTGGGCCACCCCACTCAAAAAGTCTGGACACGCCCCTGACTATATTTCAGAAATACTGGGGACGATGTTAAATCAGCCGGCTTCACTTAAAGTTGACTGCACCAAAAATAAACTTCCTACACGTTAACGCATCAGTAGTAGTAATTCAATTATATATTATCCAACCTTTAAACTCTCACAGGATCATTTTTGGTATCATCCAACACTGACCTTCTTCTTCGGCAGTTGGGAGATCTGTTTAAAATAGACTTATACACTAATTAGTGTGCATTGTATAAATGTCATGCTTTTAGAATAGAGGACATTTGGTTGTAAAGATGTAGATGGTGGCAAGCAACTCATTAGAGTTTGACTGAATACTTGATGAATCTGCCACAGAAAGATAAATAAATAAATGAGAGCAGCATTGATGTAGACAGGGAGTGCCACTCTGTCAAGGGAGAAACTCGGCTTTTATTGAACGCCCTCGCAAGGTTAATTGGTTAGAACGTGCACATTGAAAGAGTCAGGGCTTTTGTGTCCTCAAATGTAACACTTTGGAATATTTGGAAGTATTTTGGTTTAACTTGAGCTACTTTCACCGCATGGCCTGACTCTTTATGGCTCTTGAAACACACATGCAGACCTCGAATGAATGAAAAAGACATTTTTTTTTCCTGTCACAAAAAGATGAAATATTCAAATATGGCATGAATTATTCCACAACTCCTGGAGAAAGTCTGAAAAGCAATAAATTAAACCCAACATTTCAAAACCGAAATCCCTCACTCTGCTTTGATAGAGATGGAGAGGGATTGAGGGAGGGAGGGATAGAGACAGAGCTGCATGATGGGATAGCAGCTGCAGTGCAGCATCTTACGCAGGTACAGTGTCTGGAGAGGGATCGCGCTCACACACTGGGGTATTAAGGAATTCAACCCACCGTCTGGCTCGTAGCAAAAGAAGAAGAAGTAAGTGGGCGAACACTGACAACCTCGCCTTTCTTCCACCAGAATGTAAATGAGTCAACTTTAAGAGAGGACCCTGACAGCATGCAAACATTTCAGACAATATCTTTCAAATCATAATGTGGTTAATCATGTCCGTGTCTAATAGGGTGTCATCTTCACAAATGTTTCACTTTAAATATAACGAACGAGATGTGTTCTTGTGGAATTAAAGGAGAAAAAAGGGATTGTCTTTGTGTACATGAAATCCCAGAATGCAAGACATTCTGCACACGTCTGTCAATGCTTCTGTGTCGAGGCCTGGAGGGTATCCCACAATCCTTTGAGGTGCTCGAGTTTTCCATGTGCGTTTGACACGAACAGGTGAAAAACACATCTCTCTCCTCCTCTTCTCGTCACTCCTGCGTAAGAAGAAAAGAGTTGACAGACAAGAGGAAGACGGGCCTGATGTGAGAAATGTTCTGTTGCTTTCCTCGTCAGACCGTCTGGCAGAAAGTCTCTTTTTTTTCCAAAGGAAGCGCAACCTCTCAAAGTTGAGTCCTGATTTTACAACAGGGATGATGTGAAGTGGATTAATTTGCCAAGACGGGACCGTGTTTGAACAACTGGAATTGTACTCAGTCACTGGGATCCTTTACAACAAATCTCAAAGGGTTTTTTAGTTGCGTAGGCAAATGAGGAAGCCAGGTTTGCTTTATATCCATGGGATTTTATACGCACTACAACTCTAACACATAACATTAACTGCTCACATATAAATTGTACACGAGCTCCCACCACACCAGCCCTTTCCGTCCAGACGCAGCCCATTTGTGAAAACGCACTGTAAGAATTCCCTCCTCTGCGCAGGTTCTGCCCTTTGTAATTCCTCCCCTCGTAGCTTCCTCTCCACAGCTGTGCTAATCCCTTTGTTATAATGTCACCCGGCTGATGAATCATCCTCTGAGCCTCTTGATGTTGCCGAAACAAACGTACAGTGGAATTCAATTGACGAAACTACTCATCAGCTCGGAAAGTAATTAACCACCTAGCATTCCCGCTTTGTGTCGGGAGACAGAAGCGTGTTCTTGACTCGGTGTTTTTCCACCGACTCGAGAGCACACTTCCACTGTTTATTCTCGTCACACAAGGACACATTTAATGCCTTTAGATGTATGAGCGAGAGAAACATTGCATTAATTAACATTTCACGAGCTCGGCATTACAATGGTGAAAAAATTATGTTTTCTGTTATGACGCATTTTTATTCATTCATTTAGTCTGAGGTACTATTTTTGATAACTGTTATACTACACATTCTTGCAGGTGGACGTGCTGCCACAGATCCAAAAGTATGAACAGATTTTACTGTAGTCTTCGACAGTTTAGTGTTGATATTAAAATGAAAGTGAAACACCGTTGCTGTCCCGTACCTGAATCCTTTAAGACTTCAGGCAGTTTAAGTCCAAAAGTCAGAGTGTCCACTCACCGTCTAAACAAGCAAAACGTCTCCCAAAGGGAGCCTGATACGTTCACCAAACTTCATGTAAAGGTACAGAGGGAATACTCACTCCTCAGGTGTTGAATTTACAATGATGCATCCACATATTAGATTTTGGATTTCTTTGCCTGACAGAAAAAGGAAGAAAAATGTAACAGGAGAGATAAAGGCTAGAAAGAGGAAGAAGATTATTCCAAAGAGAAAAGAGGGGAAATTCAGACAAAGGTTGTGAAACAAACACCACAGCGAGCGTGTAACCTCGCCTGCATACTGATGTGGTTTGGAAACAGTATGGATGTGTAATAGCTTCCAAAGGTTGCAGTGATTGGCGGCGATGCTCCCGGCCCCATCCATCATCATCACCCACCTTGCTATACCTTCCACGCGGACCCGACTTCCCAACTTCCCCCAAATCATCGGCCAGATGGCCCTCGCCAACGCTCGCCCGCTTTACACACCTGATATGAAGCTATCCGTCATCTGATAACGACCGAGCTCTGGCGGTCCCCCAGCTGGGGCCTCGCTGCAGCACTGGGCACTGGCGGGTATCGAGGATGGGTGGCGGCGAGGTGCTGCACAGCCTGACTGCCCCTCTGATGGATTAGTGCCAGGTAGAGTAGCTGGGGAGGGGGTGGAGGGAAGGGGGTGGGGGTTTCCCTCTAATAGGATTCACAGGCATCCAGTGGACCGTGGAACAGGTGGAAGGAGAGAGGGACAGCGGGGAGAGAGAGAGCTGTGTGTGTGTGTGTGTGGTAGGATGCAGTAGAAGAGCTGGAGCATAAATAAAAGCAAAGAAAATGGTGGGGCCTTAAAAGTTCCCATGAAACTGCTGGCAGAGTGCTATTTGATTTACATATTTACGTGTTTACCAAAATAACAGAACGCTGGGGTGGGACTTTGGATATTGATTGGTGTTTACAGCAGCCAGCAGCACCCCTACACTCGCCATCAAAGAGCAGTGACGAACTGTAACACCAAGAGCTAGAAACTTTATGACACAGCAGCTAGCATAACTACTAGCTTGTGCATTTGTGTTGCTGTTACTCCCTCTTGCTCTCTCTTTAGGGTAACTGTGAAAAACACCATCACAAAAGCAGTGATACTACTTCTAAAAATACAAATAAGGGGAAACTGTAAGGAATTGAAACTCCAGCCAAAGTAATCATAGGGTTAGCTTTGGCTACAAACCCGCTAGCTAGCTTGTAGAATGTCTTGTGCTCTGGATAGTAACTCACGGGATTTATAGTCATGGTTGAGGGGTTTTAAAAACCTGAGAATGAGTTTCATTAGATACAGAATTTATATATATTATCCAAGAAAGGAAAAACTCTATTCACTATTTTTGTTGAGCGAGATGCTAGCATAAAAACAACAATATACCCAAGTGTTGGATAGTCACAGTGCTACAAGTAGCAACGTTATTTGCTTAGCATACTAATTTTAAAGGTGGCCCTATAACGATACTGTGATAACATTGACTTGGTGTAAAATTGGTTGGTAAAAAGTGTAGTTACTCCAACCTTCTTGCTCAAGCTTAGCTTGGTATGTTTTTCTGAGTGGTAGCTCTCGTTTAGTGAAGCACATAAAATGTAGCTTAGCTCACAGCATGAACACAGCCTAACACAGTAGTCATTTTAATCCAAACCACAACGGTTCTTTAACTCTGACAACAAAACAAACCTGTTGTTTCTCCGACATCTAAGCAGGTCATTTTGGTTCCCAAATCTAACCAAATACTGACATTGATGGTGTTGTCATGTCATGAGAAAGTTTGGTTTAGACGGGTTAGTAGGGGTATCATCAATAGTTTTTTCCTGACTTTTAATTATGACAGGCTCCATAAAACTGACACTGTAAAAATATTGTACCTTCAGTGTGAATTAGAGCTAATATGATTGTCATCGCCACATTGTATGGAGTGTGTTTGACTGTAAATAAGGACTTTTTAAGCACTTAGATACAATACTTAATGTGTTAACAATAACTCTTTGTTAGGGTGATTGACAAGAGAAAAATGCCTTAATGGCTTATGTTGAGCCTAATGTAGCAGTGTTTCCGACTTTCCACATGCCAGTGCACAGCGAGGGAGCCCGGCAGCACAAATACAGTATACACAAACTCTTGCACACACACTCAGACATACATTTGCACTGCCTCACACACACACATTCACATAGCGGCAGTTCTCATTAGTGGAGTCAGTGTGCTCCGGGCAGGCAGGGCCCCTGCAGCAGTCTTCGGGAGTCAGAGGAGCCATTTGTCAGTGGAAAACAATTAGCGGGGAACGATCCGTTCCATTGCTTTTAATGAGTACAGCCGGGTCACTCTGCTCACAGTGGCAACACGCAAAGGTCATCAAAGGCTGAGAGCGACGCACAACCAAGTCACATTCAAACGTAGGCGCAGGAACACGCGCGGCCCCCACACACACACACACACACACACACACACACACACACACACACACAGACTTCTATTCATTCCCACCTCTTTTTGCTGCTACACACACACACACTTAAACACACATGTGCCCACACACTGATGCAATCACACGCTGACAAATGAACACACCCTGCCACCTCACCCCACACTCATCTATTTCTCATCCCTTTCAGGCGATCCATCTCCCTCCACATCATCGCAGGCATTGAAAAGTCATCATGGTAAGTGAAGTCTTGTATTATAATAGGAGGGTATTGTGCGTATATATGTGACCTTGGACAGTGCCTATAGGATAATAATAATATATGTAATGCATACACCGCGTTAGCGTTGATGGTTAGAAGCTATAGTAACACATGGAGGAGACATATGCAGGTATTTTACATTTCAAAGGAGAATAATAACATATGGTAAATACATATCAGTAATGGGAACGCATTGATGTCGAACAATGTGGGATACGCTTCACAGATCTAAGAATGAAGGTTATGTTGTCTATCCGAAACATCTCGTCCTTACCGCCTGCCACAGACGCTGTAGTTAGACATCAAGTTTTTAAACATTCCATGTTGAGACTTCATTTCACATTAATTTGACTGAAGTGTTTAATGGCTGAACGCAGAGATAATTAGCTACCGTGGACGTCTTTAATCTGTTTATCTTCAGGTCAAGATTGATTGACCACAATACGCAGGACTGACTCCATATTTGGGTTAATTGTATTTGACCTGAAGCACATTAACCAAACAGATAGATGACTGTCTCATTTGACTTGAATGTGGCATACTGTATATTACAGGCAAGTATCAGGTTGTATACAGGGATTACAGGCACATATGAGTGAACTAGTAATAGAATAAATCAGTATTGTACTATCCAGCAGCAATTATCTTTATTTAACATTATAGGCATATGATTCACATGAGGGGAAAATACTCTTAGCTGGTGCAGGAGCTGAAACATTTAATGAGAATTTGACAAAGCACAGATTTTAATTGAAATTTAATCAAGATAAACACAGTGTTTTTTAGTTAAAATTAACACAGAGACGCTTAAATACAAAAAAAATTATAAAGTTTAAAATGTATTGAATTATTTTTGATTCATGCAAGTCAGCAAGTTAAATATTCGGCCTCAAGATCTAGAAATGGTAACACTGAATGTCAAAGTTAAAGCTCCTGTGAAGAACTCTCAGTTTGTGTTGATTTTGGCGCCCCCTGTGGACAAAGCCGTACCTCTTACCTCTTTGCTGTTTTGGCCTGTATGTGCTTACGTTGTGGTTTTTAACAAAAACACATCCTGCTTTCTTTAACAGTCATATGTATCACTCACTTTACATTTTTTCCCTGGAAAATCACCGCTTGGTCTGACACCTACCCCTCCCCCCACCGCCAGCAGTTTCAGGCTTTACAATAACTATATAGAATTAATCAATCGTGTCACTGATGGTCTGGTTTGCTTTTGTAGCTCATATAGAGTCATCAGAATAACTGCACACACCATAAATAAAGACTGCAAAGCCTATATTTATTAAGTGAACATACATTTAATTGTGTGAATATATGTAAACCCATGTAGGTTTTGTTTCATGCAGACATGTATTAATTTAACATGCTTTATTATTAGTCATTTAGCTTAAATGTTAAATCAAGACTCTAATTGCTTTGAGGCTCTGACCTTCAACTCCGCCCACACAAACAGAAAAAGGCAGCTCTTTCCATCCACTGATTTTCTTGTTTTTCCTGATGTTTTCTGCTCAATACGAAACACTCAAACCTCCATTTAAGTCCTCTTCCTTTAACACGCAGGTATAGTACATGTGCGTGTAGGTACCCCAACGGTAGCTGTACTCTGTTTTAAAACGTGTGAAATAAGATCTGAAATGTTTGCTTGTCCTTACGCCAGCATACATACAACCACAGTCTGCTCTGTAACAGCACTTCAGACACGCTAGTGAAATGAAAGGGGAAATTTAATATACCATAAAAAAGGACTCTAACTGTCTGTGTGTAATAGCTTTGGTTTGAAGAGGCAGACATACAGACAGACAGGCAGTAGACTAATAGCAATGGAGCCCACCAATGGAAGCACACCGGGGTTCATACAGTGTTCGCACAGGAAGGGGTTGTCCAACAATATCACCACTTCACTGCCTTTAATGGGCACATTAAGTCAGCCGCAGCCATTTAGCAAAGAGCCCACCTGGTGGAAGTGCGGCCCCCGAGCCCTTCCCCCCATCCCACACTGACACCAGAGGAAAGGCCTCATAATGCTTCCTGAGAACGGTGACAAGTAAAACGGGGGGCTGGTGGGAGTTTGGGTGTTTAAAATGGGAAAGCCCAACACAGAGACCGTGTGATTTTTACAGCACAAGAAAAGATCAGTTTCTTCTTTGAATTTGGATGTTTTAAATGATGTGAGCTTCTCTGTACAACAATTACAACGTACAACTCAGCTGGTTTTAATTCAGTAATATACAGTATATTGTATATATTATTATGTATATATGTATGTAATGTTTTTTCTACAATACTAAATTCTGGTAATCAAAGCATAAATTTGATGCTAAAAATACACATTGGGTTGAATTCATCCGGTTTAAATCTGGTCGTGAAGAAGCGTTAACCTCAGGGGGTCATTCTAAGGTTGCCGGGGGTAAGTGGAAAGATGATAAAGTAGCTAAAGTAGTAATTTAAATAAAGATGTGTTATTATGGGGAAATGTTATATTTGTGTTTAGGAGAAAAAAAACACACAAACAGGTTCAAATATTAGTAAGACTGATTAAGTGCTGATAGAATAGAACAGATACTTATTGCCCTTTGCACCAGTACATTGAAATCTGTCCGCGTTCTTCAGGAGTCAGCTTTACAAAATCTAAAATAAGATAGAAGAGCATCAGAATAAATGAACTAAATTAAAATAGAAAAAAGAACAAAAACTACACTATATAAAAGATACACACTTTGTAAAAAAATATAAAAGTAGACATCGTATGAAACAATAAAATAGGAATGAAATGAAAATGTTTCACCTCTGTTTTTGCACTTTCCATTATTGCACTATATTTTGCACATTATTGTACTATGAGGTAGTTAACTGTCCATTAAGTAGGTGAGGAGTTTGATTCGGAGAGCTACGCCATGTCGCACACAGGGGAGCGCCATCTTGGTTACATTTAGCTGATTAGGTCAGTCGTTTTAGTGCTAATTCTATCTCAGGATATGTGGTTACAAAATACTCTTTTATGTAATTTATAATTTAAAAAAAACATCCAGGTATGGAATTTCATTACAATTAATCCAAAAAAAAACCTCACGTGGAACATGACTGATGGTTCCTTGAACTCCTCTGATTGGAACGTTGGGACATGTCAGCGCTTGTGTCCGAGCTGACTTGAAGCAGTTTACCCACGTTGTTCCGTCTAGATCTTTCCTTGTGTAACTCTCAGCTGCACGTCGCTTTGGACAAAAGCGTCTGCTAAATGAAACTGTAACACTGTAACATGTCAGACAAAATAGGTACCACTACATCATGATTAGGATTAGGAAAATATAATACCAAAGGTAGGATGCAAACCCAGAGTCAAAACATTGTGTTTTTATAAACGCCAACTGCCTCCATGACCTCCTGCCTACATATTCTATGTACGTACGTTGCACTACTGGTACACAGTGTTTACATCAGGATGCAACTGTACAGCGTTGGTCACACATCGAGTTTCCAGTCTCTCTCCTGCTTCTTCCACTGTACAGAAAATGCCGGAAAAGCGTCTTGAAATTACTGATAGGACTAATTTATTTCGGAACATTGTTGCCACTGCTAACAAGAATAAGCTCAACAACGTCAGTCGCACAAATACACCTCTGCAGGGCTTTTTTCCACCACCTTTTGTTATAAGAAATGTAGTCTTTTATGTTGTGTTGTTATTTAGTGCGTCTCAGATGAATATTCTTTTATATGTCTATGAATCACCAGTGTTCAGTGCGTGTGCACATGACTAAGAGCACAGCTGTAATGAAGACACGTTTCGTGCATTAAGGTGACGCATTCGGCGATTCTGTCCTTCTTTTCTCCGTCTCTTCCGTCTTCCTCCTGCACACATTCACGTGCAGAGTGCATCAGCGAGTGAAAGGACGTGTCAGAGCGGCTGGAACAATGTAATTAGAAGTGCAGGAGAGAGGTGGAAAGTGCTTTATGGTGATAATGTGGCTGAGTAATTAAGAGGAAATATCATGACCCTGGTGCCCACGGCATTTTGAAAAAGAGTCATTTAAGCACGAGATTACACGGTGACTGCTGAAGCAGCGGAGGAGTGTGGCAAAGACAGGTTTAGTGTGTGTGAATGTGACCGTAGATTTATTTTCCTATCAGGTAAAATGTTGGATTAAATGATACAATCTAGGGCCTAAACATGTAAATATCTTGTTTAGCACCTCGCCTCACATTGTGCACTGTACAGATTGCGTGTTGTGTTACACACTCACCAATATTTTGACACCGCCGAGCCCCCAGTTGCAGAACAACCACAACTGCACGAGTCAGACAAAGGGGAGAGGAAGAAAGAGTTAGACAAAGGGAACGAGGGAAAATAGAAAAGGAGAGATCTCGGTAATGACAAGCACTTCACAGCCAGATCCGACCTCCCTCCACCCACGCACCCCGATGAGATAATTCCTTCTCCAAATTGCAATCAAAGCGCAGAAAAACACTTGAGGAGCAGGAGCCTTTTCAGCCATTAACTCGCCAGGTCCTGGGGTGCTGCTTTTTAAATATTACATTTATTTGAATGTGTTTTCTGCATATTGTTTTTTTTCCCCCTACTTAATTATTATTCCTATTTCTCTTTGTCTTCTGTTCACCATTAGCGCTGTTTGGGAGGTATTAGTATTCAAGCTTTGACAAAGGAATATTAAAAAGTTTGTGCACTTAATCACTCTTTTTCTTCCCAATCCCTTTGCATGTATACTGCCGTGACCTCGCTCCACTGTGTTAGACAAAGGAGCACGTTCAGCTGCTCGTCTGGTCGTTTTCTTCTGGTTACTGTCTCACACTGAGAGCAACGAGGGATGTGTGCTCATTAGACTGTTGGAAATACTAGTGCGACCAAATACAGGCAGCACAGGCCGCCAGTATCATTAAGGACATACCTAGGAAGAGAAGAATAATGGTGGCGAAATTATTTCATACGTACATCCTTGCTTCTATTTCTTATCTTAGACATTGTACAACCAACATCCATTAACCAGAGTGGTCACCTGACCCTGCAGAACATGTGTGTGTGTGCTGATGAGGAACATCGTGAAATGGTACAATCTGTCCAGAGTCTAGAATGAGGGTGAAACGGCGCGAGTCGGCGAAGGCGGATGTTTTCGTGGACGGTTCGGTAAAACACGTACAACAGGTGAGCGGCCTTCTCGGAAATAAACACTGTTCCTTCAGGATAATGCGGCGGCTCGTTCCGAACTCATTGTGACCCGCCTGTAGAACCCCACGCAGGACGTGAAAGACCTTGAATGACGGAGAAAAGAAAGCTCGGTCCTCGGCTGCAGATTGGGTGTCAAGTGGCTCTATTTGTCATAATTATGTGGTTGTAAAGGGAAAGTCGAGAAAAGGTCTAATCAATCTGATTTAATTAAGTGCAGTCAGTCATTTGAAATGAGCAGAATAGAATTAATAAGCACATTGTAAATTTGCATTTAAACCCATGTAATTATGCCAATTCAGTGGCCTCACAAGCACATTCGGTTTTTTTTTTCCAAAGAGCAGAAAAGTGAGAAATAATTTCTCTTTATTCTTGATTTGATTCTGAATCAATATGCGGCGAGAGTAAGAGGCTTAAATCACACACACATCGTGTGTAGTTTATTGTATAAAACACATGAGGATGTCTGCTGACAGGTGGGGTAGATGGTAAGACAATAATACAAATTTGTATCTAAACATTGACAAGTCTGTCAATAAGCCGACATCGGCCGTGGAATAAATGATGTCCCTAAAGGGCAGAGCATGTGAATCATTAAGTCGACAAACATCTTTTTATGATGAGCAATTGTTTTATTTCCACTCAACTCTTCACATCAGCCTTATAAATATTTTACCAAGTCATTTTCAGTTCCTTACTGCAATATTTCAGAAAAAAAGTTAGTAAAAAATGTGTCTTCTCCATTCAGACAGCAGAGATTAAAGCTACTGGAAACACAAATCCAAAATAGCCTTCTAGCTATAGGGTCTTATGTTCCAAATAGTAAGCAACTTAATAGTATTAGAAAGTAGTTTAAATTTGAAATATTCTTATTCCTGTAATCTTATATTGGGTTTGAACTGGGCCCGGTTATGCTCCGATATTCGTTATGTAATTCATTTCCCCATCCGAACGCAAAGCCAAACGGCAGCCGTTTATTAGACAGCCAAGCATGTTGAGTGTGAACAGCGGTTTTCTATTTTCAGTTGTTGGAGTCTAATTCAGGCTGTTGATCTATCTTCAGTGGCAGGTGTTTAGCATTGTGGAGTATGTTTAGTTCCCTAATAGTCAGTGTTGGGGTAACGCATTACAAAGTGATCTGTTGGAGTACTGGGATTACTTTTTTGTTGTAACAAGTAATATAATGCTTTACTTCTGCAATTCAAGTAATCCATTATTTAGTTCAATCAGTTACTGGGAAAAAAGCTGCATTTCTCTTTTCCTTTTGTCATCACAGAAAAAAAAAGAGTCTAAGAGGGACTAAGAGCCTGTGTTGTCTTTGAAACAGCTGTAGCTTATACTGTATGCCTCTGCCCACTTCACTGTCAGATTGTGAGCATAATAAAGAGCTGTAAAGGTCATATTGCGTCTGTCATTCCTGAAATTTTGACAATATAACCAACGTGTAATTTTTATTGACGCAAAAGTAACTAAGTACTAACACATTACTTTTCTCAGTAGGTAGCGCAGTAACGTAACAAGTTACTTTTTAATGGCAGTAATCTACCGTGATGAGTTACTTTAAAAAGTATTATTAACCAACAATAATCAAGCACTAATGCACCAAAGCTATCAGCATTTAGCATCACATTCATAGCTTTGAAAACAAGCAGGGGCATCTTAGCTAATGTAGCATGTGTATGCTAACAGCTTACTATGATGTTTAGAGCACTTTTCTGTCATATGCCCTATTGCAGTCGAGCCAGGTAGATGTCAATCAAAAAGACAGAGTGTTGAGAAATGGACCAAACAGCTGAATTAGTTTTTTAAGTAGGTTTTCTAATAGTTTTGATGCTTTATTTTTACTCAGATTTTTGTGGGTGCTAACTGAGACTCAGCCTTGTTATCATTTCTGCATTTTAACTAGAACAAGCCACATTTCCAGAAGCTTTAATTTAGACACTGCAACACCTACATGTTCCCCATATACATTTACATGACAACACTGATAGAGAGGTAGGGTTATCATAAACTATGCAGAGCACCACATCTGTATGTTTAAGGGATGGGAAGAGGTCGTGACCTGCGACAACAAGCATCAGAAAGTGGAGGAGACACTGCATGAGTTGGGAGAATGGAGGGTGGATGGCTGAGAGGGAAAGAGAAGGATCAGTCATTGGTTGACTGCATATGTGGATTGTAGGCTGGATTGTGGTCCCGCATACCGGCTAACGCACTGACTGATTGACAAGGTGACTGACAAGGTGACTGTTTATGCGTTTGGGTCTCGCATGGATGAATTCTCAGAGACGCACTGAAGCATTTCCTCCAGAGAGGGCGCGGCACGAGGACAACTTCCCCGACTTTCCTTTTGACCTGCTTTCATCGGAATATTCTCTGCAGAAAGTATCTCGAAAGTGTCATTCATGAACGACATACAGCCTCTTTAAACTGAGAAATATCCCTCGAACAGCTCCACATTCCCCCTGATTAAACAGCCCTGCTTTGCCTTTATTGCGGCTTATTTAAAACCTTTTATCATGCATATTTTCTAACTGTGCAAAGCATGTCAAACATAATTTTACATGCTGTGTAGAGAAATAAAGGCACGAAAATAAACATCACAGCCTTGCCGTCGGAGCTTACCTGCCATGGAAACAGCTGAAATTAACCACCTCCCACAACCCTTTGTTCTATTTACGTTTCAAATTCTGCTTGATCGGCTCCACCTCTCACTGAAAACCATATGTGCACGACGCAGGCCTGTGCTCTAAACAGATATTACACTTTCCGTCACAAGCAGCGCCGCACATCTGTCTTTTAACTAAGAACAGCTGAAAAGTGAAAGCGTGTGTGAGAGAGAGATAAAGAGATTGGAGAGGGGAGAGAGAAAAGATGCCTACGAGGATTTACTGTATCTTACACATCTCTGTTTTTCCTCTCCCTCCTTGATATCAGAACGCCGCCTTGCACTCTAGAGATTTCCCAAGCGGCGTCGAGTCATTTCCAAGCGGCTTCCTCCATCTTGCCGCTAATCAACAAAGTTAATTTGTTTCCCCGTTTATTTTTACGAATCCTCCAGCTACCACACTCTACAATATATTTCTCCAGCTAACTGGCGAAAAGCTCTCTTCATTTATCAGATCCACACAGCCGGCTTATTACAAGAGTCCTCTTATCTGTCATATTTCCTTCCAGTAGCGCTGCAGTGGTTACAAATGGGACTTAGTCTATCTGGCTCGGAGCTGATGAGCGGGGAAATGAAATTATTGCGATTAGATCTGACCCATATGCTGGAGTGCTTGGAGTGTGTGTTGGCGCATGTGTGTGTGTAGCATTGGCAGAGGTAGTGCTACTTTATTGTGTTTGTGTGTGTCACATGGTGGTGGGTGGCAGAGGCTAGCAGCTAGATTAAGGCATTAGGCCGTGCTAGCACCAATGAAAGAGGGTGATAACAAGCGGATATTTTTCTATTGGAAATATTGAGTTTCTTTTCCTCTCATTCATTTTCTCTCTCCGTCCGACACAGACACACACACTCCCCCTCTCTTTCCTCGCACCTTCTTGCTCTTTCTGTGAATAATTGAACAGCTAGCCCGGGCCAAGGTTTAGCGCTATCATCTAGCGTGCCGCCTGACTGCCAATCAGTTGACTCATCTACTCGTGTGGAGAAAACAAACAGGAGGGCACTGATGCAAGCCAACAGGCGGCAATCCAAATCCTGATCCAACAGAATGAATGGTGGGGCTGTTGTCTGTAGCAATCCAAGCACAATGAGAGAAATAAATGGATTCAATAGATGTCAGAAATAGATTTGGGTTTTTCTTTGACATAAACAATTCAAAGGTATGACTCAGAGGTTTTCCAGCAGATATGATGAAGTCCAAAGGGAAAAATAGGAATTGCTTTACAACAATGAAAACTCTTGTTACAGGATAAGTTATGATTCAAGATAGACCAGTAGTTATATTGCGGCTGATTGCAGTGCATTCAGCAATCAGTCTTTCAACGTATGACATGCCATGACATAGGGTTTTATCTCTTTCACAGTTTGCAGCATACCAAACATACCTGTGTGACACTCCTTGCACAATTACCCAGGATGAACAAGGAGCTATATGCCCCCTTTGGTAAAGCGAGACCTAAAGTAAAGCCTTCATCGGCCTTGTTAAGCCCTGTGTGGACTAACAGCGTTTTTTGCGCTGGCAGCACCAAGTTTCTATACAAAACCAATGCAGTGCAGCTTTTGGGGCACCGATGCGCTCTAGAGCTGGAGGTCAAAGGACATTTTGCTTGGAAATGTAAAGGAAAGGAATCGTGTCCGGGCAAGAGCTCTAGAACTTGAAATTGTACCCTCAAAAAATCAAGTGATTAGCTTCTCCTCCACCATTGTCGTTGACAAAGTTGATATAGTAAGTAGTATAGTATATAGTAGTCTTGTTTTTTATTGGTCGGTGAGGGAGAAGCGATACTGATGAGCGCATCGTTGTTCCAAAAGCTGAACTAATTTAAACTGAGAGTGCTCTGTCTCACTCACTCACTCATCAACTGAACGAGAACGGTCCTCGTGAACGATACGACCGGATTACAAACGAAATTGAGGGGGAATTATTTCAGGCATGCATACAAAGCCAATTTACAGATGTTTAAACCACTGACCGATGAACACAAACTAAATAATGTTTATGTATTAGGACATTTGTATGGACAAGTTGGGCCAAGTAACTGTTATATGGTGATGATTTTACGAGAAGAACAGTGAATGCAATGGGAGCCGTCATCGTTCATGAACGAGTGAGAGTGAGGAGGTTGTCTTTGTCGTTGCGGTTAAACCGGAAATGTCACTGAACAACTTGGTGAACGAGTCTCATTAAGTAATCTTGCAGCTGAACGAGATTTGAAGAGTATATAAGATTTGATATACTCTTGTGTATATTTCAGATTCCAGAGGGTCGGTGCTTTCACAGGACTACAACTATGGACACTGTAGTAAAAGAGAAACATTTTGGGTGATTGCAGCAGCAACAAAAACAACGTTAATACTATGGCGGATATTTATAAAAAGAAAAAGGCAATTCAAGATGAGATAGGTAATTACATGGATGAATGGTAAATCGCTCCTGTAATAGGTAACTGTAAGAGGTTTGTGCCTAAATGACTCCAAGCGACAAATGAAAAAATTGGAAGGAAAGGATAATAAAATGCACCAGAAGGAAACTCAAACCAGGGTTTAAAGGTTAAGAATGCACAATAAGTGGCACACAGCCTCAAAGACAGGCTGTGGGTTTGTGACAGAAGATTTGAAGGAGAAATCATTCAGTTCAGGATCATTGCCACAGGTTCATTTCCTTTGAATGATGTGCAAACGACATGTAACATGTAATGAAGAATTGCTTCAGCTCTGACTGAGCCCTGACATCATCGCTCACCATGACCTGATCAGCATCGTCTGACACGTCGTCGGTTACATTTAAAGAAAACAGTGAGGCGCTCACTCCTTCATTATGCTGCTGTCCCTGCTGCTACATGCTGCTGTCACTGTATTATACCTGTCAGTGATTTCTCCTTGCGCGACCCTGACTCTGACTTTTCTAGATTCTCATTACTATAGTGGGTGATTTTACCTCTTTGCACGTGCGTGTGTGTATCCTTTATCTTGTAGGTAAAGCATGCCAAAGTCATCAATACAGCACCTCTGAGACACAAGTACTCAATCTTAAGTTTATAACATTAAACGCATTGATTAGGAGAATGCTGTTGCTAAAAATTTTGTTAAAGGGAACAAATACAAGTCTTCTGGATTCTTTGGGAAGCACAGAAACACAGGCTGTAAAGCGTTGTTACAGAGGGGAGACGTTTTTCCCTTTGAAGATCAGACTGAGCAGAGACAGAGATGGCTGCAGAGAGCACTTAAACCCAGAAACAGGCAGGTTTAATTTTGGCCTGTTGTGACCCGCAACTGGTGACCTTTGTCATCTTGGCCCATGAAAGCACGGTTAAGTAATCCCAGAAACTGCTCTGTATTTTGGACATTACTCTTTGCTTATGGGGATTAGCGTCAGAGTTAAGCAAATTTGTTTTTCTTTGAAAATCACCGACATGTTCAAATATTGTCATACAGTAAATGCTCAAACTGGAGAGACAGCAGTGGCAAAGAAGGGCTGAACTTTAGGACTTTTAGCACCAGCTTGGAAAATCTCCAATATCTACGTTTACGTGTGAGGAGGATTCTGCCTCTTATAACATCATAACTTATTAAGGGTCATATCTTTTTATTGATGTGGACATGGACGCTGAGGGTGCTGCAGCACCCCCTAAAATCAGAAGAAATAAAAGCCATCAGCTTATAAAAAGGTGAAGTAACTCTGACCATGTGAAAGTTTAGTTTTATCTTTCAAAAATCTAAATAGTTTATGATACTTCCTTAACTTCCTTAACTGAAAATCAGAAAAGACTTCATCGATCAGCGTCTTTTTCCTGTCAGACGGAGCAGCAGTGAGTTCATTACTGCAGCTTTACATGGACACTGTATAACAGGACGTGTGACTTTGTTATGGCTGTGAATTACACAGTAAAGGAGAGTTACTAAACGTTACTTTTGGCAGTTCATTTAATGTTCTGAAACGATCGACGCCGCCTGAGAGAGAGAGTGGGGTCTGACGAAAAGCCAAAGAGAGGGAGCGTGCGATTATGCACAGGAGCGGAGATCACTTTATCACTGAAGACTTCAGAATGACACAGTCTCATAATAAGAGCAGCTCCAACGTTGTCTGAATCAGTCTGCGTGTCACTAGTCTGCTGTATGAAATGACATATCCTACCGCACTGCACTGCACTGTTAAATGTTACTGTATGTAACAGGCCACACTGTTAATGCTTTGATAGTCAAGTTTGATGTGTTGCAGAGTAAAAAACGCTCAAACACTCGATTGATTTGTATAGATATAAATAATCTTTGATACTTCAATTGACGCAAAAAAAAAAGCACAGTATACGTATGACATCATCATATAGACTGACTTTCTCTCAGCACCCCCAGCTATGACTGACGTCCAGCGCGTCTGAATCTGGAAGCACCCCAGGACATCTTTCACCAACAAAGCTTACAATGTATGTGAAACAGCCCTGTGTCCTCTGACTTGTGTCTGACAGAGAAAAACACACACACAGCAGACCAAATCTAGTCATGCTTAAGTTCTCCCATTCAGAAACGCTTCCTCGATACCTTCAGCCCCCAAACATCTTCCTCCACCTTTACTCAACGTCACACAACAGATCTTTTCTGATCTGCTCTTTTTAGAAGGCTCTGCAGCACCGGTCCAGCAGCCAACATAAGGTGCTCTCTCCATACACAAGGACCAATAATGAGTTACAGGCCGAGTACACACACACACACACACACACACACTCATGCATAAGTTTCAGTTATTTCTCCTTGAAGTCAATGTGTTGTTCTCTACTGAATATTTTAGAGGCGCTCCACCCATTCACCCCTACACACACACACACACACACACACACACACACACACACACACACACACACACACAGAGGAGGAGCAGTATGAGAAATATGTATTACTGTAGGAACCCATGAAATCCTGCAGGGTTGGGAAACAGGGTATTAGATTTGTATTGATTAGTTGACTGAGTGAAAATAATTCAAAAATTTAATTTCATCTGAACACATCATTTATTTTTAGTCTAACAAAAGGTTATTGGGAGACAGCACCTTGAGCTTTTAGAGCTTGTAAAGGATTTGTTGTAACCGGGCTTGGGGAGTAACGGGATACAAGTGACAGCGTTAGGCAATAGGATACAAAAAAACTTGTATTGCAACTGTATTCTGTTACAGTTAAAGAAAAAAAGAGGTAATTAGATTACAGATACATTTATTAAAAACGGGGATTACTAGCAAGATTACAATTTTAATACATTTTAAAATGACGACGATATAACACCAAAGATGCTCTGTAACATCTGCCGTCTCATTTCTAAACCGTCCGTCTGACCGTCTCTGATAACACCGAGCACCTGCGCTCACACGTTACCACACTTCACGGCACACAAGTCTCACAACACCACTACTCAAAGCTGCCATCAACAGTCTGTGGTTTCCATCAACAGTCTGTGGTTGCCATGGCCTGTGAAATGCTTTCACTAGGTGGAAATGAGAGCAACATGGCAGCACAGTGCAAGTTATGCCTTCCGGCTGTGAAAATGCCGTCATCATCCAAGGACTTGACGTCTAAGTTAAAGAAACATTCACAGGTAAGACCGACCGCTAACGTTAGCGGCACAGAATTACAGTTAAAAATGTTAGCTAACCTGTCGTCTTCCACTACTACTGCTGAAAAATAGTTTGTGACTCTGGTGAAGGTCGCGGCCGGGATGGTGCGGGTAAAAACACAAGCCCCAGACAGGAATACGTGTATGGCAGTTTACTTGAAGTTGGACTGTGACGTAGTGTGAATAGCGTAATAGTAATTAGTAAAAATAAAAGACCCATAGCCCTAACTCTGTTCTATTCTATGGTTTATTCAATTCAGCTTATCACACTAAGCTCACTGGAAGATCATATCAAAAGTAATTCTGTCTATTTTAAACGTCATCTCCACCATTCTCCCGTCCATCGCTTGTTACAGTGACAACATAAGCGTAAGTGGGACTTTGATTTCTCCGCCTGGTTGTCCCCATGTTTGACTTCTCTGCAGTGGCCTTAATGCAGGTGGTTCAATGCTGCAGCGCCCCGCTCATTTCATTAGCATCAAGTCCTTGGACAGGGCTAGCCGAGGTCTCTCGAACGCAGCTTGTTTCTGCAATAATGGGCTACGAGGCATGTAAGTAGTGAACGGAGGAACCATTAATATTTGAACCCATTTTGAAAACCATTAGGGTTGTGTGTTTGTGTGTGTGTGTGTGTGTGTGTGTGTTATCTACCCAGTAAGTAGTAGGAGGTAAGTGACTGTTAAGTAAATAAAATGCAGCATAAATGAGGTTTTGTACCAAAAATCCTTGATGCATAGGGAGGGCCGTGTTAGGCCTTTTGTGTCCATGTTTGTGTGTGACTCTGCTGCAGACTGAAGCACATATTTTTGTGTTTATGAGTGTGTATGTGATTTAATATCTGAAAATATGAGCTAATTTACATGTGTGTGCTCACTTTCATGCTTCCGTCTGTGTATGAGCACAGCGAGGCAGATTAGTATGGCTCGGCCTCTGAGTGAGCACATCTGCAGTGAAGGCTCCACATCTGGATCTCACATTTTCTCCCACCACCGCGTCTCCCACTGAAAGTAAGCTGAGAGGAGAGGAAATAAAAGATGGAGTGAAAGATGGAAGAGATTACAAGTATTTCTTTTAAGACCTTTTTCTTATTTTCTCATGGTCCTTTTTTTTCTTGTTTCACTTCCTCTTGTTTCAACTTGTTGTCTTTATGACATCAAATAACCACTTGAAGAAGAAATGCCATAACCTTAACATATACTGTACAGGCAAACTGGGCCTGTAAATGTCATCTTTAGATTATTATTATAAGACTCCCACAAAACTTCAAATGATAAAACATACATCTTCGGCAAAACAATCTAATTAAAAGGTCCATTAAGTAGCTGTATTAGAGCCTTAGAGCACATTTTCCATTTCTTTTCTTTTGAAGCTTTATGTTGGCCTCAGAAGGAACAGTTGACAAAACACTCGTTTAGTAGCTGTCAAGGAGCTTTTGAGCAACGGTTAACTCTGTAGCCTTCTGAAAATGAGCTAAACTAGCTGTTATTACTGACATTAAAATGAGCTAACCTAACTGTTATTACTCACATTAAAATGAGCTAACCTAACTGTTATTACTCACATTAAAATGAGCCAACCTAACTGTTATTACTCACATTAAAATGAGCTAACTGAGGCCATGTCCACACGGAGACGGGTTTAGGAGTAAACGGCAAAGTTTTTTGTCGTATGGTCGTTTCGTCCACACAGAACCGGCGTTTCAGGAGCCCGTATACGCAAATTTTTTAAACCGCCTCTCAGAGTGGATAAATCCCTAAACGCCACCCTGTCGTTTCCGTGTACAGCCTATACGGATTTTTCTTGAATCACGCCGCCTCCGTACGTCGCGCATGCGCTAACCCCACCACCACCACCAACAACAACAACAACTATGGCGGACTACAGTGTCGCGCTCGTTCTGCAGAAGCTACTTAGCTTGATATCGCTATTACAGCAAAATCTTCTTCTCCTCGTCTACCACCGCCAATTATTGCTTTCTCTCAGGTGTTTTGTCTCTTTTCTTTTCCCTCTGTAAACAACCAACGTCAAATATACCGGACTTCTTTAGGCAGATTGATATGATTACAGTTAGTCCTCCGGATTGTGTGATCCATCCCGAGCAACGTCTGTTCTTCATAACAGCAGCCTGTTATCTAGAAATAACAGACCTTGGAATGGCATGATTAACCAATCAGAATCAAGTATTTAACACAGCCTTGAAATAATAATTACTTAAATTTCTTAATCTATTTATTGATCAATGTAAAAACATAAACCTCAACCTTGGGAATCAGATTTTGTCCCTCACATGGGAGGTACATCACTCACTAATGACGATGTGAACGGATTTTGTCCCCACAACATGATAAATACGTAGCACGCACACACACACACACACACAGAGTCCAGCTTGGATGGCAGCTTTTCAGCTGGGCTGATTTAGCGGTCACAGAGTCAAGCTCTCTGCGCTCTGGGACAGACAGTTGGTCATCAAGCTCGTCCAAGATCCATTTAGCCCTCTCACCCAAAACAGATGTCAGAACACAGACCATCTAGAACACACACACACACACACACACACACACACACACACACACACACACGCACACAGTAAGACCTCAGAGCTACATGAGACTACTTTGGGAATATTTGATGTAGAAAAAAAAGTGTTGCGCGTACATCAACACATCGTCTGTGTGTGTTTCACACACATTTCTGAGATATCCTAGCTTGGTATCTTTAATATAAAAAGTATTTGCTATTATAATCTGAACTCTGGACTAACGAGAAAAAACCCCATGACTTTCAGAAGTTAAATGTTCCGTAAAGTTTAACTTAACTTTGACTGTGGCTGAAAAAGTCTGAAGGGCATTTGGTTCCTCTGTCCTTTTCCCTCTCCTCTTTCTCTCTGCTCTTCTTTGATCACGATACAAGTATATTCACTTCAAAAACTCCCCAGGCCTTCTCTCCCCTCTCCTTCTCCCTCTGTTTCACCACCCTCCCCCTCCCCCTCTTCCTCTCTTGCCACCATCTATTAAATGACAGGGGACCAGTTCAGAGTCCGTATCAAAGCCCATCTGGGTTTGAAGTCTGTCTCTCTCTGCCTTCCAGTCATCCTCTGGAGTCAGCGAACAGCCGTCCATGACCGGCCCCGGTGGGTGCTGCTCCCAGTCAGAGGGGTTTCTGGGACTGTGACAGCCTGGAGGTGGGCGGGAAGATAGAGCATGACCTGACTACATGCTGGTCAATACTTCATATTATAAATCTGCTGATGGCAAAACAACTAGGAAGTTATTCAAAGAAGGAAACTGGTAGTTAAGATGCGTTTATGTGCCGTATTAAAGCAAACATGTCCAAGCTAAGACACAACCTTTGCATTGTATTACAGGTGAGTCTGATGGTTTCTTGCATTAAAATAGATTTCACTATAATGGATCCACTTTGACAAATCTGCACAAATGAGAGGAAGCAGCTGTGAGTCTATGAGGGCGGAAAAAGCCCAGATTGGCAGAGTTTTCCATGTAGGAAGCAGACACTCTGGGGGGTACGAACACACATTAAGGCGAGATCTAGAGCCCTGCGCAGGACTGGTTTCTTAATCCCACTCGCGCCCGCTAAAACTCTGACCATTCCTGCCCCCACAATAGAAATCCATTGATTTTGTGTTTTCTCCCGTCTCGCAGGGAATAAACATTATTTTTTTGCTATTTTGCTAAATAATTGTCGTATCTGTATGCGTATCCATGGGGACGCCAGTGCTCGGGTTCAGGAGTTCACAGTCATGTAGGCAAAGAGGACTTTCTGCTCACCTCGTGTTTATTCTTAAAAAACAAGGTTATTTCAAGACAGTCTGCTCACTGACATACTTAAAGGGACTAATTCCAAGAATTTTCACCCTGTGAAAATACCACCGTTTATTCTTTGACCGCCCGGTCCTGCCCGCAGCAAAGTTTAAACCGCCCGCTCCCGCGAGATTCGCACTGGGTCCCGCGGGACTCGCCGGGTCTCAATCCCAATGCAGTCCTCTAGCATGAGCGCTACACTCAGAATGAACACTGCATTTGTTCTTGAAAATGTGCAGCAAAATGTAGGAATAAAGGGATAAGGTCACAGTATGTCTTCCTCCATGCACTCACCAACACCCTCATAGCTGCCTATATTTTACTGTCTGCTGTGACACCGTCACAACACCCCCAGTCTTCTGCCCCCCAGCTCACACATACATCCCACATGTAATAAAATATTAACTAGATGCATCTATTTGTGCTGCCAGCCTCTCTGAAATACAGCTGATGGATTGACAGTTTCACGTTAAAGGACCCCCGATGCTCCCCGACTTTCTTGCTTTTTTTTTTCCCAGTAGCCCCTCTGCGACCCTCCTCCAGCTGTTTAAAGTACGGCTCCATCTGAGGAAAGAGGCGAAGGGAGGAGGAGGGGGGACGCAAGGAGGCCCTTTTACTCTTTCCCCAATTCCCCTGCCACACACGTTCACATAATCCCCCTCCCATATGCCAAACGTCTCCACCTGAAGGCTCGGCTAATATGCTAATTGCTAACGAAGGGGCTCAGGAGCAATCGCGACAATAGTTTAACGAGCTCAAGAAGTTAAATGATGGCATAAGTCTGCTTTTTATGACATCCTTTACAACTTCTCTGTGTATTTTTATATGGCGTTATATGGGCTGAAATGCACAGCCTTTCTAACAACTCAATGATTTCCGTCGGCTTCTTTCATGATTCTGTTGCTTTCTCTATCTGCTCTTCACCTTTCTCTTAACATCCAAATCATTCCATTGAGTTTGACAGAATCACTGTTACCCTCATGCTTACACAACACAAACTCATGACCTCTGTCAGCATGGGGAGGCATGCCAAAAGAAGACAGATGAGTGCTTTTGTGGAAATGACACAGAACAGCTACTTTCTTCTCATACCTATTCCCTTTTAAGGCTCTGGCGGCTGGGAGAAGCTCAGCTCACATATAAATCCAGCGGGCTCCACCTCCATTCTTGGTCCCATTCTCAACCCTGTGGTTCCTGGCAGCACGCTTATTGATGACAAGACCATTCCTGGTTGGCCTGCATGCACGCTGTGGAAGAAGTGAGTGTAATTGATCATAGGCATCTGCAACAAGAGTAGGTTAGCATGCCAGAGAGGCTGTGAAAGAGGCAGAAAACGGTGAGCTGAGACGCGACTAAACATAAATCCTAATCCCTAACTTTAAATCTAAGTGAACGGCTTCAGCTCTGATTAATGCGCCACTGAAAAGACGCTTAAATGATGAAGAGTTTTAGCAACCTTAAAGTGAACTCCTGGCTGAAAAGGGCATGCAATAAAGTGAGTAAAAGTTAAGCTAATTCAACCACACATTACCTCATTCACGACTGCAAGAGATCACAGATACAGCCAGGTCTGCAACACAATGTGGCGAAATCCAAACAATGAGACCTTTGAGCTGCCTGAGTGATCACAGTGGCCCCCGAGATGTGGGAGTTACTCGTCAAATCAGACAGGTAGATAGGATGCTGACAGGCGGCAAGGTAAAGACGCAGGGGAGCGTAGACCAGCAATTAGCGCAGATTGATTTAGGTTGAGGAGCCACCCACGTCCACGTCTCGGCAGTGGCAAAGTCGAGGCCAGCAGCTGTGAGAAGCACCAGGTTAATTAGCGGTGTGTGTGGATCTGAGTGTGTGCGCTGTGTGCTAATATAACTCTCCTCTTCCTCGTGGAGTGTGTATGACCAGATGTGTGCTAAATAACACACATTACTAATGCCATCCCCCTGCAGACAGACCCCCCAGATGGGTTCACAAACATGAAAACCCCACACAGAGAAAGTAGCATCATCTGCAAACAGCTTGCTCCCTTGTACTACCATTCACCGTATTCACTCGGCGGCCAATTTTCTCTGACATTACGCTCAAGTCGAGAAGCTAAACTGCTTTAAAAGGAAGTGTACTGCTTTGTTCCTTGTTTCCTTCTGTACAAATATTTCAAGTAAAACTATATAATTGATAACTCATAGTCATAAATCAGCTAACATTAGCATTTACAGAGTAAAATGTTAGCTAGGAAGTGGTTAAATACTAATTTTAAGCGAATGAGTCAGCATATCTGTGTCCCAATTCAGGGGCTGCATACTTCGAAGGTCATATTTGAAGGCTGATTGCGTCATAGTGGCGCGTTGAAGGCTGTCCCATTTCGAAGGCTCCTTCAGATGCGGAAGACAAATGTGTCCCAGGCCATGAAGGATCCATCAGGTGCATCCTTCGCAGCCCAACGTATCTTGAAATGTATTGCACAGCAATTCAAACGAGAAGGCGTAATTTTAAACAGCTGAGTAATACACTTTTAAATGTAAATGTTTTTTGGTTTCAACTCAATTGAATAGCCAGCGTTACAAATGTTATAAATAGCAAAAGGGGCCTTGAAACAAATTATCTTTAAATAATGGGTTTAGTTATTTATGTTAGCTAGTTAGCCAGCTAGCTACCTGTTGCTAGGTGACAGGAGCCGCGTTTGGTGACTCAACGTTAAGGGCAGGAAAAGCTGGTGACGGAAACAAGAAGTCGTCCGTAGACCAGACCCCAGTCTCATTTCAGTTCGGCCGTATCGGCCAACGCAGGCTAGAAATGACTCGTCCTGCGTAGACCACGTCCTTCGAAGGACGCAGCCCTAATCGAGACAGAGCTTATATTTTAACTTGAAATATGGCCACATGTCTCTTCACATTTTCACTCTCCATTGTCTTCTTTGTTGCTGATAAATAAAGAAGCGGTGAAATTATAAAAATGCGTGCATATTTTTTACGTTCATGCACATTTTCTAACCTGGAACACAGCAGTACAGGATTAGAACAGCTTCCCACCCTGAGCGTGACATCAAAGGAAAATGGCCGCCGTGTGTATACGGTCAGTTCTTTGATAAGAATTGCCCCCCCCCTCAACAGCATCAGAAACGGCCTGTACATGCAGAGACGGAGATAAGACAAACACAAACCCTATAATCACAGATGTGTTCAGAAGTGTGTGTGTGTGTGTGTGTGTTCATCATTCAGGCTCTCTTTCTCTCTGCACTGCCTGGCTTCTCATCCTTGGCGATTAAAAGGTACCAATTGTGGTTGTCATTAATCAGCATGTCCGCTTGGCAGTCCCCAATTCATATCTGTCAAATGCAATGGGCAGAAAGTAATAGGTCACCAATTATACACGGGGAGCCTTGTAAGGCTTCAGAGATGGTGGGTTTAAACAGAGCACACACTGAGCCACATGCAGAAACACACACTTCACAGAGGAACCACACACCTTCCATTTCTACCCCGGTGAGAGGTTTGACAGGACCTGAGGTGAGGAGAAGGGGAGAGAGAGGAGGAGGAGAGAGGAGGGTGAGGGAGTGTAGACAAGATGAGAGAGAGAGAGAGAGGGCTCCAAGTTCTTTAACAACAGAGCGGCTAAAATGAAACAAGATGTTTTCCCTCGACGGCCGAGCTCTGTTTTAGCGAAGCAGCTGTTGAACCGGAGCTGCAGAAGAAAAGAAGCCACAACAGAAACAATCGTAATTCCTCAGAAACCCTCTCCTCATTCATTTCAATGATGAAAGCTGAAGAAAAGAAGCCAAATGCCAAAGGTCAAAGTCTCATCTTCTAGAGCAGAAACGCGTACAAAGTAATAAGTCAAAAAACGTGACTTGACAAGATGTTTTGTTTTGCGATCACAAGTAAAACCATGTTGAGAGGCATGTTCAAACCACACACACATACTGTACAGTTCAACACAAACACACACACTCTCTGATGTGATGCAACTCCCACACATGAGCTGAATTCAGCATGTGGGACGGAGAGCTGAATGATATAATTGCCACCAGATGTAACGGCCTGTCGAGCAGCAAGTTCTGGTTTCTAAATAAACACGCTTTTATGAGTCATAGCCTCATGGTGGTGACGGAGCTCCGGTTTCCCCTGTTCAAACACAAATAAATAATCAAACGCACCCCCTCAGAGTTCCACCATTACCATTGTGTTCTTGGCGAGCCCGAGCGAAGCAGTGCATGGTTCATATTAGCCTGAAAGAAAGAGTGGAAATGTTCGTCCTTTTTTCAACATGGATCTGTGTGTTGTTTTATTTTTTGGCATACAAACTCAGTAAACACACACACACACACACACACACTCAACAATATAAGTTCCGGCTGTATTTTGCTATTTCTCACGCTTATCCTTTGACATGTACATGTGTAACTGCTGTTGGCCATTCCTCTGCAGAAACATACACAAGATGGTTTTTAAACTAAGTTAAGTAACACCTACGGTAGCTCTAAGCGGACATGCATCCGTTTTATTTACTCGGTCATTTTCTCCGTTCTGCACCGCTGTAACAACAGATGATCACAACAAGAAAACAAGCTTTGTCATCTTGAGATAATGGGCCAATTTAATCTGTTACAATGGGAAAACCAGCTTTGTTTTCCAGAGGTAACGGGAAAAATAAGTCGAGATCTCTGGAAGAACCGGAATTACTCGTTATCACTGGGAATACAGAGTAAAAAACATGTATGCATGCATGTCTGCTAAGGGCTTTCATAAATACCGTCATCACAAAAGCAAAGGCACAGACACTTAAAAGTATACCTTAACATCTTGAGATCAATTCATTTCTGCCAGTCTCATATCTGTACATCAACAGCAGCTGGTTAGTTTAGCTTGTTGCACACTAGGAAATAGAGACGTTAGAATATATCAATTGGGATATGTTTCTGTGATACCATATCCGTTCCCAAAGGCACTGTGTAGTTTTTCAATTAATGGTTAACATAGCTACAATTCTACTACTTTAAATGCAGGAGATTCCTGCATACATGTAAAGTGATGTCTTATAATGTTCCCTTATCTTACACAGCAAATGTTTGCAGATGTGTGCAGAAGAGGCCCGTTGAAGTTGCATCATTAGAAGAAGCAACTTTGGTCTAGAGTCTGGACTCTCCTTCTATCCAAACATTGTATCGCACAAAGTCCAACAAAGCTAAATTTGGCGAATATACAACATTCATGGTGTTTTTTTGTTTTTGTTACGTTAGGTCAACACAACATAAAGGTAACTTATCAAGGTTGGTTTGAGCTGGTTTGAATGTTCCAAAAACTATTTCCCTCAAAAGTAGTGCTCTGATGTTGAACGTTACAGGGACTGTGTTTAACACAATTGAGCAATATCGCATGAGAGAGGGTGATGTTGTACTGAATATCATCACAGCTGTGATTCGGTCATAGATAATTGCTGTCCAAACAAATCCTCAAATTTTTCCAGAACCAAAACAGGCAAAGTTAAGTTTAGTGACTGTGTGTCTGTGTTGACGTCTAGCAGACATCCAGCAGGATCCACCTGTCAATCAAGTGAGCCGGCCCCTATTATTTAAGGCTTAATATAATTAAAAACGGCTGTTACAAAAAAATTAACCCCCTCTACAGTTATCTTGAACAATGGAATTAACTATTTATAACAAAACTGTTTTTTGTATCAGGCTGTAAACATGTTTATTTCTGTTGTAAAAATGGGCATTTTCTCATCTGTTGTAATGTTATTTATTGTTTTCTGGAGCCTCAAGTGGCCGCTCGAGGAACTGCAGTTCTTTGCACTTCCGCATTGGCTTCATTTTTCAACACCAGAGGTTGAAGCTTGGTCTAAACCAAATGACACATTGTGGTTTTACAGACTGTTACGTGTCAGACTAGTTCATGATCAAGTGTAATAACTTCCTGGTGTCTAAGTGGAGCTGGATATGTAAGCGTCTCTGCTATTAGCTAGGTTTCAGGTGGTATTTATCATTAATATTGTGTGTCTTCGTTAAATATCCGGGCTAAGATATATAGAGTAAAGGAAATCAATGCCTGTCCCCATTTACAGTAACACAACTGGTGCCCAATTTATTATAACATTCGTACTGTTAAGCAAACGCTGGCCCGTCCTTTTCACCCACCCCTCTCATCGCATATACAATTATCCACTCAGTGTGCTGGGCCCAGTGTCAAACCTGCAGCACCCAGGACGTCACACTCACATTAGCCCGAGCGCGTTAGCAGTCAGTCCTTTCAGGGTCCAAAATGAGTGCTTGGGACCCTTTCTCTCGCCACGTGCCGGCAGTTGTAATTGACGGCCAAATTATAGAGATTCTGCAGAAAGCAGACAGGTTAATAGCCTGCACGGAGGACAGGGGAAAACGTGTGTGAAGGTGTGTGTGTGTCTGAAAAGCATATGCTCACATAAGTCTTTGTGTGTGAAAAAACAGGGGTGAAACCTAATGCAGATGTATATGGAGAAGAAACTACATAATATTTTCTCCATTTACAGAAATTGCATCCTTTAACCTTTGCTAATTGTTAGCGGTTAGCGATGCATTAAGCTGATGATAAAACAACTCTACAGCCCAATATTCTTGTTTCCTTCTTTATCCTGAAGAATACGTATTAGAATACGTTAAAAAAGCAAATATCTTCTTTATCTATGCAGTTTTATTGTTCGTTAAATGTCAGTGAAAACCCAGACTATTTAAAAAGAGGACAAAAATGTGTCTGCCAGAGTCTGGAAGGAAAGACTCACCTTTTCTTTGACTACAAAAGACTGTCATCATTATCACTATTGACAGATTCCAAAAACATGTTCAAAAAGAAAAAAACACATCTACTTTCTATGCATTGGGTGCAATCCACTACATTGTGGCCGCATTTTCTATGCATGGGTAACAGCCAGGAAGCAATCTTTACTGCTATTGTGCATGCACGGTGCTGAAAGGAGAGAAAATCGTTCAGAGTGAGGTGGAAAAGAAAAAAAGCGGCTCTGGCTGAAAATGTTGAAAAATAAGCCTGAAGTGAAAGCAACTTCAGGAGTTTGAGGCAACAATAGTTTGAGTCAAGAAACAGACATTACATTTTTTATATGTATTGATTTGCTGGAGTGACCTAGTTAAAAAAAATTGCAAGTAAAACTTAGAAATGGTTGAAGAAACTTTCTTCTATTTTACATTTGATATTCTTGGTGCTTCCAGGGAAGATGTGTCCTTCGGAATCGCTACCCATTTTTTCTTCCCATCAAGACTACTCAGCTTGTAAATTGCTTCATTTTAGCCTTTCGACAGTAAAATGAAACATCTCAAATGAAATGCCTCTTGGTGAAAGCTTGGTTTTGATTCTGACACATGCAATCACATTAAGAGTGCTCTACTTTCCACCTGTTCAGTCCCCCATTCAAGCCTGTCAATTTGGCAAATTTCAAAAGCCTGATTTCATCATAAGCAACATTTTCTCCCTAAAACTGCCACTTATCTATCAGGCAAGCCTAGAGAGGAGAGCGTAAAAAAACAGACAAAAAGATTCACATTCACACATAGAGGTCTCGGATCACTGCTCGGATAAAAGAACCAGTCACATCTGACAGAAGGTGTTAAAAAAACGAAGGACGTGGCGTCAAAAGAGTTGTGGTGGAACTGGAGTTCTATCTGAAATATATTGAAGCCTCTCTTTTATGCATTATCTGTTTTGAGAGTGAAGGCAATCCAGTCTGTGTTATTTGCCCTGAAAACTTTGTTGAACAAAAAAAAGCTTATTGTGGATGATGAAAGAATGTGAATCACGGTTGGTTTAAATGGTGCATTTTTGAAGGAGAAATTGTTTTTGATGGGAAATTAAGTCTTTGCCCATTAGCCTTCCAAACACAATGCTGGAGGCTCACAATTAGCTTTAATTTCTTCATATCCCGCTGTACTAAGAAGACGCTTCATTGAAACTAACCAATTTAGCTAAACCCTAAAAAATAGTCCTAGACCATCTCATTTGCACCAAACTTTAAAATAAGCACGATGTGTTCAGGTCGTCATATACTGGTGCTTCGGCTCACCCATTGTCTTCTCATACAACAACCCCTAACAGGGTTTACATTACAGTTAGTGGAACGCCTGGTCTCTCTGATGCAGACACTTAAGGGTACCTTGTTCATCTGACAAAGCGTCTGTATTTGTTTGATACCTTAGGAATGACAACGGGCTGGTCTGCCACAGGTAAAGTCCAGCTGCAGCAGGCATGGCACATCACATGAAGATGCTTTAATGCGACTTCTCGGCCATGAAAACCCACTTCATGTAGCTCCTAACCAACACTTAGTTGGCTGATAGATAGTGCTGATATTTTCCCAGAGGCAGTTTTGACTTCTGTAGTGTGTGTGATAAAACAGAACATAGGAGGGAATTTTAATGCACTCAAACATTTGTTTTACATGTTCTACCATATTAACAGCATTTACATGCTCTTTAGTATCATGGTTTTTACTTTATTGGAAATATGATGTTTTTCAAAGAACATTAATAACCTGGTATTTCATGATCCTGTATGTGCCCTAACAGCATACAATATGAGTAAGCGTCAGCAACGAAATCTGCATGATTCCGTTGTTTCCTATTGAAGTGTCCTAACTGGCCGCAAGTGACACAGTGCTAAGCAACGTAACGCAACACAACGTAACATAACGTAACATAACGTAACGCAACGTAACATAATGCAACAGAATGTAACATAACGTAACGCAAAGTAATGTAACGCAACGTATTGTAACGCAACATAATGTAACTCAACATAACATAACATAACATAATGTAACAAAGTGTAACATAACATAGCTTAACATAGCATAATGTTACGAAACATAACACCTCGTAATGTAACACCTCGTAATGTAACACAACGTAACGTAACGCAGCGCAACGTAATGTAAAGCAACGCAATGTACCGCAATGTATTGCACCGCAACGTATTGCACCGCAACGTATTGTAACGCAACTTAATGTAACGAAACACAATGAAACGTAACGAAATGCAATGCAACGCAACGCAGTTGGTGGTCTGTTTATATGACCAAACGGAAGTGTATATTTTATATTTTTATTTTACGGATGCAGTGAGGACAGCAAGCGTCCGTTTCTACGTGATGCAATGTCTGACATTCCCATGCTCTCAGGACACATTGTTAGGTTCTATGTTCAGAAACGTTAATCAGGTGTTATCATGCCACAGTATCCTGGTTTCAATCGAAGTAATCTAGGTAGCATGTTCCAGGTTGTACGCCTATCCAGATATCTTAAACCAGGAAGCGGACACAACAAGACACAACCAGGATACTTCAAAAAACAAATTAGAGCCAGGATACTTAAGCTCATGTTAATTAATCCATTGTGGCTGAGCTGTTGTTGCTACTAGGCACTAACAGCACTTACAATTAACTGGGGCAGGAACAGTAGGGCAGAGTTTTCACAAACTCACTTGTTGTAAAGGAGCCACATTTTGTAACAACCCATTCTGGACTTCTACCTTTGTCTATGGAGATGGCTACGAGCTGGCCCATGCACCTGTTAGCAATGAAAGTGGTTGAGACTCTTGAAACATAAGAGAAAGAGGAAGGAGCAGGTGCACATACCAGGGAGAGGTACTCAGTGGTATAGTTCCTCCTCCAGCCTGTGGAACCACTGTGTCCTCACTACCTTCTGAGTTTTACTGCGTAATACTTTAACCTTTCACTCTCCTTCCCCACCTTAGTAGTGTCTTACCTTCCCATCCTCGCTGTTTCCCCCCTGTCCTCTCTCTGATACACAAACACTACAACAGCTGGACGTGGATTGCTTCATCCAGGCTTGGCCAGCCACCAAAAATTCTCTCTCTGCTATTTTAAGCTCCTACCTCTTTTTCTCTCTGTTTCTCTCTCAATTTAGTAGAAAGCATAACAAACCCTGACAGATGTTGAATCCCCGCTCTCCTCCTCATCCCTCTCTCTCTCTGTTTGACTCTCTCCTCTCCCCCTCGCTCTCTGGTTTATTGGTGAAAATTTGTGCAACAGCCATCCACACAGATGTTGAATGTTGTTCGCAGGACCCAATTCTCTCTCTCTCTCCTGCTCTCTCTCTCTCGGTCTGCACCTGTGCGGAGTCGGTGCCAAGCTCCTGTTGAGTCTACATGGGAGGTCCAAACATTCCCGGAGCTTAGCTCATGAAAGAGAATCTCCCATTATTACACACTGTATTACGGGCTGTCGCTGGGGCGGCTCCGTTTAGAGAGCCACCAGCGACTCGATGCGAGAGGTCATGCGCGTGTATGCATGTAAATACCCACGTGTGCGTGTACAGGTACAGACATACACAGATGCACAGGTTATCATTATTAGTAAGAGGGAAGCTTCCTATTCCCCATACTTTGGAGTTATTACTAATGTTGTGTGCTGTTAGACTGAAGGTATGTGAGTAAAGATCGTCTGATCAATATTCTAATTTACTAAGAGCCCGTTAGTCCAATCCACAGTGACATGACTGCAATCTGTCGCATCACCGCGACACACCCAATGCTGCATACACGTATCTACAAATGTACGGTGTGACAGTAACGTAGCGGTACATTAAACTTTGGTTTCAGTAAGTGGATATTCTTTTTGTGCAATTGCACTCAAAAAATATCCCGGTAGCTTTTCTGACATTTGCTGTAAAATCTTTGAAAGCAAAATGCACAGTGCCTCTTTAGACGTAGCCTACAGGCGGGAACTGTTGCTGAACAAGACGGCGAGTGAACATGCATGCTCTTGCTCGAAATGGAATAAATTATTTTTAAAAACAATAAAACAGTCCTTATCAATAAATAAGTCAGAGTCCTCTTCTCCATCTTCCGAGCCCGAATGCCGTCAATGTGTGACTCAGAGTTCAAGTCCGAGTCATCAGTACTTGAGTCCAAGTTGAGTCAAAAGTCCTAAAAATCAGTCCTGGACTTGAGTACGACAACACTGTCCTGAAAACACACACTCCAAACATCTCCACCAGCTCAGGCGAAATGAGTTTCAGGTGTTCCGCAGAAGGCTGATTTTTTTGAGGACACAGCTGTGCCTGTTTGAGTCGGCAGGAATCAGTTGTTGCTCTTCTTTTAACTCTTTGACTGATGATTTTTTCAGCTGTCTCATTTACTCTACAATAAACCTACCGAGGCTTCAGAAAGAAGGACGTGTGGCTTTTTAATGTTGATATCACGACACTGACCAATTTAATGTGATAATTCAGAATAAACTAAGTCACAGGAAAAATATGATGAGAGCTTCCTGCTAATCCAAAATCTCTCTAGCGTTCCCAAAGTTACAAACATGATATTCTTGTGAGAACAAGATCATGTGAGATTATACAACTATAAAGCAGGAAAGAAATATCTTGAAAGAACAGGATCACGAGGCAGTTATTCACTGGGAACTTTAATAAATGGATCTTTTCCCCATTTAAAGTGTGTACATTACTACTATGGTCGTACGTGGTAATCTGTGTAAAGCATAGTGTGCATCATGGTGGATGTGTGTCAGGACTTTCACACCATAGTTTGAGTCCACACTCCAGTCAGTGGTTTAGTTTGGGCATTAAATCCACTTTGGCTCAGGTTAGGGGAAGTGGTTCTGGCTAGATTTTAATCTAAATAATGTGTCTAATGTCTCAAATTTCTTTTAAACATACCCGTACAAAATGTGCTGCAATGATGCGTTTGTTTGGCGGAAACGAATATATCATCAGCATACAAACATACTGATATGTTCAGTATCAGAATTTTTACAACTTAACAGGGTTCAATTTATTTTTTATGTCAGTATAAATTGTACTTTGGTTAAATTACCTTTCCCTCAAATGTATATGCTGTTAAGAATTAGCTGTATATGAACGTAATTTTTTGCAGACGTGGCGCCGTTTTTAGGTGTTGTGCTGCAAAGTCTGCACGCGCCTTGAAGCAATCAAACGTTAAAACGAAAGTATTTTTGAAGTGGTCCGTGATTGTACATGTGATACAGCTAAAACTTCAGATGCTCCTTGTGTTCATGGTGATTATGTTAAATATTTACAACATTAAAAGCTACACAAAGTATCTGTAAGAAAAGCAATGGCTTGAAATTCGGGTTATATTGAACCAATTTAAAACGTATTTCAACATTTTTACTGTACGCATGATCAGCGGTTAGCATCGTCTCCTGCAGGTAGTGGTTGTTTTATCAGTCAAACCCTAAAAAAATAAGTAACAGATGGAAGTGGAGAGGAAAACTAACCATGGAGGAATGGCTGGTATAATGGAGGTAGGAGGTATGGTGCAAGTTGAGGATGAAAATGAGCAAAATGTGTGTGCGTGTGTGTCTGTGTGTGTGTGTATACCAGGGGAGAGGAGTTTGGGGAGAAGGAGAGCAGGAGGAAAAGGATGGAGAGGAGCGAGGGAGCTGAAAATGAGTGTGAAACAGATCGGAGGCTGTGTGCAGGAGAAGCAGATGGACTGGGGAGCAGCAGAGCGAGGCGAAGGAACACAGCCTTTGTTCTCGCTGCCGTCTGTCTGCCTGCGTTTTTTCTCTGTCTGTGTGTGCGTCGGCCTACCTTTCTGTCTGTCTGCCTGTCGGTTTGTTTGGAGATGTTTTCAAGCTTGACACAACAGCCCTGTTCTCTGTATGTCATTCCTTCTCTAGCGTACTCCTCCTCTAAAACTTACCCACTCACTTCCTGTCTTACTTTGACCTCCAAACTACCTTTACTAGATGTCTGCCTGCGTTCTCTTTCTTCAACAACAATCCCACCATCATCTATCCTCCTACCTCCACAGCTCGTACGGGACCTGGAGACCTTGTAGACCACCTCTTTCTCTCTCTCTCTCTCTCTCTCTCTCTCTCTCTCTCTACTCTGGCTGCCCATAGCCCAGATGTTACGGCACATGCCATTACACCTACACGCCATTACTCCTAATATCACACTGGGGTGAAAGTACGCAAGTGGCAGAGCTCATCTGTGACAACTCGTCTCAAAATGGAACACACATGCACACACACACACACACACACAAATGCAGAGTAGGAGCACACACACATAATGTCCAGGACAAACGAGCGATATCACATTTCTAACCCTCTTGCAAACCTTTTTAGAAGCCTGATTTTTTTACTACAAAAAACCTAGAGTGGCATTTTCAAGTGATATTTCGTTGCACACACACTTCAAACATATAGCTGTGTGTGTGTGTGTGTGTGTGATCCTTTCTGAGACACCCTCCAAAGATGATCCCAGCAACCCTCACAGCGGGGGAGTGCAGAGCCAAGCCGTGAACAAAGGATTAGAACGTGCGTGTGTGTGTGTGTGTGTGTGTGTGACTGTACACATAACCCTATATCCTCAGGGTTGACTGCTGCCTAGCCTCCATTCTATCATCATCCATCTCTTGTTGCGTGTGCACACGGGTGTGCGTACACGCGTGCGCACTGATGCTATCATCATATTAACATAGATGACAATCTGGCGCGAAGGTGCTGATCAAAGATAAATTTCCCTCCCTGGCTCGCCTCCCGTTAATTACGCCATCTGTGTAGGAACGCAGCGTCCCGAGCGTGGGGGAGGCCGATCCGTCAAACTCTCCCGCTCTCCGCCGCCGACAGCAAACCACCAGAGACTGATCGCCTCCAACCCGTGGATAGGTTACGCACACACGGCTGTGAGGGCGCACACAGGCAGCGATCAGTAACATACACACGCACATATCCTGCGTAGCTGTTTTAGTGGACTCACAAACAGTGACACATGCATGTACGCAGAGCCCTTTGCTCACCTTTCAGCACCAATCACAGATTTCAACACCTCTCAAACAGCATTTAATTCAAATCTTTTTGACAAGTAGAAGTGGAACACGGAGAGTTCAGGTCCTGAATTTACACTTGGTTTAGCTGGAAGCCAGAAGAACACCAACACTTCAGACTGAGATCGGAAATAAGAAACTCGAGCAAAGTTAGAGGGTTGTAACACGACAATAACAAAAACATCCATATGAACTCTCAGCAATAAACATAATGCCCCCCCAGATTTAACGTTGTATCAGCATGAAGAGGAAATCTATTTATGTTGAACAAAATGTTCACTGTCAAAATGTTTTATTCATTTTTCATCACTGCCAGTTAAGCTAGTTCACTTTTTTACGATGGCGATTTGTCAACTGAAATCATGTTCAGGTCAAAGGAAAGGTCGAGGATAGATGTCCTAAGTTACTCTTGGACATAAATCTGACTTAAAGCATGAGAAGTTATGCATGGTTCATATCAATAATGAACAAACATCTCTTCCTAACTTTAACCAACTGTCCCCACAATCTCCAGAACATATAATCATGCAAACCCTGCTCTCAAGCTGGAATAGTGTTCGGAAGATACATATTAACATCTTTGCAAACCTTCACTAAGAAAGGTGTAACCTCAAAGGGCCAGTTCGCCGATTTTCAACCTCAGTCCTATCATGCTGTTATGGGAAGCTAATGCCATTATGGTGGGAAAAATGCAATTTGGCTCTGTGCCTTTGGAGGACGCTATCCTCTTCTCCAATGGGCCCTGGAAAACCTCCGCCTCGCTAAACTACACTTCCTCAATCTAGGACGCCAACCTCCGATGTCATGTCTCGTTCAAAATCATCAGGTTTGAAATGTAGACTGTAGACCTGAAAATTTTCCGAGACAATCCACCGGTATATTCTCGTCGTATTTCGGATTCTGCAATGCACGCTGGGTGTTGTAGGAATGTAGAATGGGCGAAACCACGAGCTTTTTGTACAACTTTCTCCACAGCTATGGCGCCAATTTCAAATATTATTGCTTCTATCGATTACAGAGAACACCAGCTTTGACTGAGGGCAAACTACTCCTTCAAACTGCAAAGGCTCATAGAGGAGCAGATTCACACACTTTTCTTTAATATACAAAATTAAGGAGTAAAAGAACGAAAAACACAAAGTTCTACATACAAGTTTAAAAGAGCACAGAACGACATCTGTGCATGTTTGCCTACACAGAGTGCTGAAAGGCACGTTTCAGCCTTCAGGTTTCAAAGCTGTGTGTTTTGTTTATCCCACTATTCACCCTGACTTACTCCCTGCAACTTTTTACACAGAATGTCATTCTTCCATGACAGGAAAATCGGGTTGCCAATAGGTGTAATCAAGGCAGTAATTAGGGCGCCCTCGACAACAAATCAGTCGTACAATTGGTATACTCACAGTGGATTCAGTGACAATCGCTCAACAACCAAAACCATATACTTGTTTGTGTACATTTGTATTCAATATGAGGGTAATCCTATCAGTGACTAACAAGGTAATTGTATTACTGTCATACATGAGGGTAACATAGAACGCCATTCCCAAATGGTATGTTACTAAGTGCTGTAATTGACAGACATACAGCTGCTGAACACAAAGGAAATAAAGAAGACTGTCCTCATATCACATGGTCATCTCTGAGGCACAGATTAAATCCAGAGATCAAATCCAAGAAATCTGAAATTGACACGTTCTCCTTCAGTTTCAGGTTATCTACCAGCACTATAAACACTCTGTGCCAAGAGGAACTTCCCTTCCCTCCAGAGAACCAGACAAAGATCGGCGCCCCGTGCCCCTCGCTCGTGCCAGATGTGTGGGGTGTTTTTACGAGGGGGCGCCTGGCACAAAGTGCCACAGTGACTGAGAGGCACACGCCATTAATCTCCTTCCTCTGGGACGCCTGGATGCCTGTATGCTTTAAGAGTCCTCCACCCCCCCTTCCCCGTACCCTTCTATCCTCATTGCCTCCGCTCTCCCATCACTCCATCAACCCTCCCATCTGTTACACTGTAAACCCCAGACTTTTATATTCCTTCACACTTTTCTAAATGAAATCTAAAGCTTCCAGTCAAGCATTTCACTCACTCCATCGTTCACTCACTCATCCATCCATCCATTCATCCATCCATCCATCACTTAATCTAATTTCGCAGTGGTCCCCCTTTAGAATCTCTCATCTCGTCCTCTTCCCCTCCTCCAGCTTTCCCACCAGTCGAATGAAGCAGTCACAGCTGTGCAGCCATTTCACGGGGGGCCGCACTGATCACACCATTACGATTATTGACTACATTAAGTAAAGATGGCGGGGGGGCTGCTTGTAACATTGACCACAGTGATGTGTGATCAATAGAGCCTTTGAGGGAGAGGAGGAGATGAAAGGAAAGATTTAACACACTAGTGCTTTGAACCAGGTATCATAGAGAGGACACGTAAACAGACTTGCATATCATTTAGCCAAAACAAAAACAACATATAGGTGCATCAGACACATACAGCGATGCGTCTTAAAGTTCAAAGGAATGGAATGTTTTTTTTCCACATTTATTTACTTCTTTTTTATGTCTTTGTTCTGTGAAATTTATTTGACAATATCAAGAATGTGCCTTTGATTTAAGAGGTTCAAATCAGCTTTAACCATCAAGGCAAAACAAACACAAACAACTAGATTGCTTAAAAGGCGACTTCTAAAAGAATGTTTACATCTTCACTGAGTAATTAATTACCACATCCACCACCCGCCGGTGTCCTTGGAGATGTTATTGGACAACCAAACTTTAGTCGTTTATTTGCGCGGGCCTTTAGACACGAGCGAGGAACATTGATGTGCACTCTACTCCCCGTCGAAGCATTTCGATTCACACGAGAATCAAGGTCATCATTAAAATTTCAAAGACTTCAAAGCAACACAGTCTTAAGTAGCGCTTAAATTGACCATTAAGGGGGAAAAATTGAGTTCGGCATCTTAAAAATTCTCTTTCATCCCTCGAATCATTTTCATGTCATAAACTTATTGAGGGAAGGTTTTGTGTGTAAAAGCTACGAGGCAGCCAGAGTGCACGGTGAAAGAAAAGTACATCAGAGTGTTTACTGATTCTCAAAGTAAAAGAGCCATCCCTATTTTTTTTATTCCTTTCAGTCAGAGATCTATATAGTAAACGCATATTGATTAGCGTGTTTATGTCTTAAATTCAGTTTCATGTTAACTTTAGCTCCTCCTGTGTTTTGGTTTTAACTGAGTCCTGGTGTGTGATTGTGATTGTGGTGCACTTTCACGTCTCAGGCGCCACACACGAGCGCAATGCTCTCCCAAGATCCTCCTGGAGCTTTCCCAGATGGCCTGCAGAACTCCTGCCCGTCTCTGAACTGGCATCGCTGCCAGGCCCTCGCTCGCTTGCAGTAAACACAAGACCGGGGACTTGGCACATCATCCTCTCCCAGGACAAAGGAGCAACTTTTGGAGGTCAACTCAGTGTTCTTGGACCAGCTGTACTTTCGCCAAACCAGGGCAGTGTATTTGTCTTTTTCAAAAATCTGGCTCGAGGTAGCAAAACCTCGAAGTTTACGGTCGTAATTTATGGATTGAACTAGAACAGAATATGTTAAGTGTCCTATTTGATTAAATATAACAAGCAAAGGCAAACATTATAGGAAGGCGTAGGATTAGGATGGTATAGTTCACTGCAACTCAAACTTGGGATTAACTTTAACTTCTGTTTGAGTGAATTTGAATAAATTTAGCTGCAGTAAAACCTCTTCTGATCCCAAGGTGACATTCAGTACTCACCTGTCCTGCTTTGCATTAACCCATCCTGCAGCTAGAAACCATGCCATGTGTGTCTCTGGAAACTTTTTTTTCTCTGATGAGAACGCCAAATGTGTCAGGAGAAAAAGGGTGGGAGGTTGGGGTTGGAGGGGGGGGTGGGAGATGAAGATAGGGAGCAGAATTAAATGATACGGAAATTAGAGTAGGCGTAAATGACTCGGCGAGGGTGAAGGACGGAATAAATTGGATTGGACTGATTCTGGAGCCAGCAGATAAAATCCAGTAGGGATAAAACAGGACCATCTACTGTGTCGTGTGTAACAGAATGTGTGTTTCCATGCATGTGTGTGTATATGATTGTGCACACACATTACCAAAATTAAGTAATTTGTTCAATATGAATTATTTCTACTTGCTGCCTCTTTCTCTCTCTCTCTCTTTCACACAAACACACACACAGGCTTACAAGAATGCCTTTACATCTTGGCATGCAAGTGACCTTGCAGTCCTGCGCTCTTTTACTGTTGTTGTTTTGCTTGGGGAAGGCTTTCGGTGGAGGTTTGAAAGCCGTGCATGCATGTGTGTGTGTGTGTGTGTGTGTGTGTGTGTGTGTGTGTGTGTGTGTGTGTTTCTAGTGCCGGGGTTAATTGAGGATGTTGCAGGATGTGTTGCTGTGATGAAAGACATTCCTGCATGGTGCCATCTCTGCGAAACTGGCTGCCCTTCCATTTCCTCCAGCTGGTGAGATTGGAGTTTTGAGCCAGTTGCACCTGTTTGACGCTCAATCCACCACTTGCCTTTGCCTGTGTTTGTGTAGAATGACACAGAAAGAAGTAGAACTTAGATGTGGGGATAACGTGATAGGAGTAACCAAATAAAAAAAACTATGCAGCAGATCTACAGAGGGGTCCACATCAAGAAGGAAACTGGAAGAGCATCCAGGGACACACTCAAAGACAGGCCCTGAGGGGAGTTGAGAGAGGAGACAGAGAGTGTGCGAGAGGGGTGAATAATCCTTTCCCCCCAAGGAGCTTATAGAGCTCCCAATCATAGACAAAGAGAACGACTTCCTCCCATGAAACCGAAATTGCTGGTCATTCAACTGTTGATAGGATGAAGAGTGGGAGAGGGATAGAGAGTGCGGTATGCCAGATGGATGTGCAAGATCTGTGTGGTGTGTTAGGCCCTACATGGCTCTGACCTCCTGGGCCAACACTTTGAATTTCTACCCCAGCTAGAGAGGTGTTACATAGCCGAACTTAACCTCTGCCCTCCCAATAGAGAGGGGACAAATGTAGGATAGATAAACTTTCACAAGTGAGACAATCTTTTGCAGTACTCACCGTTTGAATGGATGTTGTTCCTGCTCTTTTCTTGTAAGCTTATTCCAAAAGGCAACTGGACTTGGTTGAAGTTCTTGAAGACGTTTCACCTCTCATCCGAGAGGTTTCTTCAGCTCTAAACTGACTGGTGGATCTAGAAGTATAAGCCTCTGTAGGTCATTAGTATTAGGGACGGCTGTGGCTCAGTGGTAGAGTCGGTCGTCTCTAAATCGGAAGGTTTGGGGATCGATCCCTGACTGCTACAGTCCACATGTCGAAGTGCCCTTGGGCAACACTGAACCCCAAATTGTTCCTGCTGGCACAGCCGTCGGGTATGACTGAGAACCTCCACAGACTTCCTGCTCTTTTACCTCATGTTGCAGGTTTGTGTGTTAATGTGTCAAATGCACGAGTGATTTCAAGCAGAGTCCCTATCTGCTCTGATCACCTGGGCTGTCAAAATCATTGTAGAATTTGTTTTTAAAGGCGAGTTAGAGTTTGAAATGTGAAAATAACTTCGACAATAAGAAAGTGTTTCTGTTTCAACCATTGCTGCTTAGAATTGACGGCACATCATGCTGCAGACAGTGTTGGCGTCTCCTTCTATTTGGGTCTGTTGGAGTCAACCACATTTTGGATTGAGTTTAATTACCCCTGAGGATATTCCGTCCAGGTCTGTTCTGTTGAAGCTTGTGTCTTTTCTTTAAATATGAATATTTGCAGGTCAGGTTTTCACTGGTCCATTTTGGATTGTGTCCAAAATTGTTGCCCTGTGAAGACCTCAAGTCTGCATAAATGTTTCAAGATTCCCATGCACCCAAACAGCAATTTATTCTCCTTATTCCATCAACTCCTGAAAAATTGAGCTAAATCCTCATAAAGTTCGGACATGAAGAAGAATATTGGAATTATTGTGATATGAGATGCACACCAGTGAACCTTGGCATGAACCCCTGTTGAAAAGTTGGAATGAAGTCAAAGTCTGATGACCTTTTTTCCCTCCTGCTAAAAGCTACAAGTTCTTTAACTCACCCTGAGGTACAGAGACCTCCAGAGCGAAGCGAGGACGGCGCCTGGTGAGTTGCTTTAATTACTTCTCTCCCTCCCTCGCTGCTAATACCTTTATTTTATTAGGCCTGATCTGATTCATATGCATAGCGCAGACATAATTTTGATTTGAAATTCTTTCTTATCTGCGCTGGCTGGTACTACCCCTGCATGACTGCATCCAAAATCAATTACCTTGCTTGGTCCCCTGGCGAGCGTTTGGCGAGGAACAGAGTGTCACAGTGTGCAGGCTCTATCACAGACTTTTAACCTTAAAGACAATGTTGTTTTTCACTTTGAAGGACATCTCTGATAGCGGAGTGATGTTGTGTTTTATGGATGAGGAGATTGTCGTATCACTTTGAAACATTCCCTCATTCAAATCGCTCACTGTGAAAGCTGGTTAGGAGGAGCGATGTTGTCGTGTCAGTCGTGTTGGAACCAAGACAACGAGTGAATGTAAAACTCGACTTTTAAAGCCCCGAGTTGCCATCCCTTCTTACTAAGTCCAATGACGAGCTGTGCAGAATCAAACGCCGCCTCCTCTCCACTAAAAAAACACCAACCCCTTTCTGGCAACTCTCCTTGTCATATGGCATCTCACCATTACATTTACAGAAGGGGAACACCTGTGTTAAACAAACCTCCCCAAAGATGTTCAGCTATTCATTTGCAGTGACTTCTCGTTATGGATCCATTATGGAAAGCGCCCAATGCACCGGGGTGTAATGACACAAGCAGTGCTCGCTGTAAAACAGTGGCATATGGCTAAACTACACAACATTAAACATTTTGGAGACGGTGCCTCCCTGGTGCCTAAATAGCACACTGCTTTGGCAAATAAACCATTACGCTGTGTGAATGACTTATGTACTCTGGTGCCAAGCTGAGCTTCTTAACCATGTTTTACTGAGACAAACAAAGCAGCACACAGAAAGAGAGCAATCTGCTTTATAAACTTGTGCACATGAATGTTGGTAATTTTCTTAAACAATACATAATTACGGTTTATACAAATGTCCACATATACATACACCATCCATCTTTCTAGCTGTTCAACCATCAATTATTGGCTGGTCACAGTGGAGGAATTCTGAGCAGAGAACCAGAAATTGTTCGCCTCATTTTGCAGCTACATCGTCCAACTTCTTTTAAGTAATCTTACTGTAATCCCAGCCCAGCAGGATGAAATATAATCCCCCCAGCAGGTCCTGGCTCTGCCCCAAGTTGTAGCCCCATTGTTGTACCTCAAAATGAGATGCCCAATGACTTGATAACTTCTGACCTTCTGCTAAGCACACCATTTTGTGGTCATCATCCAAAGTATGTATCTAGCCTATATTTGGGGACTGTGCATGGATTGCAAAATCAGTACTTACACTCACAGCATCTTCTTCGGCTTAGGAAACACCCACTTGACTCCATCAACCTGCTGTTGTCTTTTTGCTACACCTAAAACTCGCTTGTGAACACCACCCCAAGATATTTCACCTCTGTAATGTTTGTCTTTTTCAACTCATTGGGGGAAACTTAGATTTGGTTGCAGGACTTCAGATTCCCATCTTACTTTTGTTAGGTGCACGCTGAGGGCCACTGACATAAACAGGACTATCATCTGCAAACATAGAGATGCAAACTTAAAGCCACCCAACTGGAAGCTGATTCTTCCAAGTGTCTTATAATGGCATCCGTTACCACTGAAGTCAAGTTTATTGGACACTTGCATGAAGAGAAAGATCAATTTGCACCAGTAGCCTAAACATATGTAACACAAGCCTTCCTAAGATACAGGCACGCACATGTGTACAGACACACAGTCTGCAGGCAATCATCTACAACTCACAACTGTGCATTTTTCTGTATGCGTAAGTGGCCTCACAGCTTGCCTCTGCATCTGCATCTACTTCTCTGTGCCAGGCATGTAAACCCCCTCAGTCATGCAGTTCCAGCCATTTCTGCGTGATTGATGTGAGTGCTTAGCTGGGCGACAGAGGTCACAGTGCCTGGGAGATTGTTTTAGCCCTACCTGCTCCTCTTTTCCACTTCCATCTCTTTTCTGTTTCTCTTCCTCCCCTCTCCTTCTCTCTCTCTCTCTCCCCACCTGGAGTGTCGTGAACCCTCTCCACACTCCACCACCTAATTATATCCTGGACGTGTAAATGTATTCATATTCATGAAGGCACAGATGCTAAATTAACTGTGGCAGGGACACGTTGCACTGTGCCGACTGCACAATCTGCTTCCTCCACTTACAGAAAGGAGGGAGGGAGGAGAGGGGCGTTGTAGCTGGAGGAGAGAACACTGAGGGGAGAGAGAGAGAGTTAAACAAAGAAGGGAGGATGAAGAGGAAGAGAGGGTACAGGAGGGGTGGTGCAGAGGAAGAGGAGGAAGGAGAAAGGAGACCAGCAATGTCAGGAGGAGACAGCCGTGGTTACAGCTGGACAAAGTCACTTATGAAGCTCAATGAATCACCTGAGATGTCACCATCACTGATCCCACCTAATGCCCCCGCCAGGCCCCTGCTGCCATCCCAGGCCCGGTCACATGGGCCTCGGCAGCGATGAGTGACAAATCAAAAAGCCAGAGTGCATAAAAACTTGGAGCCGGTGGCGGCAGAACGGCGCGCAGGGAACTCAGGGGCAGATGGAGGGAGGTGCAGCGGTGCGCAGCGAACAGATGGCCGTTCTGAACTTGATATATGAAATTAATAACGTTTCTCAAATAGAATTCAGAAACAGGAATACATTACCTGAATTTTAATAACAGATTTCTCGTTTTCTGAGCAGTGGGGGTAGAGGGAAGCATTTGCATGTCAATGAGAGATGTATGAGGGGTAAACAAATGCAATGTGCCCAGTTCTGATGGTTTTCTCCTATGGAAGTGCAGACAATGGAAGGTAAAAGATGGCAGCTGAATTGTTGGTTACATGCCTTTGTGGTTCTTTAAATAAGGCACACTTGGTAACTTTGTTCGAGCTGAAGGCGTACTATATTGTCACCTTACTGTGAAACAGAACAGAAAGAAAATGTTGAATGTTCTTCAGGAAATCATGAAAGTAAGTGATTCTTAGAGCTCGAACAAAGGCTTGAACTAAGCAGCAACCTTTTCCTCAACTGCATGGATGATGACAAAAAAAAATGCCTTGAACCGAATTTCCCCTGTTTGACATCACATTTCTACTTAAGGTCTTTCATTCACGTTGTTTCAGACATTGAAGTTTTTGTGTGAGAGGTTTGGCTCCTTCAACAAAGTGTGTTATTCACTGCTGCTTGGAATTGCTCCCACCAAAAACAGAACCAACCAACAGACCGACACTATTATGAAGAACAGGCGTCTCACATGGTGGTTATTCAGTGCTGAGCCTATTCACTTACACATAATAGTTTATCCCCTTTAAAGCTGAGCTCAATGGGACTGTGATAAAGGAAAAAAACATGAAGTCAACTATGATGATAAAAAACGATTTGACATAAAGTCTACTGTATATTTCTCAGCTTAAGAATCCCCACAAAGTGACTCGTATGTATTAGCACTGCATATAATTATTCCTTTGTGTTTACTGCCACTGATTTAAAGGTTAAGTTTGACATTTTGGTAAATACACCTGTTTGCCGTCTTGCCATTAGTTAGATAAGAGAATAAACATCACTCTTATATCTGCACTCTACACAGAAGCATACAGCTAGCAGCCGGTTAGCTGGTCTTAGCGGGTTGACTTGGCACCCTTGCATTGATGCTAGCAAGGTTTCAGGAAGTCACTTATTCCATCCAAGACATAGTTCAACACTACAACAAAAAGAGAGGTATTACATGTTAATTAAATTGCTTTAAAGGTTGATTTTGTGTTTGAGGCAGAGCAAGGCTAGCTCTTCCCAACTGCTTCTAGTCTTAAGGCTAACTAGGCTAACCAGCTGCTGGCTTTAGCTTAGTGTTTAATGGATTGACATGAGCACGGCTCGGATCTGATTTCTAGCAAGAAAGTCCAAGCACAGTTCCTAAAATCTTCAACTACTGAACTAAAACGTTTGTTCTCTTAGCCGCAACAATAAACAAACATGGCCTGTCTGTTAACGGAGAAGATGCTCTGCTTACATTAGCTTTGTGTAGCTACTGAAGCCAATAACTTGACATATGACTTAAGCCCTTTTCCCACTGGTGAAAAAACCCACTAACACCAGGCTCTTTTGCTTAATGGGAAAGGTTACAATCGGCATTCATACAAATTGCTCTGCAGTAGACCCGGGTAATTATCACCTCGGCTCCGTTCAAAAAAAACGTGTCCACACGCTAATCTCCGCCCCCTTTCTGGCGCGATGCTATGCTCCGTCGGTAACTTCTGCGCCTCTTTGTCATCTCAGCTACAAATTCCACCCGTCTCCGTCCGAGCAGCACTCGAAGATCGTTCCAAATTTGTTGCCGCCGAGTTTGATAAACAGAGTGAATGAGTTATAGATACAACAAACATCTTCACTGTTTACTATTCCTGTTTCGGGCGTGTTTGTGACGTCAGACAGTGACTCAGCAGAAAAGAGACTGACAGGTGTATACTTCACTGGCAATGGGAAAAGAGACATTTATAAGTGGGTCTTCCCGGGTCTGAAAAATCTGCTTTAACACGCTACATTTAGGCGGGAAAGGGGTATCACTTACCAATATCTGTGATTAAAAAAGGAATGAACTTGTATAGCCAATAAATATTGCACTATAATAATATCTATCCAGTAGATCAGCTAATAAATCCTGTGGTAATATCAGAGCAGGCATACTTTAACAAAGTAAGAGCTTATTATTCTATACCATAAATTTAAATGCTAAACCTCTTTGAAACAAGGATGAGAGGCTTTGCAGACTTCCAGTGTTCAGCTGTGTGAAACTGGGCCAGTAGAGTAGTCTGTAAAAAATAGGCTGCAAAATACAAGCTAAAACATTTGTTAGCAGAGCTATTTATTTTCATAGCCTCAAAATGACGCTCGTGTATCCAGGGAGTTGAGGAACCCACACGCAGCGTTAGTGTGAGACTATATGGGCGTAATGCCACATTCATGACCGCGCCGTATCTCTTTGTCTCTCTCTCTCTGCTAAGTAACTCCAGATTTCAAGCAGGAAGCTATGGCTCAAGGATGAAAACGAAGAGCATATGTTTGGAGCCGCTTCAGTCCGCCTCGTCTCCGCTTTACTGGTGAGATGCATTAATGTACAGAAGTGTTGTCTTTACGCGTGATGACAGAGACGATTCAAACACATGGCGGACGGTTATGTAAGCCGGATTCATATGAGCTGTTTCTAATTTATATACAGAGGCACTGTTAGCTTCCATACTGCAGTAGTCACACATTATTATAGACGTTTGATTGTGGTGTATTTCATTCATTAATCCGGATAATCAACATATTCATCTCAGGCACACAGCATGTTTCAATATACGCTGGGGTCATTTGAGTGCAACGCAGCACTGTTGATAGTAGAAGTCTGACAAACTGCTGAAAGTGATGAATATGCAGCATAAAGCTGGAGACAGTGATACTGTACCCCTGCATTATGTAGTGGGAGTGGTAGCATGAGAAACTTGGAACTGGTTCAGGCGCACAGTCTGTTCACCTTCATGGGTAGAATGACAGATGGCCAGGGAAGCTTTCTGCAGTAGAGCATAGCAGAGCAAAGCTTCCATGTCATGAAGAAGAAGTTTTGTGTGTGTGGGAGTTTTGACAAGCTCCGGTCTGCGGCAATCTGTGCATGCACAGACGTTTACACCTGTGCACACATTTGCACGCAGACTTTCAGCAAAACCTCGATGAAAGCTGTTTGTTTTCCCTCCCAAACCGAACGCCGTAATGCGAAATCCATTACAATCGCAGCGTCGTTATCAGTGGCGGCGGGGCAAGTCAGAAGCTTCAAGGTACGTCTCAATCCACGGGGGTACACGTTGCCTCCAAAAACAGAAGGTAGAAGTTGGCGAGGCGTTGTGCACATGGAGAGTGTTACTTACTGGTTATTGTGGTGGTCATACTGTGTCCCGTATGGCAGTGTATAAATGAACAGCATGCAAACACCTTCTGTCCAAACATCTGCGACAGGCACATTTTTAGGCTGCCTTCCAAAAACTAAAAAAAGATGGAGGCAGAAGAAATAAAATCTCTCTCGCTGCCTGGCTCAGCGCGTCTGCTCTCATTCTGTTGGTGTGTGTTTTTTTTTCCCTTTGTCATTCAAGCCTCTCTGACATTCCTGAATGAGACACTGTGCAACTTTTCATCTAGTTTGGGTTTTCAAGGATGTTTTGCAGACTTGAGATTGAAAGGAAACATTGTTAAAATACTCATCCAGGCAGTCCTTAAAAACAAGCACTTGTAAGCCCTCACTCATTCATTACAACTTCTCTTCTAGTAGAGAGCAGTACCTCACCAAAAGTAAAACCAGCAATCCAAAATCTAAAGTCTGTTCATTTAAATCTGCCATAAGCTGCTATATAGATACCATATCATACATTCCACCTGTTTATCTTCTATATAAATTTGGAGGCACTCTGTACCACATAGCAAGGTGTTTATACAGAGTTGTATTACAGATGATACTGAGTAACTTCTTTGACTGTGGAGTCCCAGTTGTGATTTCTGTAAACCGCACATAACTCTGTCATTACTCTGTCGGGTTTAAAATAATGGCGTGGCGTGACGTGAGGTTGCCGGTGGTAAAATATCAGCGTTGGGTTCTGACCGTCTGGTCATTTGCTATGGCCACGAGAGGATTCATGTTAGAAGGATGGCTAATGCTAAAGCTGCCCAACCATCAGGTGGTTTAACATGGGATGAGTGTTATAATTAGTCTAGAAATCTAAGCTAGGCCATTCTTTCACTTTACCGGATTGACGCTTTAGGGCCTGTGTCCACCAATGCCGCTATTTGGCAGAGCCCACGACCACAATTTCACAGTGCTTCTCACCGGCGCATACTGTTGCTAGGTTATGAAAGTTGGCTAGCGGCACTTCCGCTGCCCTCGGTAGTGACTGTTTTGTCTGTGTAAAGGACAGTGTCAGGAATCGTGTCCTGGCATTAGCAGCAGTTTCACACCTGGAAATTGTACCTCGATAAGCTTCTCTTCCACCATTGTTGTTGACAACGTTGACATAGGAAGTCCCGTCCCTTCTTGATTGTCACTGGTCGGTAAGGGATAAGCGATATTGACGAGCGTAGTTGTGTTCTAATAGTTGAATTGTTTTCAACTGAGAGCGCGCAGTTGGCAACAAAAAAACGCAGAGGGCGTAGAGGGCGTTTTTGCGCTTAGGGCGCCAAGTGCTGAAAACACTGCATTTGTTTTGTATAGAAAATAGATGCTGCCAACGCAAAAAAACACTGTTAGTGGACACAGGCCCTTAAGCTAGCTTCCAGAGGTTTTAAGCTAGATTGATGGATGTCAATTTCCGCCAAAGTAATAGGAAATAAAGGTTCTTGTAAGTCCTTAGATATGACTTAGTATGTCTTAATAAGAAGATGAGAAGAATTTTGGCAGACATGGGCTACCATAGAAATAGCCCTATAGTTCATATTTCCGGAACTAATTTAATTAGACAACAAATTGGTTTGCCAGTTTTTCCGTTGATAATTTAAAGCTCCAGCTTTACACAGTCCGGCTTACATCCCTTCCACAGCTCTGTGTTTTCTCTTGTCACTGAACCTATGCTGGCAAAGATGTTTCTCATCTACAAGTTACATGACCTGGCTAACGCTATGTACACAAGTACTTGGCACCACCATACATAGCTGGCCAAGGAGGCGCCTGTTATAAAAATACACAAGTGGAAGCTGGGCTGCAGAGACTCTGCTGCTCCTTCTCGAGGCATCACGTCATGCATTCCTTCTGTTTTCACTCATTTTCCAGCATTTTTCGCCGCTGAAGCTTTGCCCCCTGAACACGACTTATAAAAGACATCCAGTGTCAGCCAATTATTTTGGACTTTGATGGTCATAAATCAAGGCTGACCAATAAAAACGAAGACAGCCAAGTATAATGTTCGTGTGTGACTCCAACTGGATTGTAAACGAAGCCAGATGGGCTGGGAGAGTGCCACTGAACAGAGCTGGATCCCATCACTAAATGGCTGTGTGTGTTTTCCCCTCGTGCACAAATTACGGCATCACCTCATTCGGCGGCATAAATCAAAGCCCAAGCTGTGATATGTGCAGGGCATCTCTCCATCTCATTACTAAAATAAATTCTCTGGCAGCCTCGGATGTGTGAGCCACGTTCGAACGGTTGATACTACCACAATCAGAACTTTGGTAGCTGCTTTTATTTTGAAGCAATTTTCCGAAGCCTTTCATGTGATCTCAAGCAAGCGGAGACACCCTTAGAGATGAAACAGACCCTGGGAGTGTTACCTCATAGGGGACCTCTGGACACTCTTTACGGTGGACTGACATGTTTGGATGCGGCAGAGTGGAAAGACAAGAGGAAAGAGGGCAGAGGAAGAGAGAAGAGGACGCAGAAATACAGCTCGTAAGAAGCACAAAAGGCAGAGATGTACAGTGACAAGGGAAGAGGGACAGGCGTGACAGATATGAATAGACAGATGCAAGCAGACAGACACTCAGGCGGACAGTGATGGAGTTATTTGGAAGCATTCAGAGGCAGACTTACTGAGTTAGATATTTTCCAGACATACGACGTTGACCTTCATTCGTCTGCTGTGACTTCCATTGTGGAGCGGAGAAACAGAGCCGTACAAGAACCTGGCTTTCTCATTCAGTGATAAGAAAGGTTCCCCTGTAACAAAGAGAGGCTTCTCTCTTCATTGTTCAAAAACGTACAAGGGTTGCTTCTGATATATTTGCTCCTCTACGCCCCAGCTCAAAGAAAACACGACAGAAATAACAGATCTGGGTGGATTTACAGTATACGAGAAGAGTTCTACATATGGCGTTCGAGATTTTCCGAGGTCAGAGAGGCCTGGCCAAGCTAAACAAGATTCCCCTTTCACATGGCGAGACTACTTCATCAGTCAGTAATGAAACAACACAAGGGTTGAAAGATTTCTGCAGAGGATGATTCATGGGAGCAGCGAACAGCCTGACCTGTTATGCTTTCTGCATTATGCGCTCTGAAAGGGAAATACTCGGAGACTGGCACCTGATAAAAGGAAGCTTTCAGTCGATATTTTGGTCTGGCGTTTGAAAATGAAGGTCATTGATATGGCTCGATGGAAGATGTAGGAGTGTTGAGCTCTTGCAAGGTTGCTGACAGAGTTGGTCAGCTGTCACTCAAAGGCAGCAAAAACAGATCTATAACATTATGCAGTCAGCGGATGGTAAGCGAGCGGCGCTGCTGCCGCCGCAGGCTACTTTCTCTCTTTTTTTTCTCCCGCCTCACTTTGCTCAGATGTACTTTCTTTCCTCGGGGAACTGATTAGCAAATATACAGCTGATTGGTTGGAGCCTGAACTTTTCCCCATGTGAACGGCAAACCAATCAGTCGCTCCTATTTCAAATCAATGTACCGTATGAGACTGCAGTATCTATTAGAGTCTTCTGCAGTCTTAGGAGATTCTCAAGTCGTCAGATTGTTCTGCGACTTTGATTGCTCTTATTAAATCAAAGATGGCTGATCTTCTATGAATCAAATCAGTGGGAATATTAAAGTTTAAAGTAATTTAGAAGTTAGCCAAATACAGCGAGGGAACAGAACACAGAGAACCTGAATAATGCAGATACGACCCAGCATGCACCCTTATCTGTTGGAGTCCAGAACACCCTTTCCTCTCTCCTGCAGTACCGTCTGGCTGATTGCGTATGGGTTACCCTCCTGTAACCCACAGCCATGAGCCATCCCAGGCTTCCTCTCTGCCACAATACACACATCATCTGTTACACACCTCAGGAATTGTCAAGGTCCGCAACAGCAGGCGTCAAGCTGCAGACAAGTCATACGTCTTCTGTGTTTCACTTGGAGGAAGTGGTGGGGGCAGGATCAGTGCGCCCGTGTTGGTATTGGTGTGTGTGTGTGTGTGTTCAGGCTCCTGCATCTGACTGTCAGTGTTGATGTAACCGTCCACACACGGATGTCTGTGTGTGTCTGCCAACAGTCATCGCCGTGCCTCAAACAAAAGAGCTCATTGGTTCGTGTGGAAAAACGAAGACTTCAAGAGGAGAGGACCTGGATCTTATCATTCAGTGGTTTAACACTAGCCAGGCCGCCGCTCGCTAACTCCAGGCAGCAAATTAGGAGCTGGGAGCTGCCGACTGGGCTCGTGACAGGGACGTGATGAAGCACAGGCCGGCTGGGCGGCTTCACAGCTCGCATGGACCGTGATAGGAGAGGAATGCTGCTTGTGTTTGGCCAGGAAAAGTGGCGACGGAATGGAGGCTCATGTTGGTACACATCACAAGACTTTTAGAGATTCTACATGTGCATGTACACAGTTTGAACAGTGGGACACTTCATTAATATGGCATTTTCGTGTGGCAGCCATCTGTTGCATTAGCGTGGATGTTAATAGAAACCAGGACAAACTGAGAAACCTGGCACACACACTCTAGTGAAGTCACACACAACTGTGCATGGGAGAGCAGTTTCAGGATGGTGTGTAAAGGCTGCTTCAGATGGCATTTGAGAGAGGAGGGTTTCAGTGGAATTGACATTTTGCGCCAACTTGTGACGGAGTTCTAAAAACAGTAAAACATTTTAAATTCATCTTTTAGCTCATCAGTACATCTATTGATCATTAGCTGTGTCCCAATCCAGGGGCTGCATCCTTCGGAGGACGGGTTTGAAGCGTCACAGCTGCGCGTCAAAGGCTGTCTCATTTCGAAGGCTCCTTCAGATACGACCAGCAAATGCGTCCTCCTTTTCCCGGGCCGCGAAGGACCCATCAGGTGTTTCCTTCGCGGCCCAACGTATCCCGAGATTCATTCATTGCCACGCCAATTCAAATGAGATGGCGGACTCTTAAGTGGCCGAGGAATACATTTGACACTACACGTGGGGCCTTGAAACAAATCATCTTTACAATAATAGGTTAAGTTACATGATGTTGGTTATGTTAGCTAGTTTGTCAGCTAGCTACCTGTTGCTAGGAGACAAGAGAGGCGTTTTGTGACACAAGGGTAAGGGCGGGTTACGAAGGACTCATCCTTTATAGACTGTGTCCTTCGAAGGATGCAGCTCCTGAATTGAGACACAGCGAGTGTCTACATTTTCAGTGCTATGGGGATCCTCAGGGGTCGTTGAGAGGGTTCCAGGTGGTCCTCATTTATTTTACAGTGTTACAATGTTGCAATTTCATTGAGCAGATGCAGAAGTTTAAATATTGCCAGGTTATATTAATCAAATGTACATATTATATAACTTTTAAGTGCTATGTGGTTTTAGTAGAGTTAAAGTGTAAACTATGGCTTTAACAACCCTTCACAGTATCAGCCATCATTGTGTCCATGTTGAGTTTACACTGTATATAATATTGGCTGCAGCTGCAGCAGTAGACACTGCGGTCCTGGGAATAAGGTAAACCCTTGTCTCGGGGTCACACCTGGAGATGCCACCTCAACAGTGCATGAACATACATAGTTGTTACACACACAGACACGATTCCCCTCCTACCCTCAGTGACTTTAGCTTTCTGCCACGAAGCTCGGACCACCCGTCAACACCTATTTTACCTTTCTTATTTTCCTCCGCCTCCTCTTCTGCTCCTTACACCTGTTTGTGCTTAGTCTCGTTGGGTTTCCCCGTCACTCGTACACAAACACACAATATTAAAGAGGTTAGACTGCAAGAAAAGACATCTGAGTCACTCTGTTCACTTTGGACCGCTGTCAGGTTAAGACATTATTCAATAGTCTGTAAAACACCTCGGCTAGACGGAGGACTCTGGCAAGTTGCCACCGTCTTTTTCCACAAGCTGCTTCTAGTTTGAGGAATTATGGCCATGGTAAACTATCCCTCTTTAAGCCCTCCTCAGCTCTATGAATGGCTCGTGTTTTGATTTTATTTTCCATTCAGTAGTCCCGTATTTATATAATATGTCTTCGCTGTCAGTTTCTGTTAGAATATAGCTTGAATCGAGAGCCCGGCCTTTGAAAAGTGCAGACCAAAGCGCCGCATTGGTCTGCACTCCAGAAAAATCGAGATGTTAACTTCCTGCATTCCAAGAAGAATGAAAATGCTCGAGGGATCTTTTCCACTCGCAAAATGTTTGCACATCGAGCACAGTGTCCCTGGAGTTGTATTTCACACAATAAAATGTGGTTTCGCTGTTGCCGTTTTCCTCGGGTAACCCAGTTTTATTTTAACAGCTTGTCCTCAAATAAGTCAGATGCATCCCAAGAGATCTCACACACAAACACACACTCATGCAATTCCATACAAAGTGGTGGAAATACTACTAACATACTGTTTCTACTAGTGTCAACATCTGCCTCAGCTGAAGTGAAATAATAAGTTGAACATCTTTAAGTTAAGTTTACTGACTGACACAAAAATGGGACATGATGACCTTCATCTTTCAGCACACGCTGAAATATTCACTGACATCATGGCTACACCGACTTAAATGCATCTTTTTAAGAATTTATTTGCTTGTGGAAAAAAAAAAGACTTCATATTGAAAGGAGAAAACAGGCAGTGTGAAGCCCTCGATTGGTTTGAAAACTTTGCCGTTATGGCTGCCACCATCTTTGTTTGTCAGATCAGGAAGTGACCATATTTGGATGAGAGGTTCAGTGACTGAATTATCTGAGGTGACACTTATAAGTACAGCTCACCAAGCCTTTCACTCAACAGTGATCACCCCCTTTGATTATGCATAACTATAAACCTTAATATAATTTAAACAGGTTATTTATATAAATACGAACCCCCTGTTCAGTTTTCGTGAACAGTGAAATGAGCTAAAGAGGCCAAAAATGTTTTTCTACCAGGCTGTAAACATGTTTATTTCGTCAGTTAAAGTGATAATCTTGAAGATTTTCATGTAATAAAATGTCTGTTAAGTCACTCTCTATCGCAGAATGAGGTAACACAATGGGGACGAGTAAACAGTAATCTACTATGGCTGAACAAACAAAGAAAAGATCGGTGACTACAGATACAACTTCAAAAATAAGTGAAAATCCAAAGAAAAAGAAACAAATTGGACGCTCAGATGAAGGCAAACAGTCTAAAAAGGAAAGCGACCGTCAGCGAGGAAAATCTAGAGTTACAACCGAGCCAACCGTGGACGTCACACATGCAACACTGTTTGGATATCTGGGAAGTGTGCTCCCGCAATTACTGTTTATCGCCATAGGGCACACCAAAGAGAATGAAACTGAGATCTTTTGAGGCGTTTTAACACGGGGCTCTGTGGGGATTGACTCGCTTTTGAAACCAGCCTCAAGTGGCCATTTGAGGAAGTACAAGTTTTGGCACTCCCGCATTGGCTCCACTTTTCAGCCTCGGAGGTTGTTGCTTGGTCAAAAAAAATGTGATCAATCAAAAAAATAATACAGTAAAAGAATAATTTTCTTCAGTCAATCACATCAAAGTAAATTTACTTGAGTTTAATAAATGATATTTCTAACTAAGTTAATAAAAAATCTAGCAAAGAGAAAGCATTCCACATGTAAAAGTTGTAACATTTCCATATTTGGGATTTTGTTAACAGGACAAGTTTGTACCGACAAGTCTTATTATGGTGATGAAAATGTGCGTGCTGTTTTGGAAATCCCATTTTTCTATACAACAGCATACGGCACTATTTTCTGCAGCATTTGCGGTACAGAATGTGTGTGTGTGTGTGTGTGTAGTTGGTAGGTGTGTCTGTGTGTGCATGTGTGTGTTTACTCAGTTAAGCAGGCTCTGAGCCAGCCGTCCCTCATGTGATCCTCTGTCTCCATTCCTTATCAACAGCACTTTGTCGTCCCTGCCTCGCTGTCAGTGCTGTGTGTCTGCACCACCTCTCCGCCTGATAGCCAGCAGCCGCCTAAATACACCTGCACTCTGTCACACTGTCCCCTGCTCGCAAATCCCAACCAACCCATGTTTTTGGGCCGCACATACACATAGCGTTGTTATTTACATGCAAAATATCAGCTGGGAGAAAAGTAGAAAGCAAAGTTGTGAATCCAAAGCTTAGAATATGCACCTTCAGTGACATGAATCAAGACGCAAACACAGCAAATCATTAGCTAAGAGTGTTTCCACACATGGCAGCAACAAATTGGACAATTAAGCATAGCTGCAGGTTTCTGTTCTCGTAGCGACTGGATTGTGATGAGGAAAACTGAAAAACGATTACACTGAATTTGCATGCAACACTTTTCAAAGCTCAAGCTGTTTCTCTTCCTTTGGAGTTCAAACAAGTAAGAGATCAAATTTGTTTGACGACTACTGCTGTTAAATGTGTGTGTAAGCTGTAATGATGTCTCTAAAGCACTACAGTAATCCACGGGACATCCATTCGTTCTCCTGTTTTCCATTACACACAGCGAGATAAAAGATCGACTGCATCCTCCCGTAAGCTGCCCAAATCCATCCCACCCAACTCCACTCCACTCCACTCCAAGTCGCCGAATGTTTATCAGACTGCTCCTCATATTTCCTCCTACTGTACCCATCGCTCTTGTCCATACCAACACTCCTCTCTCTAATACACAGCACTGTATATCTTCACTCTCCATCCCTTCATCCCTCGAGTGCTTTACCTTTCAGCTCCAGACTCGCTCTGGTTTTCATCATGCGAGCCTGCTGGCACCATGTTGACGCCCACCAGGCCTGCTACAAGTTAGGAGTCTGCTGCGGCTGATAACTTGCCCCGAGGCTGCCCTTTTCCACAACCAAACACACTCCCTTTCTTTGAGCCAAGATTAGCGCAGAACAGGAGACAACAGACAACGCTGGCGAACAAAAATGAGCGAATAAAGGACAAAAATGTTTAAAAATTTCAAGCGTAACCTTGTAATGCTTAAATAAGTGGACTTAAGGCCGAGACCAGCGGGCTCTGCTCAAATGTCCTTGGGAAACAGATTTAATTCCTGAGTTTAAAGCATAAAATGATTGAAATGATTCAATAAGTGGTACAGTAGTAACTTTAACCAGGGATATGTAGTTTTTTGCACAGTGTAGTTCGGATTCATTCCTCCATAATGGGTCTAACGCAGTGCTCATTTCGTTAACGAAAATAATGACGTAAAATGTTATCTCCACGTCGAACACGAAATGTTGACGAGCTAAAAATAGATCGTTGATAATAAGAACTGTGATGACACGTATGTTTTGTTTTTGTTAACGAGAAGCGAAACAGAAAGAGGGGCGTTATACGCGTCATTCGGCGCTTCTTCCGCTCAAAACAGAGCCATCACCAGTCTGAGTCAGTCAGTTTAAAGTGGTAATCTCAAAGATCTCAGTTTCGTTCTCTTTGGCGGCACCTTTGGCGATAAACAGTAACTGCGGGAGCACACTTATCAGATATCCAGATAGTGTCACATGTGTGACGTCCACGGTTTGCTCCTGTTGTAACTCTTGTTTTTCCTCGCTGTTTGCCTTCGAGTTTCTTTCTTTTTCTTTGGATTTTCACTTATTGTTGAAGTTGTATCTGTAGTCATCGATCTTTTCTTTGTTTGTTCAGCCATAGTAGATCACTGTTTACTCGCAACACTTGCAGAGACCGCAAAAGCAGCTGCTTAGCTCCGCCTACCCTCTCTGGCAGACCAAGTGATTTTTTCGTCGCACCAGACACCCAGTCTGTACATCTGCGAATGCAAAGGCTTTCATCAGTGGGCCATTCGGCGATCCTGACTCAACAGACATTTATTTGAATGAAAAACTTTGAGATTATCATCTTAAATGAGAAGCGATGATGAATGTACAGTATAAAAAGTTTTTACGGTAAAAACCAACACTGCTGCTGCAAATAAGGAATGTGCAGTATGCTCTACTGTAACTGCACGGCTTCGTTCTGTGGCTTTACATGCCTAACGTTACGTTTCAGAAGTTTCCATAATCTCATCTGAGGATCTATATTACCTGTGGAGCAGGAAACAATTAATGTAAGGACAGATGAAAGGACTTGAATTAGTTTAAAAAGACAAAACGTTTTGACTTAAAGTAGACTAAAACTAATCAGCATGTTCATCTAAAGACTAAGACGAATCTAAAACAGCTGCTTAAATGAACACTGGTCTAACGGTGCCCAGTCTGCTGATATCCCTGACATTGCCAGTTAAGGGTGACAGCCACCACTGATGGCAACAGACAGCGCAGCGCCATGGGTGCTATTTACAGGCTGTATGCCGTCATGGGTGAAGTGGTAATGGAGTGTTATGTGTGTGTGTGTGTGTGTGTGTGTGTGTGTGTGTGTGTGTGTGTGTGTGTGTGTGTGTGTGTGTGTGTGCGTGAGTGTGTGTTTGCAGAGAGAACAACCAAACCCTCGGGCAGGGTCAGGTATGGTGGAATGAAATTAAAGTCTAAAGCAGTTGCCTTTAAATTGCCACAGGCTGCAGCTGATGTTGCATGAACAACATTCAGAAAAGCATTTTGAAATGATCTTTTTTAAGTTGTTTCTTCAGAACTTTTCACCGTTTTTGTGAGTTCTGGACGATTAATGAGAAACCTCCAGATGCCTCCGACAACATGATACACCCAAACACTTTCCATAACCCAGCGTCTCTTTAAAATCAATCATCCGCCACAAATCACTCTCTCATGCTTTTCCCATCAAGCTTGTGTCCAACGATTTGTCAGTCTCTCATGCAAAACCCTTCGCGGCCTTACACTACAGACGGAATCGAACGCACACAGGAGAGTTGTGTGAGTGCTTTAACAGAGTCGGTGGAACAATAGCGTGGTGTCCAGGATGCTGCTCTCTAACCTCTGCGTCTTCAAACAGGGAAGGGAGTGAGAGACGGTGAGTGGTTAAAGATGTGTGTGTGTCAGAGATGTTAGAGCAGCATGCATCTGTGTGTGGGCGAAGTGTGACTGCATTTGCTCACTTTCATTTCTTTGTATTAGTGCGTGCATTCCTGCGTTTTTTGCAAGTGTGATTGTCCGTCTCACCGTGCTAACATACATGTTTGTGTCTGCCCACGCACACACGCATGCCTGTGCGTGTGTTTGTGTGTGCAAGCGGCCTACATGGTGCAGGCTCCGCAGCAGCTGTGTGGGCCATGTGGAGGAGGATGTATCAAGGGGTCAGGAGCTGGCAGCTGGCAGGGAGGGAGGGAGTCCAGCGCTGCGTCTAGAGAGCCAGACATTAGGAGCTGCTTTAACACGCTGCTCCGTGTGTGCGCGCGTGTGTGTTTTGGTGAGAAAAAAAGAGAGAGAGCGTGTTGTGCAAGCATCCAAGTCTATTAAATCAGATAAGCACATTAACACATTTACAACAATGAAAACACTCACTCCCACCTCATAAGAGTTCCTCTCTGTTGATAGTTTTACTCCACAGTGAGCACACACACACACACACACACACACACACACACACATGCTGCGTCGAGTTTGTGGCTGGGCAGCCATTAACACCTTAAGCAGGCATCTGGTTTTCCTCTGACATCACTGATGGTTTTGACCTCTGGAGTGGAGGGGTCACACAAAAGTCACATGTGCTGTTTCCAAGGGCCGAATAACATCACAACACGTCTCACCCGAGACACGCCAAGATAAAAACTGCTGTGTTTCCTTTGATTCACTAGTTAGATACTTTATTAGATCATTTATGTTTGTTGGAACTTAAATTTGGTTTTCTTTTCTATCACTTGCTTCAGATGTTATCAGGACATGAAATGGGTCATTATCAGTTGTTATCACCACTACAGCGCTTCACACAGGAGCGAATGAACCGACCAGAATGTGTATAATCACTATTTATTATCATCGCTAAAACTATTTGGTTAGTTTGAGGTTTCAGTTTAAATACGGGATTTCAAGGGACATACAAAAGCAGGAATTTAAGTCATGTTACGTGTCTGGTTACGTAGACGTTTCTAGCTCTTTATACTCTGTACACTATAGACTTGGGGCGGCTGTGGCTCAGTGGTAGGGTTGCTCGTCTCTCAATTGGAAGGCTGGCGGTTCGATAACTGACTGATACAGTCCACATGTTGAAGTGTCCTTGGGCGAGACGCTGAACCCCAAATTGCTCCATAGACCCTGTGCGTAGTGTAAAGATCCTGGTTGGAGATTGACCTAGTCCACCAGGAGGTAGAGCAGGGTCATATCTATGCTTCCAATGAGCTGATGACACCCAGATTGGCTGTTTCTATCGGTTATGATAACCATGTACACCAGGGGTGGGAAAAGCAGGGTAACTTACAATACGATACGATAATATTATGATACACCGATTCTGCGATAATTGATATATTACAAGAAAATGCCCCTAAAAAGGCAAAAAAGTTGTGTATTTGCATGACTGTTGGTTTACAGCCTTTTTCATTATCAAGCTTAATTACACTGATGAAATGTTCCTTGATTCTTTCGTATGCTACAAACGCTTTATCAGCTCCTACTGATAGCCAAACTACTGTTTTACAACATTATTATCCACAGTAACTGTGACCCTTTAGTGTTATCCAATATTTTGTATTTTATAAACCTCACAGTCCAAAGGCCATTCCAAATAAACCGCCTCTAATCACTGCTGTCAGTGACTCCCTGAGGTGGATGTAATGTGTCTCGCTCCCTGATAAAGCTTCTGTGTGCTGGCAGGTCCAGAAATATGCTGCAACATCTGTGAAGCTACTTGGGGTCCTAACGTTTCACTCCGCTCCCAGCTAAAGCAAACAAGGGGAAACATATTGGGAAGGAATTAAGGGCAGATTTGAGACAGGCTGTATTGTTAAGCCCTCACCACTGACATGTCTGTTTCAGTCAACGTCTACAGACGGCCTGACCTGGCAGCCGCTCTGTGGACCGGCTGCAGCAGCCAAGATTTGTCAGGTTCTGATTTGTGAAGTCTGGATGTTTAAAATGTACATCTATTAGGAAGTCTGCTTTTTCAGATGTGAAAATTCTGCTCCGCTGAGGCGGCACTTTGGGTTTGCCTCCATCATGTGCACGGCCCTCTTTCTTTCCCATCCAATCAGATGCATTCAGGACAACCTCTACCATCCTGTCTCTCTCCGACACACACACAAACACACAGATGGACACATGCAAACACACAGCGACCAGCAGACAGACGGACACCCGCTCATTTGTTCATTTGCTAGCTGAAAAACCGAACAGATGACGGCTTCTCCTTTCGGCGTGGTGCCGCTCGTGGTGGCGGTGGCGGTGGTTGGCGGCAGCGTGCTCATCATTCCACAAAACCCCAGCCAGATGTCCCCGAGCCTGGGAGGCAGGTGGGCCGGCCCCCCCTCCCTCTGCCGCACCGCAACGGTGCTGGCAGCTCTTCAAACCTGCTGGGTATAACCTTTAATTCACATGCTTTTCCTGGCACGGCGGGCCGAGGGGCTGCCATCTGCCCGGCCTGTTGTGGTACACAGAGAGAGACGGAGAGAGGAAATGAGAAAGAAGGAGGTGTGTGTGTGTGTGATTGGTCTAGTGGCACAGTGAATGATCAAGTCGCCCAGAGAACACCTCAAAAAATATTGTTCTGGTGGTCCATCAGACCCTTTTGGCCCTTGTGGCACACACAGTCACACACACATACTGTCCTATAGTACAAACAGGGGACTATCAGGCTGCACCAACCAAGTGAGGACGTCTGTTTCTGGGCTTTTCACAAAACTGAAATCAAATATAGAAATAATGTTTAAGGTTTTACCAAAATATTATTTACAGACACACACACTCACACACACACACACACTCACACACACACACTGTCCTTTTTACAAACAGGGGACTATCAGGCTGCACCAACCAAATAAGGACGTCTGTTTCTGATCATTTAAAAAAAAAAAGAAGAAAAACATAATAAAAAAATTACTGTCAAGATCTTTTACCAAAATATTATTTACACACACACAAACACACACACACACACACACACACACACACACAGAAGATGACTTTAAAACACACCCTATAACGTCTAAGCAGCACTGGCATCAAACATCAACACCTTGAAGATCGAACACATAGCTGCTCTCTCCATGCAGATGCTCACCAGATGCGGGGATTTCCACTCGACTCAAACACACACTGGATTATTTTACTGTATCCCTCTCATCTGTTAGCAAGCTCAACCTTTATTGCCTTCTCACCATCACGGAGGAAGGGCTGCGCTGCTGAGCTCAGAACAGATGTCATTAATAATCCCCAACATAATGAAACGAAGCTGATCCCTAAGTCATGATAACACAGTAAACAAACATGGCAACACTCACCCCGGAGGTTAGCAGGGAAATGGGGCTGCTTGAGTTATGAACACAGAGAAAAAATTATATTAAGACATGGAGAATTATGGCCGGACTGAATTAACTGATAAGAATCGGGGGAGGGGAGGAGAAACAAATGGAAAGTGTCTTATCTGTTGAGGTGAGGTAAATCTTAAAGAACAAAATTGTTTTAGCACCATGTTTTAATTTCTATTTTTGTACATCATGGTTTGGGACATGTTTTTGAAGTGAGGGGTTTGATGGGTGTTTGCGAAACCATTTTTTTTTATGCATTCCAAATAATCCTTTGACTTAAGGCGCCCACTAAAAGATTTTTAAAACCTTAATAGATGTTGAAAATGTGAGAGACTCCACACACGATGACAGATTTTTGTTCCTGTACACCACACACTGACAGATTCCAGTCACCAACAAACAGAGTCTGATTCTCACAACTGGCAATCTCGCTAAATCTCTTGCTGTCAAACGTGACTTTAAAGTAAACAAACATGGCGGACGACAGGCAGGAAGAACTGCTGATGATAGTTTTTGGACTTTTTACTGAAAATTCATACAAAGAAAAAAGAAAACATTATGGCTGAAGTCATGTAGACAGCTTGAACGTTGGCTGTACATGTTACTTTATGTTTCGCGTCTGTCGCCATGGCTGAGGTTGTTGTGCTTCCTTCTTCAGTCAGCTTGCGTCCCAATTGGCTATCGTTTTGTTCCACGTGACAATCCACAGAGTGCGTGCTCGGCCGTCATCGGGGTCCCCCCCCCAACACACACAACAGGATATAAATATTGAACGTGTTTAATATTCGTTCTTCCGGACAGATGAGGGGAGGTAAAATCACTCTTAACATACCTCACACCACAGGAACATCTGGCAAGATAATCTTTAGAAGCATTAAAAAATCTGGACTTTTGTTACTTTTGTCAGAAGGGAGGAATCAGGCCAAAAATCGTTTTGATTATCTCGTAGTGTGTATCCCGCCTTAACTATAATCTATTAAGGTAGAAGCACAATTAACAGCAAATATATAATTCTTGAGGCTGTGAATAAAAAGCTGAAAAGCAGCTGAAAAGAATTTACAGCATCTGAAGATTAAAAAACCCATATCTAAAAGTACACACAAATTAACGACACTAATCTGTAAATTATTACCCCTGGAACAGGTTATAATAAATTGCGTAATGGTGATTCAGGGAAGATTGTAAACATCAGCACACATTTCTAACTCAGCGCTGTTGGCGTTTGGTGTTTGAGGATGCAAATCCATGTCTGGGTCTGATCTTAGACAGTTTAAAGTCATTCTCGTCCCATCCCTACTTCTTCAAGCTTCAGAGGAAATGGAAGATAAAAAGAGGCGAGTGCGTCAGAGGAGTAGAGAAAGTCAGAGAGAGAAAAAAGACGTCGGAGAGGAAAAATAAAGCGAGTCAGATCCGGGGGAATTAAATAGAGAGACAGAATGATAAAGGCGGAGAGAGAGAGAGAGGGAGGCAGAGTCAGACTGAGAGAGGAGAAGAGTTGATAGATGGTGAACAATACACGGCACATGCGAGAGATAATGAATAGAAAGAAAACGCCAGAAATAGAAAGAGAGAGGAAGAAGTGGAGAAAATGTGGAGTAAGAGCGAGAAAGAGAGAGAGAGAGAGAGAGCGGGGTGCTGCAGAGAGGCAGCCACAGGCCTGCTGTGCGGTGCATGGCGGAGGCTCATCATTCAGCTAATTATGATCAGGCTTTTCCCTGCAGGCACAGCAGCGCTGGAAATGGAAAGTCTTTGTTCTCACACACCCCAATGGAAGCGATGGGGCATGGCGCCATGCAGATGAGATGTGTGTACACTCGTATACAGACACACACACACACAAACACAAGCAAGTGTGCGGTCTCATTACCACTACGTGCACGCACGGCGCTGACTCCCCCATGTACAGTCTTGTATACAAAGCTCAGAACACACACACATACACACACGCAGACGCTTTCAATCACCATTTACACCACACTTCTTTCTTAATGCACATTGCCGCAGTGCCACACACACACACACACACACACACACACACACAAACACACAAAAATAAATACGGGCCCTAGGGATTACACACACACAAGCAAACACACACAAAATCCTACACAAACATTAACAGAATCATTTTCCCACTAAGAATGCAAACTGTAGGAGCGTCATGATGATACTATCAATTAAGTTTGCACCAACCGAGCCAAGTTATCCGTCTCTATTACAGAGTACAGGCGTCTTTAGAAAGAGCAGCGGGGTATTCAATTAGAAAATGTGCAGAAAACAACAGATTTATATGCAACAAGGACGGAAATGATTCCAAACTGTAGCTTCAGTGAACCGGCCTTTTTGTGCAAAGTTGAGAAATTATGCACAAACTCATTAATACTTAGAAAACTTGTGGGGTCAAATATCAAACCGAAATGATCCATAATGGACCCAAACTAGCTGTCAGGACCACGCTGTGAGGTTCAGGGCCACTGAGCAGCACTTATTAATTGAAATTTATGGGTATTTCAAACACTAAATTATAAAGAAGTGACAAATAATTGCTTTATTAATAAATAAAGAAAAAGTGTGAGCCTGCCATGAAGTTGGCACTGGACTGAATACATAAGTACCCCCCTTCATTCAGAGATTTTACCATAGTTGGAGCGCGCTTTATCAAATTTCACGCTGAAACTATTCAAAGTGTTTCTGAGAACGTAAAATTGGTATGCTGTTAAATAATCCTATATACTGAATGTAAAGTACAGACATGTTAATTAATACATTTTTACTCTATATTATTAAATGACAAAAAATATCTGTGTAATTGCAGACACTTTCATGCAGAAAGAGCCTAATGGCAGTACATTAACTCGCAGGCTATGAAGAAAAACACATATATCATGGAACAGTTATTATAACATCATTACTGTGTAATCTACCTGATATATTAGAAGTGATGTTAGATTATACCAAATAATAACAGACCAACTGTTGCTTCAGCAAGAAGACAGACAGAGTGAGGAATCGCTGCAGACAGTAAAACTTTGGTCAAAGAAGACCTGGATTTTTATTTAAAGGGGGGGGGGGGTATTATGCTAATTTAAAGCATCATATTTCACTCTGTGATACCCGTGGAGTAGCTTAGCATCATTTACAGTTTCTCACACTGGTGCTCTGTGCCGGCCCTCATACAGCCTCTGCCTGTAACGACTCAGTCAGCTCTGTCCCTTCAAGAAACCCCGCCCCCGACGAGTCCACTTTCTTCTGATTGGCCTGCTGAGGCCGCATTTTGTGACGTCACAAAGTGCAGCGTGTAGAAAAAACTGTGTGAAACCTGGCGTTCACAGCAGCCTGCAGACTGAGCTGAGGAGCCTGGGGATTACTCCAACATACTTTTACCTACAGATGTGAAACTTCACCCACGTTTAGTCTGGACATCCAACATTGTAACATTATGTATGTCTTAAAATGTGAAACAGCAGACTACCCCCTCTTTAAGTCTAAAGCAGCTGATTTATAGCTCCCTATAGCTCTGGTATCTGTTGAATGTAGCTAAAATCTCTCTTGAATGTGTGCTCGGGTTAGCAAAGCAGCTCAAGGACCCTCTGAGAGCGAGGAAGTGTTGACTGTTGCATGAATCACCAAGCTAACTTATTCTATTAACACAGGTTAAGTGTGTTTTAATGCGCACACTACTCTGAAATCTATTTTATGTAAGCACGTACTACAGGAATGTGTCTATAAAGAGACCAGTCAGTTCACTCATCACAAGGAGAACTACTCAGACTTTACAACTGATTCAAAAATGGCTTCTACGGCGTGCAGCTCGTGTTGCCTGTCGGAACTAGCTCGCAGGCGTCGCTCCATTAATGTCATCAGAGTTGGGACTAAACTAAAAGTATAAACAAAAATTCCAGGGCCAAAAATGAGAAAGACGTGGGGGGAGCAATGATTGTTAGAGAAATTATTCTGTTTCACACACTTTGAGGTCACTTCACACTCTGTCTGAGCAGCTCTATATCTCCCCTGTATTTCTGCAGAGTTCCCTCTACAGAGCTGGCCGGCATCTCCCTTGTCTCCCAACCGCAGCATGCAATCACACTGGAAATGATCAATTCTTTCCTACATCGCTACAGCTCGGAAAAATTATGTCACGTCTTTAACATGGCCACAAATTAAGGGGGTCGTGTATCTTTTGCTTGTTACTGGGAAAGTTTAGAGGTCAGAAAGGAATCTGCCGAGCCAGCACGCCCTCTGTCTCTGCGCTGCTGATGACGAAACGTGTATCACAAATCATCTGAAGGAAAGACGGAGAAGAAGACAGCAAGAACTTGTTGTAAGACGCTGCTTTTAAGTCACTGATGGCCACAAAGGTGATTAACATATACAGATACTTTCATCCTTCATTTAAAGTGAAATACAGTGGGTTTGCAGCAGTGCTCAGTGTCTCTCGCAGCGTGTAAGTGTGCACCACTGGCAAACACTGTCAGGAATAATACATAAACATGTACTGCGGTGCTTTCATGCAAGGCCTTGTTCCTGTCCATATTTTTTTCATGAAGTCTAGCATCGCAGCCCCCTGGCAGACAGAGAAGATCTCTTGGCATGGCTCTGCAGCGCTCTCCGTCTCTCCTCTCTTGTTTACAGTACAAACACATCTGCCTTTCACGCATAAGTGGCTCCTCAGAGCTGTGCGACGGTAAACGATATCCCCCTGCTCCCGGATAGAGGTGTGAATGGCAGAATAATGTCCCCAAAGCTGAGAGGACTTGGCAAAAACACATAGGTTGTTTTAATGAGCTGCTTATCATTGGGTCGGTGCCTGGTGCGTGTGTGTGTGTGTGTGTGTGTGTATCCAGTCGACACTGAATGCATCCAAGACTGCTTCACTGACGAGGCTTTTTTAAAATCATGTTTATACAATGAGGGTATTTTATTTTGAAGGCGCACAGTCCTCATATAGATCAATGGATTGATAGATTTACTTTAAATGAATCAATAAATAGATGTTTGCAAACTTCCTTCCATTCAAACCAGACTTTTATTTTGTAAATCATTACCGATGCAGAGTACACACACACACACACACACGCACACACACTGCCGGTAACCTTTGTGAAACTTCTCGCTGCCCAGACTCTAATTAGAGCTGAATCAATATGCCACCGAACGGGACACCTCTGAGAGGAATCTTGATGGGGGAAATTATGTGCCATTACCAGGCAAATGCCTTGTGCGTAATTATTACGTGCTGGACGCGGTTACCAGCCATTATATAGATGCTCCATCTACACTGTGCATGCATATTGATGCAGCTATACAGGCCTCACTGCATCGCAGATTGATGATGTACAGGTGATGCTTTGAGTTTGGTTTCACACAGCAATGTATTCACAAGAAGTGCATACAGTTTTCTCTGTATTTAAGTCGTTGCAAAGTTGCTTGCAAAGGCGTGCTAAGTTTCCTAATGACATGAAATCACAGCAAAAATGTCATCAGCTCCATAACACAACAGTTGGAGTAATTGCACATTATTGAATATTAAGCACAAACAATTGTTGCTACCGTGGCTGCACGATAAAAAACTGACATTGCAATAGCTTTTTGTTCTGCAGTATTTATTGGGAGTTGATAAAATACAGAAAATTTGACCAGATAAACGCCTCCTTCTTGGACCTTTAAGGCTATTTTCCTTTGACAAAACCAAATACCCCCCTTACTTTTACCACACTTAGTTCAGCAACTCTGAAATGTTTTATTTTAAAGATAATTTTTTGTCTTTTGCCTTTATTAGATTGGATGACTGAAGATAGATAGAAATATGGGAAGGAGAGTGGGGGATGACATGCACCAAATGACCGGCCCACCGGGAGTAGAACCTGCGATCAGTGTGACGAGGGCTGTGGCCTCTGTATGGGGCACCTGCTCCACCAACTAAGCTAAACAAGCGCCCCTCAGGATGATTTTTTTCTGTCATATTTGCCTAAGAGCGACAGGAAATATGGGGTGTAGAAAGTGAGGATGACATGCATCAAAGGGCTGCGAGTCGGAGCCGAACCCACGTTTGGAACCCACTTTGTCTCCGCACATGTGGAGCCCACTCCATCGACTGAGCCAAACCAGCGCCCCCACACGTTTCCTAATGAGATAAAACAATGAAACTCATCATCTAGCATTTGTAATGCTGTTCAAATCTATGTTTAATCAGCATGACCAGCCCAGTGACAGTAACCTTTTGAAACAAAAGTTCACCGTCTCCTCCTTCCCATCGGCACACACAACCTCACACCGTTTGTGTGCTGCAAGTGTAGCCGCTAAAAGTTATCATGTCCGCTTCGTGAACAGTCCTTCTACGTAGCCAGAGCGTTAAAATGCATCGGGATGAGGTGCGGCTGATAACAGGAATACCTGCACTGACAGCCGCCTCGCCTAAGCGAAGGTCTGCCTCGATCGATCCGCCCACACATCTGTGACAAACTTTAAACGAACAGCGGTCAGTTCGCTCTGTGCTCTGGTGATGGGCTGGACTAATGTGACAGATGGACTTTTCCGCGCACGTTGCAATTTTAAATACTTAAACGATATACCTTGTTGCTACTGAGAAGGCCACTGTATTTTTTCAACTATAAGATACAATAATCTTATAAATCATTATGAGCATGTCTTTGCTTTGCTTGTGGTAAAAAGTCATCAGACTGACTGACTGACTCAGTGACGGTACTTTCACAGCGAGTTGTGACATCGCAATGGCGGATCATGGAGCATATTGGACCTCCACTGACGCGACTCTCTGTCTATACAGCTCTGGATACCTTGTTCGGGGAGTACCTGCTCCTCCGCTGTCCTCACCTACGTCCGCAGCGCGCACCTGCTTTCAAACACATTGTCATCGGCCTCATGAGGACGGTCCTTGTAACACATTGCCCACAAAAGCGCACATTGACCTGATCCGGTCAGGTTTTCACCTAGTCTTGTTTAATGCAACAAGCCTGTTGATTGTCCATATTGAGTTTCAATGGTTGCTCAGCTCCAAAGGAGAGCAGGCTGCCTTTCAATTTCTGAACTTCAATACATTCAGTATCCTCCCTCTGTGTGTGTAAGTACAACTTCATGAGCACATAAACTCCTTCAGCCCATTGTGCCTGTAACAATGTCATGAAATCAACACTTCTTTTCATCAAGGAAGCAGAGCGGGGAAACAACAACTCCATATGCTGCTAACAGTTATCCCAGCTGTAAACTTGGCCTGTATTGACCATTTCAGATAAAAGCAGCTACTATTGTAAGTCTCTAGGACTCAGCTTGTACAGAACAGCAGCAGATAGATCAGAGAGAATCACTCAGGAATGGTGTTTTTCTTTAGTTTGCCAGAACACTGGGAAAGCTTTCACTGGTGTGTAGGAGCCGGTTGAGGCTTTAGTGGTCAGATCTCTCCTTCTCAGACTCCCCCTCTCTTCCTACATCTCTAAAAAGTGCCTGGCAGAGCCAGCCAGAGGCCTGTAGAGAACTGCGAGGAGACTCCCCAACAACACGACTAACCAGATAGTTAGTCAAGGAGCCGACCTCTGTGCCAGCCATTCAGCCAGCCAGCCAGCCAGAGCAGCCGAGTGTCTCCTGCATGCTGCCAGCTCTCTGTTTCCTCCCAGCAGCTACAATGTGGGATTGTTTACAGCTCTTTTTATAGTCCAGTGAATAAGCCCTTATTTTCTCCCAATCTACCCCTGCTGGGAGAGCCAGCCCAGACAGTGGGAAGTGGCCCTGGGAAGTCGTAATTATATTTGGCAATGTGTGCAGAGCCACACACGCTTATACACACACACACACACACACACACACACACACACACACACACACACACACACACACACACACACAAACACACACACGAGTGTTTAAACACCAGCACTTGCACTTATGCAAAGCCACCTGTGAGAAGGGCGTACATACAGGTACCCACACAGAGCTGAGAGCTTGTGTGCAGTTAAAACACATCATAAAATCACATACAATTTTAAAACAACACACACGCACACTCACATATAAAAAAGGAACAACGCCAAACCCTCCCTCACAGGAGAGCCAGCATGCACATGCAGAAACGAGCGGAGACTCCTCCGCAGCTTCGCTTGAACTGGCCTCGCTCAGCCTGAAACATATGTTTAACAAGCACTCCGGCCCATTTGGCTGACTCGCTCCGAGACGTGAGGGGACAGAGGACCATCATGGGACGAATGGATGTACTGCCTGATTCTGTGTGTTGCCTTTGTAACAAATACACCTGGTTTTCTTTGAATGTACAGTGCAACTGATTGAATATCTTATCCCATATATTAGTGAATTAATATTGACATGCTTTACTCCTCTTTCTTGCTTCATACTTTTGCTGTATCCCGATTAATTTTTTTAAGCACGCTGAATAAACGATCCGATAACCAACCTCTGTTTGTTTGTTTGCATGTTTTTAGTGTGATGATTTATTTACTAGTAATTTTTTTTTTTTGTCTGTTATTAGTTTAAAGTTTTATTGGCTTGTTACATAGACTGTATAAAAAGATGGACGACATGACAGCTCCCTAAAAGTGAAGCCATACCATCTCTATCGCCCCCTGCTGACTGGCTGCAGTATAGGTCATAAAGCCCGCCTCCTCCATGTTAACAGATGGGACATGAGTCAAGCTATAAAATCAAAATACACGTCAAATAAATGTTTCTCAAACATGGTTTCTGTCATTATAGTTAGTTCTTATCATGCTGATTTATGTCCAAGTGTTTAAGTTTGATTATATATAATGAATGGTGATATTTTTACGTCTACTATTCATTTTGTTTTGTGCTATGACATTACTTTAGGTGTTTTTGTGCATAATGATTGGTTGTGGTTTATGTCTATTAATGCACTCAGCAAAAAAGGTTTACAAGTAAGAATATACAGGAGATAAACTATATTTGTAAGACAATAAATACAGTAAATGTGCAGAACTTGCACAGCTATTTAATCTATAGCCTTGCATATTCTTTAAATTGTAGTTTGGAAGTGATCATGGGTTGATACGTCAGCAGCTGTCGTAGGAAAGTGTATTCGCTTCTGTATCATTTTCTGTGCCATCTGAAAGGAAAAAAGTTGACCGAACACTTCCTTGAGGAGCGACGATGTGTAAGTGAATCTGTACATATGCTCCCACTGAACCCATTTTGCCGTGCCTGTAAATGAAACTGGTCTGTATGAAGTAATCTGGGTGTCAGGCTCTCGAGCGAGGGTCACAGTGAAATAATGGGAACAGTGGGTGTAATCGTTTTGCCTTTTCCTCCAGCGGCACTTCCAGGGGTCCTCTTAAGTGCTCTTTGTGTCTGTGCAACATGTGTGAATGCATCGTAATCCATTCCTTTTCACAAATGCAATTCAGCCTTTCAGAGTAACAACATTAGATGAGATGAATAGGCCATCAAATGTGCCATGGAAAATTTGCAGCGGAGGGCAGCGCATGGCTCCAGTTGAAAATTGCACCGAACTGCAACTGGGTAAAATGTTTTTTATTCCCCTTCTTCTCTTACCTTCCCTTGTTTGCACTTGATTTTTTTTTTATACAAAGAGGCAAATTCAGAAAATCTTCTCATGTTCTGCTGATGCTTTGACAGCATAATAGCTCTGGGCGGACAATGAATCGGATCATAGCTCTGCAAAGAAACCAGTGGAGCTTTACAGGAATCCCATTCATCTGCAGGCGGTACTCGGATATCGTCATCATAGCAACATAATTTACATGAAAACTAAGTTGGATTTATTTATTCAATATACTATCAGTGCATCAACAAAGCAGTGAAGCGAAGCAGCAACAAGTATCAGAAATAACTGTTCTTGCTTGATTGCTCGTTAGAAGTCATTTATCCTTTAAAATAAACTGTATAAAAAACAGCGTCAATAACAACACTCACATTTGAATGGTCATAAATAGACTTCAGGAAGACATCCATGAAAGGAAAGCATTAAACACCCACCACCTGCTCTTTGTCTTCACCCCCTCTGCTGAAGACGAGACTGTACGAGAAGGATTGCACTTCAATGCACACAACCTGTTCAGCTTGGCAACTTTAATGTAGCATAAACGTATCTTAAAAGATGTTACAAAGACATATTCAGTTTCTGTTTGACTTGAACATTTTAATTTTCCTTAAAATACGCTGCTTAAATTAACAAAATGTATAAAAATATGTTTATCTCTCCACCAATTAGTGTCAGGTGTGTTAAATGTGTTGGTGTTTTGGTTGGTGTTTGTTTAAGAATAGATATAATTCAGGACCAAATCAACACATTACATGATAAGGATACAAAAAAAGCCAACTATATTCTGTTACAGTTACAGGGGAAAAATGTGCAAGTTATGCCTTCCGGCTGTGTCTTTATCCAAGGACTTGACATCTAATTTAGAAACCCTTTTCCACCGAAATTAGCACGTTGACGCAGGTTTTTTAGACCCGGTAAGACCCGAGTATAGATGCTGATAGTCTCTTTCCCCATTGCCAGTGGAGTATACTCCTGTCGGTCTGTTTTCTGGTGCGTCACCGTCTGATTACACAAAAACACCGGAGACAAGGTTAGAAAAAAAAGTGAAGATGTTACGGTGGTTAGGTCTTTATTGTATCTATTACTCATTCAGTCTGTTTATCAAACTCGACACATTTACAGGTAAGACCAACCGCTAACGCCAGCTGCACTGAATTCCAGTTAAAATGTTAGCTAACCTGTCGGCCTATGGTGATGGTCGGGAAAAAACACGAGTTCTAGACTGGAATAAGTTTATGGCAGTTTACTGGAAGTTCCAGTGTGAATAGTACGGAAGCCCTAAGCAGACATACATTATATTTTCCCATGATAACAAGTTATTTCTGGTCATTTTCTCCAGACCTCGACTTATTTATCACGTTATCACGAGATAACGACGCTGCACCACCGTAACGTCAGATGATCAAAACTCCCCAGAGTTCTAACAGCACAAAACAAACAGGTTTAACTTTCCTCATTAGTGTGGGCAATGGCAGCATGGCATGTCGTGGTCTGTAATATCACAGTGACACACCTGTTGTTTTGTTTTCTATCGCCGGAAAATGATCCTGTTATCACAAGAAAATGAGCCAAATTAATCTGTTATGATAATAAAACCAGCTTTGATTTCCAGAGATGCCGAGAAAAATAAGTCGAGATCTCGGGAAAACGACCAGAAATAACTTATCACAGGAAAATGGAGTAAATAAAATGTATGGATGCATGTCTGCTAAGGGCTTCCGTAGAATAGCATACTTAACAAAGTACATTTAAATGTGCATAATTACCACTATTACGGCATTCCCGCATTACAAAAGTCTTGAAATTTCTTATCTGATGTCTTTCTTTGCAGGTTGAGTGTAGTAACAAAGTAATCAGTTGAGTTACTTTGAAATTGTGATACTTGGATCAGGTTACTGATTATATTTTTTAACAGGTAATTAGTATAGCTATGGTTAAATATGGTGTTTTTTGTATCACAGTAAAGATCACAGACAATGCAGCCCTCTGTTCTGACAATCATGAAATTGTTGTTGTTCTGAAGCTGTAATCGTACGCATCTTTATGAATCATTTTCATAATTTCATCAGACAAGAGCAGCATCTTTTTGTCATTTAAAGAACAATGAGATAAAATCAGAAAAACGGTGCCATTACTTTCATACAGGCAGGGTGACACTACAAAGACAGCAATGATAAGAAAAAGTGTCAAACCTGCAAATTACCTGCTAATTAAAATATTCCTCCATATGCTCAGATATTAACATCTCATTAGCATTTACGACAAAAACACATTAATAGAAAAGAATTTATGACAAAAATAAATCTGACATATCAAAGCTAATAAATCTGTCAGACAGGGAGGTTACAGCGCGTTGTGATAGCGGTGAAAGTAACAAAACTGTCTGAGAGCGAGAAGAAAAGGTGAGACAAACGAGGGAGCGAGGAGGGACAGGGTGTGTGGGAGGCCGGTGGAGGGGGAGCTGGATGAGCTCACCCCAGGCTGGAGGGTGAATCAGGGGGCAAGTATGCAGGGGATGCTCCCTGATTCACCCTGGTACTGGCTTGTGTCGAGGCCTGGGATCCATCTGGCTCACCCCCCTTTTACACTATCTGAGCGAGGGAGGAGAGGTTGGGTCAGGGCTAGGTGTGTGTGTAAAGTGTGTTTGTTTTTGTACGTTAAGGGCACATAGCGTTAGGACTGAGGTGTGGGGGGGAGGGGCGCACTTGGAAGGAGAGGGAATACGGTGGTAAATAGTGTGATAGTGCAAAGAGGTTACAGGGGTGCCGCAGAGGCAGGAGAGATGACCTGGGAAACTCCGACTAAAGCAACAACAGAAAAAAACAAAAATCCACAAGCATCTGTCCTCATAACTCACGTGCTACAAATGTGTACAAGCACACACACACGTTCTAGCTAAGCCTTTTGAGACACCCAATTTGCACCTGTAAATGATTTGCAGGGACCTTTTTGCTCCTTATTTCTCTCTGGTCAAGGTGACAGGATGATGAGGACAAGGTGTGAGGAACGCTTTTCTACATCTGCAGCTGATGCATGTTTTTAGCCGAGGTGATTTCATGTTCAATTTATCTGACAATACAGGCTGGTCTTCGCTTTGACACAGTAATAAATACGAGTCTGAGCAGCGCTGTTTATTTTTAAGGAGAGTAGAGGTGATAATGAAATCAAGCTGTGAGCTGGTTTAGAGGAACATGTTTAGAAAGCTCTGCTTAGCTGCAGAGAGCATTTTATGGTGCAAAATCATAGTGAACATTGTTTACATGTGGTTATTTTACCAACGCAAGGAAGTAAAAATTAGTTAAAAGTAGGGTCACGCTTTATATTAAGGTCCTTGTAATAAGCGTTATAGGTAATACGACCCTCATAAGTTATAAGATGCTTATTAACATGTTAATAAGACTGTATAAGTGTTAATAATAGTAACATAATCATGTTCATTGTTAGGTTATAAGACACTTATAAGCTCTTATAAGAAACTAGTAAACAATTTATAGACAGCTTAAAGGAGACATCTTATTTGAACTATAGAATCAATTTTGTATTATTCTAATGTGTTTTTGTGTCAGGTTGGTAAAGTCTGTATACATTTTTAAATTTAATTATATTTCGGAGCCTCTCCTTCCTCCTGAAACGAACAAGCCGTTTTGCCATTCAAAGGTCAGACCTTAGCCACGATTGGCTGACAGTATATGAATTGACTGCGTAGCCCCTCAACTTAATGTTGCAGTAATTAACAATAATGCACTTTTTTGCAGCTACTGGATCTAAAGCGAGAACAGTGCCTTATTAAGGTTAATAAATCCTTTATTGCGCACTTATTAACAGTTAACTACTGTATGCTTTTTGAAGCTCCCAATTGCAATGAGCACTCCATGGAGGCTCAAGGTTGAAAAAATGTAAACCCGAAGAAAAAGCTCTTAGACCTCGATCTATTTTGACAGAAGCTACAACATGCATAGTTTTACATAACAGCCAAATTTACTGATTAAACCGAGTGAAATGTGTAGATTCGTAGGGTTAAATTTAGTTTAGTTTCTGTTTTTTTCACACAAAAATAAAAACATGTAGGGAAAATATAAATCATGTCTGTTAGTGTCGTAAAACCTGTAAATGACTTGTATGGAAACGCACCCAAAACATAAACGTATAAAGTAAATAGAGAAACATCTCTTGAAAAAGGGACCATTTTTCTATATCTTGTGTATTCACACTTTCTGTATTGCTCTAACAATCTGTTCACTCATTTATGTTGTAGAGTGTCCACACATTTCACAACGTGTTAATGTCATCTGTATTGAAACAAGACAATTATTTGCATTTGTATTCAGCTAGAGCTGCTGGATGAAGCCATGTTTTGTTCGGTTTGTTTTTGTCATTGACAATCCCACTGTTTGGATATTGATGTGTTGAAGTTGTTGTTTTATAATGGATGTAACAAACAACAATTGTCAAACAAAAACTATTTTATATTCATGGAGCTGTCAAACCCACATTTTCCTTTTAATGACATTCATGTTTGCTCATTGTTTGTCGTCTGGGATAGATTTTAGGTGTTTTTACAGTTTGACAACAATGAAAAGAAATATATTTACGACTTTGTTCAAGGAAATTTCATTCCTCATACCGAACGAATAATGGAAAACATTGGCTGACACAAAAATATTGCTTTAGCCTGAAAATCAAGGTAAATGTGATTTGCAGGGGACTGTTACTTTCAGACGCTTTCTGATAAAAGCATTAGAATCAGATTTGGGAAGAACCATATAAAGTGCAGTATTTGTCATAACGTCAGAGTGTCATACTCAGGAACACTTTTTGTTTTTTGAGGGCTTGTTATGGAAACCAGAAGCTTTATTCTTGTAAGAAAGATGATTAAGATAGGTGAAGCGTTTGGGAGCTAACCAAATTAACAGGAAGGGAGGCGTGTTGCAGTTTGCATGTTGTGGTTTGAACAGCTGAAAAAGACACATTCAAACATACAGAGAGTGATGGTGCAGATGTAAATGTGATCAACCATTCTGTGGTGGTAGGGAAGCTGGAGTCGGGGGAGGGGCTGAAGCGATATATGGAAAAACACGGGATCAGCTCAACAGGGTTTGGGTTGTCTGTGTGTGTGTGTGTGTGTGTGTGTGTGTGTGTGTGTGTGTGTTAATAATGAAAAGGGCAAAGGTGTGTATCTCTAATCCTATCATTAAAACAGGTCTGGTGCAGATAGTTTGGTATAATAGTTGTCCAGAAAGGTAGTGGTATTTGCCCTGTCTGTGTAAATGCCACCTTAGCCACAAGGCCCGTCAACCTGCTGTCTATATCTCTCACATTCATTGGGTATATGCGTGTGTGTGTGTGTGTGTGTGTGTGTGTGTGTGTGTGTGTGTGTGTGTGTGTGTGTGTGTGTGTGTGTGTGTGTGTGTGTGTGTGTGAGTGTGTGTGTGTGTGTGTTTTAGGGGAGGATATTTAGAAGTCAAATGCAAATATCACAGGAAGTTTTTTTTTCCTCTTTGCAGAGTGGACACCTGTGTAAACTGCCATGTCACTCGATGTGCCGCTGTGTGTGCAGACAGCCCAGACAGCCGCCTGTCAGGTGATGTTGACTCTGTGATAACTTCAAGCTTCTCGTACACACACTGACTTCAAGGCACATCTGGATGATGTAAGCAGCTTTGTAGCGTTCAGCTCCATTGGGGCCTAAGGCCGGAGATATACTTGCTTGTCAACCTTGTGTTCAGGGACACGGCTGGCTGCGTCATGAGCATAATTGTTCACATACTTCTCTATGCACTACGCGCATTACTGGAGGATACCTCCAGAGGGCACACCAAGATGTTCAGCACAGACGTAACAGTCCCAGACTTGTTTCCATTTAGTTTTGCAGGTTTCCATGTCGACTTCTAAAATTTAACTTATTCGTCACCAGCTGTTTTGACGGGCATGTTCTTCGCAGTGCAGTGGCAATGACACATCGTTCAGATGTGGATAATTGCGTTCTTGGTCTATCATTTCTTCTTCAAAACTTTCTGCCATTGTTGTCCCTGCTGCGTTGTCCCTGTCACATCCCCTTTGCCTCTACGCTGCCCCTAGCGTTCATGTGCGTACTGCATCTCACGTGGCGTTAATTTCTGAGGAAGTGCACAGACGACACTGCAAACAGATGCAGGGAACGTGTGGCAGCCGTCATGCGTAACTAAAAGCAAGTCTCGCGACTAATATTTCTGAATTTATAATATCTGAAGGATGATAATAAACTCTTAATGCTATCATAAAAATAATGGTCCATTGAAGAAGACTCAAAGAAGGAATCGATTGGACTTGTTTGTAAGTGTTGCTTTGAAATTTGAAATTAATCTTGTATAAATTAGACTTCTTACTAAGACTACAGACATGACAGAACAGAAAGTAGCGGGAATTTGACCACTAGAATGTTTCTGCCCCTCAAAGCCAAGGTACTGATTGTATGGACATTAGCTGTAAGCTAGCTGATAACACATACGCAGGCAACGTGTGTCAGAGTGTGCTTATATGTGTTTGTGTGATGTCACTGAAACGACAGTGCTTCCTGTTTTTACTTTCCAATCTCCTTTGTCTGTCTGTTCCTGAAGTCTACATTAAGCCAATCTAAAGGATCAAGGGTTAGCTTGAATTACACATCTTTAACTTGCATTCCTAACTGTTCATGACAGCATACCAACACAATTATAATAAAAAAAGATGTATAGCAACTATGTTGTTTACTATGTCGCCATTTAAGTATGTCATGTTTTAGCATGCTAATTAGCATTAAACATAAGTACAGTTGACTTAATGAAATCGCTTGATGTAACGTTGAGGGATTTTAAAAGGACATAAAAGTCTATACCAAGTTTCATTGTAATCCATCCAGTTGAGACATTTCAGTCAAAAATGTAAATGTCAAACTCTTGGGAGTAAACAGAAAGAGTCAGGTGATCACTGAAGACATTCTCTGGATCTTCAATATCTGCACAAAATTTATTGGGAAAATCCAAGGCACTGAGATACTTCAGTTCAAACCAAAGTGCAGGACTGACCAACGAACTGACCAACACTGCCATCTGTAGAGCCACAAAGTTAAGATGACTGAAAACTTGAAGTTCCTTCCTTCAGCATCTACACAGCAAATATACATTTCTGTTTATAACGGAAGATATATTCACTAACAACACTGATAGCACAAAAAGGCTTTAAAAAATAGTGTAACAGCAGGACAAAACCCAAAGTCAGACCCATAAATCCATCTGGCTGCCATGAAAACATCTTTGAGCACTGACCGCTGCCCGTTGTCTCTCTGCCCTTTGACAGAAGATTTTCTGGCATCAAATATCTAGAATGACAAGAGGTGCAGGGATAAAAAGAAATGAAACAAGAGAAAAGAATGGCACCCTTTATTCCTCCAAAGCCCCCTGACTCAATGATGTCTGGCCTGACCTTTGGTGACCTCCGGCTTAAGGGGACAAGAAAGAGAGAGAGTGGACAGTGTAAATAGAGAGGGCAGTGTGTGCAATTTTGGGGCCAAGAAAGAGAAGAAGAAAAGGGAGAAAGAAAGAGCATGATTGTGGGTGCCTGCTATTTTTTTTTTGCCCCCGGGTATAAGTCCTGTGGCTCGGACTCTTTTAAATCAAAGACGGTGCACAACCATGATCTCTGAAAGACACTCTTACTACCTTAAAAACGTTCCAAGGAGCTGCTCTATCTCTCCACTCCTCTTGAGGATTACTGAGAGCCCTTACCCAGGTAAATAATGACAAGTAAGAAAGAAACAAGACACAAAATGCACCAATACTAAGAAAGAAACAAGGACACATGACTGCTACATGCAATTTTTGGACGTTTCAAAAAATACTGCCACTGCGTTCTGGCTCATTACCCCGGTGTCATGTGATATCTGTTCAGGTTTGTTTCACACACAAAGAGGGAACAAGAGAACAAGATGGAGAGGTGAGCACAAAGATTAATAGCCACCATTTTCTTGGACCATGTATCATCTGCCATTGTCCCTGTTGCCAAAACACAGTGACTGCTGCTTGAGCCCGTTAAAATGTCACCGTTAATGATGTGGGTAACCCTGCTAATGTCGCTAATGTGTTGTTCCTATGGGGTTTGGTATCCTGCCCAGGTCAACCCCTTGTCTGTAAAACGTGAAGATGGTTAATCGTTTGTCATCTGCTGTTAGGACTAGCTTTGAGCAAGAGATACAAATGTAATTTTTTTAATTGATAACAGTTATGGATTTGATTTAAAGCTACATTAATCAATATTTTATGTTAATGGTTAATCAAAAGACTACATGTTATGTACACAGCTTTACAACCCTTCAAGTCATTGCTTTGGCTGCATTGGGGCCTGTGTCCACTAACGGCATTTTTTGCGCAGCACTATACAAAACCACCGCAGTTCAGCGTTTTCAGCGCTCAGCGTGTTCAGCGCAAAAACACCCTTGGTGTGTTTTTTGTCGCTGCACTAAGTTGAAAATAGTTCAACTTTTGGAACAAAACCATGCCCGTCAATGTCACTTCTCCCTCACTGGCCAATCAAAATCAAGAAGGGGCGGGACTTAAGATTTAAGCGGAGGTGCTGCCAGACAACTTTCGTGACCTAGCAACAGTAAGCGCCAGCGAGAAGCACTCTGAAATTTATGTTGTTGGCTTTGCCAGCGCAAAAAACGGCTTAATGGACACAGGGCCTGGCGCAGCTGTTTTCATTGACAAAGGTCTGATACATAGACTGAACAAAAGCAGTTGGTTTGTGAACCACCCGTTTTGAAGCCTCAGGTTTGCCATTTTGGCCGTCAGCATCTTGGTTTTTCGGAACCAGAAGTGGTCCCTTTTGGATGGCAGAGTGGACACTTTTTGTTATGTCTACCCTGGTTAACACTTGTCAATCAAAGACAGTCACGCCCTAAAGCTTCCCTGCTTTACTCACATTTTCTTCTAAAAGGGCTTTTTTACAGAACTAAAAATCATGCAGTATTGGAGAAACTTGAAACCAGATATTAAGGCAATAAACTCATGAGGAAAATCTTTACTGAGACAATCAGAATTATTTTAGCAACCAGTGGACCCGCCCACTTTTGGCCATTAGAAAGCTTAAGGCATTTCCACTCTTCCACTTTTGAAACCAATGGCTAAGTCTACTTCTAATATACAGTCTTTGGTCTGATTCAACCACTACTGCTCATCAACAAGCAGTGGTTAGCAACTAGCTGGGGACTATAGTGGCGCATTAAGCAGCTGAAGAGCCAGAGGTTTCCCTCAGGAGTTGGTGGAGACCAAAACGGAGCAAATGGAGAATAATAGCAGAGGTGCATTCATTACATTTGCCATATTATCTTTATAAAATGTCAGTGGTTTACAGCTAATTGGTTGATTTAATAGGTGCACGCACATTTAAATATGCCAACAATACAAATAACTGTGTGCATAAATACAGAACTAAACTAAGTAGAAGTCGAAGAGCTGGATGGCTGATGGTTGGGAAACCAAGTGAGCCTCTGTGCTACGTGAATGCACTCATCAGTGCTTGCCTACTCTCTGGAACAGTAACTCACAGAGAGAGACGGAGGAAGCTGAGATCTCCTTACTTCCTTCTGCAAAAACACAAGAAACCGGGAGAACCAGGAAACAACCTGTTTGTATTATTCCCTCAGGTAATCCCACGCTCACTGGTGCATGACCAAGCAGACCACTGTGGTAAACACAGCACCACTGCTGTTTCTCTGAGGCTTCGCTTCGCTCTCTGGAAACAACTTTGTGTCTTGGTCTTCCACAAATCTCAGACAATTTGAAGACACTTTTAAAGTCTCTGAGACATAACATGCGAGATGTTTGTTTTGTTTATGAAATATAGTCTTGTGAGTTTCTGGAAGGGTATACTGAACTACGCAGACAAGCCATGGCCAAATTTGGTATCTGCCAGTGAAGCTTATTCCCTGATGTTTAGTTCAGATATCTTTGATGTTTACTACAGCTTTCGTTGGCTGATAAACCGAACCAGAAAGGCACAACAAATGGATGCCCAAAACAATCAGCCCTAGAGAATCCACCAGAAAGCACCAGTACTTATTAGCTTAATGCGCTAACAGAGTCCTCAGTGCTCTCCTTTTCCCACTAACTGACGTGTACAAGAGGCCCGGCTCTCAGGTGAGTCAGTCTCAAGTGGCTCCTACTTGGATAGTTTACTCAGGGTGTCGAGTCTCCTGGGAACTGAGGGATAGGATGTCAGCTGCTGCTTCCTGCTTTAGCCAGTAACAGGAACTGGCTGAGTTCCAGTGTGTGCTCATGTGCGTGTGTATCTGTGTGTGTCTGTCAGACAGAAGACTGGGCAACAAGCCCAGGTACAGCAGAGCCCAGGTGTTCCTCAATGAAGAACACAATGAGCGTGTGCAAACATGGAGGGACAGACAGGCAAATGGAGAGGGATTGGTATCAGAGAGCACACCTGTTGTGCACCTGCCCTATCTGCTCATAACACACTCATTACGGATGCAGCATTTGTACACACACGCACAAGAACACAGAAAGGCAAAACTAGCTCATGCACATTCCCTTCAAATCACAACTATTGAGACAAATAAAAAATGCCTTGAGTTTGAGGCGGTAAAACTAAGCCAGAGTTTCCTATCGAGACACTTTCTCCGACCTCGAACAACTTCTGATCCTCTGCAACTTTTCTGTCACTTTCCCCCTGCCCTCGCTTCCTTTCTGCGCCCTCCCGCTGAGTTCTTCGCTCTCTGTGTCATTAGGCAGCGCATCAGGGATTAAGAAGGCGATGGGAGGATGTGATTCGCAGCAGAATCCGCTAAGTCTGGCATTACCACACACCTCACAAAGCACAGGGGAGTTTCTAATCCACCGCGCAGCGCAATCCCGCTAATGCATTCATATCAGACACACAGGCGGCAGAGGTCGGCGGAGAATTAAACACCAAAGTCTTGCTGTCAAGTTAAGCAGTGATGTGGTCATGTTGGTAATGACTATGGTAGGTAGAAATATCCTTATTTTTACTACATAATTCATTGACTTAAGTATATACATAGTGAATGATGTAGAATATTGATAGTTATTAGAAAATGAGAAATATTATCTTTTATGCCTTCTGTCATCATGAACCTGACTCCTGATGTCTGCACCAAAGTCCCTTACATGATAATCTGCATATTTGAATTTTAAACAGAGCAGCAGAAGCGCTGAAAGAAATTCAGTAAAGCAGCAAATCAATAAGAGGGGGGGGGAGGGGGAAAAAGGGGGGGGAGACATTATGTGTGAGACCAGCAGCGGTACTCTGTGACATGCTTCATCGCTCCTGTCTTCTCACTATATCTCCCTAATGGGAGCAAAGCAGTGTGTGTGTGTGTGTGTGCACGGATGTGTGTGTGAGAGAGAGATAGAGAGTGAGGGGAGGGGGGGGCGATGAGTCTCCCTGTCAGTAAGACTGGTAGAGAGAGTGTGTGTGTGTGTACATGTGTGTGTGTGATAGAGATAGGGACTAAATGAGCTCCTGGCGGGACTGACCCTCCTCACTTCTCACCGGTCCGTCAGAGAGACTGAGCGCTCCACTGGAGCATGGCCACAGCACGGTGTTGAATACTGAAAATACACACACACACACACACACACACATACAGGAGAAAGGCGTCTGCACAAGCCTTCTGTAATGCCCACATTCTCACAAATTTAGCACAAACAGAGGTGAACGCCATCTTAGAAACTAAAACAGAAAAGCAACCGAGGTCAGCGTGCAGTTCTGTTCACATGACGTCATGGCGCGCACAGAAAAAGTGACAAAATGCATGTGTTTGTTTCTGTCTTGAACAAATACCACCAGATCCAAACCGTGCATTGTCAAAATGTGCAGTGTCGGGTTCAGCAGCAGTCATAATTATGATTCATGTCTCTGTAAACAGCCATGCATGCACGAGAACGTTCCCTGCAGCCTAAAGTGTGGGAAAGTGAAGCATTACGCACATTATACGTGTGTGTGAGTTGTTGCACATGCAAGTTTCGGGCTAAGTGTAATTACTCTTGGTGACATACCTCACATGACTAATGGGTGGGATTTGGCTGCACAGCGTCGAGCTCATTTGTCACAGGATGGTAGGTAAAGCTTCAGCGCGCCTGTGGAACGCTGTTAAGGTCGTGCTCATGCAACGATATCGCCTGATTAATTTCATGTGTTTGACTCGAAGAAGTCAGCGAAACAGCATCAATTAGCAGAGATAAGTCACGTGACACGCTCCGACGTCATACGCGTGTCCTTTTGTCATTGCGGAGGATTAACTCTGCTGTGTGTGTGTGCGTGTCACTGAGGGAATCCTCTGTCAACATCCTCACAGTTACACTTGCTAACAAAAGGCTGTGACATGACATGCAGACCAATGAACACATCACTACAGTCAATACAATTTAATAACCCATCACTGATAGAACACTGCCGTTTATAGCTCGGCATTGAAGCGATCTAAGAGAAATAATGGCGAGCTTACACCCCATTAAAGTAAATCGACACGAGAATTTTTTTATTCATTAACTTTTAAGACTGAAAGTAACGACTTCACCTGCGTTTAACAGCTAAATATAAACCTTTAGGGATGAAGACGCATAAAACACCACTGGTAGTAAAGATAATGTCAAGGTGTAATCTGAAGAATACACTGCCTCAGCTGCTATTATGTTCAAATGTAACCTTCACTTTATATTATTTAATATTCCTAATTACAATAATAAATGAGCTACAAATAGGTTTAGTTATGTTCAAATGTAAAACAAAAAAAAACATACAGCTGCTTGTTTTATGCTGTCAGTTGATGCTTATGGCACTTTCTCTGCTTGTCAAACAGCTCAACAGGCTCAGTTTTACAAGAAATCTACTCAGTATGCTTATTTTCTCTAATGCATATTTTGGTACACAGACACTTGATTCTGATTGGTTAATTACGGTTTTCCAAGGTCTGTTATTTCTCGATAACAGACCTTTGCTATGAAAAACAGACCGTTGCTGGGGATGCGGCTTTAATCACACAATGCAGAGAACTAACTGTAATCATATCAATCTGACAAAGAAGTCTGGTAAGTTTGACATCGGTCTGTTTACAGAGGGAAAAAAAGATGGCACATGAAGTAAACATTAAACGGAACACACTTCAGGATACAGATGCGTTTAAAGACGGTGAATGGAAAAGAAAATGTCAACACACTCTGACAGTGACGAGACAAAAAACCTGAGTCAGCTGATTCCTGCGGCCCCATTCACCATGTCTTACTTCACCAGTCAGTGGAAATGTTTCCATTTAGTGTCAGTAAAAACAGCTAGCTTAGCTCATTTTAATGTGAGTATTATTAGCTTGGTGGGCTCATCTAAATGTGAGTAAAAACAGCTAGGTTAGCTCATTTTAATGTGAGTAATAACAGCTAGGTTAGCTAATTTTAATGTGAGTAAGGTTAGCTAATTTTAATGTGGGTAATAACAGCTAGCTTAGCTCATTTTAATGTGAGTAAGGTTAGCTCATTTTAATGTGAGTAATAACAGCTAGCTTAGCTCATTTTAATGTGAGTATATTAGCTAGCTTAGCTCATTTTAAGAAGGCTAGAGTTAACCCTTGCTGTGACGCAGGTCTAACTGTGAGTGTAACGGGCTATTTTTATAGGGAAAAGACAATCATTTTTAAATTAATAAAATAATTTCCAAATCAATATTTTGTGTCAAATGATTGATTTCATAAGTAAGCGAGATGGTGTATAGTGAGCCAGGGTTCCATTCTGCGATAACAACCTGTTACACATTATCCCTTTAAGTATTATCGGATGAAAAAGTCTCCAAATTGCTTACACATTGTGCATCTGTTACATTGCCTTAGAAGAGATGTATAATTTTGATGTAACATATGTAAAGTATCCCATCACTGAAAAATGACAAAGCAAATCGTTAATGTACATTAAAATATGTAATTATCGAATTCAAAAACAGCATAACATCATGAAACAGTGAAAAGAAGCTTGCTTTTTACCATGTCAAATATGGCTCAGAGTAAAGACTGGTAAGATTCCAGGTCATGTATGAAGGTCTATTATGCTGGGCTATCTATTGTTACACATTTGAGTGACACATGGTGGGGAGGAGGGGCACCAATATCAGTTAAAAGCCACTGAGTGAGGGTACGAGTGCATGCTTATCATAATGGTTTCTTGGACATGTCGTCTTTTACTAGAGGTCAGGAGGTCATGGGAGAAAGGAGGAGGAAACTGAAACCTCAAAATGTGTCTCACATTTCTGTCTCTGAGGTCACAACAGGCACAGAGATAAGACTTGTTTTTAAAAGAGAAGAAAAGAAGAAATGGACGTCACAAGGCCGCTTGTGTATTTGGTATTTGCTTTTTATTACAGTAATATAAAAGAGTCAGAGCCAAAACAACGCAGCGATTGACTTTTAAACAGCAGTATCGCTATTGCTAGTTAGAGTCGATGCATGTTGAGAAAAACATGGAATAGAAATATGAAAAAATATGCAATTTGAGAAAAATAAATGGACTAAATAAAAGCCCTTGACACTGCACTCTGCTGCCAACAAAGAATCTCTCAAACAGTGGAAGCACTTGGACTGAAAAGGTTAATGGAAGGTCAGTCCGTGCACACAGCAGCCCTAGTGCAACAAAGAGTTAAGCAGTGGGATAAAAAGGCTTTGACAAACCTTCGTATTTCTCTTGTAGTGACACAACAAAACATACATTTGACAAGAAGGAATGATCAAGGTGCTCGTCTCTGTAATTTCCATTCAAATGAAAGAACAGGATCATATTTGTAATGCTAATCCCGCCTTGGTGCTGCATGTATGTGCGGCGGGCAGGTAGAATGTGTTGTTCTGTATTCTGCACACATGTTCAATCAGGGCGAGGGCTTTGTGGATTCTAATCTCACACTTTGTGATCTGCAGATATCCGCCAGGAGAGGGTTTGTGCACTGGAATGTGAGGAGAGTGTTTGCCTCGATGTGACGAGAGGTTCGGCGGGAGATTTACATTTTTCTATTAGTGGAGACAACAGTGGGACGTGACTCCGCAGAATACGATTAAACAGAGCTCTGTCTCGACTGGAGTTTGGAAGACTTGAGTGAAAAGAGGCTTTTTTTTGTGCTCAATGCAGATTTTAGAACAGACGAGGTCACTGACTTTTTTTGGGAGAAGAAGCAGAGGTAAAAGATTTATCTAGAGATACCAAGTATCATTTATTCCTTCATGATACAGATTCCAATCCCTGGACTTATAAAGACTTGTACATATAGCATTGGCCAATCAGAAGTAGAATTTTTGGGGGCTTATAAATCATGTTATGTGATTGGTGCATTGACAGGTTTACACTTAAATACCAGGTACTGCAATTAGGGCCTGTGTCCACTAACGCCAATATTTGCGCCCACAACCTCAATTTCAGAGCGCTTCTCATCGATTCTCAGTGTTGCTAGGTTACGAAAGCTGTCTGGCAGCACTTTGATTAAAGGAAATTTTACAAAGAAAACAAAAACACTGGAAAGGAATCATGTCCTGATGTTAGCAGCAGCACGAGACCTGGAAATTGTACCCTCAAAAAAACGAAAGGATTAGCTTCTCTTCCGCCATTGTTGTGGACATCTTCCTGCCCTTTCTTGATTTTGATTGGTCGGTGAGGGAGAAGTGACATTGCTCTAGAAGTTGAACTATTTTTCAACTGACAGTGCTCTGGCCGCAGTGACAGAAAACAGCTGACGTTGAGGACGTTTTTGCGCTGAGGATGCTGAACTGCATTGGTGGCGCAAAAAACGCTGTTAGTGGACATAGGCCCTAAAGGCTGTATTGGAGGCCTTTACAGTATTTATATCGCTATCGGACCAACTTAAAACCATGATATAATGGGTGTAGAAGTGATACTGATGTTTATAGTTTAATTTTGTGTTCCCATGCAAGAAATAAAAGGAATGAAAAAAGTAAGCATCTTAATAGAAAACAGTGCACATCTCAAAAAAGGCCAGAAACTTCAGTAATTTGATGCATTGTGTCGTTTCCCCTGAAGAGGCAGTTCATTGTCACCGTGCCACCAAAAGTGTACATTATATTAAGGCTGACAGAATGTGGACCAACCTAAACAGGACTTCAGAGCAGCTGGGAGCTCCAAGACACAAGTCGTTTGACACAAAGGTGCCTGCACAATAACCACCTGTCATTAATCCACGTCCACATCCAGGTTGATCTCGGTGCTCAGGTTGAGGTAGAAGAAGGCGTAGACGCAGAGGACGAAGAACAGGATGGCTGCGATGACCAGGAACGCATCCTGAGTGAAGAAAGAGAAGATACTTTGTTCTTATAGTTTAAACAGTATCTGCCTAATCTCTTGTCTGTCTGTACACAAAGGAGCAGCTTGACTTTATTTGAATGTGTTTGTACTGTTCTATAATTATTATTATTTATCAGTGTCTATATTTGCCAAATCCCTATTGTCTTCCTTTCATCTAAATCCGCTGCGTTCCTGGTGGAGCTTATATAAGTGTGACTCTCAAATATATTGTTCATTAGCTTGTGTTTTTCTTTTTTTTAAAGACAATTGTAATTACAGAAGTGCCAATCATCACTTTCATTTGAGCCACTGAAGAAAAAATCTGTTTTAAAACAAACTCTCCTCTTTTACTTTACAAACATACTCTGGTGCATCACAGGTATGAAGCATGTCGACACACTTCTCCTGCCATTTTTCTTAGTTAAACTTTCTCCAACAAAATGCCCTATTTCTTTCTTCCTTCCTTTTTTTTGATTTTCTATTGGCTAATTGTCAAACAAATTGAGGCTTTCCAGAGGAGTGGCATTCAACTTGAAAATGGGAATTTGGAGCGCTCGTTCATTACGTGGCGCTCGCTCGATTACAATCTTCATCAGTTGGAGTTTCATTAGGGCCACTCAGAGTATTGAACAATGCCAGTTATTCTTTATCAAGAGAACTCATTAGCAGCAAACTTTCTAATCAACACTGGAGAGCTTGGAGAGCTTTAAACGAGTGCCGAGAAGAACACACTGATTGGGGGAAAGAGAAATATTTGATTTTGGAAATTAGTTTTTTGGATGCAAACTGGGCCACAGAGGTGGAAATGAAAAGTGAAGTGAAAGTATATACTGTAAACTATATGAGAATCAGTATGCGTGTCCCGTTATGTCTTATATGCATGAGTGACAGGCGGAGGTGACTCAAGGTTACAGAGAGGGAAAATGACAATCAGAAAAGCAGCAAACAAGACGAGACTAAAGAGAAAAAACGATGACAGATGTAAAAGAAACAGAGGTAACAAAAAAAATGACAATTTGAGAAAACATCAGTTCGGTAATTGCCATACGTACACGCACACACACACACACACACACACACACACACACACACACACACACACAGAGAGAGAGAGAGAGAGAACTGCAGATTCACCCACCAGCCAAACTGCAGAGAGAAAAGAGCCTGGAAAACAAAATGAGAGAAAACAAGAGCGAGATAAGACTCGGCACAAACGAGGGGTGGCGTGGGGGCTAATAATAATTCCTCTCTGACGAAGGGTGGGGGTGGGGGGGGCAATTAAAAGGCGTCGCAGCATCCGCAGCTATCTGTGTACGAGTTGTAGTGCCTAGTCATCAGCCGCATTGGTCTTCATTAGCCTCAGCCCACGTTTATCTGCATCCCGGCAGCCTCCAAACAGCTTTAAGTCCTCGCTTAATTGGAAAACTTTTAAATTTCATGCACTTTAGTTTCATATATTAACCGGCAGGCTCCCACCGCTTGATTTACTTTTCTATTTCGCCCAGGCCTTGGAGAAAAGAGAAACCGTTATCAAATCACGGCGGCTTGATTGTTTTCGTCTTTTTCTTGTGTTCGCTCACAGCTTTGAAAAACATGACAAAGAGGAGCGTTTGTAATTCTGCCGACAATATCTCAAAGTGTGTGCGACTCAGGTAAGCAGCTGAAACAAAAGGACCTGCGACATCGCAGTACGGGTTTTTTCCCCCTCTTACTTGGCTTCAGGTTTTCCGACTGAAAGACAACAGCTGGTTGCAGCGACTCGTCTATGAAAACAAGCTGGAGGGGTTTTGGTGAAAACACTCGAGTTGTAGGAAGCACCTGCACTTGATTGAGATCATTGTTTTCGAGGAGAGTGGCCCACTGTGTTGACTCCTGCCTCGCCTCGCAAACATATTTATACGCCCACACACACACACACACACACACACACACACACTCAGACGCAAACGCACAGCCTCTCTGCCCACATTCTGATGGAGACCTCTGGATGGGGCCCGAGCACATCATCATCTTCATCATGTGGCTCTCTCAGCGCCGGCGGCAGCTGCAGCACACTCGGCATGCTGTGAGCTGGGTCCCTGTCACCCTGGCGACAAGCCACAGCTCAGCAGACGTCCCCTCATCTGGCCCGCCTTTTATTCTCCTCCTGGGTTTGTTTGTGTGCGTGTGTGCGTGCGCGTGTGTGTACGTGTTAAGAAAGAGAGATTCGGTGTGCTCGTGGCTGAATGTGGGCGTCAGACGGCAGCGACAAACAACTGTTGGTTAGCATGTCTCATGTGTACAAGTCACAGCGACAAATAACCAGCCATTAGGTTATATTTCAGGTGGGTTTAATAAAAGCTGCTGATGATTTTATGGATTTGCTTTGTGGCTGTAAGAGCAGATTTTACACCTTGATATGAGAACAGCATCTTGCCAGAATTCAGCACGTGCATCTTGGATTCTTTATCTATTTCATATCTGTTCAGGGCATCACTACTTTCCCAGAGCCACGGCTTAAAAATTGCTTCTTTTGTCCGAAACAATAGTTGAAAAAAAGAGAGAGACACTCGAGTTACAACCATAACTTGTAAAACAGAAGCCCAAAAAAAAAATTTAAATTAAGAATGAGATGGAACGAGCAAATATGTGCGATCATTCAGCACTCAGTGTTTGCATCATAAGCTGCTCTCAATGTAACAATGAAAGGACTTCCATGACATCTGGTTACATTTATGATACGTACTGTTATCTAATTGCATTCAATGCTTCAAATACAAAATGCTCCAAAAACAGAAACGTTTCAGATACAAGAACCCTTCAAATAAAAGCCTTGTGTGCTGGAGCTACTTCTGGGGTGCTTCTTCTTCTTCTTCTCTCTCTAGGCAAACTGAGGAGAGACTTCCTGCCAGTTTCTTCATCTTTGCCTTCGTGACCTCATGCCATCCAGAGACGCTTCAAACACAAACATGCTACAAAAGCGCTTCAAATGCAAAAAGCATAAAATACAAAACGCTTAAAAAACAACAGAACCTGCGGGAACTGTTTCCGGGGCACAATAAAAAGTGGCCGACAGGAAACAGCCGGGACATGTCTGTTGTTGACACGGTTTGAGACTCATTTCAGTTATTTGTGAGTGGGGTTGAAAAATGTTCTAAAATCTGAGTTTATGTTGCTTTATTTTAACATTGTGATCACACGATTCAGACATCATATAGTAGGGATGTGAATTTGGGATGTTAATAACCGGCTAACCGACAATTAAAATGTACTTTTTGGTCCTCTTGAAGTCCTCTTTAGAAAAACAGCCGGGGACTGACAACAAGCTCTCCATCATGCACGCTCATTCTGATGCTCTCTCTCTAATGCTTGCAGACACACACACTCACGCACACACGCAACTAAGAGGTCAATTAATTATTATCCTCAGACATAACTACCTGTGGCATCGACAATCGTGTCCACAGACATTAATACACTGTCCATTACATAGAGCATAGAGCATACAGTCATGTCATCCAGCAGCGTCAATGAGTAAATAAGCATTTACAGTGTTCCTTTCTTTGACGGTCAGCACACAGAACTTTAATAAACATAAGATCCTGCCCGGACCTGACGACGTGCGCAGCCTGTGAGACTGACAGCGGAGAATACGGACAGTATCGTGATCTCCCAGGAGCAGAGAAATGCAACAAAGCTTTGTTTTTTCAGTTTTTAAACTGTTTAACTGATTATTTCATTTTTCTCTCCTCTCAGCTCAGCTAACGACAACAAACAGTGTGTTTCCCAAATATATAAAAAAATGTATTTAACCGTGTAACTGGTAGTGTTAACCGGTTAAAGTGCACACCCCTATAACATAGACATCTGCTGTTAACCTCTAAAGATGTGACTCATCTGTGCCCCACTTTAGAAATGCCAACTTCTCTCAATCTTCATATACCAGACTCGTGTTTTCATGTATAAATATGTACACTTAACGAATGACCTGCCCAGCTCTTTCCAGAATTTGTTTATGATTGACACTCAAATGACTTCCATCTTCCGTATTGTCGGACTTCTCTTAATCAATTTTCTTTGAAATACAGAGGAGCATCTCTTTGGAACAACCTACCTCCATCACTACAATCAACATCTACATTATCATCATTCAAAAAACATCTGAAAAGGACTCTAATTAGCCAAGACTTTTAACACTATATGGATACCATTTCAATGCATTCCACTCTGTAAAAATAATCCTCAGTCTAGTCAATATATCTTCAATAATGTTGTATTACTACTGCTTAGTCTCAAAATTTTGATCACTCAGGAAATTTTTGTTTTTATCTTTTAGTGATATTTACTCGGGGAGAAATCTTCACAAGCCTTTTTTGGCTTCTAACCTCTCCGGGACAATGTTAATCTCTTTTACTAATATTGTAATCGTCTGTTTTGTATGCGTGTATATGTGCAAATAAATAAATAAATAAACAAAACCTAGCGTTAGCATTATTCTTATTATTATTATGGAATAACGTTCAAGTTTTTGTATTTGCTGCACGTTTTCTAAATGCGGCGCATGTGCTTGTGTTTTGTGTGTTTGCAGGCGTTTTCCAAAGTCGCTGTGCGTTGAGCTCTCAGGGCCACCGTAGCAAACGTAACAACACCACCATAAAAACTCACTGAGTATTTGATTTATCTTATTATAAATTATTAAAGCATAAAAGGCTATAAAAGCTACACATTTCCATTTGCTATCTGACAACGCTCCTCACCCACTTGAATGTGTTTGAATGAGCCTCATAAAATAAATGGCCAGGGCGGATAACAGATCCAAAACTCTGCTTCAGCGAGAGGCTGCAGGAGACATGTTATGAATCAGCACACCAAACCTCATGGTTTATTCTGATGCTTTTTAGCACTGATTGTCAGTGTTTATAATAATTACTGCCTGCTTCCTTCCTGCTTCATGATTTAGGTTATAAAAGTGTTTGAACGTACGTGTACTGCAACCTAAAGACTGATTGGTGAAATTGGACGGATTTGCTAAAAGACTTTGTGGGGAAAACTGATTCACTCTTACGACATACACACAACGTACATTCACATATGACAGCTGGAACGTACCCAGAGTTATTATCTGTATCCTCCATCCTCTGCCAATTCTATAAGCACTTTTTCCCAACTTTCCAGACTCAGCGGCTAAATAAGACCGAGGGAACACACTGCAGAACTGAACAGAAGGCTAGAGTGCCAATTAGACAAGGCAGCAGGCTTGTTTCCTGCGCTGCAAGCGAGTGTGCTGGAGCTACTTCTGGGGTGCTTCTTCTTCTTCTTCTCTGGGCAAACTGAAGAGAGACTTCCTGCCAGTTTCTTCATCTCTGCCTTTCGTGACCTCACGCCATCCAGAGTTTGACGCAGCTGGACAGGAAACGTTTCCACGCTCGCACTCAGGCGGCAACAAGCTACCTCTGTGAACACACCATGAGTCACCGTGTGTTTAAGAACACACACGGGTGCAACAAGTGGCTGGTTCTGCCGCTTTCTGAGGTCAACGTTTTGTGATCGCTCGCAGTGAGAACAGAAGTTCTCCCTCTCTCACTTTCTCTCTCTCCGAGTCTCTCCATCCTTTTTTTCTGCCAACTTACCCAGACTGCCCTGCTACTAGGACAGCCCCGAGACAGCCTGGCCCGGCAGCTGCCAGATTCTCTGTGCCCGCAAGTCTGCTGGCCCTTCTGAGCTGCCAGCTGCATCTGAGAGCAGCGTCTCAACCGGGGGACGTGGGGAAAGAAGAGGAGAAGGAGGAAGAGAAGGGAAGAATAAAACTGGAACCAAATAATTGCTGTTAACTAAAGGTTCAAAGACAGAGAGGAGGGAGCTTTTTACCGTCATCAGAGCTGTGTAAAAATCACAACTATATAAAACGCTAAAAGGACTCGATGGGAAAGCGAGCATGACCAAATATCCATTACATTTGGGCTGAATTTCAATCGAACTCGGGGCCAAAGGGTCTGAGTGAGTTTAATATACTCGTCCCAGAGGTATTTTTAATCCGACCTCTGAAAATTCCCCCTCGTCTTGGGCGTGAAAACGCTGAATTATTCATAAGCAATATCAATATTTCAAGATATGGACTAATCTAATTGGATTAAAGACGTGCTTAATGAGGCCTTGCGTGTCTAAGAGATGCATATTTTAAAACCTGACCGTTTCACCCAGTGTTTAATCCTCACTGTGATTTGTTCGTGTCTGTGTACTACGCGCCAACTGAAGCTTAATGTGGAAGCGAAGCCTTTTAAAGTACTGTAAACACAACACATTATCAATGCCACGCAGGAAAATAAACAGAAACATGTCTGAATTATATATGTGACAGCTTTTTTTAACTTTTAACACCTGTGAAAAATCACAGAGGATTGATTTTTTGCAGTTTTAAAGCAGATTTACAGACTTTTAAATGTTGTGCGAGGGCTTACTCTACACGGAGAAACCTTGAAACAGTCAAATGTTTAATGGTAACTGTGTGCGGAGAAGCATAAACAGCTGGGCCACATTTGCCAGTGTGATAAACGCGGAGTCATCCATCTCTGGCTGCACAACGGCTCCTAATCTCTGCAGTGTGACACAGCAAGAGAGAGATGCGCTACTCTCTCCTGGAAACACCCTCGCCTCCCTTTACTTTAATGTAAGCATATTTTATGTGCATTCTTCTCGTTATATTTCCAGCTTCTCTGTCTTAGTATCTCCGTACGCCTCTCCACTGAACCTTTACCATTAAAAGATTAAGAAACCCTTTGAATTATAACCCTAGCAAGGATTCATAATGTGTTCAGAAGTTATGACAGAGTATTTCTACAGAGGACTCCTCCATTCCTTCCTTTTTTCCACTGATAGTTTAGGCAGGGGGCCACATCACTTCATTCCAGGTAGAAAGATATTGCCACATTCCCAAAAGACCTACAGTAAGATGTAACGGCGCTTAGAGTCTGGGATATGAAAAGCGATCTAGTGAGACACGCTCTCAGACAGGCAGACAAATGGAAAGAAGATGGTTGGCAGACAGACAGTAAAGCGGAATCACAGATGGGCCGAGACAGACAGGCGAGCGGAGATAGAGGAAGACGTGTGGATGCAGACTTCAGGAGTCCTGAGGAGAAAGTAGATCCAAGCCTGTCTCACCCTGAATCCGGAGGACGTCTTCTTTGCTTCGGCTTTCAGTCGTGTGGCCTTTAAGACCGACTTTGTCTTCTTGTAGTCCTGTTTACCTGAAAGACAGAAAAATCGAGTGAAATAAATTAGAAACGTCAGGTTTCAGCCGATGCTGCAAGCGGAGCAGAGACTTCAAGAAGTTGGAACGCATGAAAGGAAATAGTCCCTCAGACAGCCACCCGTGGAGGTCACAACTTCTTATTTTCACACTTCTGTTTGTGCAAATATTAATCAAGAAAAGGTATAACTCCCGTTTCATGTTCACATAAAAATCAAGGCTAAGTGTATAACTGAAATTTACCCACGTGCATCAAATATTCAGAGACTCTCCTCGAGCCCGAGCAGCTTAAAGTTCACCTGCGCCGGCTCCGCTTCCCGTGGGCTCGACTCTCAGGGGTGAGTCTTGTGGGCAAACAGGCCACCTGGCAGAGCATGTGTGTGTGTCTCCGCAAGTGTGTGTGTGTGTGTTAGAGAGCGTGCTGCACATGAGGCAGAGCCGGCTGTCTTGGTCTAATTAGAAACAACACGCTGCAGGAAAAGGAACTTTGCTAACAATAGGTTGGAAAGGCAACAGCTTGCTGAACAGTGTGTGCGTGTATGTGTGAGTCTCTGCGCTCAGTTTGGGGACATACAGGCCTTAAAGACGTTATTCTAGATGTTTAGTTCAGATTTAAATTTAGAACCGGGATTAGGGCAAAACTAGCGTAGAGTTGAGGTAAGGTAGTGGACGGTCCCCATAAGGAGAGAGGTACTGCAGATGTACGTGTGTGTGACAGAGACCAGGCCCCCAGGTCAGCTTACAGGTTCTCTCAGCTGGTGATGTGACATGGAGTTTATACTACCAGCCAATTAAGCCTGATTTACATCGAAAGAGGAGGAAGGAGAGAGGAAAGAAGGAGTAGGTATCCATCTGGAAAGGTTGTGGGAGAGAAAATGAGCTGGTGAGAAAGAAGAGGTAAGGAGGTGTGTGCGTGTTGTGATTCTAAAGACAGACTGGGATGCATACCGCTGAACATCACGTCTCCTGGCGAGCCCAGGTTCTCCTCTTCTGGAGACAAGCATGGAGGAGAGAGGAGATGACCATTAGCACTGCGTTAACCACATGCCTCCTTCTACTTCTCTTTCCCGGATATGTCTTTCTCTGTTTCTCCTTCCCTCCTGGTCCCGGACACCTCCTCCTCCTCCTCCTCCTCCTCCTCCTCCCTCTGACTCAGTGGAGGGCTAATAGAAATGGGAAGCATGTTGCCAGGAGCAGACAGAGAGCTAGTGGGAATTCATTAGGAGGGCCACTGGATGTCTCCTCCACTTGTCAGAAAGTGGAGAGGGAGGGGGGGATTTGATTGGAGGGCAACTCAGGTTGATCACCATTCACAGAAATCGTTCCGGGGCTTACAGACCGAGCATGTCTGCTTGTAGGACTACAAGAAGCTACATTAAATGTTCAATATCTGAGGAAAAATACAGAAAGCCAGATGGTGTGAAACATGTAAAAATGTGCAGAGAATGACGTTTGCTGAAGCTTAACTCAATAACTTGCTTACTAAGTGGCTGCTACAAACAAAGATTTGTAAAGCTTCTTTAACTCCTTGGTAAATCGTTGTAGCTGCCAAGCTAACTACAAACACACGCTAGCATAATGGGAAAATGTTAGCTCTAGTCAAAAAGCTCTCAAAGCTTCTTCTAATTTTCCCACTGATGAAAGCCTTTACATTTCAGTATTATAGTAAAAAATCACAAGCAGCGCCCAGTTAGTGACGCATTTTCCATCAGCCAGCAGTGGTTGGTCTGCCAGAGAGGGTAGGCGGAGCTAAGCGGCTGCTTTTCCGGTCTCTGCAAGTGTTGCGAGTAAACAGTAATCTACTATGGCTGAACAAACAAAGAAAAGATCGATGACTACAGATACAACTTCAAAAATAAGTGAAAATCCAAAGAAAAAGAAACAAACTCGACGCTCAGATGAAGGCAAACAGTCTAAAAAGGAAAGCGACCGTCAGCGAGGAAAATCAAGAGTTACAACCGGAGCCAACCGTGGACGTCACACATGCAACACTTTGGACTTCTGGAATGTGTGCTCCTGCAATTACCGCTTATCGCCAGAGGTGCCGCCAAAGAGAACGAAACTGAGATCTTCAAGTTTACCACTTTAACTCCTTTAATTCAACTCCTGTAAAAGAGCGCCATCACAGCAGAAACCTCCAAAGGAAAATGAATCCTTGTCTCTTTGTGAATACGAAATTTTACAGGCTACGAAACTGCTAGCAGGGCTAGTTAATAAACCATTATAGCTGCCAAGCTAACTACAAACACACACAAGCATGATACTTTTAGTCTGTCAAATAAGCTCTCCAGGCTTCTTCTGTTTTTTCCGTACTGGTCAGTTTATTACCATTTTGTCCATACTGTCATTTACTTACAAATTACTAGAATGCGAGAATCCCTCGATATCAAGGTTGCTAACTGGCAGTGAAGTGGCTGATTTTAGAACTACAAGCAGCTGCATGAAATGTTAAATATCAGAGGAAAAATAAAGAAAGCCAGGTAGTGTGTGCAATGTGTAAAAATGTACAGAGAATGACATTTCCTAACATTTACAGAATTGTTGAAGCTTAACTTGCTAACTTGATGCTAAGTAGCTGCTACAAACAAAGACTTGTAAAGCTTCTTTAACTCCTTCATTAATTCAACTCCTGTAAAAAGGGCCCCATCAGGCTAGAAACTCCCAAATAAAATTTGAATCAGTGTCTGTTTGCAAATACGTAATTTTACAGGCTACAAAACCGCTAGCAGGGCTAGTTGGTAAACCATTGTAGCTGCAAAGCTAACTACACATGCTAGCATGATGTGAATATGCTAGCTCTAGCAGTCACAAAGCTCTCCTTGCTTCTTCTATTGTTTCCCGTACTGGTCAGTTTATTCCCATTTTGTATATTTATTTACGCGTTACTATAATGCGAGAATCCCTCAATATTAAGGTTGCTAACTTATAATGGAGTAGCTATTAGTCAATGGCGTGATTTAGCAAGTTTAGTTTAGATGTGCTTGCTCCTTGTCAGCTTAATAAGCCTTTGACTGTGCCTTTAAACTTTTAAATAACAACACTATCTACCTTTAAGTAATGCAGTTATGAGTAAGATCATCATAAGCATAAACCAGGTTACCTCGGGGGGGAAAATGTAGACATCCACAATCTCTGTTTTGCTACCGTCCTCTACCCAGTGCTGGAAAACAAGCTGTACTTTCTGTTTTCACTGTGTCTGGCTATCTGTGTCCTCAGGGTACCTTTTCAGCAGAAAAATGCCCAAGGATACTCAAAGACAGAGCAACATCAGAACTTAAGCAAGCTGGGGTTTAAATATCAAAGGCAGATATCCCACAAACCGCTTCCAAAACACACACCTGTGCCGCTCGTTCCCGGGGCTAAAACTTGTTTCAAGTAAACACGGAGAAATTACGTTTATATGCAAAAATTCATCCGAACCTAATAAACCCATAACCATCTGCTAAGAATCAATACTTAATTGGAGCAGAATCCGAATAATTAGAGTATGAAGAGTTGATCTGGAGGAGGACTGAGGATTACATCAGGCTGTGTAAGGTATTGTAATGTTGTTGTGTTACAGCGGGGCGCGCCTTAAAGCCTCATGGTGCCTTTCTCCTGTGGTTTGTTTGCGTGGGTCTGCAGCTCTCACACACACACACACACAGTCCTGATGATATTGCAGTGGGCTTATGAGCTCTGCTATTTGTCATTGCTGTTCCCCATAGTGCACCAGCGCTGTAGACACTTTCTGTCACCAATTATCTACCTGCGCTGGGCTCCACTCCCGTCCCTGCCTGCCTCTGCCTGCCACACTGAAAAGGCATCACTGTCCTCCTGTACAGCAGCCACGATGATTTCTCTCACAGGGACATCAGCCAAAAGAGTGTCCACTGAGCGTGCCTTTCATTGAAGGCGTCACTGATTTCATGTAAAGAGGACAGGAGGAAAGTGAAGGTGGCTCTCTTCTCTCACATCTGCAAAGGTTAGACGACATGGACGATACACCCGCACATTAAAAAGAAGAAGCAGTAAGCAGACAAACCCCAGCACAGGATAACTTCTGCGGGCGGAGGAGACAGATGATGGAGGGAAACGTAGGTTACAAATAAACTAGTTTCCCTGTTTCCTCCTGACATTTGCCTGAGTGCTTTAGTGCTGTCTGTTAGTGAGAGAGGAACAGATGTTGGATAACATTTAGTCGCTCTTATGAATTACTTGTTGTTGTCGTACTATGTGATTTGTCTTGTGAGTCGCAGTTGTTTGAAACTTTGTCACCAACAGGAAATATTTAGTCAAATTTTAAATATAAAAAAAAGCCTTGCGATGAAAATTGAGACTTCATCAGTGTTACACAAAATACAGTTCACAGTGACACGAGAGGAAGCCATTCTTTATTTATTCAGATGTGATATACACTGTAAAAAGGATCAGTCATAGTAACTAAACTAAGCATTTTAAATGTTGTGATAACTTAATATTTTGTGTTTATGTCTCACAGCTAGAAGGTTATCGGTTACAAGTTGGGTAAACTAAAGGATAACAAGTTAATTTAACTAGAAACATTTTATGTTTTGAGGTGAGACAAATTTATCTTAGCTTATCTTCTCAAGTTAAGTCAACTTAAAATTTGAAGGCAGCCCGGACACTAACTTTTTTTAGTTCAAACAACAAGTGTTTTTTTACAGTGTAGAAGATAATCATTACCAGACAGACTCTATTAACTAACACAGGCTATATAGTCTTGGCTGCACAGACATACTGTAAGCCGTGTACACACCAAAACACATTACGTTTAACTGTATAAAGATTCAAGTATCATTTTAAGCAATGTTAAAATTCTGATGGGCTTGACAGGCAGCAAACTATCTTTGACCGCGTCATGGTACAACAGTCACTTTCCTTATGCTTAGTTCAGACTTCATCTATTTGTGGTAAAAAGTAAGTCATGACTTTTACAACTTACTGACTTCTTACAGCTGCCCACTGAAGTTAAACTTCTGACAGCTGCTCCATCACTGAACTGAAACTGTTACTTTACCAGCTAATAAAGAGCTGAGCCACCACAATTACATTCCTACAACGCACACTATCAATCAATCAATCAAACTGTATTTGTATAGCACCAAATCATAACCAATGTTATCTCATGACACTTTACAAAAAGAGCAGGTCTACACGTTACTCTTTTTATATTATGAAGAGAGAGACCCAACATGAATCCACCATGAGCAGTACTATAACATTAACTGTTTCCTGAGTTGCTGCCTTCTTGTTATATGTCTGTCCCTGTTTGCACGTGTCAATCTCACATCAGCTACTGCTGAAATAAGTCCACTCTGCATCATCGGCCCTGTTTACAAGATACGGCAACCCAACCCATTTCTGTACGACCAGCACTTAATGCTGGCTTTAACAATTAGTTATGAGTTGATTAGTTTTTTCTTAAAGCACAAACATCCTGCTAATTAACTCTAATGCCATTTAGCCATTCAATATCTTCTTTACATATTGCCTGTGTTTCAAAAATGGGGGGTGGTTATCAGATGTTATCAATACAGGTATCGATACCAATGCTGCTCATCGATATCGATACTTTGTGATACTTTTATCAGTACTACTCTCCATTATTTGGTGCAAAAAACAAAGACATGTCTTTATTCGGGTGTTTGATAATGTGCCTCTGGAAGGGGGGTTGTTACTGGACTTAAGGGCTGTGGTCATTTACAGTAAATGTAGGAACAGTAACAATCATAAGCAATACAACATTTTTTCTGGTTGTCATGGCAACTCAAAATCTACACTTTACTAGGAGAGGGATGCCAGCTACGTAAGAATGAAAGCATTAAATAAGACAGAACGTTAAATACAGATAGGAGCACTGTTTGTCCATGAGCTTATTGTACTTTTGGTACTGACCAATCACGTACCAGTAAAAATACTGGATACCCATCCCTCAACATGGCAGATTTCTTCTCTGAATAAGCATCATGAAGGCAAAATGACTAAATACAAGCATACAAGTGTGTTAAGAGAAAAAAAAACATACCTGAGGAGTACACTGTGCGTGTGTGTGTATTTATGTCCATGGGGACTAAGCGTGCTGCATATGCACTACATGCACGACGATGGGGTGATTTGGACAGACAGACCAGCGTCCAGTTCTCTCTGAGAGCTCTGGGGAAACTGGGCCAACACGCTGGCAGCGTGTCTGACAGTTCCTCATACTTTGCTTTGCTTCCGTGTCTGTGCAGCATGCCGGCCAAATAGTCAGCGGCCACATGGTGCGGATCGCTGGCATCTGCCAGGACGCATGGAAGTGGAACTGGAGATGCCAGACACATGGGAGATATTTATGACTGGTTCTTTGCATCGTGTGAGGCCAGGAGAGAGGAAGAAATATCTTCTAAAACATGTGATTTCTAAAGTAAAAACATTAAAAATAACTTGGAATCAAGTCTTTAAAAGCTACTAACTTCTAATTTGCTATCCTGTACTTGAAACTTTGGGTGTCTTTATCTGAGTGGACAATTACAGGAGTTATTCTTACTCAAACAGAGTGACCACTTGCTCTTCCGTGTTAGAGCACTCCAGCTCTACCTCTCCTGAAGGCAGCTTGTCACAGTCAATTATAAGAGGCTTAATAATGGTATTTAAAAAGAGAGTGTCAACAGTGGCCTCTTGATGGCCATCTGACATGACAAAAGCTCTCCAGCAGAGATGATGGCACGGCTCAACAACCAGCTCGGACTACCGCTGATGTTCTGTGAATGAGCCACCCCGTTACCATTTCAAATTACCATGTGGGCCGGTTCCAGCTCTGAAAAGACCCAGCCCCATGCTATCTTTGAAGATTTCGTTTTCCTCTCTGGTGTCTTTTCACCTCTCTCTGTTTTCCATCCTCTCTGTTAAACAGGGGGTTCACTGAAATAGCCTGATGGAGGATATTCTCAGTAAAAACAGTAGAAATTGAGGGGCTGGAAGTAGGCGGAGGTAAATAAAAGACAACAAAAGTGTCCATAACACCTGTATTACATGTTCTTGAATTGATGAGATGTGCAAAGAAACAAAACACTAAATGCAAATGAAAAAAACAGACTTTCTGTGCTGATGGACGTATGAGACGAGCTGGTTATGGTATTTCTGTCTCTTATTTGTTGACCCAGCAGGGCTTTACTCAATAGCAGACAGTTAAAGGACACCTAAGGGCTTAGAAATACTATTCCTTAGTCCCAGTATGAAAATACACACAACCATTATAAAGCTTTATGAGACCCCAGCCCTTAAAGAAAGGTAGAATAAATAAGATAAGTCTCAAAAGGCTGTAATCTACAACAATGTCTTAGGCCCACCATAAAGAAAAAAAACAATCTGAGATTTCAGGAATAAAGTTGTAATATAACGAGTAAAAACGTTATATTACGAGAAATAAAGTCGTAATATTACGAGAAATAAAGTCGTTAGATTACGAGGGACAAAGTCGTTATATTACGAGAAATAAAGTCGTTATATTACGAGGGACAAGGTCGTTATATTACGAGAAATAAAGTCGTAATATTACGAGAAATAAAGTCGTTATATTACGAGGGACAAAGTCGTTATATTACGAGGGATAAAGTCGTTATATTACGAGAAATAAAGTCGTTATATTACGAGAAATAAAGTCGTTAGATTACGAAAAATAAAGTTGCTATATTACGAGGGACAAAGTCGTTATATTACGAGAAATAAAGTCGTTATATTACGAGAAATAAAGTCGTTATATTACGAGAAATGAAGTCGCTATATTACGAGGGACAAAGTCGTTATATTACGAGAAATAAAGTCGTTATATTACGAGGGACAAAGTCGTTATATTATGAGAAATAAAGTCGTTATATTACGAGGGACAAAGTCGTTATATTACGAGAAATAAAGTCGTTATATTACGTGGGACAAGGTCGTTTTATTACGAGAAATAAAGTCGTAATATTACGAGAAATAAAGTCATTATATTACGAGGGACAAGGTCGTTATATTACGAGAAATAAAGTCGCTATATTACGAGAAATAAAGTCGTTAGATTACGAAAAATAAAGTCGCTATATTACGAGGGACAAAGTCGTTATATTACGAGAAATAAAGTCGTTATATTACGAGAAATGAAGTCGTTATATTACAAGAAATAAAGTCGCTATATTACAAGAAATAAAGTCGTTATATTACGAGAAATAAAGTTGTTATATTACGAGGGACAAAGTCGTTATATTATGAGAAATAAAGTCGTTATATTACGAAGGACAAAGTCGTTATATTACGAGGGACAAGGTCGTTATATTACGAGAAATAAAGTTGTAATATTACGAGAAATAAAGTCGTTATATTACGAGAAATGAAGTCGTTATATTACAAGAAATAAAGTCGTTATATTACAAGAAATAAAGTCGCTATATTACAAGGGACAAAGTCGTTATATTACGAGAAATAAAGTCGTTATATTACGAGGGACAAAGTCGTTATATTATGAGAAATAAAGTCGTTATATTACGAAGGACAAAGTCGTTATATTACAAGGGACAAGGTCGTTATATTACGAGAAATAAAGTTGTAATATTACGAGAAATAAAGTCGTTATATTACGAGGGACAAGGTCGTTATATTGCGAGAAATAAAGTTGTTATATTGCGAGAAATAAAGTCGCTATATTACGAGGGACAAAGTCGTTATATTACGAGAAATAAAGTCGTTATATTACGAGGGACAAAGTCGTTATTATGAGAAATAAAGCCTTTATATTACGAGAAATAAAGTCGTTATATTACGAGAAATAAAGTTGTTATATTACGAGGGACAAAGTCGTTATATTACGAGAAATAAAGTCGCTATATTACAAGGGACAAAGTCGTTATATTACGAGGGACAAAGTCGTTATATTACGAGAAATGAAGTCGCTATATTACAAGGGACAAAGTCGTTATATTACGAGAAATAAAGTCGTTATATAACGAGGGACAAAGTTGTTATATTACGAGCTACTGAGCTATATTTGTTGAACACACCTGGGAGCATGAAAACATAGCATAGCATGTACCTCGCTAGAACATGTCAGATCTAGCCTCCGAGGTTTTGCTGAAGACTGTTACCGTATAACATGTAGAAATACACAAGCATTACACAGCTTTATATTTAGTACCGGTTTCACAAATACAAAATGCTGAATCTTTTGGCACATCAGCACCACTTTGTCACAACTATCAGGACAAGTTTTTTTATTTGAAAATGAGTTCTGATTTTAGTTATTTTAGCGGAGGTGGCTGGCTGCTCTTCTGATATTACCCTTCAAAATAACAAAAGCATGTGCTGCAATTGACAAAAAAAAAGTGCAAATATAAAAACTTGCATACACAAAAACTGTTGAAGAGCCCTGTTGACACAACAGGAACACCAGGAAGTATAAAGTCTGGAATGATCAGAGGATGTGAATCACCAGGGGCCAACAAACCACCCTCCAGCAGGCAGATGGGGACCAGTTAAAGGCCATGTTTGACCCAATCTAATGAAACGGATGATGTACGGAGGATTATTGAGAAATTCTCTGAAACAAAAGACAGAAAATCCTTCTCTGTGCAAGCTCGAGTTTGATGAAAATGCTCTAAAGCTAAAAAGACAAACTTTGGACATGCTCCGAGGAATCGCAAGGATATAAAAAAATGATGCCATATTGCTAACAATTTGCAGACTGTTTCTTGGGTCAGGACTTAAGTGAGGACACATAGCAGGGCTTTTTTAAGAGTCTTGCACCATGTGCTGTAAAAATCTTCTTCCTTGAATCAGAAAGTGGGCACCGTTTGTGCTTAATAAAACTACTTGGTCACATTTAGCGTTTGCAGTATGCCGCTGCTGGGATTTGAAGTAGAGACTTTAAGCCTTTAAGGAGAACACTGCGTCCCTTTGTGTTGGCTTCACTCATAGCTGCTCACAATTATCCAGCTTTGCCATTGGCAACCTTTTGCTTTTGCTCCCAAAGAGGAAAACAAAAACAGAAGGACGTGATATGAGCTGTGATCTTCAGAACCACAGCTGCTCACGCTAAAGGGACCAAAGTTTTCATTGATACCGACCATATTGCCTCAGTTAGGCCTCAGTGTGGTGAGGGGAAAGATGGGGAAACAAAATACCGCAGGACTTGAGTGGTGTTAAAGTTTGACAGAACAGCTTCTGACATGATATCAAAGGGGCACATTTTTAAGCGTTGCATTCACTGTCCGTCAGAGAAATGCTCGTCTCCAAGTGTAATAACCTCCGCGGCTTGTATACTGGTTCTAATTCAGTGAGTCTGGTTAAAGTTTATTTCAAATCCACTACAAATTGGAAAAGTTTGACGACTGCGCAGAGAGATTATGCTAATTTTTGCTTAGCCGACGCTAATAAAGGTCTTCAAAAGAGTTGGGCTGTCAGGCCGGGATGTGAAACTACAACAGAGCTGCTACAACATGATTTCATGTGTGATTTACTGTGTGTGACATTAGCTGGTCTCTGTGAGGGAATGCAGAGTTTATTACCGTGTTGTGACATCAAGCACATGATTTATGTGGAAATAGAGTTACACAACCAGTCGGAAAAAAAGCTGTCAGAAGGCATCATGAACTCATTTACTGCATGTTTGGTTTTAATTGTTAGGTTATATATTGATTAAGTTTGTGATTGAACTATCAATCATTTTAGGACATGTTACAAACATTTACTTTATTTATGGGACCCGAAAGCAGAGAGAATTTAATTTATTTAATCAAACAAAGAAAAGCAAACTGAGCTAGGGCTGTCACGGCAACCGCATCGCCGCAATACCACAGTTATGTGACGCCAACCACGGGCTGGGCCAAGTGAACGTCATCGCTGCTGTTTTTTTTAAATGCAATTTGATGCATAAAAATCTAAAGGGACACAGTGAACTCACTATCCATTCGTCCTAGGGAAGCAGCTCATCTTTCCATACAGAACAAAACATTATGAACAAGCTCTTTAAAAAATCACTGTAATCAGCAAAAGAAACCTGGCTGTTTCAACCCTCTGCGCATCTAATCAGCGCAGACAAGCCCGTGTGCAGTCTTGCGACATGCTAGTTTAGCTGCTACAACAAAAACTAGCGATTTTATTTTTACAATTAAAAAGGTATAATCTCGAAGATCTCAGTTTCGTTCTCTTTGGCGGCACCTATGGCGATAAACTGTAATTGCCGGAGCACACTTCCCAGATATCCAGAGTGTTGCATGTGTGACGTCCACGGTCGGCTCCGGTTATAACTGGTCGCTTTCCTTTTCAGACTGTTTGCTTCATCTGAGCGTCGAATTTGTTTCTTTTCTTTAGATTTTCACTTATTTTTGAAGTTGTATCTGTAGTCATCGATCTTTTCTTTGTTTGCTCAGCCATAGTAGATTACTATTAACTCGCAACACTTGCAGAGACTGGAAAAGCTCCGCCTACCCTCTCTGGCAGACCAACCACTGCTGGCTGGTGGACAACGCGTCACTAACTGGGCGCTGCTTGTGATTTTGTCCACGAAAGTCACCACAGACACCCAGTCTGTAATACTGCAAATGCAAAGGCTTTCATCAGCGGGCCATAGGCTCAATCACCATTGTGTTCGGCGATAGATAGTGACTTAACAGACATTTACTTAAATGTAAATCTTCCAGATAATATCTTTAAGGAGACGAACTCAGTTGTGGTTAATAAACTTGCGTTTCCACCGCTCATGCTCTGTTCACTCATTTTGATGATGTGTTACAGTCTGGGGGACGCAATGTAGCGGCGGTTACCTGCTGAACCACAAGGGGGCGTTAGTGTTTCACCGCGGTTAGAAAGATTGAGTACCGTGACAGCCCTAAACTGAGCGTTTCTGTACATCTGTTTTCTGATGTTTTCTGAATGATCGCTTTTTGACTGATTTCACGATTAATTAAATCGTCTTAAAAAAATTAATTGGACAAATGCTCGTCAATTTCCAGGAGCCCGACATTTTTTTTATACAACTAACCGTTAAAATAAGCCAAAGACGCTTCGTTTGCTGTTATAAATGACATTTCTGCTTGTAAAATCTCAGAATACATTAACACCTTATCAAAGTGGTTGAAGATTCTTTTTCTTTTGATCGAGCGACAGAGTAATCGATTATTCTGTGCAGCTCTAATCAGGATTAATGAAAACTCACCGATCTGTTTTCTGTACTGATCCACTGGTAGTCTGGTCGCACTGGCGTCCTTCTTCCCCATTCTCCTTCTTCAGCCTGTCAAAACATGAGAAAAAAAACACAACCTTATAAGTGAGAGGATTCCACAGCTGGTCGTCACCGTTACACCTGATCATTCTGTTTAATTAAATACGCATATACGTAGCTCCGCTCCTGCGACTGTAGCCGGGGATAAACAGTGAAATCTGCAGGAAGGATTCAAGTTAAAAACACAATCACATATAGAAAGGAGAAGTCAGTTTTGATCAGGCAGATGGTTTATCTTTCACATACATCTGCTCCACATAATTTAATTAATTCTCACCACCTTCCGTGTGCGTTACGCTCGCAGAACGTGCACTTCCTATTCATCTCATTTAGCTGCTTCCCTTCACACCAGGAGCTCTCTGTGATTACCCTGACAGCTCACAGGGAATATATAAAGAGAGAAAGTGTGCGGAATAATACAAATAGTATCCTTAGGCTTAACATGTAATTATGCAAGCGTGTCTGCAGAGCTGTACATTTATTATAAGAACATGACACCAGAAATAACCACACCTGTATTATATTCTTCTTTACAAAGTGCTAAAACTTCATGTGTGTTTCTTGCATCCAACATGCTTGTTTTTAGCGCGGAGTCTGCTCTGTATTCCAGACAGGCTCCCTCACAACACACTGCGTCAATCAATATTGTAGCCTTTTGTTTAAAATAGTGGAAAAAGCAGGTGTGAGTCAAGGGGCAGGCCCGTGCACGAGTTACAAGAAACCCATGACTAGCTTTGACAAATAACACGCACTATCCATGTAGTCTTATTATGATTTATTTTTAAAGAAGCATGTTTAAATGTGACAGAGAGAGAAATGTGTAAATGTATATGTGCTAAAACTAAAGATAAAAAGTGTCAGTGTGCATCCTAGAAGAACAGCAGCGGTGTAGAGTCTCGAGGTGCAGCCAGGGAATAGAGCAAAGAGACTGAATTAGCATGTTCAAACAGTGCGGCTGGCTGCTTCTGCAGACTGATACCTTCTCAGGGGAGACCTGAGTTTTACCTTACACTTAAAAAACACTGTTCCAAGCGTCGTTAGTGCCAGCACAGAAAGACAGGAGGATGTATGCACAGCTATTGTTCTCCAGCGGTTGGAAACCAGAGTCAGCAAATTAAGGGAAGTGAGAGGAGGACAAAAGAGGAAGGGAGGAAATTGTCTAAATGTGATGTTTACAGTGGGACACAGTAGGCTCTCTGATTTGCCAGCTATGTTGTAATGTGCAACACATCGCTACATAATATCTAAGAGCAACACATTTAAAGGCATAACCTGTGCTTGTTCCAGCCTGACATTTCTACAGAGGTGTTGTGGTATGTTTTGCATCTGCAACAGTGTGGTATACAGAAGTAGAAAGGCAGTGAGCTGACTGATATCTGACAATGCAGGAGCATTGCTGGTTCTAATACAATAATACTTTTCAGTCCGTTTTTGCTCCTTATATGCATAGATAGCATTTTATGCTAGTCAACAACTGTGTTTTCATCATGTTTTGTAATGATATGAAGGCCTGGGGAGGTTTTACACTAGGTGCACTGTGCAATACAAGGTAACTGAAGTAGGTTTTTGTTTCGTTATGAGTATTTCAAGACATAAATATGTTTTCTTTTATTTTGAGAGCACATGGTTAAACCACTAAGTTAAAATAGTATGCAGTATGCAGAGTTTGGTTTTCTAACTATGAATCCACAAGGCCACGTGGCAATGAAGGAAAATAAAATGAGATTTGAAATGTGGCAGTTTATCATAAGGACACTTCACTTAAGGTCATGCAGTCTGGTAAAAAATTCTATTAAGGATGTATTTAATTAAATTCTAAGAACAAATATTGAATATTTCAATATTTATCAAGGTACATTTTAACTTGTGTGATGAAATAGGTTGCATACATTTAAGCTAGGTGATTCTTAGTAAATGGAAACACATGCAGCTTATATAACACAGCTCTGTGTTTTGGGTCGTTAGAAGTAAAACTTTCCATCTGTTATAATCATGGAAAACGACTAGCTATACTTTCTTATATTATAGAAGGTGTGTGAGAATAAGCTGCGTGTGTATTTGCCCTTTTTCTCTCACAATATGCAGTAGAAAGTTTCAGCACGTGCAGGTCTTACATTTAACTAGCAGGGCTCCTACTTCAGCTGTTAGATCATTTAACTCTACAAAACGTCAAACACTGAAGTGGAGATGTAATTGACAACGAGCAGGCTTCATTCATTACATTCACGTGCATACTTACACTGTTCCGGTTTATCGAGAGAATATGTCGCTCAGTAGAGATGTTTCTGCATAACGCAATGCCAGGCTGCTGTACTTGGACACACGCGACAACAGAATTGTCAATTTTATCGTACTTTGCTCCTAATTTCTCCAGAATGCCAACACATCACTGTTTTCACTGCGAGTTCCTGGTTTACACGTCAACACTGGTGACGGACAGCCTCTTCCTCCAATCAGACGCGGGTATTTGTCGAGTTGACCAATAGTGCGAGAAAGGGGCGGGGCGTTCAGACAAAAACACTGGAGGAGCGCGTGACGAGTGATGGTCGGGACGCTCCCACTTATTTGACAGACACAAAGCCTCATCGATCAAAAAGACAAATGTATAGTTCATTACGTTAGAACCTAATTACAGATTTTCAACAAAACTATGATATTCGGGGAAAATCACTGTAAAGTTATAATTTATTACAAAACTATGGTGGTTTCTGGCCAAACAAATAATAAAAAACATTGGTTGGTAAAAAGTAAATTCCACTATTCAATATTACAGTACTTTGTTATAACATTACAATACTAAAAAATTATGATGTAGTACATTTCTTTTTTTCTTTTTTAAAGTTAATAGTTACTAATGAGCCGATCCATATTTTGCACACAAAACATAAAATTATTTTATGAAATATAATGAATTGTCTATATCATAACTACCAGTTGTTAATGAATTAGTAAAAAACAAGCTGAATTTAAAGCTACAACAACAATGGAGTACTCTTTACATATCAAATATATGAATTAAAATAATCTACTGCTATAATTAAACAGGGACCACTTGAAATAAAGTACATTTGTGAAGTATATTATGTTGTATTGCTACTTTAACTAAGGAAAATGAATGCTTCTTTCACCATTGCAAAAGATGATCATACAGGCCTTGTGCAAATCCCGATGTTGCATTCAAGGTTGCCTGCACCCTTAGATCTTCTTAAAATTAAAAAATGTTATTATTTAAATGATGAAGACAGACGTACTGTTAATTAAAAAGAAATATTAGTTCAACGCGTTGGCCTTAATTCTTTCTTGCCTTGTCAGACGACAACAAATGGCACACTTATCCTTGCTGAAAACAGTAGCATTACGCTGCGACAATTAAAAGAAGCAACAGCCGACCTCATCAAAGACGAGGCAATCTCACTCCGCTTCTCTTTCATCAGTCTTTTTTTTTACATTTTTTTCTTTGTTTACTGTGTAGAATTTTATTTCCTCCTTAATTGCACCCAGCGTCGTTGCTGCCTGGGGCATTGTGCAGATTATGGGTAGACTTGCCACCGCTTGTAACTTATTGAAGTCTACAATGATTTTCTGCTCTCCCATGGGCACGCCATTTGCATGCAGCACAGCAGTAACTAATAGATCTAATCTGCCCATAATGTGCCTGCATTATGCTTCACTTTATATGAAGCTGCCATTGATAGAGAGCACTTTAACACAGCTCTAGATGGAAGTACAAGTATTCGGATGAGTGTGCACGATGATATTTTCTACAGAAATGTCATGAAGGAAACAGGACATTGTGCTTCATACTCAGATGAAAGGCTTTCATAAATGTGACATAAAAAGTACATGTAAGGCCTGCATTTTTACCCTTACATACGATCATTTCATACTATGGAAAAGGCATACAATTTACACATATTAAAGCCCTAAAAGCTGCTGCGATAGTTAAGTAAGACCTGTTAACAAATAGCCTCAGAAAGTCTGAAAAGGTTATCTGGGCCATCAGGAACCAGCATGTGTGTCGTTAACGCAGAGCTCAAATGTGCTCTTGTTATACTAAATGCGTGTGATTAATTTCTCCTGTTGAGTGAAACAAACCAACGTGCTGCGCCTGTCACATTGATAGATATGGAAGGCATTAGCATCAACTGCTAGTGTGAATGAAACTAGGCAGATGGATTGGCCTGATGAAGAGTTGCGGTGTACGGACTGAGCACATTTTAATGCATAGACAGCACTTTAGAGGAGATGACAGTCCCTTGGGGCCTTTAATGTGAAATGAAAAATTCCACTCACAATCGAATACGCCTTAATATAAACAGAATCTAAGTGACCACATCATAGAGACTATATTAAATACCCTTAAAGCCTTGGCAGCTCTCCTAACATGATCATCTTGTTTTGCGATCTATTTCCAGTCTTTGTGCGATTCTCTTATTTCTCTCCGTCCTCGTCTTTCTCTTTGAACTTTTACACTCAGTCCCACTCTCTCTCTCTCTCCCTCTCTCTCTTCCTCTCAGGCAGTTAGTCGGCCTTTAATTGCCAGACATTAAAAAGAATGCTAGAGAAGAAGAATCCCCCCGGGGCCATTGGCGGGCTAAATGGCATCTCTGCTGCCGTCGCCTCCTCCTACGTGCGGCAATGAAGACGTGTCAACATAATCTCGGGCAATTTGCAGTCATCATCAGGGGGACTGATTAATTTTCAGATGTGTCAGATGTAAACAGCAGGATTGTCTTTCTTCTTTCTTGAATGTTTCAAAGCAAGAGAGTGATCAACAATCAATAAAATGCATTACCATGGATACGGACACAAATCCACCTTTATGGGATGTTGTTAAACGTAGATAATGGGCCTGTTTTTAAAATGGTCTTAAGGCCCCGATGCATTGAGACAGATCTCATTAAATTGTAGTCACAATCCCGAACACACTGCACGCTATGCTTGTGGGATTATGACACTTTAACAACACGTGTCATCCATGTGTGGCGTTCCCATGTTTTAAAAGTTCAGCCAGCGTGTTCTGCAACATTTAAATCAGTTGGCTTGTGGACATCGGCTGTTGCAGCGATCGTGTCATGAGACTTCAATCATACATTTTTGACTGTGAAAAATGTTTTGGACGGACGCTGTGATTGGATGCCAAAGCTCTGTGTGATTTAGATCTACAGTTTGGTTTGATGGCCAAAAGTTGAACCACAGTTCACCCATGAGTTTCAACTTCCACTTTGGACAGCCCAAAACCAAGATGGGTTCTATAATTAAACTGAAATAGCGTTACATGAATGTCATTTCACTGTATGTTTTACAATCCACTGTTCTAGGACACACAAGCGAAACACACGCCGGTGTAGAGTGTTCCCTTTTCATTTCCATCCTGAGTCATATTATTGGTTCGGAGGAGAAGACACAATTCTTCCTCCTGTTTAATATTCTTATCTCAGCTTTCCCGCTATGCCTGCAGTGTGCGGTGAATTCTCTCCCCCTCTCTATCTCCCGGCCCCAGAGTTCCCTCTCATTGACGGGGAAACTGTATCAGCACAGATACAGAGCGAAATGAATTTTGGGTTTATGAAAACGCAAGGCCTTATATATGAAAAAAAAAAAAAAAAAGTCCAACAGACCTCGAGAGATAAGTTATCATACAATGGATTTAGTCCCGTCTCGCTCCAGTCATTATCCTGTATCGGAGCATAGCGACTCTGATGGCTGGGAGTTATCCCCCAGTGAGTGTGGAGGGTTTGGATGTGTCAGGGCTATCAGGGTAGACTTCCCTTTGTCATCCGCAGCAGTTGGCAAAGACTTGAGAAGAATGGTACGCAGTGATGCTCCACAAAACCAATAAAAACAGAACATGTTTAAGCTACCTTAGGCTACCTAGCTTATGTGTGTCTGTTTTGTACAGTGTGTTAATGAAGAATTAAAACATAAGCGCATATTTACGCTCCTTTAACAGTTTAAAAAGACATTAGCTTACCGGAGAATCATGGAGCAAATATTAGCTTAAATAGCTAGCTTACAGCTAAACAGTCCTCCCAGGCTATAAACAGACATACGTTGAAAATGACAACTTTGCTGTTTTTTCAAGTTTTTAGTTTTAACACACATTAAGTTCAATGTTAAAATTTTAAACATTGACAAAATAAATATTACTGGAGACAAAACTTTCAACCAACTCAAGTGGCAGTCATTAGCTTAATTAGCTAGCTTGTTACAGCTAAGCTGTCCTCCGAGGCTATCAATCAACAGTCATGAGCTACTAAATGACCAGCAAGCTTTTGTCTACTTTGCTGTTCATTTCAAAGTTTTTAGTTTAACACACATTTAGTTCAAAGTTTTATCATATTAAAGATTGAAAAAAAATGTTTTACTGGAGACAAAACTTTCAACCAACTCATGTAGCAATCATGAGCTTCATTAGCTAGCTTGCTACAGCTAAGCTGTCCTTCAGCTGTCGCAAAAATGATTACAGTACAGGAGGTGAAATTAGCTATTGAGCGAAAAATGTAACCTTGTATTGCCATTTATTTCCATTAATTCACTCATTTTGGAGCTAGCATCTAGTGGTTATTAGAGCCTACATACTTATGTGACTTCCACATTGGCGATAACACTCAGCCTTATATTGTTCTCTTTATTTGGGTTCAAATTAGCTTCCACCATGTTTTGGCCAGTCCTTCAGGGCTTAATAGACACTATGATGGACACTACTAACAAACAGATTACATGCTGTTTTGCTATTCCTGTCTTTGTTTAACACATTAAGTTAAATGACAATGTCCAGCCTTTGGATACAGATGGTGCATCAGCTTTCCACATCAAACTCCAATCTGAGAGCAGTTTCTACTTCATTCTCCCCACACAGTGCTCGTCTGTGTCCCCAGCTGTGTGTGGTGGCTGCCCACACTGAGTTTCAGTGTTTACGCAGGTGCTGCAGCTGGATCCCCCCGTGGACACGCTGCAGACTTGCTGGCTGGGCTCGACTATTTCTTTTTCACTGTTTACTCTGGCAAGTCGAGCCTGGCCCCTGCTGAGAGCTATTTTTGAGGTAGTTAATTTTTGTCACTTTGACTCATGCGGTGATCCACCCCAGGACAGACACATAAACACTCATTCTGTCGCCCAAACACAAGCGCACACACACACAATGACTGACTGACTGACTCACTAAGTAAAACACCCGTAATAATCCATGTGACACACACACACCGAACCATGCACATAATCCTACACTACCCTGCCAACAGAATTTGGTACACCCCACCACTAGCTCGCCTCGTCGTCACCAGACAGCTGCAGAGTTTTGACATGTTAATTTCAGCCCTGAGTTGACCCCCGGCTAATTATCCTTCAACTCTGTAAACACTAGTAGCACCAGTTAACACCAATTAATGGCCACTAATCATTGCCAGATGCTGCACCTTGAGTAATTTAGCCCACTTCCTACACTTGCACTTACAATTTCACACAGGCTGGATTTCTGTTGTTTGTTGAACCCTAAGATAGACGTTTGTGCACCAATGATTTCCTGCATTACTATTAAATATACACTACAACATTTTACAAGATATGGCCGTCCTTTCTGGAATTTATAGACAACCACCCATCCCATGTGATCGACTGTGCCACTGTATAATCTAACTGTATCGAGAATGTGCGAATGTCTGTCCATGTGACCTTTGAAGTAAGAATGTGACCTGTGTCGCCTATCAATGTTTTAAGTTATGTTGTGTTTAGGACCACAGTATAAATGCTGTCCACAAGAATTTTGAATGAAATGAGCACATAAGTGGTATTAACATGATTTAAATTTAAATGTTTTTCTGTTTGTCACTATGAAACAGGTCTGAAGTATTTAGGTTGAGAAGTTTTACAATACAAATAATTGAGTTCCAATGGCATCTAAGAGTGCAAATCTTGTAAGCATATGCTTAATCGGTGTTACGATTATCAGGGGGTCCTTGGAAAATGTTCTCCCCTGTAAGGGGTCCCAGAGGTTTGAGAACCCCTGATTTATAGGGAGGAGAGTGAATAGTGTCGGGAACAGGGCGAGAGAGAGTGGGGACAACCATGAGGCAAAGGGCCGAGGGTGGGAGCTGAACCCTGGGCTGCAGCATCGAGGATTGTATCCTCTATACCTATATAGAGGCTATAGGACGCGCAAGCTAAACCAGCGCCCTTGCCAATTCATTTTTTTGTTTACATTTTATAGAGTAAGATTATTATGAGTATATTTTTATTGTAGTATAATCGTTTTTTTATGGATTGTATTTTTCAGTTTTATAAATATACACTTTCCGCTAATGTACTTAACCATGGGACAGCAATATAAAATATTCCCACAAATATGGGTGCATTTTTTTTTTTTTTTTTGTCTTCCTCGACCTGAAAGGAGTCAGATTTACAACATTACGTTTATGAATTTGGACTTTTTTGAACCTATTTTTGCTTCTTTCTGTTCTTTTCCTTTTAATGTGATTATCATTTGATGCGTTGACAATATTGTCATGCTTATAAAGCAAATTGAATTGAATATAAGTATTATAACAACACACATTTTGGAGGTGTTACTGTCCTAAAGACAAATAAGGGACTCATCATACACACCATCTACAGATGAGACACACACACTATTTCCAAAGAATAGTTCAGCATGATGACAACATATTTTAACCAGATCTAAAAAAAAACACAATCATTCATGAGCAGCACATCATCAAAAGCTTCGTTCTCTCTCTCATCTCTGTCTGCTCCGACATTATTCTTCATTTGCTGCTTCATTGTTTGTATTGATTGGTGGAGTGCGCTCTGCTTGCTGCCTCTCCTGCCAACTGTACTGTTGCCAAGGGAAAGCGTGAACAAACCTCTGCCAGCGCCAGCCTCCGCCGACAACAGCTGTGCCACATATGCTGCCGATCAATATAAACAAACATGGCCTCCCTGCACCGGGGAGAAGGATTGACAGGTATGATTCATCTTCTGTGCCACCGGTGGGAGGTGGAAGTAATAATAAGCAGAGACAGATCTTTTCCCTTCGCGGTACGACCACTGGGGTTAGTAGGGGTGGGTCGGAGAGATCATTCGCCCCCCAAGGTAACTGGCAGGGTTCCCCATATAACCCCTCACAGTTTTGCAGAGGATTAGAGCAGCGTGAATCCACCAGGGCTGTAATTTGTGGCGTTCTGTACACAGAGCGAGCGACGAAAGATGAATGGGGAGCGGGCATGGATCATTGGTGCCGTGCCAGTGGCTCTGAAACCGAGAATATTCAACACAGACAGTAGGGAAGATCACAAATGATTCATGACACTCTGCTTTTTAATAACCACTTTGTACGCTACACCATTCCAGCATATGAACATCTCATCAAGTGGATGGTGTTTGATGCATTTCACTCCCTGGAATAATGATGAAATTTCTATGCAAGAGCCATTTAAAGATTTTGATCACTGAACTGTGGTCCTCTGCGGCCACGCGACAGGAGCTGAACAGCTTGTACATCACGTAAGCTATTGTCTCGGGGGCTCAGCTGAAGACACGGGGCCGTGGAGGACAATAGCTGCGCGGAGTGGGGATGACGTCCCCTTGATGAAGAGTAATGGCCTGAAACAATATTTCCCCAAGGAGTAGGATTGAAATCTGAACACTGCGATATGGTTTCATCGCCGTGCAATTTGGAGATGTCGGATCAGGTTTGCTGTCGGGCCGGCACTGTATGAAGAAGCAGAGCACAAACACGGGAGGGTTGTGTACAGAAAGCCATGCTGTTTTCATCCAAACCTGGGATATATCATGATGAAGGGAGAATAAATACAGTATCTGAGAAAACGAGACATGAAACTAGGTTGGTAACTTTCATGGACCCGATCTTGGAACCCATCAGCTATCATCTGACGCCATCACAACAATAAAGCAATGGAAGCACAGGTCAATATTTCGGGGCTTCCGGAGTAGCTTGAGGTTATTCCGGGCCAAGACTTCATTTTCGTTACGTTGTTCGTTAGCAACTTGAGAGACCAGAATGTAGTTGGTATTAAGAGACGACTGGACGGTTGGCTGCACTCCTAAAGATAAGCCTTGGCTCAGAGGTAGAGCGGTAGATGCCCTCCAATCAGAAGGTCAGTAATTCGATCCCCAGCTCTTCCAGTCTAAGAAGTATCCTTGGGCAAGATGCTCAACCCAAAAATTGCTCCCAACAGAGCATGCGGTGTGTAAATGTGTATAAATTAGCTTAGCTGAAGAAGCCTTTCGGATGAGAGGTGAAACGTCTTCAAGAACTTCAACTAAGTCCAGTTGCCTTTTGGTTTAAGCTTAGAATTATCATGACCTGGATGACTGAGAACCTTCACAGACAAGTCGCTTAGCTAATAGTGGCCTTGCATGGCAGCACGTGTGTATGCATGTGTTTGTGAATGTTTGGTGATTATGACATGTCGCGTAAAAACGTCTTTTGCACCCATCTAGTCTTTCCCTACCCCACCCCCTCTTTTCGGAAGACCAGAAAGGCCCTACCTGAACTCCCTCATCCAGATCTACACTCCCTCCCGTCCACGTGCCTGGTCCTCCAATCAAAAGAGGAGAAGACCGGCCAGCTGGACTCTTCTTCTCTGTGGTCCCCCAGTGGTGGAATGAGATACCGAAGTCCATTCGGTCTGCAGAGTCCCTTTCCACCTTTCAGAAACAGCTAAAGACCCAGCTCTTCCATGAACATCTCTGCACTTAATGATATTGATGCTATTGATGATGACGACATTGAAGATGTTGATTAGGATATTCATGACGATGAAGTGCACCTGTGTCCGGTCGCACTTGAAGCCGTTTGTTGGCACTGACTTTGTTCCGTCCTGTCTTGATGTTCCATCCTGTCGTTGTTTGTGTTGTATTAACTTTCAGATGTATGTCGCTTTGGACAAAAGCGTCTGCTTGGGGTAGACGGTAGCTCAGTCTGTAGGGACTAAGGGGCTTGAGAACCGGAGGGTGGCTGGTTCAAGTCCCGGTATGGACCAAGCACGGAATTGGGGCTGGTAGCTGAAGCAGTGACAGTTCCTTTCTTGGACTCCGTCAAGGTGTCCTTGAGGAAGGGACCGAATCCCCCACCGCTCGGGGCGCATGTCCATGTGCAGCCCCCTCACTCGGACATCTCTCCATTAGTGCATGTCCATGGGATCTTGTTTGTGTTTGTGTGTATTCCGGGCCTTTGTGTGTGTAGCATGTTCATGGAGTGAAAAGATTGAATTTCTGATAAAGTATATCTTCTTCTTCTTCTTCTAAATGAAATTGTAACATTGTAACTATATAAGTACAGTCCAATAATGACAAGCTAAACGGTCATCAGCTGACCGCAGATGGGTTCCAGGATTGCATCACGCCCAAAGTGTTCTGCATTGTTGTTCCACGTGGCTGTTTTCCTGAAACAAAGCCTGAAGACACTTGGGGACAATACGACTCCAACTATCCTCATACACTGAATCTGTAAAAGACATTATCATAGACCCAAACAGTCCTTTCTTTTGATAACCTTTGCCCAACATGCTCCATCTAGCTATCCCTAATGCTAAATGCTAATAAACCAAACTTCAATTAAATTCCGTCCAATAATTTGACACTCTAAAAACCAGCTATTTTAAATAAACACAATGCCTTTGTGAGCAAAGACTATTGGAATAATTAATAACAAAATGTCTTTAATCAGAGCTACTGATACACAGCTACTTAATAATCAGGGTTGATATTTAGATAAGGGTTGATTGCTGCATTTAAATCAGTCCCATTGTGCCGCGCAGTCATTAACACGACCATGTCTCTGCTGGAAACCAACGTCAAGATGGCTGTCAAAAATCACGAGTGACAGTTTCCTCCGAAACTGATCAGATAAAGTCAGGAGAAGCGAAGGCACAGGATGGTTGTATTTGTTAACCAGTGGTTCCAAAAACTCATCTTAATGGGCGACAAAAAGGAGAAAGAAGACGCGGCAATTAAAGGAAGAAAAGAAAAGATGTACCGCAGAATCTCCGGTCAAGGCCGCAGCGGCAGTCTTTTTCTTACGTTTTCTTCTTCACAGCTGCGGAGATAATTTATTTGTTTTCTTTCTTTACCAGTCAATTACATTTTAATGTGACTCGCCTAATGTCCGCATTCTGTGTTCAGATGTGGCCCATGTAATGACTGTGATAGATAAAAGACGCTTTAATTACAGCAGACCCTAATTGTCTGCGTGCAAAACCGCCATTACAGCTGCATGGAATCTATACCATCATGGAGAGGGGACGAGTCTGATGGAAGATATTATTGCTTCTTTAAAGGCGAGGTAAATGACGCCTGTGGGGGCCACAAACAATGACAATGTTTGTGGGTAGAAATTCAGCAACGTTGGAAGGAAGGATTGAATGTTTCAGCTTTATAAGAATAAAATAAAAGATGATAAAGATATACGTTTAAATCAGCTGCACTACTTCCTGTTTCCTTGTGACACACACACACACGCAGCATCAGCCCACACACTTATCATCCCGTCCCCCCCGCACACAGTCACCAGCGACAAGTTGTTAAGAGAAAATAGAATATTCCGGTCATTCCTCGCAGTCGCCCGGTGTATTTTCGTCCCAGTGTGATGCCATTCATTACTGCCCTGTCAGAGCTCTCACGACTCGGGGCTCAACAACTAATTGAGATGACATTTCCAAATACACACATGCTGCCCACGCTGGTACGAGCTGCAGCGGTTACAGCCGCTCACACACACACACAGAAACAATGACATGAAACCTTTATTCAAGCTAATATTAAATAAAATATTATTTTTCAGATTTTTTCTCAGCACTCAAAGAAGCAACGACATGATGATGTGTGGTTTGTGAAAGTTTTTCTTCAACACCCTGCTGATCCTGACATGTTTATCCAGTTGAAATGGGAGTTAAGACAAAAGAATAAGGAGGGAAACAAAGACGGACGATCGATTTACTTTCACAAAGAATTGGACCATTAATACAGCTGCCTTTGTTTCCTTGAGGGTGGGTTTGCTTAAAGCTCAAGCTACACCTTCATAACTTCAGCCATCACAGCAGCTATATGGGGAATACCTTTCTATCAAATTAGATGTACAACATATTACACATGTATTTATACAAGCTGGAGCAGTTTAAGCTTTTTACTCAAAACAGAAAAGCATTAAAGTGAACGTCATCTTCTTAAGTAGAACGTTTATGAGGGGTTCAAACTGCTCAGAAAAGTTAAAGAGCAGCTTCTGTCCTGTCTTAAGACCTATAAAATGCTCTGCTTTAAATGATAAGTTGTGTCTGATCTTTTTCTTTCAGCAAAATATGTTTAATTACCTTGTAAAAATCCTCCCAAGGCATCTCCTCCTTCTCCCTCATTAAAAATTCCTCAATCTGCATAGGCCCCGCCTACTATGCCATCTACTGCCATCGCTTAGTGGCCACTTGTTGAAACTTAGCTAACTTGAAATGTAGTAATTAGTAGCAGTAACGTTAACGTTAGTAGTCAGTAGTGAGTTTGCGGTGTCACCCCGTCCATTAACAGGATTGGCTCCTTAGGTTTGTGACGTCACAAACCCTGCCAATCTGAAAACGTGTGGTTCAGCCTGTCCTTGGTACACCGCAGTTTAAAAGCAGACAGGCCCAGCCATGGAGATGACTGCTGATGTTGTCCCTGATATGTCCTGTTGCACATGAACAACACCGCATGGAGATGCTTATAAGGTTAAACACTTGATTTTCACTGGAGGGGGGTTTTAAACCAGGAAGCTGATATTCATATTAAAGCATGTTAGGGGTTGACTTACCTGGAGCACACGAGGGTAACGGATTGTTTCGCCTCATTTCAGGTTTCAGCAGCACACACGTTTCCTCATACTGCACTGAAACAACTTTTTACCTTTTGCTTTTTCTACATTTCTTGTTCATAATATTTTGTATGAAAATCTTGCAAAGAATTGACAGGTTACAAAGATTTTTTTTATCCATTTGTATTACACTGGAAAAACCTGTTTTGCTTTTAGTCGCCTCGACACATTTAACTCTCTTCACATTTTACTTCTCAGATATTTTCTTTATTGCACAGCATAATGCACTCAAGCGAGCCCCTCACAGCGAAAAATCATCACAGGGAAACTGTGTTTTTCTGTTTCCATTCAATGAACTTCAATCATTTCAGAGCCGTTAAAGGATTCAAAAGAGAAGCCCAGCTTGACTAAAAGAGACTGAAATACAGTCTGTTGTCAAACATATCCTGAGGGTCCTATTCTCTATTTTCAACCTGTTTTTTTAGTGTACTCAGTGGATGCAGGAACACAGCCGTGTGCGTCCAGATGGGAAGAAAAAAATAAATAAAGCGGCATTACGAAGCTGAAGATGCTAACCTGGATTTATATATAAAAATTATTAAACTGCAAAGCTCTTGAGTATGTTTAAAACAAAAGAAAGCTAGCACACACACCTGAGCGCACACACACATGCAGCGAATTCCACACTCACTGAAGTGCATCATTCGTTCCATTCGTCAGTGATGTCAGGACCCGATGGTCTCCCCATCTGTGCTGCAGTCTGATGTCTTTGTCTGTTCCAGGCAGACACAAAAAAACAGATCCAGACCCAAAGCAACTCTTCTTCTGATCACCTGGGAGATGACATCACACTCCTCTGGCACTCAGACCAGGACCGTTCATACCGGGGGAAACGGATCCTGGAACAGTGTGTGTGTGCAGCAAGTGACGTTCAGAACTGCCCAAACAAATATTAACAAACATTTATATGAACTTTATCACACAGACTGAAAGGGTGTGTTCAGGGGCTGCAAATGAAGCGTTTTTATACAAATTTACAAGCTGCTGGATTATTTAAGGTGTTTCAGTTGAAAAAAAGATGATCTGTATTCATAACTGTAAAAAGGCTCAAACTGTGTGTGATGTAACAAAGCATAAAAATAACATTCTTTGTTTTATAATGACTTTAGAATGGGTGCTTTAAAGCTACAGTTGTGTATACATCGTTTGGTCCTAGATATCTTGTGTTCTTACCGGTTTTCACCTGTTTTAAAGCTCCTGTGAGGAACTTTAAGTTTGTGTCCATTTTGGCGCCCCTTGTGGACAAAGCCGTTTGTTGATTTTGTCCTCTACATGCTTAAGTGTTGTTTTTTTAACAAAATTCATGATATGTATCACTCACTTTGAACCTTTGCCCTGGAAAATGTAAACAAAGGCAGTGTGTTCGTCTGACACCTACCCCCCGCCAGCTGTTTGTCAGACATTAAAAATAACGATATAGAAATAATCAATCTCGTCGCTGATGGTCTGGTTTGCTTTTGTAGCTCATATAGAGTAATCAGAATAAATTTCAGTCTGTTTCATAACCAGTGAAAAACTCCTCACAGGAGCTTTAAACTAAAATGAAACTGACTTTATGTAGCAAATGTTAAATATCAGACATAACATACACTACCAGTCAAAAGTTTGGACACACTTTCCCATTCACTTGTATGAGAAAATGTGTCCAAACTTTTGACTGGTAGTGTACATAATAATATAACATATTGAATTATTTTTCATATATAATTATGTCTTAAATATCAGATACATATCTAGCAAACCTCATATCAAAAATTTGTAACCAATAAAAATATACAAAGCTAAAATATGTTTTAGGTTTTACAGATTAAATCGGCTTCCTTAAATTGGCCTTTTTCCAATGGAGGTTCTGAATTGAGGCATGCCTCAAAGCAAGCTTTTCCAGCAGGTCAGGCTAATTGCTATGCTAGTCTACATGAAGCAAATAGACTTTTATTGAAACTGTGTCTTAACTGTACTAGTTGATAATTAATGTATTCAAATTTTAAACCAAACTGACTTAGTAAGAAGGATATTTGTGCTCATATTTGTGCTCAGCTAAGCAGCAAAGTCATCTTTATTTAAATACTTCTGCTGAAGGATTTTTCTACACAAACATGCTTGTTTGCAGATCATTTAATAGAAGCGACCCGGGGTCACATCTTTTAGTTTTGTTTCTGCTAGAAGCAGAGGGAAAACAATTTCATTTGTTACTGACTGAGGCGGCTGAATAATGACTTGATTAAAACACACACTCGAACACACACACACACACACACGCGCACGCACTGTGTCCTCAAAACCTGGGAGACATGGCACATGAAAGGTGCTCGACATCAGAGGGAGTCAAATTGGCCTTGGCTGCGAGGATTGGTCCAATCAACCTCCAACCGTATAATTAGTAATTAGATTGGGATTAGAGTCAACTCTGAGTGGAGGAGCGTGGCCAATTCAAATCAGCATATGAAATGTGATTAAATTAATAAGAGAAAAATTGAAATATTAATGTCCTTTTTTCCACTGGGTCTCAGTTTGATTTGTTTGAACTTTGGTTAATTATGGACTCACATGGAGCAGAAGACTGGTGGCTATTTTCCATCATGTTACTTTATTGTTCTTCATGCAGACCGTTTTATACACAAACATTATTAAAGATGCACGTTAGTCGACAGGCAATTTCTTTTATCTCAAATTAAGACAAACATTAATATTGTTTAGAATCAATACTGTTCTACATTATTCCAAAATACTTTATGGCTGATGTTAATAAATGATCTGCATTTTTCTTAAGAACAGCAACTTTCATCATTTACTTTAACTCTTGTTTTTTAACATAGGAAACACACATATGTTGGTAAAATAACCAGGCTTACATTGTTTTCTTTTTTGAAAGGGTGCATACAGCAACAATAAGAGACCACTCTAAATGTTCCTTAAATCAGCATCACAGCCAGCTCAGTCCAGATCTGAACCCCACTGACAACCTCCTGAATGTGATCAAGAGGACGATTGATGGTCGCAAGCCTGCACATGCATGATCGCTGTCATTAAAAACACGGCTATTCCACCAAACATTGACTTCTGAACTCTTCCTTTGAACTTGAACTTGTTTTCTTTGCATTATTGGAGGTCTGAAGAACATCTTTTTGTTTCCTTAACCTTAAGTTTTTATTTTCTGCTGGTAAAAGACCTAAATGAGAATATTTTATTTGGAAGCAGATTTGAGATATTTATTGTCACTTCGGTTATACAAGTACAACTGTGTGAAATTCTTTAGCCGGGGTACGTATTAAAGAGGTACATATTAAAGGGGTACGTATTAAAGGGGTACACATTAAAGGGGTATGATTAAAGGGGTACACATTAAAGGGGTATGAATTAACGGGGTAAGTATTAAACAGGTATGTATTAAAGGGGTACGTATTAAAGGGGTACGAATTAAAGAGGTACGTATCAAAGGGGTACAAATTAAAGGGGTACTTATTAAAGAGGTATGTATTAAAGAGTATTAAAGAGGTACGAATTAAAGGGGTACTTATTAAAGAGGTATGTATTAAAGAGTATTAAGAGGTACGTATTAAAGGGGTACGAATTCAAGGGGTACACATTACTAAAATCAAGTAAGAACATTTGAGGGGAAAAAATTTGATTGAGAGCAAAAATATACAGCTTAGATCTAAGGCAAAAAATATATACATTTAAGGCACAGGCAGAAATATAAACATATACAAATACATTTAAGAGACAAATGTGTATTGCACAAGGGGGTTTTGTATATATAAAGTTTTATATATACTTATGGCCTGATGGAAAAAGCTGTTCCTCTGTCTGCTGGTGCTTTGAGGGACCTGTCCCTCCAACCTGAGGGCAGCAGGGTGAACAGGCGGTTGTGTGGGTGTGATGAGTAGTGAGAAATGTTGTTTACAATAAAACAAAAGTTTATTCTACTCAAACACAAACCTTTAAATAGTAGAACCAGAGAAAAAAAATGTTTTTGCAGTGGTCTCTTAATTTTTACGGAGCTGTATTAATGCTGTTTGGACTTTTGCCTTCATTCGAGGACAGCTGAGGAGAGACAGGACATGTGGGGAGGAGAGAGTGAGGGGTGACATGCACCAAACTGTCACAGACGGGGGAGTGGAGCCTGCAATCACGACGCACTCCACCACCTGAGCTAAACAAGCGGTGCTTTTATGCTTTCCTTCTCTGTTATTACTCTTCTCTGTGTCTGCTGGTTTGTGTAGGTTTATGTATCATATTTTTGCTGCCAGTTTTGGATACGACTCTTCTAGAAAAGACAAAAGAAAGAAGAAGTTATACCAAACTCGCTTATCTGAAAAAATAATATTGTGAAATAATCCCACGTCGGCTGATTATTTGGAGGAGGCAGCGGGTTAGCACCTCTGCCTCCAGCCCCCCGAGCGCCTGTCCGTCTCTCTGTCTGAGGCTGTCCAAACTTCTCTGACACATTGCAGAAAACTCTGAATGTTCACAGTTCAGTTTCCTGAAGTTTCTACTGGGTCATTCGGAGCACATTTCTCGGACTAATGGCCGCACATAGAAGCCGGAGTTGGCGCTTTCTGCACTAAATAAAGCGGTGATTGAGCTCCTTTTGATCTGAGCCCTGGGAGCCGCAGATAATTTACAATCGGCCTTTTCATTTCAGTCCTCCAGTAACCATTTGTGTCAAAAGTTTCCTGTATGATTAGTGCTTAGGTATTAAAAGGATTAATTCTTAACAACATGCCTGTCATTGTGATCAGGATTTCTGAAAAAGATTTAATAAGCGTAGTGATCAAAGGGGCTCTTATGTGCAGCTGACAACCGCTCATTTAGAAAAGGGCAGGTATTTCTTCTTAACTATTAAGGCCCAATTTAAAATTTGTCTTAATTCCATTATTTAAGTTCACAATGTTCAGTTTAGTCCTGCAAAGAAAAGCCTACATTGGAGACCACTCCTTTTGAGAGATTTAAGACACTTCTTCACGTTTCAAATATTCATCACGCGACACACGCTCGCACTATATTTGCATTTGAACCTGTGTTAGACGCTGCGCAGCTCGTCTGAGCACGTATGAAAAATTAATCTGCAACAAGCCACGTTTGAAGGGGAGAAGTTAAATATTGAAGACGTCGACGAGTGTTGTGTTGCAACAACAGGCAGAAGTGGGTTTTCACCGGCAGCCAGGTGTGTTTTACAGAAAACAAGAAGTCGTTCCTGTGATGGTGGATTGACAAACATGAAGACAAGGAGAGGAGAAGGAGAGAAAAGACAGAGAGGGAGAGATAACTCATGCATGTGCAAATGTATAAATAAGTATCTACCGTGTTTGAGTCCTCCAGCTATGCCCCGAGCGAGCCGCCTCACCCTCAGGTAGCTTCTGGTCCTGCCAATAACACGATGCTCCTCTTTTTCTGATGTGTCGAGCTCTAGACGGAAAACAAGTTCAGGCAGCACATATGAATGTTCCAAAAACATGCAAAAAAAAAAACTTTTAATGAGAATATAATTCTGCAACTGACTGGTAACCTCAGAGTGACTAAGCTGAGCTAATCAATAGTTTTATATTATCAGTGATTTGAAGGTCTCAGGTAATGTTAAACAGCCAGCTCATAATGATAAACCCACAGAGGATTCTTGCAGCTGATTATATTGGTTTGTCCTTGGATCAGCTTTCACTCTGTCGAACATTTTCATTTGTATTTACAGATTCCACATTAAAATTTAGAACATGTTCCAGACCAGAATCAAGTACGGGAATTGTTCTGATTTCTGTTAGTAAGTTTGTAGTCTGAGTAGTGTTTACCAATCAGGTATGAACAAGCCTTGGTGTATGCAGGCGGAACGCAATCCCTTCATAAAACCCTCCTGGCTCCCATCGGCGGCCATCTGATGACTATTTGGCTTTAAATGACTCTGAAAAACAGACATCTGCATGCAAGTTCAGCAAATTCCAACTAGAGTGACAAAGTCTCTTGACGCTGTGTCAAAAAAGCCATTCAGTTTTCAGATTTCCTGACTTCCTTGAATGCACCAGAAAAGATCACTCGACCTCCGTTCAACAAACAAGCAAGTACTTTTCTTCCCCTCTTGAGGACAGACCTGACAAAGCTTCACTTTTAGTTTTTACTAATCTGCATCATGATGCTGAAATTCCAGCAAACGTAAGACTTCTTCAGGTTCATGCCGCTGAATTAAGCCCGAGTACAGCCCCCGTGTAACTGAGACTCACCACAAAGAGATGAACGGGCGCTCCTCTGGAGGATGTAATGAAGCCAGTTCATTTTACAGACATATCTGGAGGGGCAGATGTGTCGCTTCACTTTTGATCTGAACCCATGTCCCCTTCTACAGATGCTAACTAGACTGTAAACAATACAAAGAAAAGGAAGTCTTGACTGGAAGTCCTTTATTGCTAACCACTGGCTAAACCAGAATACCCAAAAAGGCTTCATCGTCGTCAGAAGATAGCCGATGGGTTCTGAAATGTATTAGCAACTAGCTAGCACCTAGCTAGATGCTCAGACAATGTTAGCAGCTACAAGGTGAATATATTCACTTAGCTGGTAAGGAAGATATTTATATCTGAATAAACCCTGTTTGCTTAAAAGTTTTTCAATAACAATTTAAAAGATGACAATATGTCAGATTTAATGAGTGCAGATTATTTTCACTGTGGACAAAAACATCTATAATTTTAGTAAAAATATTATACAAAAGAATAGTTTAAAGCTCCTGTGAGGAGTTTTTCACCGGTTATGAAACAGACTGAAATTAATTCTGGTTACTCTTTATGAGCTACAAAAGCAAACCAGACCATCAGCGACAAGATCGATTATTTCTGTGTCGTTATTGTTAATGCCTGAAACAGCTGGTGGGGGGTAGGTGTCAGACGAAGGGATTAACCGCTCGCTGCCTTTGTTTACTTTTTCCAGGGCAAATATTTAAAGTGAGTGATACATATGACTGTTAAAGAAAGCAGGATGAGATGTTTTGTTAAAAACCACCACTTAAGCACGTACAGGACGAAATCAGCAAAGAGATAAGAGGTACGGCTTTGTCCACAGGGGGCGCCAAAATCAACACAAACAGAATGTTCCTCACAGGAGCTTTAAATAAAGATGAATTATAAATAATAAACCAGCTGCAACAAAAAAAAAAAGTTCCTTTTTTATTTTTTGTATTTTTATTAGGTTTTTTTTGTTACTTTGCATATTTAAACATCAGCACTATTCATCTGTAAATATCATCTCAAATTGTATTAAATACTTTTACTTTTGATACATTGTGTTATTGATAGTAAAAACTTAATTAACATTTTCATTCCAGGACTTTCAACTGTGATGAGATTTTTTACGATTTATTATTGCTACTTATTTTAAACTTTCATTCAATTGTTTTCAAAGATATTTCAGTTCCATCACACGTCAGTAAGCAAACAATAAAACACTGTTTCATCGTTTTTTAACAATTTAAAAGTGTTAAATTACAATATTCGATAGTCTGATCGTTCATTTGAATGGATCCCAGCTCTTACTGCTCACTATATCTGTTCAGCTGGAGAGATTCTTGGCTGAAGGATCCGTTATGTTTTATTAATGACGGTGCTTGTACTACAGAGGGAGGGCCAGAGAAACTCGCACACACCACTTGCGGGACGCGATCGCTCAGTGCATTAAAATGGATGATACAAGGGAGCTAGTGAGCCGCTTATCTACGTGTAGAAGAAAGATGAATAAATATTGAAACATCCTTATGAAATATTAACGCCAACACAAACAATGAAAGTAACTGAGGGGTTTAGGAGTGGCCAAAAGAGGCCCGCAGGGGGATTCATTTTCAAAGCAGTATACGCTCTTTTAGACTCTTTTCACTAAGGGGGGAATAGGAGCAATTTTCTGACGCATCTCCGATGAAGTGCTTCACAGCAGGAGAAAATAAATACTTCTTAGAGATCACAGGTTTCCCCTCAGAGAATCCAGTGTTTTTAATGCATCACTCAGAGACACGGGGGAAAAAAGAGCCGGGTATTAAATCTGATGACTCCCGAGATGTTTGATGTATGGTGGGTGTTTCCTTTGATGCCATATTTACATAAAAGAGTAAGAAGAGAGAAGAGAGGGCTTATTTACTGACGGACAGGTTTGTCACGCCGTGCTGTTATCAACGTCTTCATCGTTGATCTGGTAACGTTTCCATCTGTTCCTTTGATTTGCTCATCATGCTATCACTCTCTGTTGTCTGAAGAACGCGTATCTCATCTGTACCTTTTATTCCAACACAGCCTGCAGAATACATCCTGAGGAAGAGGAATACTCAACAGGTTTGTGCGGATTATGTTTGAGATTTCATTTCTTTTTCTTGCCAAAAAACATTCGGCTCACCCGTCTCCCTTTGCGACTCGAAAAGGTTTGCACCGCAGAGATCGACCGCTCTTACTTTTGCATTGATTGTTCTGCAGAAAACATGCGGAATACTGAGATCCTCGCGGGATTAGAAAAGGGCGAGACAGGTATAACCTCCTCAGACTCCCTCTCACAGCAGGAGCAAGAACAGGAGACAATGCCAGACTGCTGATTGATACACTTTTGATCTCTGTACAATGTTCCGGGAGCCGAGCAATCAACTGTGGTTAGATTGAGGAGAGAAACTTTCTCCTTCGTGAAGAAAAAGGTCTGTGGAAGACACAACAGGCTGTCTGCACATGTCGGGAAGCGCTGAGTAATTGCACATGGAATCAAATAAAAACTTCATATCTGCGATTAATATTTAACTGTTTACGTGTGTCTGTTCCAGTTGTGACACAATTGTAAGACTTACTTCAGAAGCACCGGGTTGTGCTTCACCAGGCCTGTTCAAGCCAGCTGTCTTGCCAATGTTCACTCACATCAGTAACTCATCCAAGGGCAATACCACTGTCACAAGACTGCTTCAGTGATTCAAAGTGCTGTTTAGGCTGGATAATCCATCAACTATCGATACCTCTTATCCTGCGCAGGGTCGTTGGGAGGCTGGAGCCGATCCCAGCTGTCATTGAGCGAGAGGCGAGAGGACTGAACGGCAGTCAATCACAGGGCTGACACATAAGCCGTGTCCCAATCCGGAGGACGTATTTGAAGGCCGATTGCGTCACAGCGGCACGTCGAAGGCTGCTTCTTCAGATGCATCCTCCTTTTCCCGGGCCACCAAGGATCCATCGGGTCCAACAAATCCCAAGATTCATTGAACGCATATTCAAACAAGATGTTGGACTCTTAAGCGGCCGAGGAATACACTTTCAAATGTACATGTTTTTGGTGTCAACTCAATCGAATAGCTAGCAATACCTTGAAACAAATTATTGTTAAAATAGTTACGTGGTGTTAGTTATGATAGCTAGTTAGCCCACTAGCTGCCTGTTGCTAGGCGACAGGAGCGGCATTTGGTGACGCAGCTGGTAATGCAAACAGGAAATCCTCCATAGACCAGAACATCTCATTTCAGTTTGGCTCTAGCATCTACACCTGCTACGCTGGCGCATCCTCCGTAGACCGCGTCCTTCGAAGGCTGCAGCCCCCGAATTGAGACACAGCTATAGAGACAGACAACCTTTCACTCTCACGCTCACACCTACGGGCTATTTAGTGTCAAAAGTTAACCTAACAATCATGTCTTTGTACTGTGGGCGGAAGCAGGAGTACCGGGCGGCTGTGGTTCAGTGGTAGAGTCGGTCGTCTTTCAATTGGAAGGTTGGAGGTTCGATCCCCAGCTCCCTCAGGCTACGTGTCGAAGTGTCAAATCGGTGGCATAGCCAACGGGTATGAATGTGATAACTGATTGACAGTTGGGCACTTTAGGTAGCAGCCTCTGCCATCAGTGTATGAATGTGTGTGAATGAGGGAATGTGACATATAGTGCAATAGCAGCTTTGAGTGGTTGCAAAGACTAGAAAAGCGCTGTACAGTCCATTTACCCGGAGGGAACCCATGCATGCACAGGGCGAACATGCAAACTCCACACAGAAAGGCCCACTACGTTTAAACCCTTCTTGTGGCTAACCACTGCACCACCTAGGCCGATAACTAGATCATTAAAATTATTTCACTTGATGGAACAAACGCTGCCTGCTCTTTTTTCTGATGTCAAAAATGGAGGAAGTTGCAAAGTTCAAATTTTTCTTTCATTTCTCCAAAAGCCCAAAAAGTGGCGGAAAATATCCTTGAATTTAAATCGAAGCTGCATTCAAACTCAATGTCCTTTGCCTTTTTTAAAGTCACGTTTTCCCTGAAGGTTAAGGCCTTTTAGTCATTCTACTTCTCAACCACGCAAGTTACACCCATGTTCTTTCATTATCGTTGCAAGCGCGGCAAGAGGCAGGAGTGTGAATTCCTAGTTGAACGTGAAGGATCCAGTGGACAATCAAACCTATACTCAAGGCAGAACTCTCTAGAAAGTTAAACATGAAGCACTTTAAGGATTTTTTTTTTGCCTTAATTAACCTTGATAGGACAGCTGAGGAGACACAGGTAATGTGGGGAGTACAGATAGGGGGATGACGTGCACCAAATGATTGGTAGACCGGGAGTCGAGCCTGCGATCAGTGCATCTAGGACCTCTACCTCGGCACATGGGGGCGCCTGCTCTACCAACAGAGCTAAACCAGCGCCCCACGAAGCACTTCATCACTGCGGCAAACAATTACAACAAATTGTCGAGAAAAACTGACGGCAGGGTAAACAAGTAACTTTCCTCCTCTTCTTGGCTCGGAAGTTAACTGAACTTCTGACAGCATCCATCATTTTAATTGGCTCGAGTAAGGTAAGACCTCACCAGCTTATTAAGGAACAGAGGATATCTACCGTCTCTACACAAACATGCACATACATTAAGAATAATCCTGCAGTTACACACTGCAGACAGAGTAAAGAGCAAACGTTGTATTAATCAATAAGAAAGACAAAAGAACGTGAGACAACAACACGCCTCCCCCTCTCCTCTCCTCTTCCTTCCTTCCACCACCGTGGGATATCAGCCTCTCCACCAATCCACCCTGCCCACCTCCACCCCTCTGCCATTTAAGTACCAGGCCCTCAGGTGGGAGCCGGAGGGATGGGAAGAATAGTGTGTGTCTGATGCGTAGGAGTCCACAGCTGCATGGCGCGTCTGCTTCCCCTGCCTGTAGACATGCTGCCATTCATCGCCTCATTACCATGGAGGAGAGGAGCAGAGGATGGGTGAAGGTAGGCTGCACACGCGGCAATCAGCTCCCTGTTGCTGTTTTTTAACACACTGCATGTCACATTTCAGTGTCTGCATGCTCCGTAGCCTCCAGTAGCAGAAAAGTTAGCAAGCTGACAAGTAAAGTGAGAGAAGAACACATGAACTTAAACCTGCAGGTCTGACTTACTATAGATTTTACATTCATGCCTTGATGCTAAAGTGTGAATGCCACAGGTATGGTTGAGTTTCATGTTGATTTTATGCTGTTGCATATACATTGTCTGTATATAAAGATGTACGGCGCTTCTCCAGTTACTCTCACTGTACAAAAGTGAAGCCAAAATACCCTCAGAACCAGGGGCTGCCATCGAATGCATTTGGAACCACAAGTGGAGCCTCGGAGTGATGTCCCGCCCCTCCTGTTAACCAAAACACACATTTAGCTTACCAAAAGAAACGGCAAAGAGCCCTCATGTTGGCTCAGTCAACAGAAAAACAGCTTCTTGTGTTGATCTGTTTACGGAAACTTTTCCTCACCGTTCCTCCTCTACTCTGCTAATCTGGAACAGACCGGCTGCAGGAGCCGTATTTGCTAACAGAGCTGTCAGTCATGGCGTGACGCCCCCTTTTTGTAGCATCAAATAACTAATTAAAAATAAACTTGTCAGAAAAATGAACACCTGGACATAAATCAGCATGATAAGAACTAACTATAATGACAGAAACCATGTTGGAGAAACATTTATTTGACATGTATTTTGATTTTATAGTTTGACTCATGTCCCATCTGTTAACATGGAGGAGGTGGGCTTTATGACCTATACTGCAGCCAGTCAGCAGGGGGCAATAGAGAGGGTTTGGCTTTACTTTAAAGGTGACATATTTTAGCTAATTTTCAATTATTCTAACGTATTTTTGAATCACGTTGGTAATGTTTGTTTCGTTTTTAAAATGTGTATTTTAATTTAATTATTTTTCTGAGCCTCTCCTTCCTCCTGAAACGAACACGCCGTTTTGCCATTCAAAGGTCAGACCTTAGCCACGATTGACCGCATAGGGGCCACACACTGTCACTCCAAAGTTGTAGAAAACATGGCCGCTCTAGGGTCGGTTATTCGGCCTTATATGTACATGCAAGAATCAGCAGGAGGTATCAGAATGGTAAGTACAAATCTTGACAACGACTTGACTACAAGCTAGTGCAAGAAGACAGCCTGAGGTGAACGACGGTGAATGACGATTGGTCGATTTCAGTGAAAGCAAGGTTCTGCGTAGAAACCTGCAGCTGTTCTGAACGGCCGATTTCAGAGGCGACCTTTTTAAACTGAAACTCTGGAAAAAAACGGAATTATGCAGTTTTCACTTTTTCACTGTGAACAATTAACACCCAAGCATGTGAAACACCAAAAATGAGAATATCCATTCAAAAGATACGGCCCCTTTAAGGGAGCTGTCATGTCATCCATCTTTCTCTTTGTGCCTAAACTCACAACAAACTGGCTGCAAAGCGACGACAGTCTGTAATGGATGTTTGAACTTGGCTATACTGTATGTGAAAAACAAGCATGTCTTAATTTTCAGATCGAAACAAGTAACACAAATGATGTGTTATTCTGTTTAGCACTGACAGGGTGTCGTTAAATGACTCTGCCTTAGACATACTCGCTTTATAAGCAAATAATGTATCAAGATGGATTTTCATATCGTGGCGTCTCCTGTGTTTCAGCGCTATTTAAAGTTTGGCCATAAATTAAGCAGTTATGCATTATTCATGTCGCCACTTCTACACTGTCCCGGGGGGCGTATGCAAAGTGGGGATCTTTCTCTCTCTCTATCTAACTCTCTCTCTCTCTATCTCTCTCTCCTCGCTCGCAACTGTCATTATCTCGCTAATGGTCTGAGTCAATGAGTCACTCTCACACATGTCAGAGCCACAGCATCGTACAGGTTGTTGAGACAAAGTTGGCAGCAAATTAATTGTCTCTTCAGAAAACGGTGCAGAAGTCAAACAAGATGAATATTATTGTGGTCAAAACACTGATTTAATTTGATGTAATGCTACATCTTTCTCACCACACTGTCTCATTCACCTGCAAAGTGAAGCAAGCTCGAAAACCTATTTGCTCCTGGAGCCACGTCCAACCAAGTGTGAGTGATAACCACAAAGAAAAGGGAAGCAGGTATAGAAAGAAATGTACAATATACAGAAAACAAAAACCCTTTTCTCCCAGAGAAAGGTAGTAAATGTAGCGTTACGAATGTACCGTGGTGTTTCTCTCAGTGGGGAAGGGGTTGATAGTGGACAGAGCAAGGCTGCTTACCAGAGCCGACTGACGCTGAAAGGAGGGGAAAAGTGTTGACAGCAATTTCACCGCAGGGTGGGAGCACACACAGAGCACCCCAGGTGCCCCGGCCCATACACAGTGTCTGATTGCAGAAAATTGTGGTGCTGTTTTTAGTACACAAACAAACCTTACTGTGTCTGGCTGCTCTGTTCACTGAGCAAGGGGGGAAAGGAGAAGCGAGGAGTCTGCTGAAAATTAGAGTTTAATGTAAGGTATGCTGCATACACCTTATTGATCCGAATATAAGAGGGTTTTTCTTCCCTTGACATACATCTGAAAAAGTGGGATCGTCCTATATTCCGGGTCTAGACTTTTAAAGGCCAATATACGTTCAACGGTCGATGGCGCTGCTTATCTGCAAAGTGAGTGCACCCCTAATGATTGAGGCCAACCGTCCCTCACAGTGCCGGGGGGGTTGAACGGTGGAGAGACACGGTGATCATCCGGAACGAATGGCTTAAAAGGAGGCGAAGTTAACCAACAACCGAGGCGGAGCAATGATGCCAATTTTAAGGTAATTGTTGAGTGTAATGTCTGAAAATGGTAAGCCCAAATAGATCAGGGCTTGCTAGAGCACTGCATAGCCCCGCGGCTAGCTGCAGAGCTCCATGCCATCCTCCTGTTTCCTCAGCGGGCTCAGCCCGGCCCTCCGCACTTTGGCTAAGCTCCTGGGAGTCCCCCATGACCGTGCCTTCCTTCCCTGGCCCCGGAATAACGCCCAATCGGGCTGCCGAACCGGCGTGTCTTAGCTAACAGATGCTAACAGAAGCCATTTTTACATTGCAGTTCCGCCTCAGCGCCGTAACGAAGCTCCACTGCAGCCTTTGCCACTTTACATTGGACCAAGCAACACCGGCATAAAGCCGCCCCAGTGTGTCTTTTTACACAGCGTTCTGGCGTTGTGGAAACAAAACGTGCACGATTTATAAAAAACAGTGCGTGCATTAAATACAGACATGGCCCTGTTTCGCCCTGCTGGCTCCGCTGTTTACACAGACACCGCTTCGCCTCTGTTACTGAATAATCCCACCTTGAACTGGCAGTGTATAAGGGGCCGGAGAAAATCGTACCGCAGTCCTCAAAGCAGCCGATTCTAGGAGATCGACAGGAGGTATGTCCGTTACCAGAGCTGTCAGCTGTTTAACGACTGCTCTACAAATAGACCTCACTTCAATGGTTAATGATTTATTGACATTTTGGCATTTCATTCAATTTAAATGTGACAATTTAAGATGAAAGATATAGAAAACTAAAAGAGGAGTTCTCTTATAATCAGGGTGGTTATATTCAGACCAATACGGTTATATGTTTCCATGTATGTAAAGGAAATAAACAGCATCAATAACATCTGATATTGTTGTAAATGTAATATTGTTTGTGCTGGAGCTGTTTGTGAATTTAAATGAGGGTATAAGAAAGCTTTACCGAATGCATTATTCATGCAAATGTAATTACAACAATATTTAAATACACAGGAAATGTAATTCTGCAGTGAAAGCCGCACACGGCTCGGCTTTTTATTCCCCAACAATCCATTATGAAACAAACTGCGCTCCCCTAACTTGCTTTTTACAATCACACGCTGCCTTTTTATCAGTAAGAGCTTTTTATCAAGAGCTCCAAACACTTAAAAGTTATTACAGCAATGTGTTGTATGAAAAAATGATGAAGCATGGCCGTTTTAATAAGCTGCGACACCTCATCTGAGATTCCCACTTTGTCTAACAGTGCACTTATTTTCCGGAGAGCAAAGTATTTTCCCCTCCTATCTCATCCATCTCGCTTATGCAAATGGGCGTCTTAATTTGGTTAGGGGCAGAGTCATGTGGGAGATAGGAGAAAGTACAATCTTGTTTACCTTTAATGGGGAATGTTTTCAGCCCAGTTAACCAATGCGGAGGCTAATTTAGTCATGCTAGAAGCAGGAATGAAGAGGCTGAGAGAAGATGAGATTTGACCGCAACATGGGAAATGAAACGGTCAAGCCCTGGCTCCATACTGATAGACGACTTCAAGCATGTTTCATATATAATCCTGGACTTTTTGTGATATATTTAGGTATACAAAGTATTGAAAATTTGAAATTACACTAAATAAACACAGTTGCAATTACATAATGCATAAAACAGACACTGTCACTGCAACTGAATCATTGTCTTTTACGTGTCACTGCTCGCATGCCACATATGTAATCCAACCCGAGCCCACTGTGCAGATAAGCACGAAGATGTGAACAATTCCTCCACAGAAAGTAACAATAATGATCTAAAAGAGTGCTGAGAACAAAGGGCTGAGGTATAATAATTACAGCTGCCACTGACCCTTCTGTGATAGCCACTCGCAGCGGGAGGGAACGGGAGCGTAATTATAGTCAACTCATTTCAAAGCGGTTCACAGTGAACGTCCACTCGCTGTGCGGTACGCTCCTTCCACCGCGTGCTTTGGCAGAACCGTGAGATGAATGGCTTTCTTTTCTGTCGCGACGACATCTTGTGTAGAGGGGGCTGTTTTTCAGGTATTTCACAGTTTGAAGTCCAATATTTGAAAATATACATGCTTGAAATTTACACGCATTTACATATAAACTTTGCACATACAAAGTATTTGATTATTACTGTCTGCTTGCATGTCACTGTGTAGTTACATCAATCGTGTTTTATTAAAACTATAAAAATTATCATTATAAGATATGATACAATTTAAGTGGAAGAACTTAAGAATTACTTAACGTCACACATTTATGGATATGACAGACCAGAGTGGACATGGTTAATGATGATTTCCTCATGATCATGAAAAGTTATATTTTCTACCTGTTTTTCTTTTCAGTTTTTCTCTTACGCCTGCTTTTCATAGGTTAGTTACTGTTCATACATGTCTGAGCGTGGTGTTTTATTTGTATTATGCTTAAAAAATACAAATAAAAAAGTAATATTTTCTCATTCAAATATCTTCTTGAAAAACTGTGTTTATATTTTCAGAGGACTTCAGACTTGGTGACTTGGACTCGAGTTGACTCGAGTCACTGTTTTGATGACTTGCCAAAAAGTGAATGACTTGAGACTGGACTTGGACTTGAGGCATGATGACTCGGATGACTTGCGTGTGTTCAAAAGTTTGAATGTTAGCTGTTAAATATGAAATGATATAATTCAAAGTTTCTGTCTAACTATCAAGTATGAATGCAGCACAAACTGGGAATCATGATTGGACGACTCAGAAACCTGCCCGGTATGTGATTGTCATGATTGGATCACTGGCTGTCAGTCAAACTCGCTATGGCAACACGCAACATCAAAGCCCCCCGCTACCTCATGTTTTTCCCTCATCGGTCGAACTTCTTACTATTCAATACGGTCTCACACCAGACCATCATCATGGCTGCGTCTGTGCCAAGATAATACAGATACATTTCATTGTCATACTTTTTGAACAGATCATATAAATTGGCCAATAATATCATTATTAGACGGGCTACTAATACCTTGTCTTTTCTCTTTAGAAAGACCGGATACTACAGGTAAGAGCACTGTATCTTGGGTGAAAAAAAGTGACTTGCCTTAACAAAGGTATCGACTTGCCTTGACATAACCTGTGACTTGACTTGACTTGCCCTAGAAAAAATTACTCGAGACTTGCTTGAGATTTGAGCAGAGATGACTTGGTCTCAACGCAGGATATTTTATAGTCTTTATATCCCAATATGTCAAAGATTTTGATCAAAGGATAATTACCTTCTCTACCTGATGTAACGTCTGAATGTTTAAAACATTCTTAAGGAAATAGAGCCAAAGTCAAGCTCATGAAAAAATGATCAAAAAAAGGAAAAACCATGAGAAATAATTACTTTAACATTCTTTCTAGCGTTCTGTAATTTAGCAACAATCTTGTATGATACTGACATTTTGAAAAGTGTTGAATGCATCACTTTGTTATATTTTCGACATTGAGTGGATTCGAACTAAGTCAAGGGTCCAACATAAAATAAAACAGATTTCTTGGCAGGAAATCCAGCTCCTAAATAAAGGTGCATCTAATAAAACACAAATGCTAACGGGCGATAATTATCCAACGAATGCTTCTCTAACCTGTAACACCAACACCACCCGCTACCTCTCTGAATCTTCGCAGCGGTTTCCTCCGTCAATACAGCCGGAGAGTAGAGTCACACCAGCACGCTCCACTGGACCCTGTGAAAGGATGCCAGGTTAGTGTGAAAGGCAGCCCGAGGGACTTTATGTGTGCGCCTGTGTGTGTGTGTGTGGGTGTGTGTGTGTGTGTGTGTGTGTGTGTCAAGAGTGGGTGAAGGACCACAGTGGAGTGTGAGGTGAATGTCACACACATCAAAGTGCACAGGTAATGATGCACTGTGAGCTGGCATTGCTACAAGGTATAACCTGGATGTCCACTTACCTGCCCACACACACGTTCTCGCTTAAGCTCACTCTGGGGACGCATGTAAAAAACACGCCTTGTGGGGACACTTCTTTTTAAGCAGTTCAGAAGGAAGATATTGCTTTTAACTGAATAGAAAGGACTTCCACATAATGAAAAACATGCTATGATTCAGCTACAACCATCTTTTGTACCATGTAAAGGGAAAGTGATAATTATGGACCAACGCTTGGGGTCACATGGTACACTTCAGTCTATTGAAACCTTCTTTAGAGGACTTGAAAGAACATTTCCTGGAATTATTTCCTGGAAGGTTCTCATTAGTTCAGAAAGTAACCGGTATTAATCATTTTCTTTTGCACTCATCCAAACATTAAACTGTATACAGTAATGCTTATTACTTGTTCCCGAAGCACAACATGTTTTTTTCTCTCATATCGCTTGATTTGTCTTCACCAAGATAAGAAAAGATAAATCCCCGAAATCAACCTCACGTGAGTAATAAATGTAGTACAATGCATTGCAAATCACATTTTTGTTTATGACACCAGGACTCGACTTAAAGACACAATCTCAAATATTTCAGTTTCGTCTCTTGAGCGCCACCCACTGGCAATAATCAGTAATTACAGGAGCGCACTTCCCAATTTACGGGTGGCTCCCATTGACATGGTTCTACCTCTTGACTTTCCTCGCTTTCGTTTTCAGACTGTTTGCCTTCATCTGAGCGTCAAATCGGTTTCTTTATCTTTGGATTTTCACTTATTTTTGAAGTTGTATCTGTAGTCAACGATCTTTTCTTTCTTTGTTCAGCCATTGTGGATTACCATTTCCTCGCATCGGTTACAGAAACCAGTAGTACAGCCGCTTAGCTCCGCCTACCCTCTCTGTCAGACCAACCACTGCTGTGTGATGGAAAACGCGTCACTAACTGGGCGCCGCTTGTGATTTTTTCCGCAAATGTCACCACAGACATCCAGTCCATAAGTATACTATATACTAGGGATAGACCGATTATCGGCCGGGCCGATTATCAGCGCCGATATTCGGCATTTTGACGCATATTGGCATCGGCCTTTTCTTTTTTTTTTTATCCGACGACCGATAAGAGATTTAAAACTGGGTTATTTTGGCTCTGATGCTTATGCTTAAAGGCATTTAAACAAAGTTAAGTGTTGGAGTTTGTATTATTCAAAATTTTGACGCCAATATTTTCACTTTTACTGCAAATGAATATCGGCTTCAAATATCGGTTATCGGCCTCCTTGACTACTAAAAATCGGTATCGGTATCGGCCCTGAAAAAACCATATCGGTCTATCTCTACTATATACTGCAAATGCAAAGGCTTTCATCAACAGGCCATAGGCTCAATCACCATTGTGTTACCTCATTCGGCGATAGATAGTGACTTAACAGACATTTATTTAAATGAAAATCTTTGAGATGACATCTTTAAGTAAGAAATGTTCAAATATAAGGGAGATACACTTCATGAGGACTACAGGCTGGTGTGATTTTTGAGACTTAAACAATACAGGTTTGTAGTTGGTAAAATTAATTAATTCCAATATCATTAATTAGAATGTTTTTTAGCCAGAATAAAAATAAATCATTTAAATTGGGCACCAATTTTACACTAAAATGTACTTATAAGACTACATTCCCTAACTCTTTAATCTTAAACTGACATGTTAGCTTCTTCTTATGCAGGCAACCGTCTGTTCAGCTGTGATGCTTTGCTACATGTGACTGCAGACAATGCTGATGTATATAAACTATGGAGTTGGAGCATGCTCTTCTAGAATAACTATGTTACAATTGTTAATGACCCCAAACATTTTTTTCTGCATCATATGTCTGATAAATGAGTTTTCATATCAGCAGATATATAACCACAGTGATACTGTTATATCTATAACAGGCCTATATTTGCAGAATATCATCCAATCCAGACATCGGTCAGCTCGACTTAGAAAACAAATTGGCTGACATTTTAGGATACAGTCTCCTTTAAAAAAAAAAAAAAAAAGTTATGGTCCCACATGATGAACAGTTTGGCGTATAAATGTGTGTATTCTGGACGCAGTATGATCATTTGGTCTGACACACATACGCACACTCTTCCATCTCCCTGAACTACTCAGTAAGTCACATTCTGACGTCGTGCTGTGCGCCATTTCAGCAAAGTGTAGGCAAAACTGAACTGTTTCTCTTTGATATGCAAAGAGAAAACATTTTAGGCATCGCCTGACAGAGTGAGCTGCGGTTTGGGACCAAGGTGTCATCGAGTCATACTCTCAGCATTCAGAGCGTTCTTCCTATAGCTCGTGATCTCCTACACACTGTTCCCTCACAACTTGTGCTGCTTTCGTGTCTGTCGGGCCACCGATTTACATATATGAATATATATTTCCTGAACTTCTCATACAGATTTCCTGCAGGTTTTTTTCTGCTGTTTTACTTTAATAACTTTTAACCAGCTGCTGTTTTGCTTTATGAAATATAAATCAGTTTTTATTTGCTTTCATTCTAAACAAGATGCAGCCCTTTGACCAAGCTATTTCAACACATTACTTGCTATTACAATCCCATTAGTCAATTTCACAGTAATTCACACTCCTCGGTCTTGGACTCTCGGCACATCTTTGTGTGCTATCAGCCCACGCAGTTTTTTTTCATCATCTCACAGTGCCTCTGTGCGAGCATTTGAGCCATCTGTTGGGGTAAACGCGTTGTCAGAAACAGTGAAAGTGAGATGGCAGCAAAGAGACGCTCGCCCTGAGGCACTTCCTCTGTCATCACTCCTAGAATCCCGCTGTGTAGACCATGAACATTAACTTCCGAAAGCACTCCGGATAATCACTTGCCGCCTCACACTAGCCAAAACAAAGATTGCAGGGGCTTTTCTGATGCACGCAGTTGGCACACGGCGCTGGAATTGACAGTGAATGAACTCTTCATTCAAGAATGCTTTATATAAACAGCGAGTGTTGAAAATCAGGGAGACGTGAAATAGAAAGAGTGACTTAATTTGGGGAGAGATCAGCATGGTAGATCTTTTGTTATGTTCATGCTCGTGAAGCTTATCGTAAACCACACTGGGAAGTGTTTACGTCCCCGAGGGCAGCGTTTGGCATCAATCTGTGGCACAATGCTGAGGTGAATGTACGCTACTCCTATGCTGCACTCTCTGATACACAGACCTCAAGTGCTGAAACATCTGCCTCCATCAAAAAACAGACAACCTGATGTATGAGGAAGCAGACAGGCAGCTGCTGATGAGATAAACAGGTAGGAAGGCAGACGAACAGACAGGCGAGATGCATCTACGCAGCATCACGGGCTAATTTCTTTTCTTTGAACCCCATCTGGACATGAGACAAATAGAGTCGTCTGCCGGCCAGCGAGGTGACTGTAATTTGTTTGCCTGCACGGCTGTAATATTTAGTTTCTCTCCAGGTTAAAACACAATTACTTCCTAGCAAACAGGACTGGACTAAAGCAGCCACGGTCCTGCCATCTGTTGCTTGATTGCAGCAGGAAGTGAGCATGGCTTGAAAAATGGCTCCCGATTAGATGTTCCATAGAGATTATCCTACACCCTCATCTTGATGCTTGCACGTGCATTTAGACGTCCGCAAACATCTAGAAGCATACGATGCACATGAGCAGGCAAGGCACATACAAGGATCAGCCATAACATTATGACCACTCGCAGGTCGAGTGAATAACATTGATTATCTCGTTACAATGGCTCCTGTCAGTGGGTGGGATATGTTAGGCGGCAAGTGAACCCTTTGTCCTCAATGTTCATGTGTTGGAAGCAGGAAAAATGGGCAAGGATTAGACCGACTTTGACAAGAGCCAAATTGTGATGGCTAGATGACTGGGTCAGAGCATCTCCAAAACTGCAGCTCTTGTGGGGTGTTCCCGGTCTGCAGTGGTCAGGACCTACCAAATTGATCCCAGGAAGGAAAACCAGTGAACCGGTGACAGCTTTATGGGAGGCAAAGGCTCATTGATGGGCAAGGGAGAGAAGGCTGCTAAAGCGAAATACTGAAAAAGTTAAAGCTGGTTCTGATAGAAAGGTGTCAGAACACACAGTTCAACGCCGTTTGTTGCGTATGAGGCTGTGTAGCCACAGACCGGTCAGGGTGCCTGAGCTCTCTGTCCACCGCCGAAAGCGCCTACAATGGGCACGTGAGCATCAGAACTGGACCGCGGAGCAATAGAAGAAGGCGGCCTGGTCTGATGAATCACGTTTTCTTTTTCATCATATTGATGGTCGGGTGCGTGTGCGTCGCTTACCTGGGGAAGACATGGCACCAGGATGCACTAGGTGAAGAAGGCAAGCCGGCGGAGGCAGTGTGATGCTTTGGGAAATGTTCTGCTGGGAAACCTCGGGTCCTGCCGTTCATGTGGATGTTACTTTGACACGTAGCACCTACCTAAACATTATTGCATGGAATACCCCTTCATGGAAATGGAATTCCCAAATGGCAGTGGCCTCTTTCAGCAGGATGATGCGCCCTGCCACACTGCAAACATGGTTTGAGGAACACAACGAGTTCAAGGTGTCGACTTGGCATCCAAATCATCCAGATCTCACTGCAATCAAGCATCTGTGGGATGTGCTGGGCAAACAAGTCCGATCCATGGAGGCCCCACCTCGTGACTTACAGGACTTAAAGGATCTGCTGCTAACGTCTTGGTGCCAGATACCTCAGCACACCTTCAGATTTCTAGTGGAGTCCATGTCTCGACGGGTCAGGGCTGTTTTGGCAGCAAAATGGGTCCTCCACAATATTAGGCAGGTCATGATGTTATGGCTGATCGGTGTACACACAGATGCAAAGTAGAACCTGAACAGGGGTGAATCTTGCAATTTGGCAGGAAAAGAAGCAGCCCAGAGTCGCTCTCCACTATAAGACTCAATACATATGGAATGTGTTTTCACCCCAAACTCAGCTGGATGCCCAATCACCTGAAAGTGCCTCCTCTTGATTCTGCAACTACAGCCGGAGAGATACTTTTAAAGAGCCATTTTCCATATCTACAAGAAAATGTTCCATCTTCGGATGCTGTACCCACCGCTGTTTTGAAGAAGAGTCCTGAACTATCTTCTCTCTTAAATATTACAGAGATGAACCTTTTCAAACTGTGGCATTACTGAAACTAATCTAGAGAACAGAGGCAGGAAAACTGTACATGTAATCTGTTCATTACATTAGCAGTTTTGTCTTCATGCCAAGAATCCAGAGCGACACACCACAGGGATGTTGTTGGGTTTTGTTTTACATTTGGCGCAGAAAGAAAGAACCCTCGTAGTAAGAGAATCGGCCTCAGCACTTCCAGCCCTTTGTGTGTGTAAAGCCGAGCAAGAAACGGCCCCTTTCTCATCCCAAATTACACCTTCTTTTGGTGCATCCCATGAAGAAATTAAATAAATACAATATGCAAAAGCATGCCTAAGCTAATTAGCAGCACGCTCCTTCACAATGAATGAAGAATACAATTAATCAGAGTGTGTGTGTGTGTGTGTGTGTGCGGGGGATGTCGTTGAACACATACGCTCACTTTTTATTGGCGCTCTCTTTGTTTTGGCCCCGCTAATCTTCATCCTTGTGTTTTTGTACGACAACATTGTTCTATGAAATCAGTTACTTGCATGCCTACAGTTTTGCATATGTATAAATGGCTGCATTGTTGGTTAATTTTTATAACGCTATTCTCACAGTAGATAATGCATTAGGAAAAGTCTGTTATTTTTTAATGACATATCCATCCCCTGGTAGGTAACGTAGCAGCGCTGTATGAGATAAGGCTGTTAGCTCTTTGCTTTCAGCTCAGTTCAGCGGGAGTGTGTCCACAGTTGGACTCTTTCCAGATGCAAATCACAATGTAATGATGTCGGCCTATTAATAGATTAGAGACAGTCTTGTCTGCTGCAATTTATTAAACATGATTAAACATTTTGGCAGCGGTTCCAGCTCCGCTAACCAAGCCTGGAATGAGACACCCCTAACTTCTCACAGCTTTAATCAATGAAGCCATCAGTTTGTGTTTTGTTTATTGTAGCTTTGGAATTAAAAGTCTTTGTTGATTTATAGTAAGTCCCAGAAAAGCTGCCGCATCTTTCCTCATTAAATGGTGTCACTTAAGCCCCTTTCACACATGCCCCTGACATTTTCTAGAGCTGCCCTTTCACACATGTCCCTCACAGCGGGAGATTTTTCCCCGTCAGTCGATCATGTTTCTTTATTTATCTGTGAAAAAGATCGTCATCCACGATCGATTAACTTACTGGACACTCTCCCCTCGCGCTCTGTCTCTCCACACGTGCTAGTCAGAAAAAAACACACACACAAGCTCTTTTTACACTGTGGTTCTGCTTCAGCACCATAATGAAGCCCCGCCGTCATGCAGCCTTTGCCTTTTTACATTGGAGTGTGTGTTTTCACATTGCGTTCCGGTGTTGCGGAAGCAAAACGTGCGCGTGGTGTAAACAAACAGCGCGTGCTTTACATACATGCACAGCGCTGTTCAGCCCTGCCGGCTCCGCTGTTTACACAGACGCCGTTTCGCCTCTGTTACTCCCTCCGATGCCGGCTCAGAGGCGGAACGACTTCGTCCCACCATTTAGCCTCTGTGCGTTTTACATAGAAGACGGAACATAACAGAGGCGTAATAATCCCGCCTTGAACTAGCAGTGTATAAGGGGCTAAAGAGACGTCTGCTGGCACGTCTCTCCTTTAAATGCATCGATTGATATGCAACGTCTGCTTCTGTGAAATATTGAAGTTCTTCAGTTTTAAAAGACTTTAAGTGCAGCAGTGTAGTGTCTGTCTCATTAGTTGGTTTTGATCGTTTCGACATGTAACGTCTTTAAAGACGAGCCTCCTTCACGCGCGGATCACCTGCTGCTGTGGAAACGAGATCACGGGTTAAAAAACTCAAGACACAAACTTTATTTTTTTAGCGACTTTCTAAAATGTACAGCTCATGATGAATGTAAACAGAGCAGACGGATAGGAAGAGAGAAACAGAGAGAGCGTCTGTGAAGGTGTGTGAGGAGAAATAACTGAAGAGAAGCGAGGTGAGCAGATTAAAGTAGTTTTGTGAACGAACACTAACAGTTATAATGATTAGGGATGCACCCATACCACTTTTTCAGACCAGTTACAAGTACTTACATTTGGGTACTTGCCGATGCCGAGAACCGATATGACTACTTAATAATATCTTTACAGTTCTCATAATGACTTTAAAAGCATGTTTCATTTTCATCAGTGGCTCCTCACTTTCTGACTGTAACAAAGTCAATCGACAGAATGATGCAACTGTTGATACATTTTAACACTCAACTCTGTTTTACTTAACAAACAAACATGAGACTGCCACACATTTTACTTTGGTGTAACACATTCAGTGGATTACAGTATAACACAACATACCACACATAGCATATAAAAGGTCAAGTGATGAGCACTCCCATTTCTGAGCGCAACTGAACGTAGCACTACACAGCGCAGAAACACGGCAGTGAGGGAGACATGCCCGGACTTGTTTACTGCACGTACTACGGAGACATCAGTGATCGCAGACGGACTCTTTGTATCGTGTGTGCGTCCATGAATATTATGTAAGTTAGTTTGCCTTCATGTTTATGTTACACTCTGCTAGCTTCAGTTTGGCCGTGAGTGTATATGTTAGTGCTGTCTGTGAGGACTAAGCCTTTCTCTGAAAAGTGACATTGCTCCTTCTCCACCTACCTGCTTAACTAACGGGAGGCTAACGTCAAGCTGTAAAGCGGTATCGAGTACGAGGACTTAAGCTCCGATACCGCCCCATACTGGTAGCATCCCTAATAATGATATTACGATATAACTTTCTTTAAATAGGGTGATGTATTGTTCGCTGCAAAACTCCCCTCCCCCGCTCCCTGCTTCAGGGGAGGGGATTACTCGAGTAGATTCTGATCAAGAAATAGAAGGGTTAGTTGACTTTTTAAGTGTGAAAGTTCAATGATAAGTGTAAAATGTATGTCCTTGCATTTACACTTAACACCAAAAAAATATCCCTCTTCATTTTATCCACAGCAAGTGAAAGTTTCTCTGGTTTTTAAGCATGACAGTGCCATAATTACTTCTGTCTGATGTTAGCTGTGTGACAGTGAGTGTGGGCTGCATCAAAGTCTTCTGCGGTGGCAAAGTGCCACCCATAACAAAGGGAGCCTTATGGCCCGGTTTGACAGTCTAACATGTACCACACACACACACACACACACACACACACACACACACACACATCATCCCCCCCATCAGCACATCAGAGCGCAGACAGACAGCGCAGGAAAGGCTGGACCTCATCTCACCTCTCAAAGAGCTTCATGACCCTGCTGCTCCCAGCTGCATTCACGCCGCCTGACACCAAGTTCAAAGTAATTTCTTCTCAGTGAGTATGTGCGTGCGTGTGTGTGTGTCGGGGGAGGGGAGAGGGAGTAAATTAGGGGGTTTGTTCAGCTTGTAGTGTGTGTTCTCGTGTGCGAGGCATGCTTTGACACACTTGTGTAGAATATGTTTCAGTACAATATGTGTCTCTGCAAGTGTGTGTTATTACAGGCCCTGTTTAGGTGAGCTGAACATCTGTCACAACAGGCTGATCTCAGGTCGATCCGTCTCCAGAGGGAAGGAAATAAAAATATTCCCTTTTCGGCAGCTTTATAGGAGCAAAGTGATGTTTTGAACATACATTACACACATACAGAGACGTGTAATCTGCCACATGTCTAAATGTTTAACGTCGAGGAAGTGTCACATGAATAACGGGAAGACATCCGCCATGGCATCTGTGTCTTACAAAGGCAGCTAAAAATAGATTAATTTACATAGTGTAGTAAGAAAATATGTTCCCTGTTTTGTGTTGTCTGATCTTAAAACTGCCTTCACATGTAGCGCACCCTGTTATGAGAAAAAGTAAGAGAGGTTGGACAGATGTAGGTTGATGCACCTCAAAGGAGTCATCTTAACCCCATTCTCTCCCCTCCATTTACTTCAGCACAAAAGCGCTCTCCTCCGTCTACAAGAGCCATTTAACACATGAGTGGCAGCGAGCTCGCGAGGGGAGCGAGGGTTCATAAAACTGATGTACCTCGACATCAGCTGACCTCTGTCAGACGGTTCTGTCTGCCGAGACTTCCTCTGTCACACGTGGGAAGAATCCTGCTCTGACTGTACCCTCATATTTGTGCTGTTTCAAGAAAATATCATTCATAATAACATTCAGTTCAGGTCAGTTGAATTTGGACACTTTTCTGTAGAGATGGTAGGTTTGAGTTTTTTTACTAACTAGTTTGTACGAGTAACTCGCTTAAGAGAGTCGGGGTTACCCAAAGCTTGAATCCACCACTGGCCCAAGCACCCATAGAGCATGCACACAAGAGACTTCCATCGCCTGGACCGGCTAACGTCCGGTTTAAGACTCCGCTAATATTAATGGAAAGTTGTAATTACACGGTTTGACCACTGCGTAGTCTAAAGCTTAGCATTTCCAGGCTTGAAGCACTCACCTGGTTTCAGAGCTGCCAACTCCAGCTGACAGCTAAGTATCAAATTATCCATTGAGTCACTGAGTCGCAAGTCACAACCGCTTAACCAATGAGACGAGTTCCACCCGCTCTCGGTGGGAGCTCCCGAAACGGCATCCATTGCGTGTTGGGAGAGCAATCACTCAGTACACGCTCTCCCAAAACGCCACTGATGCCCGTTTCCCACCGAAATGAGTGCGTTGGCGCAGGTTTTTCAGACCCGGGAAGACCCGCTAATAAATGCTGATAGTCTCTTTTCCCATTGCCAGTGGAGTATACGCCTTTCGGTCTGCTGCGTCACCGTCTTACGTCACAAATGCGCCGGAAACAGGGTTAGCAAACAGTGAAGATGTTACGGTGGTTAGATCTTTTATCTATTACTCATTCAGTCTGTTTATTAAACTGGGCGCCGACAAATTTGGAACAATGTTGGACCGCTGCTAGGACGGTGACGGCCGGCATTTGTAGCTGAGATGACAAGAAAGTGCGTCATAGCATTGCGCCAAAAAGGGGGCGGAGATTAGCGTGTTTTGTGTTGCCATCAATGCCAATCGGAGCCGAGGCGATAATTACCAGGGTCTACTCATTTGACCCTTGTCTTAAAGCTGATTGTAACCTTTCCCACTAAGCAAACAAGCCAGTTTTTTTGACCGCTGGGAAAGGGGCTTGAGTGAGTGATTCAGTGAGTGATAAGTGCAGCTCGAGTCAGACCTTCAGCTCAGGGCAGGGAGCGAGCTCCGGGCGCTGGACTGTGGAAGCGAGTACTGAGTTGAAACAAGCGCCAAAGTGTTTGTTTTTCTCACAGTGCTTATACAACAGTCTCGCCTCAGATTCACAGTTTGAAGTGGCTAGTAGCGGGTAGGAGGGGTGAGTCAGTGAACGAGTCAGTGGAGATGAGGACTCGTGACTCCTGAGTCAGTAAAAAGAGTTGTTCGTTTCGAACGATTGAAGATTGTATCTTCAAGACCTGTGAATATCAAAGCACTTCAAAGGTAATTGATCGTGTGTGTAAGTGGAACCAGGTATTGATTTGTGTTTTTATAGTAGATGGATTTCACAATGCAGACGTAGGCGAAGAGCTACACTCAAAGACGTATTTCAAACAGAATAGTGGGGTTAAATAACACTTGTCAGTATTCAGCGAGAGTAGAGAGCGAGGCATATCATCAAGTCGATCCTGACCAGGCTGAACCAAAAGGAACGAGATGCTATTTCAAGGAAACTGCTGATCTCTTCAGTGCTTAGTCAGAGCCGACTACCAAAGACATTTTTCTGCCAAAAGGACTCCTTTGAACTGGATTTGCATGAGAATTGGCAAACTGGAGCTGAATACACTCTCTAAACTACATCAGATTTCGTCTTGCATAGAAGCACCATTGTGTAAAACATTTTAACATTATTTCTTGCTGCAATTATCCCTGCAAAATTCGCCTGTAATAAATATATAAATGTCTTTATTTTCTACTTGGATGACTTTAATTTATCGTCACAGATTACTAAGGTAGTTTTGTTTGACAGAAACCTCGAGTTGCATCATTTTACTTTTGTTCACATTATTCATTAAAGATGTTTTCTAACTAACAATTGAGCTCATGCGAAACTCAATAGGTGTTTTAATGCACTGGAACAAAATTGAGGCAGCAAAGCAAGGACGAGCTATCAGGAGCTGGCTTTCTTTCAAAGCCCACAATAACGCTCGAGACCTTCCATGTCATTGCCATGAAACTAAAGCGTAAATTTGCTATTGTGTGCCGTGTCAGCACAGCATGCCAGCAGAGGAAATAAATAAGACACAAATGAGTTCCTCTAAAAAGAGCCACAACGTATAGAAATGAGCAGAAGTAATTGACAAAACGTTCGTTAACAGGCTTTTCACCGCGGCTGACTGAGACGGTGGCTGGATTTCTGCTTCCACGTCAATTAGTAAAAGTTTCAACTTTTCTTTCTCTCGCCCTCTTTCAGCTCTGAAAAGACTATGAAATCGCAATCGGCCGGCACAAAGAGAAAAGCCTTTTATTACGCTTGCCTTTCAAACAGGCTGTCGACAAAACAAGTTTTCCGCCTGCGAGAGCGAGCTATTTAGGACCTGAGAGGGAGGACGACGCAGCCGTCACAGCATCCTTTCAGAAAGGCTTGAATTGGGTGTGACAGCATTTGAATAACAGACTTTTTTACTATATGGTGCACTGAAGATAATCTCTGATCCTACGAATAAAAAATAAGGAAATTAAAAAGATAACATACACATTTTTCCATCTTTCTTTTTCCTTGACTGTCCCTCAAAAAGGAGGCAGCATCATCATCAAGCACAGCTCTGGTTAAAACAGGTACCCCCATTTATGCATGTGTGTGTGTGTGTGTGTGTGTGTGTGTGTGTGTGTGTCCACATGTGTCACACAGACCCTGCACCCCTGGGTCTCCGTACGCCCGCCAGCTTAAGGCGGGCGGAGAGTGCTGATGGCATTAGGCTGCACGGGGGCCACAGAACCAGCTGGCCACCAGCTCCCAGCAGCCCTCCCAGCCCCAGGACAGGCATGAAAGGGCCCCTCAGACCTCTGGGGAGTGCTTAGTGTCTTGTCGGCCATTGTGGCCCTAATGGTCCCCCGCAGTCACACTCAGCATTCATAGCTGGCCATTATACTGGACCGAAACCAATCGCTTAGCCACGCCTGTTGGGAGTCAAGAGGGGACGTAGCCTCCTGTTGAAACTGTGACAGCGGGTAGAGCTCGCTCGGGCTCGGACACAGCGCTCTCTGGTTTAGTTCTCTCGAGCTCCGTCGCTTCTCTTTAACTTTCTTTCCATTTTCTGATCTCTTTTGTTTCCCCTCCACTCCGCCCGCGTTTCTCTCGCTCTCTTTTTCTCTTGCTCTGTGGTCAGCTGCTGGACTGTATGGGGTTGACAGGGCCCTCCAGGCCCACCAGAAGCCGCCACCTGTCCACCTTCCAGAGGATGAAGGGTCACACAAAGACACAGCGGCCGTCCAGAAGTCTGGAGGGCAAAATGAGACCCAGAGAGGCTGCTGTGAGCGTCGAGCTAAATTGATTTTTCACACTTTTTTTTTACAAGCTAGGGTTCGTTATGTTTGATTTGGGTCTGTTTACACATTACACTTTGTATTGCATATTTCCAAGGAGGCATTTATTATGGACACAAAGGAAAATAACACGGGACAAAACAGGGGAAAGTCGTACAACCCTGCTTTGAAAGAAGGGTGCCCCCCCCCAAAAGATGATGTTTCAAATTATCCCTCAATGCCAAAGTCGGCTTGCATTTTGTCCCTCAAATATCTAATATATGTTTAAACTGCGTGATTGTACAAAGAGCAATGGAGCAGCACCAGCATTTCTAATTCCTAAAATTCCCTCGGGATCAATAAAGTACCTTCCTAACTACCTAGCTAGCTAGCTAGCATGTCCAGCCATACACTTTACATGACCCCCCAAGTCTTTAAATGACCCTGCAGTGTCCATCTTTCACGTTCCAGTTTTGGCCTCACTCCTCTCCAAAACAAACAGGCGCACTGATAAAAACCATTAAAAACATTGAATAACGAGTGTTACAGTAAAAATAAGTGTTTCTACAGTGCCCTTCAGGGTACATAGGATGTCAGGAGGCTTTGTTAGCCTAGACGCCATTAGCTTGACTGTAGGCTACATAGCTTGTTTTAATATTAGAAAACTTTTAGTGCTGATCGTTTAAAAGGTTTCAGAGTTTCCATAGGTCTAAACCCTCCCAAGGTAAACAGAGAAGGCGATTTCAACCGGTAATATTACCAAGTAAAGTTTTGAGTTAAAAATCTGTGTCTCTCCGTAGCTTTTCGAAGGGGCTAGCTTGACTGCTAGCGGAGCTGTTGATAACTTAAGCTAACTAGCAAAAGTGAAAATTCTTTATCTGGTTAAATAATATGTTTTGTTTTCAAAAAAAGACAGTGACAGCACTAAGAAATTAGTCCTCTGTAGACGTTTTTAGAAAACATGAGACTCATGTAGGAGTTCGGTGTGCTGCTAGCTTACCTGGGAGAAAAAGGCAACAAACAGCTGAAGCTTCATATTGAACGGCCAAATCTGATTTGACTGACAACATTTAGATGTGGGTAGACAGAAATGTTTCAATACTTATCTTTGTAACTTTTCTCTCTTTATTGTGAACTTTCATTGAGGCTGATTAAAGGCTCACCGCAGGGAGTCTAATAGCATTTGTTGCTAGCGTCATTGCTGGAGAGTGCAGAGAAAATTACATGCAAAGCAAAATAACCAAGGCAACGCTAACAGCTAATATGCCGCAGTTCTTTAATGTACAAAACACAACTCTACAGTCTCAAAGTCACCCCATCAAAGCTTTAAACACCTGGGCGGTGAAGCACTTTGATGTCCCATCGTCTCGCAGGTGCACGTGGGCCAATTAGTGCCATTTCTCTTTGTGCGGAGGTGGTGTACAAGTGACCTGATGCTTGGTGTCATAGCGAGTTCAAAGGTCTGGCAGTGTCAAAGGAAGTCCCTGTGGGGGCTACATGAGTGGGAGTACAGCCTCTGCTATGCAAACACACTCACACACGAACACACACACTACCCAAAGCCCCAGAGCTCCAGGCAGGAGAACATTATCATGTCGAGCCGCTGAATCTCTAATGTGGAAAAGAAGAGATGTACACACACAGCACAAGAAAGACACACACAGAAAGAGATGAGGGGGGAACTGGTGTGCAGGGAGGCAGGTAAAGTGCGGATTGAAAGCCGGAGAGTGGAGAGAGATTTTGTCTATAGGGAGGAATGATGGGAGAGGCAGAAACAGAGTTTGAAAAGTTGGGTAACTCATATCGATTGAACACATGGCTTCAATTCAGCAGTGCAGAAAGGGAAAACTTTTTATTATCTCTCTCTGTGGTGTTCCTTGTAGAACAGTGCGGCAGTAAACGTCACTTGAACCTGGATACGTCCTAAATATCCTGATAGGACTTAATAAAACTGGGGTGCTTATACTTTAACGATCTGGGACTTGCGTTTAAAATGAAATACCAGTAGCCAAACTACACGGGGAGCCGTCAACCAAATCCCATTTTGGGTTTATGACGTTATCTCCGAGAAACGCCGCAATTGTGCTTCTTCTGAAACACTTTCTGCTGCCTTTGTTGATTTTATTTTTCAAAAGATACCTGAGCAAAAAGTTAGATTTTGTTGAGATTGTAATCATGAGGGAATGCAGGCAATAAAAACTTCAAAAGTGTGTTTGGATTTCTTGGAACAATCGCAGTCTGGGGTGAGATTCAAAACTGAAGTATGGATGAAAAGTTTTCTTACAGCTTGTGATTGTTCGCTGTGTTTACACCCATCAGGGACAGACAGAGTAGAGGCTTATGGGTAATTCAGAGATGGAGCACAAAGATCAGAGGCCAGTGAGAGTGGACTGTTTTGTAGATGTAGTGAGAAACTCTGATACAAACATGGTTTAGGGCAAAATAATATGAAACAAGGATGTGAATATTAACGTAAATGTGCGCTGAAATTAACAATTTATCTCTTTCCTTGATAACTGTTCCATCTCTGGTTTGTCGGGCACATAGAGATCAGATCAGGAAGAGAAACAGTTCATCAGTAGCCTTCTTAAACTAATAATTTACGTGATGTAATCTGGGGCTGTTACAGAGTTTGAAAGATGTGTGCACTGTAAAAACAATTAGTCGTGGTAACTTATTATTCATTGACAGAAGTTTATGTCTTATAAACTAATGTAACGTGCCCCTAATATGGTGTAATATGCCCCTTCGATCATCTGACATAGGCCTCCTGGCTGTCCTCCATTCTAATTTTAAACATAGAGGTAGTTGCGCTTTCTCAGTCAAGGCCCCTCGACTGTGGAACAGCCTTCCATCTTCGATCAGGTCTGCCCCCTCTGTCGAGTCAAGTTCAAGGCTCGCCACAAACATTTAGTTAGTGTTTGAGTTCCCTCGTCCTGAATAGGCAGCCTGCTTTTTTCTGTGTTACCCTCGAATTCCACAGGATCCGTCTCCGGCGCGTTCCGTGTTCATTGCGCCCATTCAAGTCTACGCTCGTGATTTAACAGCACGCGCCACGGTCGGTCTCCGGCGCATTCCGTGTTGATCGCACCCATTCAAGTCAATGTTCGTGATTTCACAGTACGCGGCGCATTCCGTGTTGATCGCGCCCATTCAAGTCAATGTTCGTGATTTCACAGTACGCGGCGCATTCCGTGTTGATCGCGCCCATTCAAGTCAATGCCCAGAAGCGTCTCTCATCTCTGCTCCACTAAAGATATGCGTCGGGTCTCTTTTTGATGGAGGCCGCTTCAAGCATGCGTCAAGCTGAACAGAGCAGAATCGTTCCACACAGAAAGTCAGACACGGATACAGCATAGAGCATCCAGTCATTTCAAAATTATAACACAAAGTACAGACCGGTACAGACTCCCGTTTTTTCCCGTTTATATAACAACAACACACTGAGATCTTGAAAAACCTTGTTAGCTGTTGCTGTTTTAAAATATGCTTTATAAATAAATTTGACTTGACAGACCCGACTTGACCTGGTAAGCATCCTGGTTCAGCCAAAAATTAAATTGAAAGACTGTGTTGCCAAAATAACTACATGAGCTAATAAACTGTAAACACAACTTAAGTAACAACTAGTAAGTTTGACTGGGAAAGTTTATTTGTTTTGAATCAAATTAAACTAATCTTCTCAAATTCAATTAAATTGTTTTCACTTCAAACAACTAGTTTTGTTTACCAGGCATAGAGGGTGTAATTCAGGATCAAGGTTTTGGTCCATATATTAGCATGATGCAGCATATGAGGGGGAAAACAATGGTAATTATTATGTAAGTGAATTAATAAAATCAACAGCTTCTTTGCCACACAGCAGCAGGAGAAGTAATCATGAAGGATTTAATGTCAATTTGCGGATTAACAGCTAACTAGCAACTTATTGTTACACTCATAGACGTTGGATGTAGGAGTCACCTACATCACCTTTTTGTCCGAGAGTCTTAGCAAATATTTGTAGAACACTAAAATGTCCCGGTTTTTATCAAAATTTTAAATAATAATATACTTGTTTTGTAGAGTGTGTCGCACTCATTATTACCTAATCAAAAAACACCACGTGTCTGATTACAACACGTATTTGTCTGTGTCAATCAATCACTGTGTCGTTGTCAGGGCCGTTGCTTTGACGCTTGTGGCTGGACTTTTGAAGCGTGCACAAACTTTTGACGCAACCTGGTGAGCTAGCAAGTGGGGGCAAATTAGTGCTGCATTTGAGTAACATAAACCGTGCACACACGACCCCATTTGCAGGCAAGAGGATAATAGAGTACTTGTCGAGTGTGAGATGTGCGTGACAGTGTGCACATACAGTTGATCAGGCAGCAGCAGTGTGTACAGTTCAGGCTATTTGTCAGATTTCAATTGTTTACAAGAGCACAAAGTCATAAATCTAGGCTCTCAACTTTGCTCACAAACTGCACCAGATTGATGCATTTAATGCAGCACCCGCTCCCAGAAAAAAGTTCCAACGCCCCTGGTTACACTGTTACTGTTTCATCAACACTGCATCTCCAAGTCTGTTCTCTAGTAACTTACAGTTAAAGTTAATTTATATCGTTAGTTTCGGCTAAACTGGGCCAGTCAGCTGTGCAGGAGGAAGGATTAGTCTTGACACCGGATATCACGCTTTTCTTGTTTACTGTTGAAAATGGCGACATTGATATTAATACAGTCTGTGGAACGTTTGAACTCCAGTGCAGAGAGACTTTTAAGGTCCACACCAGAGCAGGCAAGCAATCACAAAAACAACAACTTTACAACTACACCAGAACTAGAAATTATGGCAACTTACGTAGTTCCGGTAGTAACATAAAGGTTAAGGATTTATACTGTAATTAATTCACATGACTGACATGCAGTGTATAAACAATAATAGCACCATCACTGCAGTATAGTTCATTTGTCCATATCTTGCTTTATATGAATGGTTATGGTTCTGAAATGTTGTGTAACAACGTTAAGTGGTGATACCTTCTTTTACGTTACATCTCACTCATAAGAAAACATGAGAACAACAAGAAGCACATTTTTTGTGTATAGAGATGTTATTCCTACTTTCGTTCCTCTATCACTGCGCGGCCTGCAGTCTTGTTTACGTCCCTCGCACACCAAAACAAGTGTACATTATTTATGTGTGTGAGTGAGTGTGCATGTGTGCGTACTCAGCAGACTCATTACTAGAACCTAGGCGCAGAAAACACGGCCAGAGACGGGAACACACACAGACACACCATGTTCCCTCGCAGCAGTGCGGATAGGATGCTGGCCCCCTGCAGCATTACCTGCAGACGAGTCAGAGGGCACCATTAAATTTCAACATGCTCTCGTCGGCCCCCCCATGACCCAGGAAGTGTTTAGCATTCTGCTCACACACCAAACACCAACAACAGTCCTTCAGACTGCAGAGAAATCCTATGAATTGTAGCCTATGTGCATTTGTTCAGCATGAAAAGAGATATTTTGCTGTTAGCCAAAGGCGTTTGTGTTGTGCAAAAAGTATCTGTCTGTTTACGTCTGTCTCTTTCTCTCTCTCCTCTCTTCTTTAGAGGTTCAAGGACACGGCACTCTGTGACAGCACAGAGAGAAACCGCAGCGCCATCCCCTCAACATTTTTTCTCCCATTATTAAGTGTCCTATTCTATAAAACCTGCCTCTGCCGACTGCAATGAAGTGAAAAAATAAATAAATAACAAGGCAGGAAAAAGCCTGCGGGGGAAAGTGACACAAAGGTTCACGCCAGTTCTTGTCGTTCCCTGGAGACTGAGGGGAGAAGAAAGAAATGAAGGTAGAGAGGAAGTGAGGGAGATGAGGAGAGCCGGGTTCGGGGAGGGAGATGGGGTATAGACGGGGATGTAGATGTTTGTTGTTGAGGTGTGAAAGAATATGAATACAGAAAATCAATTCCACATTAGAGATAAGGATGATTCCTGTTTGTTAAAAATCACCCGTCTGTCCCACATTTCATAAAGAATATAAAAAATCCTCATGGACCCGACCAGAAAGTTGCTGTTAAAGAAGACGGTTCAAAGGCAGTAACCTCTGGGGGCCTAGAAATGAAGCCAATGCAGAAGTGCCAAAAACTGCAGTTCCTCAAGTGGCCACTGGAGGCTGGCTCCTAAAGTGAGTCAATCCCCATTAGGGACCATGTAAACAAGCCCAACTTTACATAAGATAAACATGTAGCCTTGTACAAAAAAAACTACTTTCTGTACCCGACTGTATGATAAGGTTTTATACAACTCACGCGTTTGGATTACATTTATGCTTTATGTGACAGGTTGGTGCCACCAGCTGTAAAGCCAATTCATTGTGGTTATCAGTGATATGTTGTGACACATAATTTATCCTTCAAAAGTTTAAACCCAGAGGTTGATGAAGTTTCTAGATCTAGTTAAAAAAGTTAAACTCAAAAGGCCTGCACGATATGAGAAAAATCCTTACATCGTTCAATATTGCGATAACAGTATGATATGCGATAAATAAACAGATATTAAAGAGCGTATATTAGCTATAACTCCCAGTTTCTATGTCTATTTTATTCTGCATGTTTTACTCCTGAATACAAAATGAATCCAAAAAGCTGTTTTTTTTATAATTTGAGGGAAGCTGTTCGCTAGCTTAGGCTCCATCTGATCGCATCACAGTGTGTGGAAGCATGGCCAGTATAACCAGGGCTCATTTCAATTGGTAACATTTTTGCTTGCTTAGTGACAAAGCGTGGTTTGTTCACATAAAATAATTTTTCGTATTCATTGTGATTACTTCGGAAGTTTGCAATGTTTATTACGAATGCTTACATTGCGCTAACGATAAAATCGTGATTTATTGCACGCATCATCAAAGCAAATTTAAAAAGTAAAGATAACCAGGAGGAGGACTGGGAAGGAGAAAGAGGGAGAAGAGCATGAGCACGCAAAAGTGAGTCATTTGAAGTAGAATGTATTTAAGTGCTGTCGCCTCACAGCTGGAAGGTTCCAGGTTCGGGTACTGCTTCACAACCACAGTCCAAAGACATGCTCGTTTGGTTCTTTGGTGACTCTGCAAAAAAATCAAGCAACCAGGAATCATGAGGATTCATTTTCACAAATGTTGGAAGAATAAACCATATTTTTATCTCTTTTTGTGACAATATTATTGGTTAAAACTTTACGTGAAAGTCAGACAGAGTGGCACACGTGTCAAGAATGGTTGCTAATATATTAACTTGCTTTGGTTTCCTCTGTTCGTCTATTTTTCTGAATGACGTCTGCTGCAACAGTCGTTCCCCGTGTTCTGTACCTGCTGGTTTATGTGCTAAATGTCTGCACTGTAAAAGTATCAAATATTCTGTATACAGAAGTGCCTTTCAGTGTATTTATTTCTGCTCATAACTGAAATTACATTTGATTCTTTCGGAGCACTCTCTCATATTTTCCTGCTGTTATTTATCGGGGCTGCAGAGCTGACGCAGACTTGCAAAGAATCTCTTCTCTCCAGCAGGCAGAGAGAAGGCACTCATGAAGATTTCAGCAGACCTCAGTACCTTTGAAATGGTTCTTTTCAAAAGCACTGTGGCGTGTATCCATACATATTTCATTGTGCATGCTCACAGAGGCAATGGGAATTATTTATGTGGTCCGAGAAGAGAGGGAGATAAAGGAAGAGAGAGATAAAGAGAGAGGGAGAGGCGAAGAGAAGGACAGGTCTTGACGCCTTTCACAAACTTCCTCACAGATTACGCGGGGCAGAAGGCAGAGATACGTGCTCGACTAATTAAACGTCTAAATTAAGTCATTAAGTCCGTGCCCTTTTTTTATCCAACTGCCTCTGGTTAAAAATAATTAAATCTCCCTGAAGTTTCGCCCTCACGCTCTCTCCCTCTTCCCCTCCTCTCCTCTCCATACCTTCCTGCAGCTTTGTTTCATAATACGCCTAAAAAGACGTTGGCATCAGGCCCAAAACCGCGGCTGCACGCCACTTTCCTCTCACTGAGGGCGATTTGTGTGCGGCGCCAGGGTGCGCGCAAACAATCACGCCGCTCGGTGCATGCGGAGCGAACAGGCCGTGCTTATAACATGTCATTAAAACGGCTGCTGCAAAGACGGGCACAGAGGAAATGTGGGTGTCGAAAAATGAAACAGGGACATAATGTGTGTGTGTGTTCGAGTGTGTTTCGTGAGTGTGTCCATGCATGTGTGTGGGGGATTAGCGAGCGCAAGAGGTTGAGCATCTGCTGACATCTAGACAAGTTGTCAAACCTGTGACTCTGCATGCGTCTGGGGTTTGAACAGGGAATGAGAACAGTGCAGAGTGTGTGTGTGGAGATGTTCTGTACATACCTGTGCGTTCCTGCATGGTGTGGAAACACTGTGAGGCAGACACCTGCTCGGGTTCTACCTGGTGTCGAGTCTCGGGGGTGGCTTGAACTTCATTCTTGGCGTGATTTTTTACCTCTATCTTTTAGCTCAGCACATTTCTGTTCTCTCTTTTCCATCTTTTTCTTTACCTTTAATCACATTCGATCAGGCCGCGGAGCTAGCTTTGACAGCTACTCTGCTGCTAATGTGAGTTTGGTTCTGCTCGAGGTTTCTACCTGCAGCTGTTGCAAAGTGCTTGCTCATGGTGGACTAATATTAGCATCTTTTGCTGTGCTTTAGCTCTATGTAAATAAATCACAATAATTGATTGACTTTGAGGCAGGAATAAACTCTAAACGATGCTAACTTTGTTAGCGCTGTTACGCCGAATCATTGTGCCCGATGCACACTTGCATGACGCTAATTTATCAAGTGGTAGCGAGGGAGACAAAAGGATAAAGATATGTGTGTGTGTGCGATAGAGAGAGAAGAGGGAAGGGGGGGGCATATTTGTCAATTAGTATGCAAATTCATGCGGGTGCCTCCCTCAGATATCCAATCAGGCTGTCACCTCAGCAGGGGGTGTGATTATGAAGTCCCTATGAAGTGTGGCTGCTATGCAAAATAAGGGAGGGGGGAGCGAGGTAGGGACAGCGCGACACGCTGTTCGGTTGACCGTTCATTGTTTGAAGATTCAGATCAGAGATGTACGCGGACGTGTAATCTTCACTGACGACTGACGCCACCTCTGTTTAAGGCCGCTGTGGATAAAAGGCTGTGTTGTTTGCATCAAGTGCGCTTTTTTGTAGTTTCCTGCCTTTAGCGTTGGCCTACGCTTGTCGTATTACTGCAACATGATATTTTAAGGTAGAAAAATGTACGTATATAAAATGTCGAATAGAGAGCGAATGTTTTTTTCCCCCTTAAACAACAGAATCTATTCTGGTTCTTTCTCTGCTGCCTTCTTCTCTTTATCACTTCCTCCTCTCTGTTTCCTTCTTTGTCACTTTGTGTCACTTTGCCTGGAGTCAGTCGTGGGCATACCTGCATCAGATATACACACCTCCTGAGCGTGTGTGCGTGCGTATGTGTGTGTCATGGCCGTCAACGCTCACTCAGCCTGTCACAAGGGGAAATGGCTCGTGAGAGATTAAAGCTTTGTCTTGTCATAATGAAAGGTTAGAGCGATGGAGAGATCTGAGTCCAACGAAACGAGAGGGACAAGACAGAGAGAAAGAGAGAGAGAGAGAGAGGGGGAAAAATAACAGGGGGCGGTGGAAAATGAAGATCAGAGGCACTCAAGCATCGCCCCAGTGGAGTCTCGCCGTTTTTCTCCATGAATTCAATCAGGCGAGCGACAGACTGCCACTGACAAATGTTACCTCGGAGTTCTCTTTCTCTATCTTTTCCCTCTCCTATTGTTAAGCCCACGGATCAGGGGGTAAACACTGGTCTCTCTCCACTGGATGGCTGTACAGAAATTGCAATTACAGGAGACAAAACAAAGCCCATTTGCACACAGAAACGCAGCACGGAAAATACACATGCATTTTTATTGTATCCTTCAAAATAAAAGCCTTTTTTTGAAACACATATGTCGAGTATTTTTTATGATGTTTTGCTTGCAGTGTGCAGTAAATGTGATGTCCTGTTATGTTCCAAGATTCTCATTGCACTGGCATTTCTTTGGCATTCATCACACTTCCAAAATACCATGGCAGCCCCTCTAGTAATATACCACAGCTCCCCCTAGTGGAGGGGAGAAATCAAACCAACCATAAGGAGATTGGCTCTTTGCCTCAGCTCATCAAAAAGTACTGAAATGTCTGTGACAGTTTGTTATTGAGGTATTGAGAGAGACTGGATCAGATTTTTATTCCAAAATTAAATGTCTATTTAAAAGCAATTTTGGTGTTATAGTAAAACTGGAACATTTATGCTTTAAAAATACAATAAATCAGCTTTTATTTTGTCATTCCATCCCTCTGCTTAGGACTGTAGCAGCAGTGAGAGGAGGTCTCTACCAACCCATATCAGATGTGACAGTGTGGGTAAAAAGCACCCACAGAGATTGCACCCATCTCCTTTCACTCGCTCACACTGACTTTTGAGTGGAAATGTTGAAAGTGCAAAAGGAGCACCTCTTCATTTCAGCCCCAGGGGGATGACACCAGAGTGGCACTTGAGCGTAACACGGGGACATTGGGGACAAACCAGAAGGGCACTCGGGCTGATCAGAGCGGGGCACTTGGACCGACGAGAGAGGCACTTGGGCCGAGTGTCACAGGGACACTTGGTGCGCACTCTAGTCCCTCTCAGCTGTGACATTGGGGCGACAAAATTAAGGATGAAAAAGTCCCGATAGGGCACAGACAAACAGGTTAAATAAAGGGTTCAGAAATAACACTTGTCCTGTCCTCCAAAATAAAAGTACATTACTTTTTTAGTGTTAGAGCTTAAGGCTACTTGGTGATCTATGCCTTAGCGGGCCTTTTAATTTGAAAATCCTTATGTAAATGATCAGGGAAAATGATGGGATTGTGCGTGGAAGCAGCCTTAAAAGTCAATCAAAGATCGCTCTTTCTAATCCTTTCACTGTCACCTATAGGCATATATATGTATGGAGCTGTAAGGTCATTGTATTTAAGCTTTGACCTTACTCATCATGTGTTACACAGCAGCTCTGAATGACGACTTCTCCCTCCATCACTCGCTCATAGAAAGGTAATTTACTATTCAAGAACAGTTGAAGGGCAGAACATCATTCATCATCTTCCCCGTGCACCCCGAGGACGATAATCCCCGCTGCGTCTGAGACTAAAACATATATACACACATTCAAACGCAGGCAAGCACATACACAAACACACACACACAACCGCAGCTCCTCAGGAGATCAGACGAGGAGCAGGAGGAGGAGAAGACTGTGTGCCGGAACAGGCGGAGAGATACCTCATGTCCCAAAATGCCTCAAGGTTTGTACCAGGAAGTGAGAACTTCCAGACCTCCTGCTTTACCCAGAATCCTGCTGCGCTTCACGAAAGTCACAAACAAATGAAATATGGTTACTGAAGAGCATGCTAATCTCTAGTGGTGCAACGGATCATAGTTGATCCGTGATCAGCTCCCCATGGTTCATGTGATCCACTGACCGATGCAGAGTTTAACAGTATTATGTAAAAATGCTGCTAAATCCCAATGTTGTGTTTGACTGTCATTTGTAAGGATTAGAGGTGTCATGCGAATGTCAACGTTACTGCATAGATACCGTCGCAAAACCTGATCAAGTTAGTTTAAAGTTAGATATTGTACTTTATATTTGCTTCTCTGTATCAAACACAGCATCCACTCATCTCTTTTCACTCTCACCGTATCAGCATGTATTTTGAAAGCACCAGCTGGTGGCTGCTTGTGATAAAAAAACGCTGTTTTTTTATCACACAGGCCCTAATTGCTGTTCTAGTAAGGGCCTGTGTCCACCAACAGCGTTTTTTTACACTGGCAGCACTCACAACATCAATTTCAGAGCGCTTCTCACCGGCACTTACTGTTGCTAGGTTACGAAAGTTGTCTGGCGGCGCTTACGCTTCCCTATGTAGTCACCTCGAAATCTGTTTAAATCACTCTGTATGCTTAATATTCGCTTTTACTGAAGGACATTTTACAATGAAAACGTAAAAACAATGGAAAGGAATCGTGTCCTGGCATCAGCAGCAGCTCTACACCTGGAAATTGTACTCTCGATAAAACGAAAGGATTAGCTTCTGCTCCGCCATCACAAATGTGATATCTGAAGTCCCGCCTCTTCTTGATTTTGATTGGTCAGTGAGGGAGAAGTGATATTGACGTGGCGGTGTTCCAAAAGTTGAATTATTTTCAACTGAGAACGCAGCAACAAAACACAGCTGACACAGAGGGCATTTTTGTGCTGAGGACGCTGAACTGTTTAGAAAATAGGTGCTGCCAGGGTGCTGGTTCGACTCAGTTGGTGGAGCGGGTGCCCCGTGTGCCGGGGCCGCATTCCTCGAAGTACTGATCGCTGGTTCGACTCCCGATCTGTTGATCATTTGGTGCATGGTGCACTCTCTCCTCCCTGAACGTCCTGTCTCTCTTCAGTTGTCCTATCAAATAAAGACAAAAACAAAAAAAAGGCGCTGCCAGTGCAAAAAAAACGCTGTTAGTGGACACAGGCCCTTACTTTGTCCCATACCGGTAACTTACCAGTACCCATGTGTTACCCATGTAAAACCTTGTTTTTGTAGATTACAGCACACTTGTAATGCACTAACCTACAGAGGGATTCATGTTTGAGTTTGCTGTGTTCACTGAAGGTGTGACACAAAGGTACTGATATTGAAAAGATGCAGCTTTTTAACACATATCTGTCCGCCTGGAACGATGCAGTTTTAGCATTTTTATAGAGCATATAAAGGATGTCAACTGGTCTGATAATATGTTTACCTTGGCTGCATTCAACACACAGCTGTGAGCCCGTTTAGAGCAGTACTTAAATCTCCAGGTGATCTGTTTGTTTTGGGTGGAGAAAGATGAGAAAGATCTTCTGTTGCTTCCATTTCTCCTCACAGTTGTTACGCTTTTTTATGTGCTTTCATGGCTGCTGCAAATTGGCCTTCCCAGCGTCAGCTCAGCGACATGGTTACCCAAACAAGCTTGTATAATGCATTGGCCACCGCTGGCAGCGTGGCTAACTTAAGCGGCTAAAAAGAAGAAAAGGCTGGCTGTTGTCTCTTCTGCTCTGCTCGGCTCTGGCATTACTATTTTACAAGCAAGCAGGCTCATTACAGAACCATATGCTTGGTAACGATGAAAGCTGTGGGTGCATCCCTTGTATGAGCTGGGATGCTTAAATTATTAAATACACCGCCGAGGCTTGATTCAGATGTGGCAGGCAGCCCAGTTCTCACACAACACACACACACACACAGAAATGAATAAAGGCGTGGGGAAAAACTTCAAACACCTTTCCTGTGCATTTAGTGTAATGAACAATGCCTTAATTGAGATTGGCTAATTACCCAATTTCAACATAATTAATATGATCCTAATTAGCATATGTAAATGGGACGTTGCATAATTGAGAATCCCTGTTTTGAATTAGACGCCTCTAAAGTGAACCGGCACGTGAAAAGGTACAAAGCAGCTATTAAGAGTTTGATGCCGCATTAAAACAGGGCCATCATTCAGCGCGCGCTGATGAAACGCTCAGCGCCGCGCAGATGTTCAGAAACATTATGGAATGTACTTGATTACTGTTGATATGTTTTTGGGACTTCGCTAATTAGAAATCATTACCTACTTATCACTTTTGTGCCACTACTTAAGCAGCAATGAAAACAATCTCGGCGCTTGAATTCCTGTACAAAAGGCAAGCGATGGCGATGTGCGCATTCAGCATTCAGCTCATCTGCGTCCTTGGAGCTTTGTCAGCAAACGTGCTCCCGCAGCCAAGATGTGCTCAATAAGATGCTATAGTTATTGTTATGGAGAATGCAGATTTGGCTGCTGATCAATTAATGCAAATGCTGCCATCAGTATCCGCGCCTGTCTGAGGCATCGACTGGCTTCCCATAACATGCCATATAATAAAGAGCTGTTACACACAAAACAGAGGATATAATAAATTCATGTCTGTCTTTATCAAAGGCTCAAAGCTAATGAAGCAAAGCACAACTCAATAAATATAAGATTATAAGTTGTTGAATGACTCTGCTGCATTGATAACCATTATCTTAAAATTGCAGTTGCTGGTTAACTTTGCCGACGTTCGAGCGATTCTGTTCTGGACGATCACCGTGTCCGTTTACATATAAGTGGCACCACCCCCTTTTTCAGATGTATTTCAAGGAGAAAAAACCCTGCTTTAAATTCGGATCAATACGGTAGTTGATTATACATACATATCAATAAGTCCCTCCAGGATTTCACTGGGTTATTCTGTGATTGTTGAGGCCTAAAATGCCTGATTTGGCAACAACCTTTTAAAAATGTTTTGAGGCTTTTTTTGTGTAACAATAAGGCCATTTATTGGCTGAGCGAGCCGTTTGTATCCTTACTTCACTTGCGGCCAATTTCCGCGTAAACAAGCCAAATAAAATGCGTAAAAACTGAATGAAACTACAGCAAATAGCTTTGGAATGCTCCATTAGCAATGTGCATGTGCATTACAGTGCTATCATACGAAAGGAAAATCTACATGCTATTGCATTTACGCTTATTTACTCTGTAACAAAGCTTCTGGTTTGTGGTTAATTGGAACACAACTTTTAATTGGACAATAGATTCAACCCAAGGCATCACTGGATAGCAAGATGATGATGCGTCTCCATGTACTCTCATTATACAAAATTAGAGCCAAAATACCCTCCATGATGGGCGCTGCCATCTTGCGATGGTGAAATAATTTGGAGCCAGAGCTGCGCAGTAGAGATCGGCGGCGTTCCACTAACCAAAACACACACTTAACTTACAGAAAAAAACTGCAAAGATCCCGCATGTCGGCGTGTTTAACAGCAGAACAGCCTTTTGTGTTGGTCTGAAGCAGACGTTCACAGATATGTAAACTTCAGTGACTGTAGTGATTGTTTTAGTTGAGTTTCCTTTCACCGTTCCTCCTCTACTCTGCTAATCAGGAACAGATCGGCTGCAGGAGCCGTATTTGTCAACGGAGCTGTCAATCATAATTTTGACAGCATCAAATAACTAATTAAAACTAAACGTGGATGTAAATCAGCATGATAAGAGCTAACTATAATGACGCGTATTTTGATTTTATAGTTTGACTCATGTCCCATCTGTTAACATGGAGGAGGTGGGCTTTATGACCTATACAGCAGCCAGTCAGCAGGGGGCGATAGAGAGGCTTTGGCTTCACTTTTAGGGAGCTGTCATGTCGTCCATCTTTTCTACAGTCTATATTTTCAACATAAAAAAAGGATAAATAATCACAAGAAGACATGTAGTGTACTATTAATCATTATGGATTTACTATACAAGGTCAATGAAAAAATACTGCTGTTCAGGGCTGGGTAACAAAACATGTAAAATAGAGACGAGCGCACCGAAGCTCTTGTCAGAACGTCGCAGCTGTCTGCTTTACAGCAAGAAAAAAGTCCCCAGCATGCAGTGGTCAAAAGATGGTTCTACGACATCGCATTCATTCATCACCGTCAAAGCACAAGTAAGCCGAACATTCTGATACTGTACTGTCTCTCAACACAGTTTGTACCTGACGCTGCCTAACAATGGGTTGTCTGACCCCTCAGTGGTGGAATGACATGTCGTCCTCCATGCGAGCTAATATTGATCTGGTAGCAAGTGGCAGTTGACTGAGCGGGCCTGGAGGGCAGCAGTAATGGGAGGGCCAGGGGGCACGAGGGGGCAACCCAGCACCTGGCTTACCCAGCTGGTAGAGAGGCTCCTCAGGCACACAGAGGAGACTGGCTCGCTGGCTGACACCCACGCTGGGCCATACACACACACACACACACAGATAACACACACTGTCTCCTGTCTTCCGTCTCTCTCTTTGGCTCTCAGTCACTCATACACTCCAGGCCCTGTCCAGACTCGTGGCATCAGCACTGTCAGGACGCAGGCCTCCATGTTGGATTCAATCAACAGCATTGTCAGTCAACGGCACACACACTAACGCACACATTAACACACACACACACACTCACACACAGGTCGCCGCTGCTTTCCGCCTCGGCAGAAGGGGAGCATGTTGTCCTTCCAGTGTGATTTCCTCTTCCCTCCCGCCTGCCATCTCCGTTCCCTCGGCCCTGTCAGCTTTGCCCCCTCTCCTTGTCAGCAGCCATATGGCTACCCCCCCACTCCCCTCCCCCCCCAAACCCTCTATGTCACCCCCTAGACTCCTTCCCCATGCCTCATCCCCCTGTTGGAGCTTCAGTGACAGCTCTAAATGCACCACTCAGCCTCGGGATCACTGGATGTAGTGTGTCCAGTTACTCATGAAAACACTTCCTTGTTTTTACAGACCGAACAGACATTTCTCTTCATACTGCTCCGGATAAAAACAGGCTCTTTAATGAATCTTTGTGTGACGAGTGTGCACATAAGGACTTCTCTCTTCTTCAAATATCTTCAACACAGCAACACATGTCTTAGAAAAACAAATTTACTGTACTATTGGTTAAACGTCTGCCAGAAATGTTGACAAACTAGTTGCACAGGTGCTTGAATTCCTTCCCAACTGAAGAATCCCTTCTTTGGATACTGTAACGCTTCATGAATGTTATGTGCACATACAGCAGTAAAAAGCAAGAAAAATAAGCCAACAGAACAGTGCTGTTCTACGGGAATTGGATTCAACAGGAAGACACTGGATTCGCTTCTTACAGGTAGGCTATCACGCTGCCTTTTAGCTTTATGGGAAAGGCTACAATGGGCATTCAGACCCGGGTCAAATGACTCTGCAGTTGATCCGGGTAACTGTCACCTCGGCTCCGATCGGCATTGATGGGAACACAAAACCCGGGTCGACACGCTGATCTTCGCCCCCTTTCCGGCACGATGCTATGTTCCGTCTGTAACTTCTGCAGCTCCTCGTCTTATGAGCTACAAATACCACCCGCCCCATCCGAGCAGCGCTCGAACATCGTTCCAAATTTGTCGGCGCCGAGTTTGATAAACAGACTGAATGATTAATAGATATAATAAAGACCTAACCACCGTAACATCTTCACTGTTTACTAACCCTGTTTCGGCGCGTTTGTGACGTCAGACGGTGACGCAGCAGAAAAGAGACCGACAGGAGGATACTTCACTGGCAATGGGAAAGGAGACAATCGGCATCTATAAGCAGGTCTTCCTTGGTCTGAAAAACCTGCTTGTTAGAACATAGACGTTAAAAGTGTTCTTCTGCACACTATGTCATTTACTGATTCACAGTCGTATTATTTTAGAAGTATTTTTTAAACTAAGCAGCTCACAGCTAACAGAGCAGGAAAATACTCCACTGTGTTGCGATATGCTTTACCTGTAGTGAGACCATTTATTCACATATGTAATCCACAAGATGTTCTTACTACACTGTTGTTTTTATGGCTCTCTCTTTCATGCTAAAAACTTAATCTATACCATGACCAAGCAAAGTGCAGAATATTACACAAGTAGTTCAGTGGAGTTTGCATATTCTCCCCGTGCATGTGTGGGTTCCCTCCAGGTTCTCCGGCTTCCACCCACAGTCCAAAGACTCGTTAGATTAACTGGAGACTCTACATTGCCGTAGGTGTGAATGTGAGCGTGAAAGGTTCTCTGTGATTGACAGCCGATCATTCCAGGGTGTGCCCACCTATCACCCAGTGACAGCTGGGATAGGCTGCAGCCACCCCGCGACCCTGAACAGGATAGGCGGTATAGATAATGGATGGATGGACAGAGTTTGATGATGACAGCCATGATATGTGGCTGAAAGCTTTAAAGAGATCTAGTAAGTGGACTTTGAGGTAACAACTTTCTCGTTTGACTGCTATAATCCAAGCGGGTCAAAGCAATCGACGCAGCGGCCCTGGGTTTAACTCCAACCCACGGCCTTTGTCGCATGTCATCCCCACTCTCTCTTCCCTCATTTCCAACTCGATCGACTGTCCTTCTCAATAAAGGCAAAAGCCAAAAAAAAGTGTATTTTCTGCTGAACAGGCATGCCCATTTGCCTTTCACCCTCCTCTCTTCCTCTCTTTATGCGACTGTACTGTGGAACGACGATCAATCTGAGGCCCTTTGGGGACAAGCGTGAATGTGGTGTGTGTGTGCATGGACTTTAGTGTGATGGGAAGCAGAGAGAGAAGGAATGGCATGCCCTATACTGCAATAAAAAGTGCGCGAAGGGGGGGCCGAGATCGCTCTCGTCCAGCAGACACTGTGAGAGAAAAGGAGTCAAACAGAAAGCAGAAGAAACTGCCAATGAAGTCGCTGCCGGACGACAAATCTGCCATCAGGACCCAGGGTCGTAAAATGTGATGGCTAAAAGCTAATGTCAGATGTTATGTGGAGCTGTCATCTGCTATTAGAGAGGATTACTGCCTCCGTCCTGACTCCGAGAGGGACAGGGAGAAAGAGGAGAAGAGAAGAGAGGCTCACCGGAGAGAGTAAACAAAAGAAAGAGTTCCTGTCGACCAGACGCTGGTCAAAATAATCAAAGAGCAGAAAGCAAAAGACAGTTTGAATGTGTGATGGTGACGTGCTGAGCACCGCTGCACATTAGACAGCACTGATCAAAGCGCGTGGCTGAAGGCATCGTGCTTTTAATGATTGTCACAGTGTATCAGACAAACACTGACTAACTGCTGGTAACAAAGATCCTTCAGTCCTAATGGCCTCACAACAACTCAGTGGTGAGTTTTGATCCCCTAAAGCACAGAAGTAATCAGGGCAGAAAAGATTTTATCCGACGCCACGGAGCAGACGAAAGATAATTATCAAAACACTTTAAGTGGTGGAGGAGTTACAGAGGCAGTAACCTTTCAAATTCCTGAAGTCCTCTCTATTACTACATTCATTTTAATGCCACATTTACACCCATAACCGCCTGAACGTCTGTTTGCATATCGCCTTATTGTGTTGTTAATGTGAACATGTTTCGTTGTCCCATTTCTCAACCTGTCTCATCCACTTTTATCTATAATAGCAACTTGCTGCATTTCCCAGAATGCCTTCTGACAACAGGCAAGAAGAAGTGGCAGAGCAAGTCTAAGCAAAGGAAAGTTCACCACGAGGCAACAAAGTGGACTTTGAAACGGAAGCTTCTCCATCAAAATTCCTTTCGCAACCTTCAAAAGAATTATGTTTGCACCAGTTTTAATTTCACTAACAAAAATTACAATGATAAATGTTTTTTTCACGACGAAGACGAGACGTTGACAAGCTGAAATCTTTGGTAATCAAAACTCTGGCGACACGTAGCCTATGTTTTCTTTACATTATCGAGACGAGGTGGGACTAAAATGTTAGCGGTGGGCTGTCGGACATTCAAAATCCATGATATTTTAGAGCTTTGAGCACCAGTTAGAGAAAACGGGTGTCACAAAAAGTGGTTATGAACTTTCTCTGTTAACTCAGGCTTTCTGCTTCAGGCTCTGTGCGCGCTCACAGAAAAATGGGCGCATCATTTAACGTTTCTTCTGCACAAAAAGGAGCAATCATCGGCTGTCTGCTTCAGTCAGACTGTTTGAATCAGAAGCAATGATGAAAAGTTAGCATAAAAATGTATGACAGTGTGTGGTGGCAATTTCTGATGACGAGACCAATAAAGTTCTTTGGGAAACAAAGTTGTATTTTGATGTCATTTAATTGAAGAATATTAAAAGATGAGTAAAAGCAATTAACAACTCGAGCAGGGTCAGACCAGTACTACACAGCACGCAGCTGTCTAGGTGAGTGACACAGAATCAAGGTTCAGAGTGTATGTTATACATTACAGAAAGAACTCCCTCTCACAGAGACAAAGTAAGGTGTTAATGTTATGACTTTAGCTGAGACGCCTGACTATCTAGAGTTTACCCCTTGCCCTGGAGCTCTCAGCCCAGACAAGGCCACCAACGTTCTCTCTAAGACAGAAGGAGCAACAGTAAATCATACACAAGACCCTGGAGAGGAGTCGACAATACATACCATTAAAATTAACCTTAGCTGATTATACCATGATTATTAACTCTATAATATTAAAGAAATTAATAAACATGAGCAAACAGGTTAACATAAAAATTTCCTTCACACAGTGTCCCTATGATGCTGTGCCCTCATCGTTCTTTTACTGTATTAAAGAGTTCATTTAACCTGAAGCAGGTAAAAAGGAGAAGAGGAAGACCAAAAGTAATGACTAATATGTGATGACTTTTTATTTGACTAAAACTGGACTACAATGTTTTGAGTTTCCGTTCACTAATACTAGACTAAAACTACAAAGGGTTATTTTTTATTTTTTAGTTAAATGACTAAAATGTGACTAACACTAATCAGCATTTTTATCTAAAGACTAAGACTGAATCTAAAACAGCTGCGAAAATTAAAACTGGTTTGTACTGCTAAGATGTAGCTTGCGCAAATAGCCAGCAAGCTTACCTTAGCTAAAGACTGCTAAAAGCAGGTTGCCAGCTTTGTCAGAAGGTAAAACCTTCTGCTAGCACCTCTAAAGCTAGCTAAAACACATTATGTCTCAGTCGATTAGGCTAATTTATACCAAAAAAAAATGTGTAAAAGTGGCAATTTGCCGCTCATGTGCCAGAGTGTTTCTTGGCCAGGAGTCACCGCTGGCTGCCGGGCAGCTGGAAAATTGTCATTTATACACTTTGGTTTTTACCTATTAGCGAATGAGATATAATGTGTTAATATAAAACTGTAGAGGTGCTAAAAGGGATATTTTTGTTACAGATGGAGCCAGGCTAGGTGCTTCTCTGTTTCAAGTCTTTAAGCTAGGTTAGCTGCTGGCTCCAGCTAGCTATTTAGCACTCAGACGTGGTATTGCTCATCTGTTTGAAATATTAGCAAGAAACGGACTAGCCATATTACCAAATTGTCAAATTGTTTCTTTAACTACAACATAATTCCTTTTACTTTTTTCTTGAACCACATACAAATGTCGAAGATGTCTCAACTATTCACCATTTCATTCGGTGTTAGCATCACGTGTAGCTAACAAAGCTTTTCAAATATGTGGAACATGCTGATACAGAATATACGTCTGTATGTGATGGTGTCAAACAGGATTTTTTTTAACCTTGAAGCTACTTAATTGGAAATAAAAGGGGAAATAAATGATTTACATGTATTTGATAGGTTACGTGAACCTTTCCTCCGATTTAATCAAGGATTCAAATTGCACAAGTGAAGCCAATTCACTGTGTAATTTAAAGAATCCATCATCCTTGAAATAGTCTTTAACGTAGCCGTATAGCTCCTTCCATTGTGGGGAAAACCTACAAAGACCGAGGTTTAATTGAATCCCGTTTACTGTTCTGCTGATTCCATTAAAGCTGCAAGTGAAGCACTTTTCTCTCTTTACATGACCGGCTGCCTGTCACTCATTATCACCTCCACATTCCAGCACCAGCTAATACATAAAAATGACAGTAAATCCACTAAAGGTCTGCAGCGCAGGTGTCGTAAAGCAAATCGGCTGCTTTATGTTTACTGTGCTCGGGAGGGGGCGGGGCCGGGGGGGGGGGGGGTGTCTGAGGGCACTAAATCTGAGCGGGTGCTGAGGGGGAGTGAAGCAAGGGGCATCAATCACATTTGATGTACACATATGTAAATGTACACGCACACCCACGAGGGGTCTTTATACATTGACTGTAAGATGAATGGTTATTAATAATGGCAGCTGCCCATTATGACAGTAGAGCAAATACGACTACACACACACACACTATCATCTGTCAGATCACGTTTGATTACTATTCCTCGCTCCTTCACGCACACACATGATGCTGACATGTGCAGTTCAGTGTGTTCGGACAGAGAGGAGCTGCAAGGCATCGCTGAGTCTCGACCGCTTCTGATGGGTGTGTTAATGGGTCACATATGGGCGTGACAAGTGAACTTTGCAGTGACACAGACGGGAGAGAAGAGCTACTCACACATGCTAACATGGGCGATGGCTTGTCTGTCATTGTTTGATTGTTATTCGATATAATTTAGCCCCAAAAGACTTTAAATTTGTGTCGACTAAAGTGGATTTAAACAGCTTGTGTGATGGACCGTTGATAATACATGTATATCTGTAAGAATGTGTCACGGTGAGACTCTGATGTCACAAGCCTTCGAGTCAAACAGGACTTTCCTTGTATACCTGGTCCTTGCCGTTTCTGCTCATAAATGTCCCTCATAAAACATGCAATAGATCCTGTTAACAACACAGAAGATGTAACGTCCATCCAGAGAGGTTTCAATATTTTACACCTCCGATGTGAGCACAAACAGAGCGGGGATGGAAACGTAATGCTTCACCCTGCTGCAGGAGACGCGTCTGAATAATGTTCCCCATATAGCACACTATAAAAATCAGCAGCTATATCCTAACTGTGCATTTACATGATTTATGCGCTATTACTCTTTTAATGGAGCCTGCTGGCCACACAATGTGCATTGCTGTGTTATCCAGTGCACTTATTTGTAAGGGGAAATGCAAACCATGCATGTGGTGATCTCATCTAAGAGCAGAGGTCTACTAATATGTTTCAGTCCCATGTGTGACCACGGAAAGCAACACTTAAAGTGTGTTCGGTGCTGTTTCTGCGCCCTAAACATATCATGGTTATTAATTATTAATGATTCGGACTCTGTTCTGCGAACGCTTTGCTCCAACACATTTGCATACAGCAAGCTATGCATTGTTGAGTATCATTTCCTGAGCTCATTAACTGGAACAATGGCCAGGCTGGCAAACACAACAAACGACCACAGGCTTTGCTGGGAACAGTTACTTATTTTAAAGCAACATGGCTTTTGTAAAGCGAAACAAAGAGCCTCTCCTGCAAGATTAAAGTTTTCAAATGAGATCCGATGTTGAGCGCGCAGATGATGAGCGTGGCGGCTGGATTGGATAAGCGATGATCTTTGAAGTGTGTCTGAAGCAACATGTATAAAAAGATGGGCGACATGACAGCTCCCTAAAAGTGAAGCCAAAACATTTGGAGCGCCCCCTGCTGACTGGCTGCAGTATAGCTCATAAAGCCTGCCTCCTCCATGTTAACAGATGGGACATGAGTCAAACTATAAATCAAACTACAAGCCAAATAAATGTTTCTCAAACATGGTTTCTGTCATTATAGTTAATTCTTATCATGCTGAACTACGTCCAAGTGTTTATTTTTCTGACAAGTTTAGTTTTAATTAGTTGTAAAAAGGATGATTGACAGCTCTGTTGACCAATCCGGCTCCTGCAGCTGATCTGTTCCTGATTAGCAGAGTAGAGGAGGAACGGCGAGAGGAGACGTAACTAAAACAATCACTACAGTCATTGAAGTTTCCATATCTGTGAACGTCTGCTTCAGACCAACACAAGAAGCTGTTCTGCTGTTTGTTTCGGTAATTTAAGTGTGTGTTTTGGTCAGCGGAAGTGGCTACGGTGTCTCCGCCCGCCAGTCTCTACTGCACAGCTCTGGTTCAAAAAGACGTCACCAGTGCAAGATGGCAGCGGTGTGGTATTTTGGCTTTAATTTTGTACGACGAGATTACATGGAGACATGTCGTCCATCTTTATATACCGTCATTGGTTGAAAACAGTTAGCCATCCACTTAGCCAGTCCATAATGTCTTCGACTTAGTCTACTGACCAATTAAAGGCTGTGTTCCAATTTACCACCAATCAGACGCTTTGTTACTGATGGAACAAAATCCCCTCAGCCTCTTATCTTATCGTCACAGGGCGTATTTTGGCTTCAGTTTTGTACAGTGAGAGTAGATGGAGACGCGTCGTCCATCCTTATATACAGCCATTGGTCTGAATTACTTTGGGATTTCGTATAAGGTAATTAAGGTTGCCTTCAGTGCCTTCAGGAAATAGATTTTAGCAGTCATCAGAAAAAGCTGTTATATCCGAGCAGGATTGAATCTACAGAGCTCCATCAAAGGCAGGACTTGGAGCAAGGCCTCAGGCTTGTCTTTAGGCTTCTTTAGACAATGCCGAGCACTCTTTCCGTCCAACAAAGCGGGTCCAAGATATAAATCCATTAGAGATGGTGTTGTGTGATATTGCATTGAAGTAAAAAATTTGAATTATACATGCCAAGAAGTTCTATTCTGTGTTTGAGTCGGATTTCTTTAAACAATTAGCTCGGAGATAGGAAGTTAGAATAAAGAGTCAGACGACAGAGAGAAAGTCTCCCCTGCCTTTTGTCCTCACTGTGACTGTGATTGTCCTTTTGTCCTGGGTATGAGGGAGTTATGTTCCCTGCAGACAGCTGATGCTGACCTTGTACACCGAAAGCAGACCTGGAGAGAGAGAGAGAGAGAGAGAGAGCGTGCAGGTGAGAGCAAGAGAGACGGAGTGACAGAGGGAGGGAATAAAAGTGTGTGTGTGTTTGTGTCGGCAGATGTGTACAGTACATGTCCCTGCCTGTTTGCCTGCCTTGTCTGTGTGACAAGTGTCTGGTGTGACTGCACCTCTGTGTGTGGATGAGTGCAATGGGTGCTTGAGTGTATGCTCCTGTGTGTGTGTGTGTGTGTGTGTGTGCGAGTGAGGCTGAAATGAAAGGCAGGAGTCCCATCTGTTGTGGTGTAATGACTGTGCTATTTGGAGGCAGGAAAGGTTTGGTGCGGGAGCAGCTGGTACCTCGCCCGGTGACCTTTTAGCATTCCTCCTCTCACCATCTGACAGATGTGTCAACTCGATTATTTCAAAAGGCCCTGAATAAATAAGCGATTGTGAGAGAGCGCCGCCTGCTAACCCAAAGAGTCGACTGAACGTATAAGCTCGGCGCACAAACGCACAGGTGGAATCGAAAGCAGAGAGAAAAGCGTCTGCAAGCACGCGCTCTTAATACTCGCGCAGACGAGGAGCGACACCGGCACATGCACGGTGAACAGCGCAATCGAATTGAACAAAGTAAATGATGGTAGAGGTGAGCGGACGCATCACCCCTGTTGTTGCATCGCTCGTTTCCTACTTTCCCTCGCTCTCCTCCACTCCCTCTTTCTTTTCCCATCATCTGCTAAATAGCTGTTGAGCTGCAGCTATGAGGCTTGGTAAAAGGGTTACAATGGGGGTGAATTGAATGCCATTGTGGTTCGGGTGCCCTTGGAGCACCGCTATTAGCTGACTGTGGGTGAAGGAAGGGGGGGGCCGAGTGGGGGGAGGGCCTCAGGTGTTGCTGGGAGGCCGCCGATGGACTCTCATTCCCTGGCGGAACCCACAGAGGACGGAGGGGAATGGGAGTCTGCTGTGCATATCCTATGTGTGTGTGTGTGTGCGCGTGTGTGTGTGAGTGTGTGTGCAGGGGCGGGGGGCTAATTGACTCACTGAGTGATTGGGGGACTGTGAAGAGGCGACCGCAATCAGACCTGCCCTGATAGAGTTTGATGCCTCCCTAAATAGTTTTCAAATGGAGGAGCAGGTGCTGTTTTTCCGAAGCAATCCCCACTGCCCGGGTGTATAAGAGAGCAGAGTGTGTGTGTGTGTGTGTGCGTGTGTGTCAGTACATGTGCACTAGTAAGACTGTATCCAGGTGGTTGTGTGGGTTTTGTGTCATTGTATGGCTGTTTTTTGTTAAACTAATGACAGGAAGAGACTTGGTTTGTGTACATGTATTTTGTTGAGGTCAGTTTAAAAGTAGAATAAGAATAAAATATAGACTTTTACAAATATAATATAATATAAATCAGCACTTGCAGCAAAGCTAACCAGCAGTTAGCATGCTAGCGCAAAGGTAACCGTGATGCTGTCGGTGTTAGCTCGGCTGGGTGGGCGTGTTCTCGCACGAGAGAGTGAGAGTGAGCTTCTGGTGACAATGCACCTCATTCACTAATATCTGCGCAGAAATGTTCTCACTCTCCGAAAACAGTAAGTACTTGCGCAAAATCTCCGTCGGATTTATGACACGTGCGTACCGGCCAATTTTGTTCTCACCACCGTGCGTATGTTAGTAAATCAGAACCATTCTAAATTGGCGCGTGTCCGCGATCTGCAATCAGCATACTGCCACGCCTCTATTTCTCTATATAAGGACATCTGTTTGGTGCCACATGAAGAGAGCGGTGTTACGGAGAAGCTGAAAGAACATGAAAGATGGCCTCAGAAGGTTAAAAAAAAATATATCACATCAGCAGAAATAGAAACAATTGTAACAAAAGTGTTACATTTCAATATGAACATTTTCATATGGTCTACTCTATTGTGAACTTAATAAACTAATTCAACTGCTATAATTGAAGTTTTAATTATATGACAATAAATTATGAGGATGACACGGCATATACGTTTGGTCCATACATTAGTACATTCAGTTATTGTTGTCTATTAAAGCCTTTTTTTTCAATAATTGAAGTTTTAATATAGTATGCATTTAGTTAAAAGGGTGTGTGTTAACATTTCCTAGGACATTTCTTTCATCATTTGTGCGTACGCATGGTCTGAGGGAGTTCTAAATTTGTTCGCAGAGTACAAAGAAATTTAGGTAAGAACAAATTGATGAATCCCAGATTTGTGCGTCAAACGTGCGTACGCACAGTTCAAGCACAGATTCGTGCGTACGCACTGTTCATAAATGAGGCCCAATGAGCCCAGAAGGAGGGGTCTACCTCAATCCTACCTAATATACTTTTAACATATAAATTACACATGTCAAAACATCTAAACAAAGAACTCATTCAATAAGTCAGACATATGATCACAGGACATTGGTTGGTATGTGTGTGCGTTTAATTTATTCCCTTTTGACTTTTTTATGGTTTTGTGTTGAGGTCATCTTTAGGAACATTTAAGAATGTATTCATTTAGTCATTGATCTCATAGGTACGGAAGCCCTAAACGGATATACATCCATACATTTTATTCACTCCGTTTTCCCGGTCCCGAGTCATTTCAGGTTGTTTTCTCATGATCTCAACTTAATTTTCTCATTATCTCGGGAAAACAAAGCTGGGTTTCCCATTATATTTGATTAAGGGCCTGTGTCCACTAAAAGCATTTTTTTGCACTGGCAGCGCCTGTTTTCTATACAAATCCAGTGCAGCTCAGCGTCCTCGGCGTCAGCTGTTTTTTGTAGCTGCGCTGTCAACTGAAAATAGTTCAACTTTTGGAACACCGCTGCACTCGTCAATGACATTCTTCATCACCGACCAATCAAAATCAAGAAGGGGCGGGACCACCAATATCAACAACAGGCGGAGGAGAAGTGACTTGTTTATTTTCTTTCAAGGGTACAATTTTCAGGTGTAGAGCTGCTGCTAATGCCAGGACACGAGTCCTTTACATTGTTTTATGTTATGGAAATTTCCATGAATAAAAGCAAATATTAAGCATGCAGAGCAATTTAAAAATAGACTTAGTGGTCGCTACCGAGGGAAGCAGAAGTGTCGCCAGACAACTTTCATAACCTCACCGCTGGTGAGAAGCACTCTTGAATTAAGGTTGTGGGCACTGCCAGCGCTAAAAACACCTTTAGTGGACACAGGCCCTAATTTATCTCATTATGAAGCTTGTTTTCTCATGATAACAGGATCATTTTCTGGCTGGTCACTGTGATATTACAGACTAATGAGGGAAGTTAATCCTGTTTCTATGTTTGTTTTGTGCTTTTGTAACTCTGGGGATACGAGTTCATCATCGAGATCATCTGATTTTACGGTGGTGCCACTTTGTTATCTCAAGATAAATACATTGATATCTCGAGAAAACAACCGGAAATAACTGGTTATCACAGTAAAACAGAGTATATAAAAAGGTATGGATGCATGTCCGCTTTGGGCTTCTGTAGATAAAGGAAAAGTAAAAGATGACAAAAGAATTCAGGAGAAAATGGTGAGCGAATACAGATGAGGTATGAATCCCACAGGGGGCCTCGGTTACCTCAGAATTCAATTTTGGTGTCTCAAATTGGAGAAAAGCCCTTCATTTTGTCTTCTCCTGCGTGTTAAGAATGACTGGTGTTGAAAATCCTCCGCTGCTCTCGTCCTAAAACCCCGGGGATTTGAACAGGCCTTGGACCGTCCATCTCTCTCAGCAAGTGTGAAATGGGCTTCATCAAATCATGTCCAGTCCTCTTGATTTCACCCAGTGGATCCAAACCTGTTTGCTCCGGTTATTGGGACGTCATGCTTTGAGACGTGGAGAGGCAGAGTTGGCACGGTCCATTCTCTGCCCGTTTTATTGCCTTGTTTTACATCAACTCCATATGACACGCTTTGAATAACCCATCAAGTGCTTTGGAGAATGGATTATTCAGAGGGAATTTATAACACTTCTGGCACAGGAGTAAAGACATGCGGGTGAGTGCGCCAAACATATGCAACACTCAAAAACGGACTCAAATTGATTTGAATTTTCAAAAGCCAGTCTGTGGTTTTTCTTGACAGTCAGATGCTAAATTAACATCAGCGGCCTTTTGCCCGCTGGGTCAGGACCACGCACCGTAACCGTGGTCGCTCCTGGACTCCTGTCTCAGAGCTTCTGTCAGCACAGCGAGCACTCCCCATCTATCATCTCCATTGATCTGCTCTAATGACAGATGGCGGTTATGGGTGGGGGAGACAGATTGCCTTCAGCACAGCGTGGCTTCACAGGCATGTTCAGGCAGCACAGACTGTGCGTGCTGGAATATATTAAATCTTATTTCGACTGATCAACAAAGTATATTTTGACTCCCGAAACTCACTAAGAGAGAGCAACGCTACTTTAGGATATTACACATTCAGACAGGAGCCATGAGCACGCGATAAATGTTTCATTACAGCATCATGCAAGCTGGAGAAAACCTTGCAAAAAATCCACACTAATGCATCTGTACACTCGCTTTATATCAATATCTTTCTGCTTTAATGTTTATGAAAATATCACATAAGAACATCTATCAGAGTTAAAGAAAGCTACACTATTTTTTAAGACACCTAAAATCCCATTCGAGAATCTGGGTCACTAACCCATTCACTCATGTAATGCAGCCAGACACCATCCAGATGTGTAGCATGTGGAACGAAGCAAAGACGCTCGCTTTCCACGAGAACATTTAGCCGAATTGTTGCATGTGATGCATTTTGTATGGCGCTGCTTCACAGACAGAAAGTGCGTTTAAAGATGCAGAAGCCATGTGTGCAGCGCAACTGCTGCTTCAGGAGCGCTGGGAGAGCTGTGTGGGAATGAGCAGTGTTTGTACTTTAGTTCTGCCCGTAAGCATCGGCTGCTATCTTGAAGTCTCATCTTCACTTTTAATATGGGATTTCAAAAAGAGTCAACAAAAAAGCTTATATGGTATCTAATGTTCATAAGGACGTAGTTTATACCTATCCTTATCAGTAAGGATTCATATTAAAGTAGAGAGTTTCATAGCCTACATACTGTATAATTATTAACTTCAATTATTCTTAATACTTTCAAAATCAAAATAGGGCTGCAAGGAGCATTACTTTTTATCAAGGATTAATTTGTCTATCATCTTCTTTATAAATGCCCTAACTCTTATCGTTACAGAAAAATGTCCGTCACCCATAAGCTACTGCTACACAACAGCCAGCGTTAGCATTCAACCTCCTCCTAGCTAACATCACCCTTTGATATAAAGGATGAGTCATTCTTAGCCTGTGTGGACCGCTAAGGCCGAACTGAAATGAGACGGCCTGGTCTACGGAGGACTTCCTGTTCCTGCTCCTGTCGCCTAGCAGCAGGTAGCTAGCTGGCTAACTAGCTAACTCATTGTTTAAAGGCCCCTTTCCTTTTTTTAACATTTGTATCCCTGACTATTCCATTGTTGAAACAAAAAGGTTTATATTTAAAAGTTTATCCCTCTGCCGTTTACGAGTCCCCATCTGGTTTGAATTGAATTGTGAATCTCGGGATATGTTGGGCCGTGAAGGATGCACCCGATGAGCCTTCGTTGCCCAAGAAAAGGAGGACGCATTTGTCGGCCGCATCTGAAGGAGCCTGAAATGGGACAGCCTTCAACAAGCCGCTGTGATATCATTGGCCTTCACTACGTCCTTTGAAGGCTGCAGCCTTATGAAAGGAAAGGTGCAACTTCCTAACAGTTATGTTTGCTATAGGAATCGATTTAGTGCTAACGTTAGCTTGTGTGACTTAACTGTTGGAACCGAATGAGCCACAAAATATGAGTTTAAACTATTTGCAGAATCCAAATATTAACATGCAAGTTAAGTTCCGTATGTAGTCCGTTTGTAGTCCAAGTAACATTGACCAATCACGTATCAGCAGGCTTCAGCGTATGCAGGAAAAACAGTCCATGTGGAGAGCAAAGGCAGGCGAAACGCAATCCGCTGTAATGACATCCTGGCTCCCATCGACACTCATCTGACAAAGACTGAGTTATCTCTATAAACAGATATCTGCATGCAAGTGCAGCAAATTTCAACTTGAGCGACAAATCAGCTTTAGAAGAAGAAGAAGAAGAAGAAGATATACTTTCCCTGAGGGGGAATTCAATCTTTTCACTCTGTTGTTACAAACATGCTACACACACAAAGGCCCGAAATACAGACATGCACAAACAGGATCCCATGGACATGCACTAATGGAAAGAGTGAGGGGGCAGCACATGGACATGCGCCCTGAGCAGAGAGGGATTCGGTGCCTTGCTCAAGGACACCTCGACGGAGCCCAGGAAAGGAACTGGCACCTCCACAGCTACCAGCCCTAATTCCACACTTGGATTTACGCCGCATCACAAAAGCCCTTCAGCATTACATTTCCCTAAAAAATCACAAGATAAACAGTTTCATTTTCGGTCTCATACCGCTGAAGTAAGCCAGAGTGCAGCCTCTGTGTAGCTCACTATTTACGGTGAAACTGAGACTCACCAGAAACAGATGACCGGGGGCTCCTCCAGGGAGGACAGCGTTTATTTTGCAGACATATCTGGAGGGGCGAATATCGCTTCGCCTTTGATCTGAACACACTTGCTTTCTTAAGTTGCTAATTGGGCTGTAAACAATGCAGCGCAGGGAAAAGGAAGTCTTGGCTGGAAGTTCTTTGACCGCTCGCTACACCGGAGTGTCTGAAAAGTTCACCGTCATTCCCAGAGGCGATATTGTTGCCAGTGGGTTCCGAGATTGGGCATCTACAGTGCTGCTATACTTTATTATATACTATAATTATTCACTTCAAAGAAATACTGCGGACAGAACATTTTGCACCAACTCAAAAGCAGAACAAAAGCATGCAGTTGATATTAAGTTAATAATGAGGTCAGAAGGGGTCATGAGAAGTCTTTATCCACATGTTGTCAGAGCCTTCAGAGGTAATTAAAGCAGTGTTGTGTTTCAGGTCACACAGCAGCAGAGCTTCTTGTGTTTATTAACCGAGAGCCTTGAAAGAGTAGCTCTAACTAGCCCGGCATGATTTATTCATCAGACTATGGATCTGCATAAAGCCATGTCGATGCAGCGGGCGAGCTGGAGGAGGTCAATAAGTGCTCGATACTTATTGTGCTTACACGAGAATTATTCATCATTCTTTGTGACTGTTCCTTCACCATCACGTCAGACCACATCAATATTGAACTTCACTTGTACTCTTATTACAGAGGGGAGAGTAGGCCACTTGTCGTTATCTTAACAGATTTTTGATATATTGCAGGTTTTTCAGGTCACAAGGTCGGTTAATCAATCCTTCTATCCTGGAGGACCATTGAGGGTCTATCCTCATACATAAAGACACATATCATTATGAATACACCCATAATAAGAGAGGTAATTTAAAGCAAAACACGAGGGATTAACAAAAATAAGAGCTCATCATTTAAATAAAACAGAAGCTTAATCAATGGTCATTACAGTTTGTCCCTTTAGACACTAGTAAAGCTCCAGAGACGGACTCACGTCAGTCTTACTCCTGTTTGATGAGGAAAGTCAGGGTACTTAAATACATACTGTGTTAAAATAATACAAATCCTTCCAAACAGGTGGTATAAGTAGATGGGTTGTTTGTCCTATTTCCAGAGGAAGTGACTAAGTACAAATACTTATTTATTGTATTGAAGTAAAATTTCCACCTTAGGCCACATGAATATTTATTTTTGTAAAACTTTTTCACCTTAAATTTCAACACGATATTTGGACTTTCAACTCCTTAAATTTTCATCAGGCCTGTTCCTTTAACTGGGAAGGGGAATATGCAATAATCTTCTTTTGCATCATTTTATGCAGTTGCAGATAATGACTGTGTATAAAGATGGACGACACGTCTCTATTTCCTCTCATTGTACAAAAGTGAAGCCAAAAACAACTGGAAGCGAGCGCTGCCATCTTGGAGCCAGAGTCTGCTGCAGTAAGAATTGACTGAATTGACCCTTCTGCTAACAAAACCCACATCTAACTTACCTAAAAAACAGCTGAGATCCCTCATGGTCTGAAGCAATGACTGTATGTATAGATGGACGACGCGTCTCCATCTGCTCTCATTGTACGAAATTGATGGCAAAATAGCCCCCTCGTGACGGGCGCTGCCACCTTGCGATGGTGACGTCCTATGGAGCCAGAGCTGTGCAGATTGGCTGGTGGAGCCGCCGCTAACCAAAACACACTTAACTTACAGAAAAAAACAGCTTCTTGTGTTGGTCTGAAGCAGACGTTCACAGATATGTAAACTTCAATGACTGAAGTGATTGTTTTAGTTACGTCTCCTCTCACTGTTCCTCCTCTACTCTGCTAATCAGGAACAGATCTGCTGCAGGAGGCGTATTTGTCAACAGAGCTGTCAATCATCCTTTTTACAGCATCAAATAACTAATTAAGACTGAAGTTTTCAGAAAAATGAACACTTAGATGTAAATCAGCATGATAAGAACTAACTATAATGACAGACACCATGTTTGAGAAACATTTATTTGACGTGTATTTTGAATTTATAGTTTGACTCATGTCCCATTTGCTAACATGGAGGAGGCGGGCTTTATGAGCTATACTGCAGCCAGTCAGCAGGGGGCGATAGAGAGGGTTTGGCTTCACTTTTAGGGGAGCTGTCATGTCGGCCATCTTTTTATACAGTCTATTGTCGCAACCTTACTTAAGACCAATTGCAACCTTAAACGATGGAAGAATAATATATAGAAAAGACCATTTCTCTTTTATCTGTGCGTATCACACACGACAGACATAACAGGATGAGAGACATCTAGTAAATGTGATGTGTATATTTCAGATCCTGTACTTTGTAAAACAAGTATCTGTACTTTTACTCTGGTAAAGAATGTTGTTCTTTTGCCATTTCTGCCTATTTCTTTTAGAGAACTCAGGAAGTTATTAAGATGTCAGGAAGAAGTTATCTTGCTCAATGCAGCGCACAGAGATGGATCCAAAAGCCCGCACACCACCCACATTTAGACTCCACAGGGGTAGAAAGTTCATGTTGGATACGGCTTGGCCTCACTTGGACCAGAGTGTGTAAACCTTTTTCTCGTGTGCAGCAGCAAGAATAACATCTATAATTCAGAACAGTTATTAGAGGCGAAGTGGGGCTACAATCACAGAGCCGTCCCAATCCAAACCAACTTGATCTTAGATCTTAAAAGCTCGTGCCCTCACGGGGTCCCAAAGGTCCCCAGCAGCCGTGTGGGGCCCCTCGGACTCGGCACCAGCTCTGTGATTTAGACACGGCCATAAAAACTCTAAATGGAGATGGGAGGCTAGTTGCTTAATTGACCTTTATTGGGCTTTCTGCTTCATTTGAAGACTGGATATTAAATTAACATGATAATTCAGGCCCAGCGTGTTAATGCCACTATTGCCCCCCTCGGTTTTCCCCCACATTTTAATATCACCCGGTAACTTTTATGGCCCCCATTGATTTAGCACTGCTTTTTATTAACTGCCTTTAATTTTCCATATTGGCACACACTTACACAAAGAAGGTTTTATTCCAATTGAGCAGCGCTCTGTTACAGGATCGAGGGTTTATGAGGCCGTTTCTATTAAAAACCTCCTCCATTCTTACTGTGACGGATATAGGCTGTAACACGGAGATGAGATCTGAAATGAATAGGGGAGCTCCGGGGGTGAGTATTGGACCAGTGTTTTAGTAGTCGTGTTTGGGTGTTAGTGGTTTAAAGGTGTTGTACATAAACACTTGCAAGAATACTGTGTATGATAAAAGTATTAGGACGAGAGGATAAGAAATAACATCTTACCCTATATACTACATATATATTACATATATATATGTAACTTAAGGACAAATCCACCAATGGGAACCAGAGACATATACCCATATAAAATGCTCTGCTTGAAATAATAAATGTTTTTTTTCAAAATAAATTTAAATAACCTTATAAACATCCTCCCGAGGCTTCTCCTCCTTCTCCCTCATTAAAAATTCCTGAATCTGCATAGGCCCGCCCACTATGCACCTCGTTTCTCCTTTCCTAAAATTACAGCCCAAAAAGAAAACACGTCTCTGCCATCGTTTAGTGGCGGCTTGTTGAAACTTAGCTAGCTTGAAATGTAGTAATTAGTAGTAGTAACTTTAATGTTAGTAGTCAGTTGTGAGTTTGCATAAATCACGATGACGGTTACAGCTGGCTTGCGCATCGCCGAAGTGGTTGCCATAGGTTGCACATAATGATATGCATAGCGTCGCCCCTTCCATTGACAGGATTGGCTCCTTAGGTTTGTGACGTCACAAACCTGCCAATCTGAAAACGTGTGGTTCAGCCTGTCCTTGGTACACTGCAGTTTAAAAGCAGACAGGCCCAGCCATGGAGATGATGCTTATGTTGTCCCTGATATGTCTTGTAGCACATGAGAAACACCACATGGAGATGTTTACAAGGTTAAACATTTGATTTTCACTGGAGGGGGGCTTTAAGAGCCACTAAATAGCTCTAAGACTGTGTTAAATAGTGATTAATATCACTGATGCTTTCTGCTGTGGTCTGTTGGTTGTCTCTCTTAGTAGGAATAGTAGTTTTAATTACAGCCATATTTGTCCCTCTTACACCTCCATATATCTCAAGATTCTCAACTAAATCAGGCCATGCCAATACAGATCCTACAAGAACCTACTTACATACCATCAATGTTAAACTTATGCAGCCATCTGAGGTGAAATTAAAGAGTGTTTTTGGTCTGGTCTTTGAGGAGGAGGCTGAGAGAGCGCTACTGTCCTCTGGTGGAAGTAATGGATCCAGCATTTGGAGGCAGTGGAGATGGATCTTGATTTTAAAAGGGACTTGAAATAGACTCAAATTCAAGAGTTTATACCATTAAATAGTCCCAAATGTTGGACGTACATGGAGCCTGACTGTAGTAAGGCAGTCAGTGTTCATTTCACAGTATTCAGCCAACATCATGAACAGCAGTGACCTTTCTCTTACAATGCAGGGTCCTTGTTAACATTTGCTTAACATGAGAAAAGTCATACCGCCAAAATAAGATGCATATTTTGAGCGTCCTGACACGATGTTGAGCAGTGGTTCAAACTGTGCAGTTTCGGTGCCTTGGTAAGCATTGGATCAAAAATGTCACTACTAAGCGCACTGCTGTTAATGTATCAAAGAAAAACATTCTACTGTCTGGTATAAGTACGAGTCTCTTTGCTGTGACCTGTACATCAAAGCCTCAAAGCCACACTGTGAGTAATCTGAGAGACAGACAGAGCACTTAAAATGTAGATGGGACATCTCCACACAAACACACACCAGACAAATCGGGACACACGCTGCCAGTCTGACAAAAAGCCAATAACCCAGCAGCACATTAGAGGTGAATTGCTTCCCGGATGCAGCCCCCTTTCCCCCTCTCCTAAGTGGATGCATTATCATTTTGTCTGTCACGAAAAAGAGGAGCCAAAGAATATGAATATGCGTTTACATCTGTCTTCCATTAATATGCATGCCTGAATCCACATCTCAACACAAAGCCAATTTTCTGGCCATCTGGGGGATGGCTGGTGGAGGTAATGAATATTCTTTATGAATATGTTTTATTTTGCGAGGTGGCGATACATCATGAGCATGCCGCTGCCGCTCTCTCTCTCTCTCTCTCTCTCTGAGGCGCTGGGAACCTTCACTGCACGACTTGATGAGTTTAATTAGACCGTATAGACGAGGGATGGATGGATGGATGGATGGACAGATGGAGGGAAGGTTGGATGGAGAGGAATGAAAAAAATAATCTTTTACCACACAGACTCTCTCTCTCTCTTTCTCGCTCGCTCTTCAGTAATAGCAGCCTTAATAAGCCGCACACCTGCTCTGCATGGTGATGCTGGGGAGAGAAATACGGCTGAAGCTAATAGCTATCATGACTTCTGCAGTAACTAGTCTACAGTCCTGATGTTCATTTAATTACCAAAGTAAATTATGACTGAGGTGCGCCTCGTAGAATTCTCATTGGTTTTATGTTTTCTGAGAAAGAGAAAATTCTCATCGAGTCTTACCTTTAAGTTTCTGAGGTTTCTGAGTCATATGTACGGAAGCCCGAAGCGGACATACACTTCATTTACCCAAGCACTTTCCGGTTGTTTTCTCGAGATCTTGACTTATTTATCATGTTATGTCGCGATAACAATGCGGCACCACCATAACGTCAGATGATCTTAACTGATCTTAACTAAAAGGTTTTAAAACAAACATAGAAATAGTCTTAGCTAACCTCATTAGTGTGGGCAATGGCAGCATGGCATGTCCTGGTCTGTCATATCACAGTCACCTGACTGTTGTTTTGTTATGTTTTCTAGATCGCTGGAAAATTCCCCGTTATCATCAGATAACGAGATGTGTTATCTCGAGATAATGACATAACTTAATCTGTTATAATGTCGACATCTTGACTTAACGGAAATTACTCGTTATCACTAGGAAAACTGAGTAAATAAAATGTATGGATGCATGTCCGCTAAGGGCTTCCGTACATATGATAACGAGTAATTTCCGGTTATTTTCTCGGGATCTCAACCATTTTTTTTCCCGTTTCGTTCGCTTATTTTCCCGTAATAAGTTAATTTAAGATGTTGTCTCGGGATAACAAAGCTGGTTTTCCCATTATAACCGATTTATTTATCTCATCATCTTGAGATTACAAAGCTTGTGATAACAGGATTTTCCAATGATCTAGAAAACAAAACAAAACAATAGGTTGGTCACCGTGATATGACAGACCAGGACATGCCATGCTGCTATTGTCCACACTAATGAGGTAAGTTAAGCATGTTTCTATCTACTGTTCGTTTTGTGCTTTTAAAACTCTGGGGACACGAGTAATGATCATCTGATGTTACGGTGGTGCAGCGTTATCATCTCAAGAAAACGAGAAAAATGCGTTGAGATCTCGAGAAAATAACTGGAAATTACTATCACAGGAAAACGGAGTAAATAAAAAGTATGGATGCATGTCCACTCAGGGCTTCCGTACATGTGACCAAGAAACAGAGCTAATTCTGAAATTGAATGACTGAACATATTCAGTCATAAACTATTATTTTTATTTGTAATTTACAAGATTTTTAATAAACCAAAACAATGATTTACTTTCAGTGTTTTCTGATTTGTTTTGCACCAAAAAAAGTCTAAAAGTTTCTTAGAATCAACAAGAATCAAAGCTTATTATGAAAATCAATACACTCATAATTAAGCAGCCATAAACTACAATTTTTATAGGTAATTATCAAAAACAATAAGCTAGTTTCACGCCAGTAAAATATTATGTAATTAACACCAAAATAAATTCTGGCAAAGAGCAAAAACCTGCATCCTGACATGAGCTGTGTTGAGGTCCGTGTAGCCTAATTAAAGGGCACATACATTTTTTTGACACCGAGTTAAGAAATGAGGATAGAGAGGTGGAGCATCAGGATATCTCCGCCTGTAGGCACCTTTATATGTCACATCGATGATTTAGACGTCAGTGACAGTATTACTGTTGCTGCATGTCTCTGGGGCCTCGGCACAGTCCATTGGCGAGTGGTGTCCTTTAATGATTTATGATTGAAGTTAGCCGTGAGCTCCCCGGAGGATCCCCCAAGAGCGAGACGCGCAGGGAGTGACCAGCTTTATGGCAGAACTGGGAATCAATTATGCTAACGGTGGCTAATGAATGCACTTGAGGGAACTGCTCCCCGCACTCAAGGGCCATTTTTTCCTATTTGCATATTGATGGCAGAAGGACAGTGGCTACTTTCATCCGCTGGTGATGGAGCACCATGGCGAAGGACTTCTGTGTGTTCCTTTCACTCTTACCGTCGATCGCTTTGTTTCTTGTTGCTTTAAACTCCGTTTTTCTTTAAATTAATGGCTTATATTTATTCTACAAGATCATTTTCATTGAGTTAACATATATAATAGAACAGACATTAAGTACATAAGATATTGTGCCATCAACCTCGCCTCGTCCTCTTTCTCAACAGTCTGAAGTCACTTTCAATTAGCGCTTTCTGCGGCCGGCGGGTGAAGAGTCCTGGAAGTGCTCCAGTTCCTCCCCAATGGACTCTGATAGACACAGTATGGTTTAAGAGGAATAATGGTGAGGCGTTTTACTGCCACCGAGGTTAACATGCATTAAAGTCATCTGTTTGCAAAGACGGACGTCTGGCAACGCTCGCGCTCTCTCCACTAAAATGCATTAAGGTAAATACGCTCGGCCGAGAGAGAAATCACTAAGTCCGTTGCGTCTCGGTGTAAAGAAGGCTATGAATACGAAATGTGCTATGAATAAGTTATGTGGTTGCCGTGACACTGCAAAAAAAAACACTCATGAACGCAGGTTTTTCCACAAATATATCCATTTAATGAGAAGGTAGGGCCAGAATGTTAGCTAGGGCAAGGGCAAGAGCTAGCATGGGCAGCGGTAGCGGAAGTAATGACTTCTAAGAGACAGTAAGACATACGGCCAAGAAATAGTGTTGCATAAAACGTTTAAACAAATAAACTCTAACCCTAAACAAATTTGAGTTTATTTATGCTCAGGTAAGTGTACAGTCTCCTAGCTTGCTAGCACCTGCCTAAGAGTTTTTAGCTGATTTAGAAACAGACTAAAATGAATACTGATGCAACTATATGACCTATAAGGACAAAGGAGACCATCAGCAACAAGAGTCACTATTTCTGAACACTTATTTTTAATGCCTGTCATCGCTACCACCAGGTCGGTGTCAGACTACGCGATTAGCAGCTCACAGACCAAAGGGGACTATATTTACATTTTCCGAATTAAAGATTCACAGTGAGCGATGCGTTTGACAGTTAAAAGACAGCAGGGGGAGATTTCAAAAAATACTACTTACGCATGTAAAGGACAGGATCAGCTAGGAGATAAGAGGTTGTCCACAGGGGTCGCCAAGATGGACACAGAATGAAAGTTCCTCATAGTAGCTGAAACTGTCAGATTTGACATATTAATATCGCCCAAAGGAAAGTACATCCCTAAACTATTCCTTCTATTGGTTTATCCGCCCACAAACCAGTTTCCATGACGTCCTCTAGCATGGCAGTCAGTTTATGTAAACCTGCATTGTGACTAATCAGGTACAAAACATGCATATATTTTAACGTCAACTAAAAAGATCCTAATAATATGATAAGAAAAAAAGATGTCATTAGTTATAGAGTATCATACCTGGGGAAGATAAAGTTTCAACACAAACAAACTTCTAGAAAGTTCCGTGAGTGACGCCATCACTCGGTGGAATAGACAGACAGAAGCAGACAGGCAGTGTTGGAGGCTCCCACTAATTTGATCTGGTGACATTTTCTTCTCCGGCTCCTCAGGGGGAAAAGAGCAGCAGAGAGGGAGCGAGGGAGTCGGAGAAGGAGGTGTTGGAGGGAGAGTAAGAGCGATAGAGATGGAGAAGGAAAGAGAGAGAGCGAGAGAGGGATGGCGAAGGAGACACTAATGAACGCAGACAACAAAGACCCTAACCTGAGCTCCAGGCCCCCGGAGACACGGAGAGGTTTCTCACTGGGTCAATAAAAGCACTGGACCGTGTCTGCGTTGTCTTGCCCTTCAAGCATCCGCTTAACTGCAGAGGGACGACTTCTGTTCAAGGTTGCTGGAGTTAAAGGAGAATATCACTGAATTTCATACCTGAAATATGTGACCCAGAAACCATATTTCATGACTATCTGTGCACACGGAGAAAAGATCTGTGACATCTTGTTTATGTGTGATGTCAAACTAATGTGCATCTACACACAGAATTCATCAGGGGAGATGTTATATGTTGCTATGACAGTAGAAAGGATTGATACAGTACATCGCTGCATTTTATTCAAAGCTGACAGTTGAACTGAAGAGTTTAGGTGGATTTTACAGCTGAACATAACAACACTGACATCTTGATTGTCTCTGTGATAGACTGAGAAGTCTGAACATTCTCCAGGGGAGCATTTAATTGTATCAGAAGACAAATCAATTTTTAATTTAAAGTTCCTCTCCTAGCATCGATTAAAGCCCTTAAACGCATCTCTGTTCATCAGAATAACATATTTAGAAGTTTGTGCCATGAAAAAAAAATCCCTTTACTGCATTAAAAAGGCTCAGATGTGACTTCACACCTTTGACCCAATTATGTAGGTGCAATTTTATTAGGTATCAGAATGGTAAAGTATTTTATGTAGACTATCGCTCTGCAACTGAGTCAAACTGAAGGCTGGCGTTATCTACAACACTATGGGCCCTATCGTACACCCAGCACAAAGCGCCGCAGTGCACGTGTCATTGCTATTTTCCAGCCGGCACAGTTGTCATTTTCACGCCCACGTTGTGTAAATAGCAAGTGACCTTGCGCCCACATTAGCATCCATGGTTGTGTCTTCATTCTCATTTCTGTTGGGCTGTGGGATTGCTTCAGTAGCTTTAACATCAATCCGTGCTTCGACATGTATTGCACAGTGTTTTCTTTCTGCGTGTGCAGGGCCACAGTGGAAAGAAAGAAGACAAATATGCCAGTCAGAGCCCGGTTTATATAAGAAGAATGACTGAAATCTGCAGTGTAAATAGCAACACGCCTGCCTGCAGTCACCCCTGGCTCTTAAAGGGAAAGAGAGCTGACACTCTGATTGGTTTGATTCATGTTATGCCGCAAACACACCTATGAATAATCCAGGGATTTAAGCCAACCTCTTTGCGCATTGCACCTTAGTTTGCACCTAGATTTTGCGCCGTGTAACTAGCAAAAGTGGGTCGAACACGCCCTAAATCACTTAGCACCATGCTCTTTAGACTGTGCGCCTTCCAACGTGTAAATGGGGCCAACGTATTCAGTGGCAAATGTTACTATTATTAGACAAATCTTGGTCCTGATGCTAGTTTTGACAAATTAAAGTGAGCGTAAAATACCATTTTATCCTTCCTGGTACAACTCAGAATTCCTATACTTGAGTATCAGCCGATACCTCGTACCACTTAAAATTCCAGTGTGATAAAAAAATATATATACATATGTTTTAACAGCTGAATACTTCTAAAATCTGGTTGGATGGTTGCTATCATTGTTGTGTTGCCTGGCTCAGTAAATTGAAAGAAAACCCTAATCCTAAAAACAAGCCTAGCAACTAGAAACAACCTAAGCTAACATTGGCGGCAGCTCGGCTAACGAACTGTCCTGAAGTCGTGTATCCGCCAAAGAGTGTTGGGCTTAAAATGATTTTCAACATTTAGGAGCTTTAAAAGTGTTTTTATGAGTTTTAAATATCCAAACTTATGAAAGTGAGGAAAATACAGCCTTCAAATGTGTGATAGAGAAAGCATTGATTGCTAACATTTTGCTAGCTAATGCTGCACTCTCTGCTAGCAACACGCTGTTGTCACACGATAAATAACCTGAAATCAGTTGTTCTTTTCTACTCTACAAATCAGTTGCAAGTGGAAGCCAAAATATGTATATTATTGATGTGTAGGCTAGTCTTTTGGGGGCTAACATAGGCTATTATTACTAGCATACTCACAGAACCCTATCCTGCATTATATTGGAGGCAAATTTGTGTCTGAAAACTGACTCTGAAGTACAGATAGAGGATGGATACATGTCCCAGAGGATATTTCAGAGTTAATTTCTGCAAGAGAGCAGAGCTGTGTCTCTCTGCCAGATCACAGGAATGTAGCAGAGGAAGGAGAGCAAGGTTAGCCAAAACCAGCATGATGAGATATTGACTCTTGGCTTGTAATTTCATTTTATGCACCAAGTGGCAAACAAGATATCACACTGTTCATAATCCTCTGCATCCCTGAACACACACACACACTAACACACACCTCCCACAGACCTATTCATGTTATTCATGGGGAATATAAAGCCTCTGTGCGCCTCTAGTGTGGGGTCTTCACACCAGGACTCACACCTGAAGGTGGAGAGCCAACACACACACATACACACACACAAGCACGCTGGGGGACACATACTCGGTCGCCCCACTAAGTCCCCCCACGTCTGACATATGTCACTCCCAATCTGTTCAGCAGGCCGCACATCTCTCCAGCGTGGCACTGCCGCTGTGGTGTAGAGGGCTGCAGAAGGGGAAAGTCAGGCAGAGACTGAAACTGAACAAGAGGGCAGAGAGGGACAAAGCAAAGAGAGAGAGGGAGGAGAGGGCATGAAAGAGGCAGGGAGAGATGCCGCTTGTGGCTTGTTGCTCCCCTCTCCTTGCTAATTGGTAGTTTGGAAACAACACCATCTGTTCTTTAAGAAAGTCAGATGCACAGAGTAAAAAGATGCCACCAGTCCTGAATACATTTCCCAGCAGCCAAGGCAAATAACTCAACAGCCGCGGGCTTCTTTCAACACAAAGATCCTGCAGGACTCCGGCTAGACAGGCATCTGTTATATTTGTTATAATGTTCAGTGATTCTCAATCCAGTCCTGGGTTACTGCCAGGGAGTGCTGAATAATGTAAACATATGATGATGCAGGCAGTGAGGAGGGATGTGAGTCAGTGGACTTGTGAAGGAATAATTCACAGCTCAGAGTAAACCTGTAACCGCTGTTTGGTGTTCAAAGTGACGAGTGGAAGTGGATTGCCATCATGTGGTTGAGTAAAGCAATCACACTGAAGAAGCTGCTTTGTTTATAGGCTCTTGATCTGAATGTATTGTATAATTGTAAAGTTATATCTAAATCTAGACTGGAACATCTGCACTGTGAGACATGATGTGACTGCTTCATTTACAGCACTGCAAATAATGGAGAGCTGCCAGACATTACACACTTTAACCTTCCCTTATACACACGCTCACTATCACTTGCTACATACAGTTAAAGAGAATTGCACACAGTAATGTACAGACCGTTTGCAGTGCAACTGCTGTTGTATCTTGGATCCATTTTTTTCCCCTGTATGTTTTATACGCTGCCACACGTCTGCTAACTGGGAGGAAAAAGCATGAAAGTATTACCTCCTTACTGGCTCTCTGTCTGTTTCAGGGTTGATTTTAAGATTTTGTTGATAGCTCCGTCTTATCTTGTGCAATATTACACATCATTTGTAGCACTTGCTCTTAGAAATCCCAAGATCAAGACTAGGATCAAGGCTGCTCCTAAGCTATGGAACAGCCTCCCTATCCACATAAGAACTGCACAGTCGCTTGACATTTTTAAGTAGCTGCTAAAGACCCATCTCTTCTCGATGGCCTTCAGTTCCAGTCGAGCGGGACTCTTCCTATTTTATCTTACACAGTCCAGCTAGTCTTTTATATGTATCCTGTTTTTATTTCCTTCTAGATATAGATTTCGGATACCTGAACTTGTATCGGCTAATACTAATTACCAATCCTATAGCTGTGCAAATTAAAAAAAAACAACATATTGTTATATTTTTGGCTGACCGCCAGACCCTATGGTGGATCATGGAGCATATTGGACCTCCACTGACGCGTCTCTCTGTCTATATGGCTCTTGATACTTTGTTCGGGGAGTAGGCGGGGCTGCTCCTCCGCTGTCCTCACCTACGTCCGCAGCGTGCACCTGCTTTCAAACATGTTGTCAGTGGCCTCATAAGGACAGTCCTTGTAACACATTGCCCTCAAAAGTGCACATTGACCTGATGCGGTCAGACACATACTAGGTTTTGACCTAGTCTTGTTGGGGTATACAAATGGATGTCTTAGTTTGAATCCTTTGTAAAACATGGAACAACTACAGTAACACGGAATAAACGCTAAAGAACTTTCATTATCATTTAGTCTGACATCCGTCAGGACAGAAAAAGAGCATAAATAAATGAATGTAGGAATAAATGCCGTTTCCGTAGGGAGAAACATCTCTCTAGTTTCTCCTTCACCCGGGGGAGTAAACATCGCTTGTGTTGAAATTGGCAGTGAAGCCTTGCATACTGTCCACGTCACCAAACTATTGGTGGGAATATCATGACATTTTATTTGCTCAGACTGAGCGCTCAGATGTTGTTCACTATCATCACATGATAAATGACCTGAAATCAGTTTTTCTTTGCTGCTCGAAAGCAGCAGTTTGCCACTGACAGCTATAATAAATCTATGGTTGTAGCACATGAAAACTTGCTGTGCATGCTACTGCTTTGGATTGGCGAAAAAAGACACTTGATTTTTTTTTTACAGAGCTATTCATTAAGGGAATGGATCTGTGCATAGACCTGCGTATTAGCTGATACCAAATTAAGCATCTACGGTAGTAATTGAGGCATTTCCGATATTTGTATCTGCATCAGAACAACTCTATTTATTATATTGCCAATTAGGCTGAGCAAAACATCTCATTTTGCGGCGTACATGTTTGGTCTTGGCTGACAGTAAGTTCACCTTGTACATGTTCACCTTGGAAATTGTGCGTGATGCTATTTAATCAAAACAAACAGGCCCTAATAACAGCGCTCTGTAATCAGCTTGTTATTTTTCTGTAGTCACTGAAGGAAACCTTCATAATACGTCCTGATTTAAAATAAGCTGCTAGTTTTATTAAATGTTACAAAATAACAAAGAAAAAAGGTGTAATGAGCAGCCAAGCGCAGCAGAGAAAGGTTATATCAGAAGCACTTAACAAATAAATGAATCTATACCAGCATCAGCTGTACCACAGAGTATAAACCAGATCCTCTTGGGATTCCAGGCACACAGCTCAATGCAATGACCGTGTTTTACATCGCCAATCTGTTACAGTGGGATCTCCCCTGCTTCAATCCCATGGATGATTAAGCGTGATAATTAAGGTTTTTGGACATTTTCCACAGAGGAGCAGACGTGGCAGCTGGTGACATTCATGCATTCCCAAACACAGAGGAGGGAATTACAATGAGGCCTCCATTCATTCCAGTGATCACAAAGTCTGGTCTTGGCACCAGCTCAAAAACAGTCAAGCTGTTGTTGAAAAGGACTATTTGTGGCTCTCTTTGTTGCAATGTAGGCAATGTACCTTGATCTATTTGGGGAATTACAGAAAACATAGAAAGCAGCCAAATAGTTGTTTTTTTCCCAGCAGGGATATTCACCTGTTATTGCTACAGGAAAATAAGCCACAGAGATGATTGAACTATTTCTTTGATATTTTGGTTAACACTCTAATTGTCACAGCACAATATCACAGACTTCTGCTTTTTAATTTCAAGGGTGGGCTCAGTTAAATGTTTGTTTTTAAATGAAGGTCTTTTTTTAATGGCATAATGTATCTCTTTCATTTTGGGTACCTGTGTTTGTTGCTGCAGAAGAAAAGACTGAACTGATACCAGCCAAACAGAAGCTATTACCACAAAATGTAAATTACAGATATCCCTTATAAAAAAACACATACAATAAAATGTATTTACCACAAGAACCTTGACAGAAGCACCACAACTAAATATGTGAATACTTACTTGAACTATACTCTAACCAGAGATGGAATATTTATGTGGAGTTATCTATAGTTTATAATAAGGAGCAAAGTTATGTTATAATAGTAATGAGAGAAGTGTTCAGATGTCTTTTAGAAAGACCACAATGTAGAAATAGTTAAAAACAAGTACAACGGCCATAAATGAAATCTCAGTTAAGTAGAAGGTACTGAAGGAAGGAACCTGAAATGCTTCTGATTGTTTGCCAGCAGTCCCTTGCATGAAACCCCTTCTCTGTGGGCGAACGACACATATACAAAACGTGAAAAAATGTGCAATATAAATGCAGTCTAAGCAATGCTTTAAAATCTGTAGAACATATTACATTACAGCCCTGTCAATGGTTGCTGTAGTGTATAGTTTAAATGATTTACTTTTTATGGATGAACATTTAGTCATGGTGGATATAGCTTATATGTTTTGTATGATCTTAAACTGCACAGCAACTTCTGTTTAAAAATGTAATATTAACGTGAGGTTAAAAAAAGTGATATATTTTCCTCCTGAGATGTAGCGGTGAGGAAGTTTAAAGTAGCTTAAAATGGGAAAATTCCAATACCACCTATACAGTACAGTACACCACATTTAACACTCACGTAGGTCACGCACATCACTTGAAAAGGGACATTTAGCTACCTTCAGAGCAGCTTTAAACGCTACGTCACCAAGGTAAGCATAACACAATATTTAATTCAAGTAAGACTACAAAACAAACTCTGTTTTACTCACCTTGCTCGAAGTTCACTCATAACAGCGTCACACTCCCTCCCATAACAAAAGTTGCTGTAAATAACATGTACTTGTAGTTGTGAGTTCAAGAAGGAGAAATGGGTGAAGAGAAAACCACTGAGCCGACCAACAACTTCATCTCCCAGAATGCATTCCTCCAGCGGAAATGCCGGGAACTCCATGGAAACGGCAGACTGGCGTGCTAGCCTTGGAGAGAAGAAGCAGCATAGTTAGCTTGCGTTATATCTGCCTCCTGATAAACTTGGATAAAACACTGAATGCATTTGATTTATTGACTGTCAGCAAAGATGAGTCGAACGCCGGATGCAAGAGCGAGGTAAGAGAGAGTCAACCGCCAAACCGAATCCTAATTTAATGTTAGTTGCAGGGTAACTAGTGCTCGGTAAGTTAACGTTAGAATTTTCAGTAATTAACCTCGGTTAGCTAGCTAGCTTGTCGTGAACTTATTCTTCGCGTTTTAAACCTACTACGGAATGTGTTATCTGCTATTTATCAGGGGATTGAAACTCAAGACATCTTTAATGGACCATGATTGGTTACTCCCAAACTGACTTTACTCTTAACAGCCACAAACCGCTAAACGGACTTCCGTTTGTTTCCCCCAAAATAAAGCTCTCACGCCACTTCTAAGTAAATGTCCTGAACCGGAACTAACACCAGCTCTTTCGTAATAACAAAAGGGTCTGTGTCTACAATGATGATGAAATTAAAAGGTTTCATGTCTTTGTACTGTTTGTATTTGTTTATAATTTACATGAGCCATTGACTTATATAGGCTATATATAAGACGTATTCAATGTTGTTGCTCATTGTTGTTTTGTGTATATACTGTATATGTTGTTGAAACACACTTATATTCATATTAAAATTAAAAGTTTATTTTCATCAATTTCTGTTCATCTTTGTTGTCCTTGTTTCTAAGCTCTATGTCTCTTCCTGTGAGTTAGTCTTGGAACTGTAAATATGTATAGAACAATCTAATGCTGGGGTCATTGTATGTGTAAAAAGACACTGCTGCCTACATCTAAAATATATGTAACATATCAAACACGTGACTTATTGTGATTGGAAAAATGCATAGAAATCCTTGCCCTGTACGAATATCTGGCATACTTCTGTACGTTGGTGTCCCCATTCTCATTTGGTTACCACTGCCCTCCACTCTCACCAGGGACAACCAGACAAAAAAGATCCAGGAAAACATCACCAGTGTGGAGAAACATTTTGGAGAGATGTGCCAACTGTTTGCAGCCTACGCCCGTAAAACAGCCAGGCTACGAGACAAGGCTGATCTCCTGGTTCGGGAAATCGGCACATACGCAGACACAGAAACGCCAAACCTAAAGAAGGGAATGAAGCAGTTCGCTGAACACCTGGCCAAGGTGGAAGACTACCGCCAGGCTGAAGTAAAGCTGCCGGGGGGGTTTCTGATGCTTTCACTTCATTTATAATTCATTTCACAGCACTTGCCCTGTAAGACAGAACCTAACAAGAATTACTTTTCCTTACAGGTAGAGAGACTTGAGGCCAAAGTCATAGAGCCGTTAAAAAGCTATGGAGCTGTCGTGAAACGTAAAAGGGTAAGTGTTGCTTTAAGCCTCAGCAATTTTAACGTGTACTCTTATTCTATGTGAGCCAAAAGACTATAACAAAAAAATGTGTAAACTTCATATAACTCAAATAAACACAGCTATATACAAAGAAAGCAAATGCTGCAGAAGCTGCCAGAAAATGTTTGAGTACCCAAAGATGGCGAAGTTGTTTACCTTCCTGCCTTGGCTCCTGTTCATAAAGTTGTGTTTTAAATCCATCTAAACTACTGCAGGTGTGCAGAGGTAAACAGTTCTAGATTAAATGTGCTCTGCCACACGACTATGTCTGTTCAAATTGATGTCACTAAAATGTGATCAGACATTAAGAAGTGAGCTCGGGACATAAAGCAGTTCACTGTTGTTATTACCATGCATGGCCACATGAGAGCAGTATTGTTTAATGACAAAATCTCACTGACAAGTTAGCTTTTCTTTTTGCATTCATCAGACTCTCACTCTCTCGGCATCTCAATATAACAAGACATTTTCTGGTTAAATAAATGTATCATATCCAGTTTTTCTTTGTGACTTTTTATCTATAATCAAATTAGTGATGTTGTTTTGTTTTGTCTTGACACCAGCAGTTGCTTGTATCAAGGTTGTCCTCTTTTTTTATTAAATCAGACACTTGCAAAACTTGCAGATTTGAAGGTGCAGAAGAGTTCACAATACTTTCTAGCTTATTTAAAAGAAACAATTTTGTCTTTCATGTACAATAATTCAGAAATATATAACACCTTAAACATTAGACTGTTTCCTAGTATAGAAAATACACAAAAACCTGCACAACGGGGTGCACTTTAAGTGATGTTCCAACACAGATCTACACCAAATGTTTGTCAAATTTCATGACAACTGTGTGCTTGTGTCCTTGTGCATCCATGCAGGAGGATCTGAAGGCAACTCAGAGTGCCAGAGACAGAGAGACCAAACAGATGGTTCAGCTTGAGAAGACCAGACAGAGGAACCCTTCCGACAGGCAGATCATTGTATCCCCAAATTCTGTCATAGCAAACAGACAAAAGTTTAATGTTACAACAAGCAACTGTGTACTTATAGTGCAGGTGACATCTTGGGTACAGTTTAATCCTGCCTTAATTATTCATACATTTATTGTTCGAGCTAGAAATTAAACTTGGATGCATTTAAAATGCTTTGCCTCACGGAATCTTCCTATCCACTATACAGTATGCATTTACAAGGTGGAGCGTATAGATCCACATGCAGGAGTAGAATAAACACAGACTGCATGCTAATATTTCCTTCCTCTTTTCCTTGACCGTTCCTTCAGTCTCAGGTGTGTCCCATGTAATCTGTGCCTCTGGTTACTGGTGATGTATGACAACAATGATGTACCACAATGTAACCTCCCAGACATAATTAATCAACCACCTATATCCTGTAACTCAGTCACAAATCCTCTGCTTTTTCTTCACAAGAAGAATGTGTTAAGTATTTTTCGACCAGTTTTACATGGAAACCTGCAGCATCTTTAGGAAGTGCAACCAATGATACATTTTATACAGCTTCTTTAGTGTGTAGCAAAATTGTAAATTGATCACGATCCCTTCCTGTAGAAGCTTGTCTGTATCTGAAAGGCTCTTGCCGTTGGCTGGTGCAGGTGGGACTGGAATTGGAACTTTTGATACTGACGTTTTTATGATGATGATGTTGCTCTGGTTTCAGGTGTTTGTTAGTAGTAGTTAGGGATACTTCTTTGACGCACTGATGCAGCCACAACCTCTTATGCTGGTCTGATATGTGTTTTATATTCTCTCCCTTCAGGCTGAGAGTGAGCTCCAGAGAGCCACCATGGATGCCACGCGGACCACCAGGCAGCTGGAGGAGACCATAGACGAGTTTGAGGTGCAGAAGATCCGGGACATAAAGGTCTGCAGCTCTAAACTCTCTACTCACTTCAGATTAACACCTTCAGTGGTTAGAAATGTGCGCCCGTTAGTGGGTGGCAGTGAAGTGAAACCAGACAGTGATGATTTGGATTTTTTTGACAGCTGCCTACATCTCTTCATCCTCCTCCTGAAACTATTCTTGTTTCGTCATTTCAAAACTCCTTTTTCATGTCTTTTGGTCACCAGACAGTTATGATTCATTCATTTCATAGTACTGAAATATTGTTCTATACTCTCCCTTTATAGAGGATCTTTGGTGAGTTTGTGACAGTGGAGATGTCGTTCCATGCCAAAGCCTTGGAGGTGTACACGCTGGCCTACCAGAGCATTCAGAGTGTGGATGAGGAGGAGGACCTGGAGGTAGGCTGATGCTCCACTCACACATTAAACCCAGGCGTTACAATTAGCATTAGCATTAGCATGTTTGAAAGTATGATTAAAGCTGTAGAGCTGCAACGATTAATTGATTAATCGAGCCAAATAAGGGAACTTTGATGACACGTTTCAACACTTATCTGACATAATAACGCAGATGAATCAATAACCAAAAACACTGTTAGTTACCGCCCTATTCAGGTGTAATAACTGACCTGATTGCGACTGTAAACCCGGGCTAGATCAACCTCTGAACAGCCTCCACTGTGTTCTGTTTGCATCAAGTAGAAGCCTCGGTGACCTCGTGCACCCTTTCCTCATTGACTCATCGCTCATACACACTCTCTAGTCCACACCCGTTAACTGATGTGGTAACTTTGAAGTAATCTGAGGTGAATTAGGCACCAGTCAGAGTCATCCTAGAGCTTTTCTTCTCCTTAGTTTGAAATGTTTGCTGAACTATTTAAAGAGACAGAGCCTGTAGTGAAGCAACAAAGGATCAATGATATTCAGGCGAGCTCGCCTCCTCCTGCGGATGCCCTTGTGCTATTTTCCTCCACCCCTCGCCATCTCATCTGTGTGTTTTTGCACTGAATCATCTGCCTTCCATTCATATTGAAGCGAAACTCCTCACCCAGACAAGGCTGTTTTTCAATGACTCATGGAACAAAGCATGGGAGATTGAATCATTTGAAAGATGCACAATGACAGGCATGAAGATAATCCTGATCTGGAGCGCTTGCGGAATTTATTTTCTTACCAGTGAAAACCATCAGTGTGGTTTAAACGGCAGTTTGTTGTGTTATCAGAGGCATTCCTTCTGAGCTGCTGTGTTTACATGTGACTAAAGACAAACTGCCAGGCCGATAGTTGATTTGCTGGATATTCCAGCTGTAAAGTATTTAGTATCTACATTTTACAACACTTACATACGAGCCCTAAATATTGCGCAACATCCCTAAAATGTGTTCACAATGTGGACCCAGTTTGTGTACACATCTGTGACCACTTTAAATTCATGGTTATCTTGCATGATATTCACTGCACACATTCAGATTACAGATTTGTGTGTAGGCATTGCTTCCATTCTCCTGTTTCTCTTTGGAAAAATGTAGCGCCTACTGTCTTTGGCAGGTGTTCAGGAGCTTGCTGCACCCCCCTGACTACCAGTCACGCTTAGACATAGTGCGAGCTAATTCCAAAACCTCCCTCGATCGGACCGGGTCCTTCCTGAGTACGACAGGGACCTTGCAGGTAAGATACAGACAGCACGTAGATAATCTAATGCAGAAACTAGATCCCTCTGTCGCTAAGTTTCCGTCTTTGCATTGCTTTTTATATCTGACTTCCATCCAAGTTCCATCGTGATGATGAAATAAAAAAAATCCTTTTTTCAAACCCTTCCTCATACTAGTCGAGGCTGATGCTCGATAACTGCTCGGTTTGCCAGTGTTTATGCACAGCGTCACCCCAGCCCTCATTCAGTTTGAATGTCCCGCATGTCATTGCATGTCAGTAACATCATGCATTTCTCTCTACATTCAGTTTACCCCCAGCGTCTCAGCAGTGACTCTGCACTAACTTGTTTAATGGATTGCCTTGTAAAAGGTCTGAACAGCTAGTCTTCACCTTCTCTCTGAATGTGGAGAAACATTTAAATTATTTGAAGAACTGTCTCCTTTGGTCTTGTAGGGTGTGTTCAGACATCATGTCTGGTATCTACAGATGTCCAGCCTGTAGAGGCAGATTGATTTTATCTGTTGAAAAATGTAATCACAGCTAAACAAAATACACGTGCAAAAAAAACACCTAGAATTGCAGACCAAGTTTACATACAAAGGAATACAGTCAAACGTGACAGTGCTAATAAAGGTAGCCCATTCTTAGATTAAACACATGCCATGATATGAACTTGGTGTCGAGCCGCTGTAGCCACTCCCGCTAACCAAAACACACACTTAAAGGGCCAGTTCGGCGATTTTCAACCTCAGTCCTATCATGCTATCATGGGGAGCTAATGCCATTATGCTAGGGGAAAAAATGCAAAAAAAGGATGCTAACTGCTTCTCCAATGGGCCCTGGAAAACCTCCGCCAGACTACATAAAACGCGTCATCTGGCGGAGGCCAGGGAGCTCGCTAAACTACACTTCCTCAATCTAGGACGCCCGCCTCTGATGTCATGTTTCGTTCAAAATTATCAGGTTTTAAATGTAGACTGCAGACCTTTTTTAAGCAATCCACCGGTATATTCTCGCTGTATTTCAGATTCTGTACGCAATGCACGCTGGGTGTTGTAGGAATGTAGAATGGGCGAAACCATGAGCTGTTTGTACACCTTTCTCCACAGCTATGGCGCCAATTTCTAATATTATTGTTTCTATCGATTACAGAGAACACCAGCTTTGACTGACAGTGGCTTTTTGCAGGGGCGGACTGCTCCTTTAAATTACCAAAATTACCGATCCCGCATGTCGGCGTATTTAACAGCAGAACAGCTTCTTGTGTTGGTCTGAAGCAGACGTTCACAGATATGGAAACTTCAGTGACTGTAGTGATTGTTTTAGTTACGTCTCCTCTCGCCGTTCCTCCTCTACTCTGCTAATCAGGAACAGATCGGCTGCAGGAGCCGTATTTGTCAACAGGGCTGTCAATCACCCTTTTGATAGCATCAAATAACTAAAATGAACTCTTGGATGTAAATCAGCATGATAAGAATTAACTGTAATGACAGACACCACGTTTGAGAAACATTTATTTGGCGTGCATTTTGATTTTATAGTTTGACTCATGTCCCATCTGTTAACATGGAGGAGGCGGGCTTTATGACCTACAGTGCAGCCAGTCAGCAGCGCTCGAAATGTTTTGGCCTCACTTTTAGGGAGCTGTCATGTCGTCCATTCTTTTTTACAGTCTACGTGTTCAACAATAATTACCTGATGTATTTGTTATCTGTGCATTCTGGGATGTGTACCTGCATTGTCTCGGCTCTTAACTGCAAACCCTCATTAAAAGAAAAATGTTCAGGGGGGAAAACCAACCGCGCGGAAGAGCCAATTGTGCTTAATGACTACCTGCTAAGTGTTTTAGTTGCATAGTGACTGTTTATTTGTTGTCACAGCAACAAAGAGCCGGCAGCCGACAGACGAGGAGAGAGGAGGAGGAGGAGGAGGAAGAGGACGAGGAAGAGGAGGAGGAGGAATCTGAAGAGGAGGATGAAGAGGAGGACACGGATGATGAAAATTAGAATTTGTGTGCAGAAGAAAGGTGTGTTAATGTTTTATAAGCTTGTAAAATAAAAGCTGTGCCATTGTCAAAGTTGCCTGACACAGGTGGCCCGAGCAGTATTGTAGATGTAGTTGTGCGATGCAGAACATGTTGTCCTTTTTTTGTGCATTGTATTGCTCCATGTTATCCATCTTTTGTAAATAAATCACTTTTCATATTTTGCAGTGTTCCAGTGAATTGCTTGTACTATAATAAGTGCACGTTGTACCCTCAGTCACTTTGCATTAAAATGCCTGCAGAGAGGTTGATTGTTATTTTAGAAAATGCTTGAGAGAGTGAATCAGTCTAAGTGACACTAGTTACGTGACGACAGCAGTTAAGGGTGACTCATCTCTTCCACAGACATGCAAAAGTGGTACAAATGAAGCTGGGGACATTTTGCACCAAACAGTCTGTGCTTATCACGGCGTGTGTGTGTGTGTGTATGAGAGTGTGTGTTACAGTATGTGTTGTCTGTCACGGTGGAGGCTGCTGCTACAGTGTCGGCTGATGGCTCCTGCATGAGTCACTCAACACATTCATCATTCCTCAGCTGCCCGTGTCAGGATGGATACTTTTCTGCCTCTGGACGCGTACACACAAACATATTACAGGCTTGTATCACCAAAACACTAAAAAGGTGCATTTACACACATGCACACACATGCACAAGTTGATGTTTTGCAGGGTACTACCAAAGCATCCCTTGAAGCAACACTGATCGTCTCAGTGAATGAGATAAAAGCTGCGTAGGTGGTGTGTCATCAGCCCGCTGTACAACAACACCTAATGCATATAAAGGTTAATGTGTATGCAAACACAATCACGCTAACACGCACGTACGGGTTCAACTTTGCCGTACTGTGGATCTGAATGGCCTTCGTTGCAATGAGTCATCACCTATAAAGTGTGTTTGTGTGAGTCAGAGAGGTTTTCCAATCACAGGTAAACCTGAACGCTCCACTCCCCGATCACAGAGGAGAAGAATGGACATGACAGACTGATCGGTTAGGAACGGGCCTGAAAAGTTATAACCGAGAGTGCAGGGTACAAAAGAAGGCATGAATTAGTTATGAGTCATTGACTGTAAAAAAACAAACAAGGATACCCATGCAGAGAACCAGATGTGAAGGGAGAGGAGGAGTAAGTGGGAGAAAACGGGGACAGTTGAGAGAGGTCAGTCATAACCCTGGGTCCTTATCGTTGACTCTGACTCATCGCCCCTCAGCGTCAAGCCACTCCTATCAAATCCATCACCGAGGGCGCGCGTCAACCTCTGCACAGCCTCGTGCAGCTGCTTATGTACGCGGTACCTTTTTCCTGTGGCCTTGTGTGACACCGATCTCACTTTGCCACAAGCTGCCTCGTGTGCCACAGGTTGTCCTCTTTAAACAGCTAACTAGTGTCTTTAGACGTCTTCCATAAATGCAGCAGTTTGCACCTGCAAAGAAATTAATATTTACTTTGATTAGGAAAGCTTTTGTTATGAAATGCACAGTTAATGAGGTCGTTTACTTCCTCTCAGCCGCCAGCAGGGGGAGAAAGCGATCACACCTGGACTGTAAAATCATGGAGACAGTGCACCTCTCAACATGTAGGTAGCCGCAGTTCGTGTGTGTGTGTTACCTGTTATCAGTCGCCTCTCTGTAAAAGCTGCCTGATTACATTTTGTAAGCCACAAACCTGAGCTTTGAACTGCTCGACAAAAACATCCGAATATGTAACGTATTTTTGGCGTAAAAATCTCGACTTTATTGATTGAATCCTTTGGCCTCCGCCGCGATTAAAGTGCCATGAAGGGCTTGATTTCCTTTTTATAAGTGCATGCAAGCGGGTCAATGCTCTTTATGCACACCTGGAATGCACTAAACAAGCCGGTGTTTCGTGTCTGCTTTTCAAGTTTAGCACGGTGTAACAGGAATATTCCAAATGAGAGTCTGCGGTAAATATAAATACATGTTATGATGTGACACACAAGTACACACCCCTCTATATAATCGACCTGTATATATCTGCAGCTGTGAACTCTCTCCTGTGTGAATGTATGGAGGAATGAGTCATAGGTCAGCTCTAATGGAGTCGGTATCTGTGCTGCAGAACCCAGTGATTGGCTCTCCTATAGACCAGACTCTCAAAGAGGTAAGGATTCCCTCCTCTCCCCGTCTGACTCATCTGCAGCCATCCCTAATGACGAGGGTGCGTCTGCGTGTGCGTGTGTGTGTGTGTGTGTGTGTGGTGTAAACGAAGGAGGGAAGACAAGTGTTGTTTGTATATGTGTGAATTTACCTCCCCAGTCTTATTTGTGCAGGCGTATTTGGCCAGAGGATACATAGTGTGTGTGTGTGTGTGTGTGTGTGTGTGTGTGTGTGTGTGTGTAAGTACAGTATATGCATATGAAAGTATAGGTCCATGAGTGTCAGAGAGTCCCACAGTACAGTTGTTTGGAATATTTAATACAGTGCCGTGCTGGCGGCTGTTATAAAATCGAGAGGCAGCATAGCCGGAGTGTGACTCACACACTGACTCACTGACAGCGCTGCCGTGGCGTGTGTATGTTTCTGTGCATGTGTGTGTGTGTGTCTCGCTCTCTGCGGCTCCTCTGGCAGACCCGCTGTGTGTTGCTGGTGTTCTAAGAACTCTGAACTCTGATACAGTCCCTGGAGTTCACACCAGCAAATAAGGTTACATACTGTACGTGTGTGTGTGTGAGTGTGTATGTTTCTGGCTTTAACAGCTCATGTGTCGTGCATGTGCAGAGGTCAGACAAAAGACCTGCAAACTTATACCTCAGAGCAAATTTAATTTCACAATCACATCATAAAGCAGAAGAAGCTTTACATGCAGACAAAAACACATCATCACTCATGTGGCTGAGACCCGCTAACTTCTCTCATTCTGAGCCAATCAGAGCAGAGCTTGAACCCACTGTCTGATAGTCCGAAACAGGGCATGAAATGTGAAAAAGACAAGAAAAATAGTCCAAGTTCTTAATAAATTTAATACACCACAAAGCTGAGGAAAATGTTACGCACGAATTGCCTTAATTGTGAGAATAATAAAGCCTCTGCCCGACTTTGAGTCCAGAAATATTTGGGGGCCCACCCAAACATTTAATCACACAACTCTGATCAACACTTAGATGACGTATGTCCTCATATATTTTAATTTATAATCCAAGAAGTAGGTCACAGTGGTTGGTTTCTTAAGCTACAAAATAAGTGGAAAAAATATCTATATTTCTTTGGCATGGTTGTGCAGTGGTTAGCATCATCACATCACAGCTAGAAGGTTCCTGGTTCGAATCCCTGTTCGTACATAGGGGGCCTTTCTGTGTGGAGTCCTTCCTCCCACAGTCCAAAGACATGCTCCTTAGGTTCATTGGTGACTCTAAAAATGACTCTAAATGTGAGTGTGAAAGGTTGTCTGTCTCTATAGCTGTGTCCCAAGAATAGGCCTTCAAAGGATGCAGCTGACGCAGCTGAAGCGGCCTTTTCCCACGCCACGAAGGGTCCATCCTTCATGACCCAACGTATCCCATAAGATTCATTGCGCGTCAGTTCAAACGAGCGGCCGAGGAATACACTTTTTAATGTTTATGTTTTTGGTTTCAAGTCAATCAAATAGCTAGCGGTACAAATGTTAAAAAAACAAAAAACAAGGGGTCCTTGAAACTAATTATCTCTAAAATAATAGGTTAAGTCACGTGGCGTTAGTTATGCTAGCTAGTTAGCCCGCTAGCTACCTGTTGCTAGGCAACGGGAGCTGCGTTTGGTGACGCAAACAGAAAAATCCTCCGTAGACCGGACCATCTCATTTCAGTTTGTCTTTTGCGGTCTATGCAGGCCATGAATGCTTATGTGCCAGCCCTGTGATTGACTGGGGATCAGTCCAGGGTGGACGTACCTCTCACCCGATGACAGCTGGGGACAATAAGCTCCACCCCCCATGACCCTGAACAGGAAAAATGGTACAGATAATGGACCGGCCCACCAGAAGGCCCCAGCCCACACTTTGGGAATCCCTGGCCCAAAACATCCAAAAAGGTAACAATGGTTATAATACTTCATAGAAAAACAGAGCATATGAGGAAGTAGAAAATATATTCTTTTGGCGGATTTATATGATTACAGTTAGTCCCCTGGATTGTGTGATTAGAGCCGAATCCCTAGCAATGGTCTGTTCTTCATAGCAACGGTCTGTTATCGAGAAATAACAGTATTTAACACAGCTGTGTAATAATGATGATATATCAGTTGACCAAAGTAATTTAAATGAAAAAAAAATGGTACTGTAGTACTGTAAGTAGCACTGGACTAAAATCTGAAAGTACAGCAGGGTAAAGAACACAAACAAAAGAGAGAAAATATAAAACATATACATCAACTCCTCGTAAGGCAAAAAGAGGAATCTAAAAAACATTTTTTTATTGAATAAAAGAGAAGTAAGCTCTGTTATCACACTTTAACGTTCCAATGATAAGCTTAAAGATCTAAATCTAAAACCAAAGATGGTGATGGGTAAAGATGTAGCAATCCTCTCTCCACAGAGGGAAGTTGTTGATGTCTCCTCTCCTGCCGGTTTTGCAAATGTTTAAGCAAGATTGCATGTTTGTATGTGTAACTACAGAAGTGCTGTACGTGTGCTACCAGTCACATGGTTGCTATTAGGATACGAAACCTCCTGCTGCTCGGGAATGTCTCCGAAGCATGTATGCCAGAGCCACTCGTCCTCCCGTTTCCCTTATTTATGCACCGACATGAAAGGCGGTGTACCCGATGTCAGGGGCAGTAAGTCATAACAGTTATTGTTCGGTATCTGTGCTGCATTCCAGGATCACAGGTACAGACGTAAATCAGAGGATGCCTGTGCTTTAAACAGGCGTACAGTTCAGCATTGTAAATCTGTATGTCGACATTGTGCCGCTGTGTTTCACTGCTGTATATCATCTGATGATGATAAAGCGGAAAGTGACTTCTTATTTACTTTCCCATCCTGATAGTGGCGTCAGTTGCATGTCCCCGCTCAGCATAAATCACTGTTTGGAAAGAATAAGAGGGAAGTGAGAAACCGTGTGTGTGTGTGTGTGTGTGTGTGTGTGTGTGTTGTTGCAAGTCATATATCTTTACCAAAATAAAAGACCTGGGAAAGACCATGCTAAAAAGGACTGTTTATCCAGTGACAGTTTACAGTGAGATTATGTAATTAAAGTTTACATTACATTAGATGTGGAGATGTTGTAGACAATAACACAGACATATTTTATGTCTGATAGCATGCAAGTGTGTTTCATGTGCTTTACATTCATGTGTGTTGGACCTGAAATGCAGGTATGACCATTGATCAGTCTCTTCCTCCCAATCTTCCCTCCCATGGCTCTCAATGATTTCGCAATCACCCATGTTCAAAGGAATGGGAAGGACAGACAGAATAAGTCAGTGTGCGTGTGAGGGCAGACTTACATCTATGTGTTGCGCAAGTTGCTTATCAGACAGTGCTGTGCTGTGATCAGCGAGGGAGGCCTTGGCTCGGGCCCGTTCAGGAGCTCGCTGTCGCTTCAGCCTTGGTGAGTAGCTCTGCGTGTTTGTGTTTCTGCCTTGTTTTTCTGCCCCGCGCCTCTCATCGGCCGGCGGCCTGGTATCAAGGGGTCATAATGTGTCTGTTTTGTGTGTTGGCCAACCTGAGGCTCCTGCCAGGTGAGCAGCAGGTGTGTTTACAGTTGCTCAATCACTTCCTAGTATAACACTAAACTCATATCAGCTGTAACCTGCAGCCCATTATCTTTATTGTATTTCTGCCACAGTGCATTACAATATCAACTTTAACTACATAAACATTTCCTTAACTCGGCCTCAGATTAATGTAACTGTTAGCTAACATGTTATGCAGGCTGATCTACTGCTGATAAAGCAAAACAAAATAGAAATGCAGCACAAAATGAGGATTTACTTTCTGTTATAGCTATAAGGAATTGCTGGACATAAGCTCGCTCTGCTTTACCACCTGCTCCGTCAAATATAGTAAGATAGCTAATGTTCTTTTTTTCTGTACAAGCTGAAGGCAGAGGCTTCATGTCTCAGGTGATTTATGATTCAAAACAGAGTACAAAGTGTCTGAATGTGCACTCCAGGGTCATGAGGAGTAGAAAAAAATATTTGTCTGCCCTCTTGCACAACATAGACACATTTCCACATTTTCAAAAATCAGAACTGAGTGTTTCCCTTGAACGCCGTAGAGCCCCTCCTTCCTCCCCTCTCGCTTTCCCCAGGCTGAAAAATAAAGTGAAACCAAAGACAGAATGTGACATGAGAAGCTGTCAGGCCTTGGCTCAGGTCAAGCGCGGGGGGTCAAAGCTATGTCTGGAACCACAGAGTCACCGAGTGATGTGTTAAGTGTCTCTCAGGGACACTTTAGCACATGACAGCATGGTATAACGAGAGGACGGAGAGTGTGTGTGAGTCCATTTACGATTTTCTCCAAGGTTGAGAGGAGTCCCTCGCTAGTCCCTTGAGTACATCTCATGCCCTTGTAGACTTTGCTGACCTCCAAATGCTCCCTTACCCAGTATCACACACCATGTCATAACACAGGAAGGAAGCCATCTACATCAATTTAACCATCTTTTGAATCCACACGCCAACACATGACACGAACGACGTTGCTGTCAAATGCTTTCATATTGCTTCACTGCTGTGTTCCACAGTAGCTTATCGTATGAACTAAAACAAAAAGTGTTTTCATTTCAACACTTCTGGAGCAAAGACACAACAGCTATTGTTAGCATTCAACCAATTGCTAGCTAAAATCACTATTAGCAAACTAACATCTTGAGCTAGGTCTTGACAGCTTTTCTATCATATCCTGTAAAAAACAGAAATGTTAGCTAGGAATTGGTTGAATGCTAATGTTAGCTGTTGTCTAACAGTTATGAAGCTTGAAAGATACTCTTTATAAAACCACAACTTGTTTTTTAAGCACTTCTTTTTTTCGTAGCATTTAAATAAGTGAGACTTGTAATCATTGAGCTTTAGGATAGCTAGCTGGATTTTTTTTACCTTTAGATAGAGCCAGGCAGTTTCCCCTTGATTCCAGTACAATGCTAAGCTAACCTTCTCCTGGATGTGGCTACATATTTAACGCAGCTAGCTTTGCTTTGTTTAGCAAACAACACACTTGATAACTCATAGCCTACTGTTAGACAACAGCTAACATTTGCATTTAACCAATTCCTAGCTAACATTTATCATAGTAAAGCTGTCAATGCCTAGCTAATGATGTTAGTTTGCTCATAGTTATTTTAGCTAGCAATTGAATGCTAACATGAGCTGTGTGTCTTTGCTGTCCCAATGAGTTAATGATTATGTTGTTTTGATCACTTTTTAGCTGCTGACAGCTACGTCACAACAGCTAATATTAGCATTTAACCAATTCCTAGCTAACATTATTGTTAATTAGCAAACATAACCATTAGCTAGGCAGTTACACCTTTCCTATAGTATTGTGTAACACTATCAAAAGGTAATGTTTGCTAGGAAGTACTTGAGTCTAATATTAGCTGTTGTCTAACAGTAGCTCGATGTTGTTTTGAACTTGAATTAGGGCCCAATGTTCCTTTAGCTTTTTACTGTGTATTTTCATTTCAGATGCTTATCATTCGAGAACATTTTTAAGATTTCCTGTATTTACAATTTGCAACCCTAGAACACAAAAGTATGACATCATTACAGCATTTGCGCATCCAACTGTAAGCATGACGTCAAAGGACAATGGCCACCGTGTGAATATGTCGAGTAGGAGCTTCCCCATGACAAATAGCGAAGAAGAAACACAGAGATTCTCATAAACAGCCACAAGAGGATAAGAACACACACACAAAAGTGTGAACATGTAAACAAATGCTTTCACCTCCACACACAAACACAGTGTAGCAGTGGCTATGAGACAGCCTGGGAACAGCTAGTCCACTAATGAGGTCTATCCCATGAGGATTTAGTACTGCACAGAGGAATGCAGGCTCTCCGCTCTCATGACTGACCTGCCCTGACAAACAGACGCACACACAGAGCTACTTTACTGTCTGAGAGCTGCCCTCTTACACATGAATGAGAATTGATAGAAGGCAACCCAAGAATAGGACACTTGTAATGTGCTAGGTATTGCTTTAGAAGCAAACATAACAGGCACACTGGGGAATTTGACACTAATTTGAGACGAGAGCGAGTAGAGGCAAGAAGAAGGGGGGAATGGGCTGAGAAAACAGACTGAGAAGGAGGAATAAATAAACAAGGGCACAGGAGGGTCAGAGACAGAAAGCGGTGGAGAGAGGGACTTGTGAGGATATGAATCTCAGAGTTTTATTTGCACTTAACATTTGTTCTCGAGATTGGCTTGTGGTTCGGATGTGCGAGCCAACTTCAGTGAGTTTACTAGAACAGATCTGGTGTCTGAAGCAGACGGACCCCTTTGCTGGTGGCCTGTGGACGGAGCCTGCTGCTAGCTGATAGACTGACAGCATGGGTGTTCGTCTCTGTCACGACTCTCTCTGAGAACACGCAAATGAGTTCTCCACTGTGGAGTGAGAGTAGAAGTTTGAGATGAAATACTTTAAAAGTAGGCTTATTTAAACTTTTGGAAAGTCAGTGTAAGAGTAGTAGCCAACTGAGACCATTTGTATGTGTTCAACTATGAATATAAACAACAATTAATACTAGAGCTTAGATTAAAGTAAGTGATGTTTAGCAGGTATACTGAATTTAAGATGTTAGCATGCTAAAATTAGCTAATTTTGACCCAAATTAGAGGATGATGGGAATTAATTCATTTGAAAATACTTGTTTGCCCTGATGATGACACTAAATGACGTCAAGGGATCACCAAAGTTTGCAAATCATCCTGCGGGGGAACATAAATATGATGCAATGTACCAAATGTCACATCAAAGTAAAGCCAGTTTGTGGAGGTTAAAGAAGAACGCACAGCATACACAACCATAAACACAAACAGGAAAACATCCAATACCACCCACCTCTTCATTGCACCCTTACACAACATATGACTGAATGATGATGAGATCACGCCGTTAAGCATCTCTTAATTGACTCAGAGGGCTAGTGATGTTTATAAATGAGGAGGAATTAATCCCTCAGTTCACAATATTACAACTGCACAGTCATAAATCATCAGCAAGGGGTGTTTTTCCTCACTACAAAAAATATGTTTTCTAGTGCCAACAGGCAGAACAAAGAGCAGGGGAAGTTTAGTGTTGGTTTTGAGGCCAAATTCTATAATTACAACTCAAAAACCGCTCTTACTCATTTCTTTGCTTCTTCTCTCGACAGATGTTTTGAGAAAATTGGAAATGTTAACCTCATGGTGGCAAGAGAGGAGAAGTCAGGAGTTCACCGAAGTCCTGGTCAACCAGGATGTGTGGATATTTTGCTGGTGGTGCTGGATGAGAATTGTGATGATCTCATCAGTAAATGTCTGAACAAAAAACAATGACAATCTATTCTGTTGTTGTTGAGATATTTCAGTCTAAACCAAAGTGGTGGACGAACCCACCAACATCGCTAAGAACCTGAGTGCAGTTACTAAATACTATATTTGAGCTTCTTTTTTTACTACAGTGGTCTGTTTTTTAAATTATGTTTCATTAATGTTATAGTGCAGCATGCTCTCTGTGCTGCTACCCTAAAAGTGACAGTATGCAACCACTCTGCACCCGTCCCTGGAAATAAACACTGGGCCACTGCTAATCGTCCCTGTGTCAGCCATGCGTAACACCGTGTCACAGCCGCTACGCATGCTGAATACCTCGCAGGCCTTTGTTTTGGAAAATGTGGCAGTGGTTGCCATGGCGCTTGTGTTTGATCTATTGTAATTAACCGAGCCCATTGATTGCACAATGCTTCCCCCTGGCTCGTCTCCAATAGCGGGCAGCCCTGACTGGACGTCTCATCAAACAGCACGTAAACCGGCGTTTAAGTGGTCGCCTCCCCTCAATGATTTGTCCTTACATGGCCTAACGGGGGATGAAAGTAGCACAGGCAGCAGAGGGGAAACAGGGCAATAAGGATAATTTGAGGATTTAACAAAGCTGAGGTTAACTGTTTGAAATGGCTTTTGGATCTGAGCCAAAGAGAATTGATAAGTGTTAATGGATAACTGTAGATTAATACGGTTGGGTTAAATACATACCAGAACCTTCTTTTATGCATACAACACAGATAATTAAAGCTTCAAGAAATAATTAAATAATATGAGCATTATTTGTGTATGCTAAATATAGTTAGTGTTATTTAATTTACAGTTAGCAGTCAATTAGCGTAGGTTAGCATAAACTAGAAGCTGAGGGGAAAAGCTTGCTAATGGTAGGCAGATTTTCTTAGCATTGAATAGAGCCGGGCTGTTTTCTCTTGCTTCCAATATAATGCTAAGCTAACCATCTCCTGGCTGGGGCTACATACTTAATCCAGCTAGCTTGCCTCTGTTTAGCAGTAAAAAAGATATGCCAACATGAAGCTAAAGAGGTACTCTTTCTTTTTTCATATGAATCCAAGAAGTGAGACATTATATTCAGTTAGCTTTAGCAATGCTAGGTGGATGTCGTTACCCTTGGACTGAGAACAGCAGTTGCTTCCAGTATTATGTTAAGCTAAACATCTCCTGGCTGTGGCTAAATACTTAACAAAGCTAGATTGTCTCTGTTGAGTGTCTAAAAAATATGCCTATATGAAGCTGAAACTTCTATCTATCTATCTATATATATATATATCTATATAAGAGACTCTGGCACATAACTCTATAAAACCACAACTTGTTGTTTTAGTACTTATTTTTTTCGTATGATTTAAACAAGTGAGACATAACTTGTGATCATTGAGCTTTAGCAATGCTAGCTGGATTTGTTTTTACCTTTGGATAGAGCCAGGCAATTTCCCCTTGATTCCAGTGTAATGCTAAGCTAACCATCTCCCGGTAGTGGCTTCATATTGAACTAAGCTAGCATGGCTTTGTTTTTACCTTTGGATAGAGCCAGGCAATTTCCCCTTGATTCCAGTGTAATGCTAAGCTAACCATCTCCCGGTAGTGGCTTCATATTGAACTAAGCTAGCATGGCTTTGTTTAGTATTATATTATATATTTAAAAAACTACGGCTTTGTTTCAGCACTTATTTTTTCATATTAAACAAAGGGAGACAGAACTTAACAGACATAACATGTATTAGCTTTAGCGATGCTAGCTGGATTTTGACAGACCAGGCTGTTTCTGCTTTCTTCCAGTTTCTGCTACGTTAACAATCTGCTGCTTGTAGGTTCATTTTTAACAGAAAGATATGAGTTTTGCTGATCTCTATCTTTCAGCAAAATAAAACGAACAAGCATATTTCCCAAAATGTTGAACTATTCTTTCTGTTGCATATTAAAGGGAAGTTCTGGTACTTAACCAGTATATTTTTATCTTGTAGCACAAGAGTTGTATTATGACTCTAATTCCTCTGAAATCCAGTCAGTGTCTATCACTTTTTTCAAAGAGAGGAAGTTCTACTAGGTGACCACATCCCTCTGTAAATTTGTCCTTTGTCCCTTAGTACTGCAGTCACTGTGTCCTGATGCGTGTCATGCAGTCTGGTTTAAAGTCAATTAGCCCTGCTTCACAACCCCAGGGGTGACAATCTGGGGCTCACATGTCCCGTCAGGCCTGACCTTCACATGGGGGACTGAGCAGGCACTCGCATATGGCCAGGCCCTGGGGTGGGAATCTGCCTGATCTGGCCAAGGACAGGACTGCGTGTAAAGAGTGGAGGGATGGATATGAGGGCGAGATTGCAATCTCTAGAGAGCACACAGATATGGAAACTTTTTTTTTTACTATAAAAACATGAATGAAGTTATAGTTGAAAGGGAAATAGAAGTCAAGTCCACACAATGCTTGGAAGTATGCTTTACACTTTATTATCTAATACAAGGAAATTGTTGAGCATGTTTTTTCTCAATACAAACTACAATGAACTTAATCAGAGAATGATCTACAAGGGATTTCCAGTGAAATGAATTCCTGTTCTTTAAACCTTCTTGTTACCCCTTCTGCTAAAGTGATATCATTACTAGAACTGAAGCCATTATAAGGAGTCTAGACAACACAGTCTGGACATACCCGGAGCTACTGTGAAAGCAACTTCTCTTTTTTAATTTCTTTCCCAGTAATCCGAGGTAGATCAGGCGGGGTATATCCCCTGAAGCCATTACTAATATCATCTCAATAAAGACTGGGCACCACATGCGAAATAGAGGACCACCCATCCATAAACTACTGGATAAAAGGAGGTCCCCCCCAACGCAGCTAATCTGGACCAGACTTTCACAAATGCATCTTTCAGAATGAATAACATGACTTAAAAGCAGCTTATCCTTAAGAGGGGAGTCCTGTGATGTAAGGTACAAACAAAGATACATAACATGTCTGAAGCCGTAACACATTTTCACAGGCTTGTGGGGTCAGTCGGGTCTTATGAACCTGAGGCCTCCTCGTGTTACTGTCAAAACAAGGGAATGAGTGTGTGAGATGGTCCACTGTAGTAAAATAAATTGATCTAGTTATATTGAACTGAATCGTAAAACCAATCTTACAATACAGCAGTTGCCTTGGCTAGCTGGTGTGTGATGTGTGTGTGCAGCTTTGAAGCGCTGGTGGCTGCACCATTGTGCAACTGCAGCCCATTTGCCCAAAGCAAATAGCAACATTCTAAGAAAGAGGAAAGGCGGGTGGGGGTGTGCTTTAGCGAAGGTTTTTTTTGCATGTTTTTTCTTTATACTTTCCACCAATGTCATTCACGTTTAATCTCCTGGCCTTGCACAATTTTCTGTTACGTTTGATGTTGAGCAACACGTTGATAAAGGTCACAAACAGTTTTGGCACTCCTTTCGAAAACAGCCCTCTGAAGCACACTGGGGCACGGATATGAATCCTGAATCCTGAGTCTTTTTTAATAGTGATTTAATCATGGCTTATAATGACAGGCCTCCAGCAGGTTTTTGGGATATTTGAAAAGGTCATCTGTCTTGCACAAATGCCTCGCTTAATAGGTGTTGGCTCAACTTGTAAGAGCCTGTAAGTCTTCTTGCATTCCTGCATAACCATAACCTCTGCAGGCTGCAGGTTTCCAGGTGAAAGCCTCAAGCTTTAGACTTCTCACCAGGCTGAAAAGTACTAATTTAAACTCTGGAACAAAATGAGCAAAATGTACACTGTTTCAAGATGTTAACTGGTACAAAACAACAGATAATGCAGATATACATACATTAAAATGACCAAAACGTTTAACTGAACTAGAACAACAAAACCTGTGTCCATCAAAGAACCACATTTAGATCAAAATAATCAAAGTAATAAAGCTGTATGATATACGTGGATTTATTTGACCTGCTGTAAAACCTGACTCAACCACAGCAAACAGGAAAGCGGAACACCTGTGTCGAAAGACAAATATGAAGCGTGATGAAACAGATGTTTCAGTAACAAGGTTACCCTGTCAGCACCGCTGTCAACAATCAACTATGCAGGGGCTTATGTGCGTAGTGTGCTCTCAGGAAGGGTTAATATCCTTTCAGCCTTCCCGGTAAACCTGTTGACTGACAGGGCTGCATCCAGAGGGATCTCACCAGAAGACTTCAGATCGGTGTCAAGCGTTGCCATTTCCCCTCCTGATCCGCCGTTTCTGTTATTACCTTAGCCGATGGGAATCCTGTGTTTGCTGACCACACAAACACCAGCCAGCGCCTGGTACCCAGATTGTTCACAGTCACTAAGCATACATATGTCAGCCTATTAGTCAGTGCGCTTCCCCATGCAGCGACATACGGATGTCTGCTCCTCCTATAATCAGGATGTAAGTCAGTCATCTGTTCAGTGGTTCTTCTCTGCCCGGTCTGATGCTGCTGGAAAGTCGTGCTGTTTAATCGTCACATGAACATAATTACCGTCCTGTGGCGAGAAAAAAAAAAAGAGCGATGGCGGTTTTTGCATTGTAATTATAGAATTTGGCTTTAAACCAGTGCTGCTTTTTGGTCGGCCTGTTTGCACGACATGAAAAATGTGTTTGTTATGAGGGAAATCACAACTTTCTGTTGATTTATGTCCACACATTTGTAACATTGTAAACTGAGGGATGAATTCTTCCTCATTTTTACACCGCCGAGGCCTCTGACTCAATCAAGAGATGCTAAACAGCATGAAGTCATCATCATTTAGTCATATGTTGTGTAACTGTGCGACGAAGAGGTGGGTGTTAAAAATTGTTAACATTGCCGTCTTTAACTTGCTATGCTACATGCTAATTGCTAGTAGGGTCACGCGCGTTTTCAGTTATTTAACATCTGATGCAAAATATGTCTCATCTGTGACCCCGTCCGACAGTGAAACCCACGGTCACATTATAATTGGTCGTAGCATAGCTCTGATACTCTCATATTCCCAGTAATGATGGGTTTCCAAGTATGAGCAAATTCCTCACCACCCGTTTGTCACTTGAGTCATCTCGCCCTGTGCAATCCTTTGTCTGCCGGCTCTATACCACAGACAGAGGAGCTTTTGAAAAGCAGCAAATTTGAAATGTAAAAATGTTCTTCTTTTTTTTGTTGTTGTTTGATTAATGTTCCAGACCACACACTGTGTGGGGGGAGCGCTGGAATTTCTCCCCTTAATAAGCATGTTTCAGGTCAAAACAGGCTGTTTTCCTTTCATTCATATTCATGTTGCAGCGTCTGTGAAAACAGGCATGTCTGAATCATCATAGCACATCACAGGCAAACTGTGTGTGGATGGTGACTTCAAAGTGAATGTCATTTACTTGCCAACATGGAAATCACTTGGAATTATATTCATTATCTCACTGTACGGAGCATTCGGTTTTTCAGAGGCTTCATTTCATCGCAGTGTGAAATCTTTCTCTGGCATTCGCTCAAAACTTTTATAAGTAACACAAAAGAAATAGACAAATCATTTCCCACATAGCTAAATGAGCACTTTCCCATACATGTAACAAGCTCTAATCATAAATACATCCCTGTCATCAATAAAAGCATCTGCTGTGTAGCTCACAGATAAGACTCTCTTTGCTTTCTCCAGTTCAAACATGACATGACTCCTGGACGATTAATGGACAGAAAGAAACGTTGAGGCCGGAAAGTATGCTCATTCCTTGCATTACATGTTCACCGTCAGTTATCTTATCCTGACTAATGCGTCATTACAAACATTTTTCTATCATCTTGAGCCTACGTAAAAGAATTGACTATATTAGGCATGGAATGCTGTCCTGTAAACAACAGAAGAACAATAGGATGTTTAAGCTGAGCTGCCGCAGCAGAGGCCTGAAGTCCACACTGTCATCGGAAAGGTTTCCCTCACAGTAATACTAATGATCTTAATCCCTGTTGTGTTGTCATACACCATTTATCACTATATTAATAACTTGCTCTTAACAATTTCCTCTGTATGTATTGTAGCAGACTGGGCTAGGACAAATCGTGCTAAATATAGAGTCTGTTTAGCGCTTCTGCTCATGTTGATACTCTATCACTAGATAGCTTTTGCTATAGATCTCTGTATGGTCGGTATTTAGTGATGAAGTGGAAGTAATGAGTTTTGTAAGCTGTTAATGAACACCTCAGCAGGTACAGAACAGGAGGGCCCAGTGGTGCATGAGATCTCTTACAGTTATCTGTGAGGGAGACACTATTGATCATATAAATGGACACTGGGCCCCCCCAATTCTTATCTTTTATTTTCCTTGTTGTGTACATTATCTCGTCCAGTCGTAATGTGATATATCTGCATGTACATAAGCACCTTAGTAGGTTTATTTGTGGTTTAAAATGAGTAAAGCTCAAACAGGCACGTTGGGCAGCTTAGGGGTCTTTATGACGCACGGGTGCACGCGCGTCATTCAGCAGACCGAGATGTCCGGCAATATACAGCCACACTAAGCTGATGTGCTTGTGTTTCTGTATTTCCAGGTGAGTAAAAGTCATGAAAGAATGTAAAAACACAGCGAGACAAATGTACAATGAACGTGCGAGAGTAACAGACTACTAGTATTGCAAATAAGTGCGCTATGTTGACGTGTTGCGAGTTAATTGATTGTCTTTAAAGTGCCGCACCTGGCGCGTCTGGCTAACCCGGAAGTCCCGTAACCACCTGTAACGTGCTGCAATATTCGTGTGTGCAGATAGTGTCCGAGTGTGTGTGAGAATGGGCAATATGCAGCCACGTTAAGCTGATGTGTTTCTGTATTTTCCAGAAATTCGTAGTGTGTAGTTCAATGTAGTTTATTATGAAACCTGTGCATGCCTGGAAAGGACCTCCTGTGACTGTCAAAAAAATGCTGAATAAGCTGAATCAGAATCTCAGAATAATATAAATACATCTACTTCTGTTAGTTCATTATATTTCCCAAGAAATTTAGGATTCTGGGAAGTACAGGCCAGTCAGTCATCAGTTTCATTCTTTCTTACAGTTCCTCATATTGCTGTTAGAACATAGGTTTTATACTTATAAGTGTTATATTAATTATTGGAGGTCTTTACTGTGATAATGCTACTTCAGAGGTTTTGCTGTTTTGTTGATGAAGCCATTATTTTATTCTTTCCTGTATTGTCTCCTTCATAATGTAAAACAAAGCCTGTACAGACGACGACTCTGAAGGGAGCTGTTTGCCTTTTGATCCATGGCTGCTTGGAAACATGTTCTGTCTACTCAAGGTTAGATTGTTTCATTTCACCCCATCAATCATTCAATGATGTAAACATCCCCCGAGTTTTGCCAAATGCCCTTTGCAGAGCGAGCTAACGGAAGGAAGAACGACAGGAGGAAAGAGAATAAATGCATGAGGAGGAGAAAAGACAGATGATAAGCAGAGAAAGAGACAGATGGAATGAGGGAGAGAGAGACACTGAGTCAGGATGAGATACTCTGAAGGAAAGAATATGGAATATGGAGTATCCTGTTGGGACTAGACAGGATACAGAGGGGTACATCTGGACAGATTAATCCCTAATACAGTATACAATATCTCTCTTCATGTGCCGTGTGACAGGGAGTCTCTTCCTCCGCAGATGGTCATGCTGAAGCTACAAGTTCACCATAATCCGTAAAAGGTGCAGCATCTTACTTTCACATTTTGTCCTTTCATTCATAAATGCAAATTAGTTCCTTAATAAAAGTCTATCAAGGCAAGAAACAAGAGCAGTCATATGATCAGACAGGTTTTGTTACCACACAGTCAAACAATCAAAAGTGGCAACACTTTCAGTTTTAAAAGTTCATCTCAGTTTACACAACTTACTGTCTGAATGTGCTGCCTCAGTTTTTTTGTGCAATCATGGATTTTTAGCAACATTTTAAGCTGACATTTTTGAATAATTAGAAATATAAATATCATAAATATATCAGAGAACAAAGTCAAAAGCTGCACTTTCCATTCCAAGTCAGACCTGCACTTCCACATGTGTCAAACTGACAGCTGCCTTCCCCTGAAATTCATCATAACCTTGTAAAGAATCTGATATTAATTAATCTGAATAGCTTGTAAATCTTCCATATGATTCACAACTTAAAACCAGCCATAAACCTAAATCGGCTTTAACTTTCATTTTGTTTAGATTAAGGCCAAAACCAACCGATCACAGCAGTGACGCGTATAAAGAATAACCACAGAGAAAGAGTCAATCCTTCTGCAGATGATGTGGCTTTCTATTCTTGGTCATACAGAAGTGTCAGCATTACGTTGGGACAGTAGGTAAGGTAAAAGTCTGACACTTTTTACACATTTTTTTTTTACACATGATACCAACCCTTAGCTCTAAAAATAAAAAGTTAGTAACTAATACTCACTGAATTATAAACATAAGTGTGTTGTACCCTTAAATAGGGGAATTATTCGTGAGATAAGAATGAGGGAAACACACAAGCAGCTCTTGCCTCCACTCGTCTGTATTGAGTCATATTACAATCCCAACTGTCATAAACAAACGTACAAAGCATTGACACATTCAGAAACACACCAAGTTTCAGGACCACAGGTACCATTACAAGTGTATGTTTGTAACTAAAATATTACACAACTCATGAATTATGAATTGTATTTTTTAACTTATTATTGCTGCCATATGAACTAACCAAGGGCAAGGGCAAATACACACATTGATCTTACAGAACAAGTACACAAATGTAACAGTTACTAGCTTAAGCGGCGAGGGCTGAATAGTAAACAGTTGAATACGGCAGCGCAGCTCCGGGGTCTCCTGGAGCTAGCTTGCGCATCGTCTGAATTAGCCAGAAAACGCACCCGGCAGTAAATCAGTACAAAATGTATCATTCTTTCATATTAAATCACAGTAACCCAAGGAGAACTATTGCTAACGTTTCCTCCACTCGACTGTATTGAGTGAGGAAGCAGAGAGCGCGATTTCCCCTACTGGAACTGCGAGGCATTACCAACAGATCACAGAATAGTTAATCTACTCAAACAAGGAGCTAAATAATTATTCCTCCCTTTCGTTCTATCGCTGACTGTGTAACTTTTTAACAAATACTATTACACATTAACAACTAAGAATGAAACCACATACAATGAAAAATTAAGACTGTAATAACTGCAATAAAGGAGAATGAAAGTTTAGTTTTGTCTGGCACATACATCCTGTCGCATGAGCACAAATGAGCTTAGTTTACCAGCTGGCTGATTCATTCTCTCCTCAACGCTGCCGGATGATACTTTTTCTTTTGACGAAAAACAGCTTGAGGCACATTGGCTAACTGTCAAACAACAGCACAGGTAAAAACAAATATTTAGCAAGACAGCTTCATACTGTTGCAACTAGCTAGAGGGCGGCAAACTGGGCGTTTGCTGTAATGTCCATTAGAGTAAATCAACAATCTTCCAAATGAAGTGGTCAAGATAGTCTGGCTAAAGTGTTAGCCTGTTTACAGCCACATCCAGCAGTTTGTAAAGAACATTTTAGCCCAGTTTTGCATCCTGAACACACCATTGAATGTCAATGTAGTGATGTCGTTGTGATCCGGTATCTAGTTAGCACAATACTAATATCCTTTTAAACTTCCCATGCAGTCATTTGTTCGAATGTGAGAAGAATTCACTGAGTGCGTTAAAGGCTCCAAGCATAATGTTGGTGGAAGCTCGTATGACATAAATCTAGCTGCTGTTGGGTTCACTTGCACAGGACTGGACGTGTCAGAAGGCTTGTAAAACGTGGGGAAATAAGAGGAGTGTTACGTGAGCAAAGCAAAGGTAAGGTTAGCACTCACGGTGGTCTCATTTTACTTTCAAGCTATTTCTTTTATCACGAGTATAGAGCAGGTGAGAAGGTGTAACATTTCTTTCATATGAACTTATGAAAAAAACCCCGCAGACTGACGTTCCTGTATCTGCGTTTGTCCTTCTCACTCCGGCTGTTTCCAGTTACCTTTCAACCGGTGAAAAATATTTACTCCTGAAAATGAGGAGGATAACTTTCCATCTCCGACACTGTTCCAGGAGACATCTGGCTTGTGTTAGACGAGCTTCGGTGTGAGCGTGTGTGTTTGTGTGTGTGTGGTGGAGGATGATAATCATAAGAGAAGTGTATTGTTTCACTGTCTGTGCTCTCCCACAGGGGAAGTAAGCGGCAGTGAATTCCACAGAACACAAGCCACAAAATATCCCAACAAATAGCAGAGAAACACACACACACACCTCCCCATTGTGTGTGTACTGAACGTGTAGGAGGACGTTCTTGTTATACTTCCTCCTCTCTTATGAATGCACATAAACACTCGCATGCAGGGAGGGAAAATTCCCATTCATACCAGCCTCTGTGGTTAAGCGTGATGCGTTCACTGTCTTCCCCTTACTCGCTCGGGGGAATCGCCTCTGATGCTTCCTCCCGTCTGCTCACTGAGCCTCTCGCATACTAAACCCAACCTTCGGACCGTGAACCCGCTCAGTACTGTATAAACAACACGGTTGAGTAAGTCATAGTGTTGACAGCTTTCAAATAAACAGAAAGTCCTGTTCTGTTAATGATCTGATCGTCTCCTCCAAAGATCTACAACATGTGTTTATAGTTATTTCAATGGCACAGATGTGATCCGTCTGTTGGTTTCTAATCATAAACATTCATGATATTATAGTAATGATTGAAATATAACATTTTCCTATTTTTAAGGTTAGGTATGGCCTTGCTTCACTGTGAGAAAAGTTAACAAATATGATGCTTTTATGAGGCTATTTTAAGGTTTTACATAGACCATCATGCCTTGCAGCCTCCTGCCAGCTAAGCAGCTCTCAGGTTGCCAGTTTGGCATAATTTGTACATATATCACTCAAGAAAATATTTTGTTTCTGTGAAGTGATCAGATGAATTTGTTGGCCTCCAAGCCTCACAAATCCTTCAGTACAACATTTTGGAAACACGCTTATTTGTGTTCTTAGCGAGAAACCAGGAGACAGTTAGCTTAGCTAAAGTTAAAGGCTGGAAACACAGCGAAACAGCTAGCCTGGGGCTGTCCAATGGTTACACAATCTGCATACCAGCATTTAAAAGCTCACTTATGAACTGAAGTGTAAAAGACATCATTTGGATAGTTGTTCCTTCTGTTCCATGAGTCTTCATGCTAAGCTAGGCTAACCAGCTGCTAGCTTAATCTTTACCATGCAGACGTGAAAGTAGTGTTGATCATCTTTATCTTATTTCCTGCCAGAATGTTAATGAGTGTGTTTCAGAAGACAGTTAATGTGAGTGTGAACCAAACTGACATGGCAACTTTAGAGTCATTTTAAGGTGTTTGTGTTGCCATGAGTTACAGAAATGTCCCTCTGATGGATGTTGAAAACCATGGCAAAACCCTGTAGTTTACTGAAAGTGAACATTCAGTCAGCTGATTGATTTGGTATCGGGAAAGAGGGAGAGAAAATGTCTATGATTGAATAAGCATTAAGAAAGTCCTCCTGATTTTACTTCTGCTAAAACTAATTTCCCAATTCTGAAACTATTTCATGGCAACCTCGATGAAACAACAGTGCCCAGCACCAGTCTTCGTTTTGTAACTCCCCGTGAAACTGCAACTTTGCACACTCATTTTCACGCTTCTGGTTCTTGTAACCGTGATCAAAATAAGTCATACTATTCCTTTAAAAGAAATGTTTTTCAGGATATCGAGCATTTGTTAGCTCTGAAAGATTAACAGTTTCACAACATACAATTTTCTAGTTATCTGTCCTCAATGGCTGTCGGGCTAGGGGGTTGGGTCTAGCTATAGCTTCTTCACGGACATGCGCCATCATGATCTCCAGTGCAGCAGCCACCCTCACAATAGCAAACTATCAAAAGTCAGAAATAATGTTAATCCTTTGAGAATATTAAACTAAAAACACAAACATTCAGAAATAACCACAAACGTGATTAACTCAATGTTGTGATTTGCAGATAAACGTATTTGTGGTTCCCGTCACCGTCCATGCTCACTTTGTTGTTTTTTTAGTTCAAACTTTATTGACTTCAATATACAAACATTTGTTTACATTTAGTGGATGCTGGACACTCCAAGTTTGCTATGAACTCTGGGTAACTACCAAAGGAAAGTCTGCAGATATGAAGACTCACAGAAAGTCCGCAATTTGGCGTTGCAAAGTCAGCATCAGAGCGTTCACGTAGTTGGTGATTTGACAGTGGGACAGCACTGAGCACTCACACACTTAGCGGGAATGCGCCTTAAAGTCAGAGAGTGTGGAGATTGGGATTTGGCCAATCAATGTTAACCTTGGCTGAACTCAACTACTGCACCGGTAGCTAGCTGCATTGCAAGTTTGACATGACGAAAACAGATGGTAGACTATAATTTGTGTGTGTTTTGAATGTGTTTCAAATTAAAATAAATTGAAATAGCATTGAAATAATTTGTATACACGTTTTTATTAATAAATAGCTATAGAAAACCAATATTTCCTCTGGGATACCCCAAAGACAGAGTTTGTCTTATATTCCGAAATTTACGGTTATTGTCCGCGCCCTTTGTTATAATTGGACTGCTGACAGTCGGAGCATGGAGAGGCCCTGGGCAGAGAGTCAACAACAGGTAGGCCCACTCACCTTACCTTTAGCCCTGCAGCCCAATGCTTAACCCGAGGGATTCATCTGCAGGGGCAACAGAGCTCTGGAAGCCCTCAAGGAGAACTGCTACACATTTTAGTAGGGTTCTCTTTGCTGTGACAAAAGTCGATGCTCACAAGCTACCAAAAAATGAGATGAGAATCCCACTTTCTTTCATTTTTGTTCCTTTATTCTTGTGTGTGCTAGCATCAGTCTGGACCCTGCCAAAGTGACTGCTGCTGGCAAGTGATCACTCTGCATCACTGGCTAAAAGCACCACATTTTTATTCAGCTCAAAGATGCTAATTAAATCAAAACTCAGGATCTCAAAACTACGATCGATTGTTCAAATTCAGCAGCTACTGTTGTGGTGTAAAAACCCCTAAAAAAAGATCCGTTCCCTCCTCCTCCTCTTCTCACCTCGAACACTTCTGCCTTCTTTTCCAGGCGAGCCTCCACGCAGGTTTTCTCTGTTCTCTCAGATGCACAGCCAGACTCGGTAAAAAGAATAATAACACGTCAAAGAAGCTCACAACAGCAGCGACCAGAGGAAAATGGAACACGCCTGAGGGTGGAAAAACACTTCAAGATTTCTCGCAGTGCTCTTGAATTTATTAAGTGCCGGGACCCCGTGCCTGCTGCGCACGATGAGGGGACAGAAAAAAAACACTGAGGCCTGACCTTCACGATGACCTCGTTGTGCTAACTGAAGCAGAAAAAGTTGTGTTATTCCAGCGTTATTGTGAGGATCTTCATTGCTGTCTCCGAGGTAGAATTAACATATTATTTCTAAGGATTCTGTTTTTCTTCCCACAGACGAACTGTAGAAAGACAAGTCTGGTAAGTAGTTGTGACAAGGAAAATTATAGTTGATGTGTTTTTGCTGCAGGTAATGGCTGCCTTACTTATATTCAATGTCAAATCAAAGTTTGACAGTGGTGGCACACAAAACTAATAACACAACATTAATTTCTTTCATGCTGTGTGATTGGCAATGTCACTGCAGTACAACATGCACATATCAAAGTGCCTGCATGTCTGCTTATTCAGGCGTAATAGTGAGCAGAGAAAAAACTAGGTCTGTTCAGGGCATTCATTTGAGGTTAGAAAAGTCCTGTTGTTCCTGAAAAGCACTTTTTTTGTGGTTTTTGGCCTCGTCTCTGATCAGTGAAAACAACTTTCCCTATAAGCCCTAACAAGTCTCCCTCACCCTTTGTTTTACCACAGCTCAACCTGGATTTAAAAGGACCGGATCAACCTAACCCCTTCAGAATTTACCCTGCGGGGTAATGACATAACACTAAACACTGAGGGAAAAAATCAACACTAAACATTGAGTCACGGCCTGGTAACTTGGCTAACACCTCAGCCCCGTCTCCGCTCTGCAGCACAAACAAGCACGGCTCCTCTTCAGCCCACAGAGGAAATGTCTCCTCGATTGTGTGATGGCCCCGTCACGACTACAGCGAGTGTCCCTCACAGCAGCTTTTGTTGCAGTTTGAATGGGGAAAAAAACGACCTCATTAAGCAAGCGCGAGATAGCATCAGAAACGGGTAAAGATGCTGAATGAGCTCATACATGCGTGTCTTTTTATTTATAACGCACACATGCATAAACAGAAAGCATATTTAGCTTTTCTATAGGAACTACCTCGCACAAAAACACTTGAGAAGCACACAAACAGGCGCACACACCTCGGGGCTGTTAGAGCGGCCGGGCATGACGGATCACGCTGCAGCTCCATTATTACGTCGTGTTACGATTAATAATGCATGTTTCCTGACACCTTAATTACCTCCGCCCACACCCTCTACACACACACATACAAACTTTCAGTCAGCACTCGCTCTCTCGCATCAACACGCACACGTCAGCAAGCACCCATAACACTGGCTGAGGTACTCGAGGTAGCAGCAGCTGTCTGTCCCTGAACACTCGCTGCAGGACGTGCTGTTCGCCGGCAGTCACGCACACACACACACACACAGTGATCTTGTCACACTGACTCAGAGCTCGCTGAAATGTGCAGCGCTGGAAACAAAACCTGTTTCCTGCGAGACGGACTGCAGGGTTAAATATGGTGCAATGAATCACCATTCAACAAAATCGTGCATGACTGTATTCTCAATGGGGACTTTTGACCCGCAGGCTGATCTCTGCAGGAAGGTGTATATACTGATGAGGTGCATAGTGATGGCAGGCTGCCAGGTCGACCCTGTTCAGTAAATGCGTGTGAAAGTTTCACTTCTGCATTTTCAGGAGGCACCAGGGAGCTCTTGGTTGTACTTACAGATTCGTTATCCCCGCTCACCTTTCCAACCTTATCGACTATTTAACTGATGGTGTTGCATAAACAGGAAATAGGCATCGACGGGAACTGAACGCTTACCCCTAAATCTGTCAATCAAAGCAGGCAGTTTGTTATTTATATGCCAGAGTTTCAAGGTATCTTTTTCAGTGAGACTTCGCACTAAAAGTTAGAGAACTAGTTCAGTGTTTTTTAAACCGCATCCAAGAAAACAAAGGGTTTATAGCTGCTCTGAGAGGCCGAGCTCAAAGGCGATGTGGAAAGTGAGGGGGAGAGGTGTTTCAATTGTTTAAATGTGGGGGAAATGACGCTCAAAATGTCGGTATCATTTATAGCATTGCACTTTGTACAAATTAAAACTGTGTGAATAAACAAAAAGTATCCAAACAAAAAAATCCAATGTTCCTCTCCTCTGCACTGTTGTCCAATCTCTGCATGCCGTGGGGAATATTGGAAAACAAAAGTTATCAGATGCATCAGCCCGGCCTCTCAGCTCATCTTCAGTTTCCAAGGGTTATCGGTAGGTGCAGCCAAAAGGCCTCTAGATGCAAATGTACAGACATACAACCAATCCAAACAACAAACCTGTGTTGAATGATGTTAAACCATTAGATTAGGGATGCACGATATTGGATTTTTTGCCGATATCCGATAAGCCGATATTTTACAACTCATTTAGCCGATTACCGATACCGATATTTTTTTCCCGCACACCTAATTGCAGAGATCATCAACTCTCTTCTGTATTGGAATTAGCGTACAGTATAATGGTGATACTCTTATCACACTTGTTACCACGGTCGGGGTGACGGGTCTTGAGATGGTTAATCAAGTTTGTAGTGTTGAAAGACTTTGCCTTGGCTCCTCCTCTCATCACCGAAGCTGAGCAGTCTGAAAGTTTGAAAAACTTCCACACCACGGACATTTTGGCTTCTAACTCTCTCATGCTGCAGGTAGACACACGTGACGTCATCACGCTGCGCTGCGCAGGTCTTCTTCGCGCCAGGGACATTGCGCCAAGGTTGGGCATTTAATCAAGTATGCAGCAGCCCATTATTTTATCGGTTAATTATATCGGCGATAGTTCATTTTTAAGCCAATATCAGCCGATACCGATAACGTGCCGATAATATATACGATATTATCGGCACGTTATCAGTATCGGCGGATAATATCGTGCATCCCTACATTAGATGATTTATTGCCCGTTTTCTTCCTCCCATTAGGAAATGGATTTTATTTGTGTTGCTCAAAGCATCTAAAAATGGTTTAAAAAGCTTAAGAGAGGCGGGGCATTACTTCCAAAGGAATAAAATACTGAAAGCTACTTACAGTAAAGGCTGCAGATGACCTTACAAACCTTTTTTCTTAGAAGACGTGACCATTGAGTTCTTTAACACAAACAAAAGTCCTGTTATATCATTGTGTCAGGGTAGTAGTATCTCAGCAATACCTAAAATCGTTTGCAAATTCAACCATAACTTTGTACAGTAACTTACAACAATGTTTTAAAATGTAATATATGTATTTTTAAGACTTTTTCCTTTCTTTAAGTGGACTTCTCCCGACAGATAGATGATGCACTGTGGGTAGTATCCAAACTATTCAACTGGCCAAAGTGAAACAAAAAGTCTTAAAACAAATCGCCTTTAAATAATTGTGCAAGTTCTCGATGAAAGTTTCAGCTCTTCAACAGTTCAAGACATTTTAGAGAAATAGTTTGCCCCGTGCTGGTATCTATCTCCCGTTAATTAGGAAGCCGTAACATCTCGACTCACCAGGGACAAACGTCTATGAATGAATTCCTTTGAAAGATTTTAGTGCCTGTTTCAATAACATCATGTGTACGCCTTTATGATGACATTCTGCCGCTGAAACTCAAACACAAACTTCATGAATGTTAACCCATATTTTCAACATCCTTCAAAACTGATGAAACGCCAAGAAACGCGGGGCCTAATTTTCAGCAGCCACGGAGTCTGCAGTTAATGGAGCGACGCTCGGCTTTCATCTTTCTCCCGTGAGTTGCACTGCAATCATATCATTAAAAGCTCTGCGTTAGGTAATTTGTGGAGAGTGACAGGTTGTTGTTGCTGGCTGAATAGTAAGTGTGTATGTGTACACACAAATACGTTCTTGGCTTTTCCTCCACCTCCGCGCTTCCTCCTTCTCCCGCTGGCCTCGCCCTGGTTCAGGCAGTGTGTTCCAATGCATGGGAAATAATTGGTCATCCCTTTCATCATGGGATTATGAGAATAAATCTCCTTTTGGAGCGCAGCAGCGCTAACAGTCATTGAAATCCTGTTACATGGGGTATTATCCAGCAATTAATTGCTTTTTCCAAGCGCTAAGCTCCTCTCTTGCTCTCGTGTTCGCACACTTTGATAAATTTACTACTGGTTGACTCACTCTGGAAAGAGGTTGGGGGTTATGGGATTTGTAGAGAGGATTGGTAACAAATAAGAGTTTTGTCTCTGTAGATCTGTCTCACTCTCTTTCCAGAAGTGTCATTAATGATGATCCAACCTCTCATGTTTTGGCTGCAGGATGTACTTTGTGTTCTCTCTTTTTGAAACGAAGCCGGGCTGAGGAAATGCTCACTTCAGAAGATCATTTACTGTAGGTATGTCAAAAGCAGACACTTCTATTGAACAGCAGCTGTAGCTTATCTTTCATCAAACAGCACAGAGGAGATTAATGTTGGATGACACTCTTATGTGCCATCCTCTGAGGCATGTTTGTAAAAGAATACTTTTAACCGTGCAGTTTAAATAAATCAAAGCGAGGCAGAAACCGTGAGAAGAGAAGAGACGAGTTTGAAGCTATGCTAGCGAAGTGGCTCTATAGCTGTCAGTCAGTGGGTCTACAACTCTGCTTCAGACTAAAATATCTCTCCTTTAATTTATAATTTTGTACAGATATTTGTGGTTGCCAAACGATGTCTCATGACCGAGATCATGTCTCATGATCATGATTTATCGGACACTTAACCCCATAATTGCAAAAATAAGGACATTTCCTTTAATATCAACTGTACTTTATGTTGACTGCTAAATTAGCTAGTTTTAGCAGGCTAATGATAAAATGTAGTTGTAAACATGGCAGTTAGCTAGTGTTAGAATGCTAATATAGGAAAATATATTTGTGAAGACGGTAGTTAGCTAGTGTAAGCATGCTTACCTAGAAAAATATAGTTGTGAACATGGTAGTTGGCTTGTTAGCATGCTAATACAGTAGAATATAGTTGTGAAAATGGTAGTTCGCTTGTTAGCATGCTAATACAGTAGAATATAGTTGTGAACATGGTAGTTCGCTTGTTAGCATGCTAATACAGTAGAATATAGTTGTGAAAATGGTAGTTCGCTTGTTAGCATGCTAATACAGTAGAATAGAGTTGTGAACATGGTAGTTGGCTTGTTAGCATGCTAATACATTAAAATATAGTTGTGAACATGGTAGTTGGCTTGTTAGCATGCTAATACAGTAAAATATAGTTGTGAACATGGTAGTTTGCTTGTTAGCATGCTAATACAGTAGAATATAGTTGTGAATATGGTAGTTCGCTTGTTAGCATGCTCATACAGTAGAATATAGTTGTAAAGGTGTAGTAATACCTAGCTAATCGAAGCGAAGCAGCTAATCCAGTAAGATATAGTTGTGCTTAACGTTATAAACATTTACCTTGCAAAAAATATGCATGTTAGCATTGTCACTGCGTGGATGTTAGCATACTAACATTCAAATGTGAAAAAGGATGCACATACACGTGTTGGAGAGGTGCTAACCCCGGTGAAAAATTTACACAAACTCGTAACACTTGTTTGGAGAAGACTGTCTGAAGAACGCTTTATCTTTAAATAAAATCACACAGAAAATGACATATCACTGTATTTTTTGCAACATGACTAAAAGTGTGCAACAATTTGTCTTCACAGCATGCTGGCGTTAGCGTTTAGCACAATGCACCACTGTACCTAGCCTCACAGAGTACATGTTACTCTCTCAAGTTTGTCCATCACTCTCGCTTTGATCTTTAATCCTCTTCCTCTCCCCTCCTACTTTCCCATTGTGTAAATCTGAGCAACAAATGACAATCACTTCTCGTTTCCTGTTTTCAATCAGTGTTTTCTCATTCCACTGACGGTGACATAATGGCTCGGCCAGGCTGAGCGGAGACAGCTTGTGTAACCTCAGTAATGGCCCAGTGACAGTATAGTGGTGACGTGTGTGTGTGTGTGTGTGTGTGTGTGTGTGTGTGTGTGTGTGTGTGTGTGTGTGTGTGTGTGTGTTGTGGCCACAGTGCATACACACAAGAATACACAATGCCATCCACTTCCCATTAGCGACAGGAAACCCCTTGAGTCATCCTGGAGTGGAGCTCTGAGTGTAAGGGAAACAATTTCAGTGAAATCATGTGAAGAGTGACGGCTAAAGACGGAGTTATGAAAGACGTTCTGAGGACATAAAGGGAAGTGAGCTTTGCATTTCAAGTGAAATTCAGCTGCTGAAGGTTTGAAAATATCTGTTATGTGTTTGACCTTTACTGCGAAGTGGAGTTTCATAAATAGGACAACTTTCTCACCGAGTTTAATAAGCATTTCTTTATTCAGCTGGAGCACAATGGAAGACTTTTCTTACACATCTAAAGTTAATCACATAAGAGAGCAGCTTTTAAATAGCCTTGAAAAATGGGTTCTGACTCATTTTTTAGCCTGCTTTTGATTACAGTTGGAAGCTTAGGCACTTATAAATATCTGGTGTGCTTATGGATGAATTGGTGATATATGGGAGGGCCATACTGTTTGTGTATATGTGATAAACGTAACTATCGTACTGCTCATGTTATGGGAGATTACAATGTGTACCAATGTATAGACGATCTTTGCCAAGGAGCTTTTGGTGCTGATCTGGGGGATTTGTGGTGGACCAACATTTTACTTTACATTTTATATCACATTTCAATATCGAGTCCTACCAAAAATTAGTCCAGTGCAGATAATGTAAAATCCATTGTTGTGGGTTTGTGTTGTTCTGTGTCGCCTACAGCTTGTTTAGAAATTATTTTGAACGCCCTCATTGTAATTCCACTTGGACGAAAAGGTGTGCAAAAAGAACGATAGATAAAAGTAGTTCAGTCACACAACTCACGTATGTAATAGTTTGAAATGTCTGTGTTTGAACACAGCTTGTGTTTGGCGTCTAGGCTCTGACCTCGTCACTCCTCGCAGATTTATTCTACATGCAGACATTTTGAAGAGTGACGAGATAATATCTTAAACCCCTGTATCCGGAGCCTGCAGGTGGATGCTGGGGTGGTGCTGGGGCTGAAAGTATGAGCGTACTGGTGCAGGCAGAACCATCGCATCCGCACAGGGCCTCGCGCCTCTCACAGGGTCCACAGCAACACTTCAAAAGTAGCCCAATTCTGTGGGAAAACCGCAGACCTGGCTACCAGGTACATTTTTTACTATATGAAATATTTTAAAGACTGTTCTTGCCCCACCGATTCTGAAATGAAATCAATTCCATTATGCACACAAATCTAACCTAACAAGTTATTTTAAATTTTTTTTCATTTTCGAGATTGCACAGTTACCTAGTATGCTCCATCTTGCTTCTCACTGCAAGGACGAAGGAGAAGGGGAAACAATATCGGCCGCACAAGAGCGAGACAGATTCCTTAAACACGAGTCAGGTGCTGAGAAAAGGAAATGATTACACGTGCAGTGTGACTAGGAATATCTATGTACGTGTGACCGTGCGTAATGCGCATGCATGTCAATGAGCAGGGCCTTGCACGTCAAGTTCATTCAGGGCCTCTGTGATTGTGGAGCGTGACACTTGTCAAGTGTGAAATTCAGGTTTGAAGTTAAATAGTTTACAATAGTTTAAAATGTTGTTGTTCATTGTTTTATCCGTATGTTCAACCACATTAAAGATGGCGGAGCATACAGTGTTACATCTGGGAAGTTTGACTTTGTTGTTCTATGAAACTCTTACTGTTCCACTTCACGTGAACACAGTTTCGACAATAAATGAAGAATTTTATATTTAGCTAAAGCTTTACAGCTTCTCAGAAAACCTTTGGGGAAGTCTTTGTGCTGAGTGTGTGCAAACATGACAACTCCCCTGTGTGAGAACAAATGCTTTCAATCAATAGGGAACCATGTGTAGGTGTGTGTTAAAACAATTAGTGGTCATGTTCTCTAAAATCCCAGCACAGCACATTGAGACAATTGAAAGTATAGCCGTATTAAACTTGGTTTAAAGCGCACACATCATTTGCGTTGCCAAGAATCTGTTCTCTCCCATCGAACCGACTCTGACTCAATCCAGCAGATCAAAGGAACAGTGATGGACACATTGGGATAACTAGCGAAGGAAGGCGAACATTTTTGGCTAGACTTCGGTCTGGAGTCCGTCCACATGAAACAATCCCCCATCCCTGCTCCTGGTTTGATTGATTGTGTCTGAGGTCAGCCAGGGTTGTGAAAGTATAGCATATTCAGTAGAGGTGGTTATGGTGGGCTGATGACTAATTTTGGATGAGACCTCAACTCTTGAGTTCATACAGTTCACAGAGTCTAGGAGCTTTTGTTGAGATACACAGAAGAATAGAGGAGTACTACCGCGAGCTGAATTTACTGCATGACAAAGTAGAAATTCAATCATTTTTATTGCTAGCGTACAGTTGTGTATGCAGCAGCCCGTTCCTATCTCCCACACACTAATTCTGCATTCACAGCATACTGTCAGCTGTCCAAAGACACAATGGAAATGGCAGACAACCAGACATTTGCAGAAAGCAGGTTCTACTTTCCAAAATGTATGAAAGAGGCAGCAGACCGTTTGATACCAACAGAGGAAGATGATGGACTAACATAATGACAGCTGTTGCATACAGTATCCTTACTTCCTTCTTTCCACAGAAGACCTTTCACAGCATACTTCAGATGCTAATAAACAGGGTCAAAGGTCAGCAGTTATTATAATATTTGCCATATTTGCCATAGCTTTGCAAACCAATGCAGAAAACTTGACCTTGAAGGTAGCTGCAATTCTGTTAGTTGAAGACTAACCTCAAACGTTACTATAACAAAGTTTGAATGCTGTCATATTTCAGTTATTAATCTTACTTAACCACTTATTGATACATTACCTTCCTCCTGTGCATCCTGCAAAACAAATGAGCCCTTCAGACAGATCAAGATCTGTATGGAGTGAGGCTTCCCTCTTTAGTCCCCAGCAAGGCGACTTAAAATGAAGGTTTGTCTGCTTTTAAAGAAGTTATACAGTAATTGTAGTATCTGGTTTGGATGGCTCATGAATTTTAACAAAACAAAAGTATGTTTTTATGGCTGTTTCTGCCTTTGTTGATGGAGCGGGGCAGTGGATAGTGTTGGAGACAGGGGAGGAGAGACATGGGGCCAAGGGTGGCAGTTGAACCCGGGCTGCCGCATCGAGGACTGTATCCTCTGCACATGGGTCGCGTGATGTAAGCGCTGGGCTTAACCAGCACCCAAAAGAGGATTATTACGGATATCTATCTGGTGTGATCGCAAGGCTTGTCAGGGGGAGGTTACTGTCTTTAAATAATGAGTGGATGCCTTCGAAGTTGGAGAAATTAGGAAGTTTATTGTACTTTCCATTCTACTGACAACTCCAATATTCATCACACCAAAGTGACCTTGATCACAACACTCCTGTAATCCCTCTTGGATTAAATAGCATCACTGTGTGTATAGATCACAAGTAAAACGCAATTTCTTCTTTCATAAAAATTCGTAACCGTCTTCATCTACCAGCGCTACAGCTCAGACGCAGCTCTGTCCGAATAACAGAAGCCGGAACAAACGCCTGAAGAACAACTGCTTTCTCGTGGCGCCAACTGGAAGAGCTTTTGCGGAAAAATGTAGGCCATTTCTATTCATCACCATTATCCAATATCCACACCAGAAAGACAGATTTGTTAGCAATCGCTAGGCTAATCTAAACATGTGGTAAAGATTATTTAAAAGCTATTTCACTGCCGTTTTACTATTTTCAAGTCAAGTCTTAAGTCAAGTCTTAAGTCCTACTTGATCCGACTCAAGTCCTAGTCTTAAGTCTGCAGCTGGAATGAAGAATAATTAACAGCGATGGCTGGCTGTCTGCCAGATCAGATTGAACTATTCTCAGAGCAGATCAATTCCCCAGCCTGTCTCTCCCGCTGCTGGTGGTGAGTGACTCAGCTAATTATAACGAGGGAGAGCATGCCCTGAATACTGTTTTCTCTCCCAGCTCACAGGCGTGGGGATGCAGCCACACTCCTACACACTGACACACACATAACACACACCCACGCACACTGTGAGGTACACACTGGCCAGCTATATAATGCTAAAACCTGCACATAAACTCATTTTCTTAAGAATAAGAATAACCACAAGTAGCATGTCAAATAATGGACGTAGCCATCGTACAGACACTGTCACTGTACAACTGCCTCGAGTTTTGCATTTTGGCTTCTGCCATGTTGGTTTTCTGGAGCCAGAAGTTACTATATTTGGAAGAGCCGGTGGCGCTGGAGGGCAGCGAGGCGCTGGCAAACGTTACGTTATCAAAACCATACAGTCTGTGTCCGCGGCTAATTCATTAGCTGGAGAATGAGCTAGCTAACCAGCGTACATCCCACCAAATGAGATTCTATATGTGGCGTTAGTTGACCAGAAGTGGGTTTATTAGCATTAAATTGCTGTGAGCTGCGGTTGAATGAAACAAACAGAGTCGCTGGTCCCGTCGCTACATTGAGCCGTTTGCTCTGCAGGGAAAAGCCAACAACAATCCTACTTTCTGCACACATGCTGCTTTAACTGAACAAGCTAACAAGCCAGGTAAAGTAAGCACAGACGCCGACATATAAACACAATAATTCTACATTTTCACTTACTTTAAAAGCTAGCATAGAGGTTAAGTGCAGTAGCACCTAGATAGCTAGCAGCTCCCACCTGTTACTCAAAGCGATCACTGATTATCCATAACTTAAGCCCTAATATGATTAAAATGTTAGGTTATATTAATGTTTAACCCCAGTACAGATCTCACAAATAGGAAAATGAGCGATAGATACTCAGACAATTTTTGTACCAGGCTGTAAAGGTGTAATTCTGCTAGGTAATAAAGGACCTAATAGGGATTGACTCGCCTTTGGAGCCAGCCTCAAGTGGCCACTCGAGGAACTGCAGTTTTTGGTAGTAACGCATTGGTTTCATTTCTCAACCCTGGAGGTTGCCGCTTAGTTTTATGGTGTGATCATGTAAAGAGTCCAATATAAACTCTTAATAACATTGGAACAAACTGTCATCATACACACTCATGCCTGTGTTTCGTGTGAATCAGTGCCAACACAAATAAGTCAGTGTATACCTAAACTGTGCGTCACACATAAACAAGCAACACACACACATCATCAGTTTAGTGCACTGACACACCAGGTTGGGACTGTTGTCAGATAACAATAAACCCTTTCGGCCTTCCGTAACTCTTCGTTTTATTCCCTCAGTGACTGTTCATCCTGCGCTGAGAGGAAACCTGTTCCTGTGCCTGCTCGACGGCATGACAAACTCACTTGCTCACAGCGACGCGCACACATCAATCAGCTGGTGAGTCACCTTATTCATAGGACGACCACTGCACAAAGAAAGAATGCAGCGCCTAAAAATAACAGGCCATCAGTCCTATGGAATCTGCAGCTCCTCCGTGTTTGGACGGCCTGCCGGGACAGGTTCACATGACCTTTTTTTTTTTTTTTCGGGCCGAGCTGCTGCGACCTGGTGGAGTGCGTGACCTCTTGTGGAAGGAGCTGCGCCGGAAATGTGAAAAAGAATTGTTTTGGAACGGCGTGCTTCTGTTTGGCTGGAGGGGTGGTGAAAATAAGGGGTGCGTACACACACACACACAGGCCAGCTGGTGCCTCTACTGCAGACACTGCCTGTTTGACATAAAGCGGTGGAATTGGAGAACTCTTGCGCAACACACACACACACACACGGTCAGGCTTGTGCACACTGCAACAAACACACACGCATATTTAGAGTTACCTCACATTGCAGATCATCTTGAACACTCATCATCACAGGAATGTTTGTCAAAGTGACTATATGTCGTACCTCACCCTTTCATTTCCAGTCCACAGTTGGCTGATTATACTTTTTTCGAGTATATTGCATAATTGTGACACAAATTGCACAGTATTGGAGCGCTTATACAACCAGTTTTAACCTTCTGGGAGCCCAGCTGCTATGATGTTGTTTACGGCGCCGCGCTGGCATATTTTATGTGAATGCTTATAGCCCAGCGCCACTAAGGCTTTATGGGGGTGAGTCATCTCCACATAACAAACAGGCTCAGCATGGGAAAATATCACGGTGATGTTAAAGCTAAAGTTAAGGCTCACACACTGCAGCTTTGTGCTGGCGAGTTCACACTTAAGGCAGAACATTTGGAGAGCAAACACTTCAGGTGCCATACAGGAGGTCTGTGGAGAAAGTGTTGGTAATAAAGCTGAACATGAAGGAAAAAGTGAGTCAGAGGGGGAGTTTGAGAGATTGTTAATTATTGTCTAAAACATGTGCATGCTTGATGAGGCAGCCATGATAAAGGAAGAGGGTTTCTTCATTCCTCTCACATGCTCAGGGTTAGTTTTTCTCGGTAAATTCTCAAAGCAGAAACCTGGAGCTTCATGACAAACACAGCAAATTTTAATGTTTGCACCACATGCTCACGTTGTTTCTGTGAAACGTAATACAGCAGGCAGTTTCATCAGAGCCGAGCTGAGCTAACAGAGTCGGTGCCGTTACAGGATTGCTCAATGGTTGTGTCACCAGGAGGAGGCTGGACTGGTCGGGCGGAGTGTTTGAGCTCAACATCACCGGAGCTCACTCACTCTCTGCCTCTGTGAGCGTGAGGCGGTCTCTCTTTCTCTCTCCCTCTTTCTCTGTCATTCCTTCTCTGTCTCTCTCTAAGTCTGGACTCTGAGGGATTATCAAACCACAAGTACACAGACCTCAAAGCAGTAGGTATTTACTCGGGACACAGAAAGGACGTCGGTTGGATTATCACCAAAAACGCGTCAAAAGTTTCATCTATATCTCAAGTCTCACACGGAGAAATGGAGCGCAGAGTGTGTAGTTTATTCTAACCATCAAAGGACACATCCGAAAATAAGTCAGGGTCTGCATTTTTGTTTTGAATCGATCCATGAGGATGAACTTGCAGTGGAGCAGCCCGGCACCCTGCATCCGCACCGGGAGAGTCGCGCACAAGCGGCTGGACTCAGACGATCAGCCGCCGGCCAAATGCGCCAGGCTGAGCGCCGAAGCTGGGGACACACAGGGACTCCTCCTCGGCACCTCACCCGGATCCCCGGTCAGCCCTGTCTCAAATCCGGTCCCGGGGACCCATCAGGGTCCATCCAGGATAGGACCGTTTCTGCTTCTACCTCTGGCGGACCGGGAGAGCGTGCACAGCGCGATGAACACCGACACAGGCGATGAGCTGCTGTGCAAGGTATGCATGCGCAATCCTCTCATTGTGCAATTTCTTTGAATGAATGGTGTTTCAAGACAGCGCGTTGCTCAACAGCCCGTCTGACATGTCATCAGTATTTAGCCGACTTGTTCACCCAATGTCACTCAATCTCACGCGAAATGTGTCACAATTTGCGAAATAACGAGTGTTGCTTCATGATTTTTAAATCAGGAGCTTCATATCAGGTTTTATTTTAAATCGGTTAACATACGTGATAGATTACTCCTATCTATATCTTGTGCATTGTTGTGATTAATAGCCTACCTATCCTTGGCACCGAGGCTTCACTCTGTCTGACAACTCAGCTCATTTGCATACACGTCACTGCAATACGCCACGCTGTGACACACAGAAAAAAAATGCAAACATGTGAGACAAAGAGAGACTATCATGATAAGGATGAGCTCTGATAAGGACAGAGGCCCTCCTCTGTTCCACATCCATGTGTTTATTTTGCATGAAAGACCTGCAGGCGTTTGGCTTTGTTGATTAATAAAGTTAATCGCTTCATGCTTTGGTGATTCATTTGTTATGCTCATGCACAAAAAGCAGAGCTGGAATCAAAGCTAATCCTACGCCTTTTTTTTTTTAACTCGCTGCCAAATTTTGCATGCTTGTTCCTTCTGATGATCATTAAGAACACACTGACCCGTTGCCTCCTCCTCCTCTCACTCTCTCTCCCTGCCTCCATCCCTAATTTCCATCCTGCATCCCCTTCCCTCCTCTTTTTCTGCTGCCTTCTCCAGGTCTTTGATATGGGGGTGTACCAAGAAAAGATCAGACCCTACGGGATCCTACCAGCCCACAAGAACGTGGCGGGCATTAGGGACATCATCCTTGGCGAACGCAAAGCCTATGTGTTCCTTGACAAGGACTTTGGGGACATGCACACCCTGGTGAAGAGCTGTCGCAGGCTGGATGAAGAGCACGCCTGCAGGCTCTTCCGGCAGGTGGCTCTGGCTGTCGCACACTGTCACCAGGCCGGCATCGTGCTGGGCGACCTCAAACTCCGAAAGTTTGTCTTCTCTGATGAGAAAAGGTGAGAAATACATAAAGGATAACACATAAAATCCTTTTCCTCAAATTTAGTTGACACCTGAAAACGTTCTCAAATTGATTCACATGGCGGCCATTTTCCTCTCAAAAAACAGGCTCAGGGTGGGGAGCTCAGATGCGTTTATTATGTCGCACTACTGTATTGCAGGTTTTAAGTTGTTTAAATGTCAATTCGAGAGAGATATTTTTCTTAATTCAAATTCAAACAACATATTTCATAGCCCATGAGCTACTTTTGGACAACAGCTAATGCTAGCATTCAAGTGCTTCCTAGATAACTTCACGTTAGCTAATATTACGTTAGCTAGCAAGTACGTTCACTAGTTGTTTCAACTGACTTTATGTTAACTAGGAATTTAAGCCTTTCCTATTGTATTGTTTAAAACTACCAAACAGTAAGCTCTCAGCATTAGCTCTTAGCAACTTTCTAGCTAACGATAGATCTAGTAGACGCTAGTTAGTTTTATATGAAGCATAGGAAAGGCTTAAAATCCTAGCTAACATGTTAAAAAAACCAATAGAGATAATGTTGGAAAAGAAAAATCCAAGCTAACATAATAGCAAGTTAACGTACTTACTTGCTAACGTAATGTTAGCTAACACAAAGTTATATAGATGTGCTTGAATGCTAGCGTTAGCTGTTTTCTAAAGGTAGCTAACGGGTTATTGTTGTTTTATCTTGAAATATTAGCAGATTTCACTCTGGGTTTTTTACTTTTGTTGTCCCTCTAGTCAATCAGGAAGCGTTGAATTAATGGCGATATTTATTAAACCTAATTATATACAACTTAGGACCTTGAACGCAGCAGTATGACATTATATCTTCCAAAATTGAGCATGATGTCCGAGGAAATGGGACCAATTCTCTGTTTAATGCAATTAACTTTATTTGGTTGCTCTCAGTCTTACATGCAGTTTGGTAGGAAGTGCCAGTGAAGCAAACATGGCAGCAGCTGATACACACAGGCCATGTGTGCAGATATCCATGTGGGCACAGATAGAGTAGGAGGTTCTGTACTTGTGGAGGCAGACGGCATCGCTTCCCAGATTTTCGCCCTCTCTGTCTGTCTCCCTTTCTCACTCTCGGTGTGTCTTTTTTGTATGCGTGTTGTGTGTTTGTTTTGCATGTGCGTGTGTGTGTGTGTGTGTGAATGTAGTGGGTGGTAGTTTGGCAGACCTGCTAGACGAGGCTGGTGAATGAGACAATCACCCCCCCCTTCTTTGCGGCCTATAGCTTAGAATACATTTATTACTCATTATTTATTGATAAATTACATCATAACGATGCTGCAGATGCTTCCAACAAGAATTCATTCAGATACACTTTCATCCGTGAAGGAGGAGTTCAAACGCTTTTTGCTTTGAACTGGCTCCCACACACACACTCCCACACACGCACACACACACATGCCTTAATGTCTGCATCTCTGAGTGCTGCATTCTGCTCGGGAAGACACACACAAACCCCTGCTTACAAAACTATTTGTCGCCTCTTTGCCCTTGCGTCACTCCCTTTTCCTGTAAGAGCCCGCTGATGCCACACAAACCCCCCCTCCCCTCTCTCGCTATGCCTTTCCAGAGAACCTTTTTTTTTCAAGGAGACTTACAACAGTAACATTCCCCAGCCGTGACCTCTGGCTTTGCAGGGTCACTCTGGATGAATGAGAGCAGACAGGCAGTGAGAGAAGTTGAAGTTGGTTGTGTCCCTGTGATAGCTATACGGCTGCAGAGCGATGAGTCACAGTGTATATGTGCAGAGGGGAAGAAGAGGAGGGAGGGGGGGGCTGCATAGCTCATTTCCTTCCATTGTGTGTGTGTGTGTGTGTGTGTGTGTGTGTGTGTGTGTGTGTGTTTGCATACATGTTTGTATATGTGCTGATTACACATTCAGAGATGCCTTTTTTGCCTGTTGTTCACAACTCCGTTCGCCGGGTGACAGCACTGCTACGTTGATGCTGGTAGACTGACACACTTGACCCTTTAGTTGTGGCTGTCTTGTTCCTTTGCGCTCTTGTTGCCGACATAAAATAGTCCCTCTACAGATGATCTTACCGTGACGTGACTGTGAAACCAAGGCTGCAGATTTTTCTGATAGCGTTAGTGTTCGCGTGACATCATGGAACTCGTCTTTTCACGTCCACAAAGCCGTCCGACGTTTGACACACATCAACACAAGTGAAATGTTTTCGACTCGGCGTGACCTCATTTATCCCGTCACACATTCTTCCAAATTCACAATCAGACATCCTTTCAAACCCCGATGTGATGCAACGTCCCGGCCCCGACAAAGCAGCGCTCGAGCCAGAGACTGATAAAGTCACAACAATTTGACAAACGCTGTCTCCACTCACACACACACACACACACACACACACACACACACACGCAGAGAGAGAGAGCAGTGCAGTTGGAAAAGCCAGTTTAGGGAAGGTGACTAGCACTATGAAGCATGCAGAGCTTCACTGCAGGGCCAGCCTTCCCGTGCGTCACTGATGTGGCAACAGCCATTTGAGGGTAATTATGGGATGGCTGGCGCCGCGAGTGTGGGACCCAGGTGCAGATAGCCTCGGCTCGAGAAAGAGAGAGAGAGAAGATATGTACTCTCAACAGAAGGATGAGTCACTCTCTCCACCCCGCTAACTCTCTCTGTTCTGTTTCCTTTTCTGTCTCCAGCGCTCTCCTGACTTTATCTCCTCCACTATCTCGCTTGTTTAAATATCTGTTGCTTTCTATCTCGGGCCCTTCTTCTGGCTGTCACTCTTTTCATCCTCCTCTCGCTGGCTGTCGGCTCTTCCTCTCACGCCGCTCCGTCTGACGAGTGAAGTGTCGCACGCAGAGAGTCGACCCGCCGATTGTGACATGAAACGAGCACAATTTCCTCGCGTGTGTTTGACTTCATAAAAGCCTCCGTCGCAGTGTTGGTTTTTTTTGGAGCGAATCACAAGAGGCACGAATCAATTTTTAATTAAAAACAAAGCTCGTCTGTCGCTGTGGAAAACTAATCACTCTTGAAATTATTTAGTGATATTTTCCCGCCTTTAGAAAATGTTTCCCATCATGTGCTGTTTTATCTCTGTGTCCTGTCAATCATTTCAGGGGCAGTTTTTCACGCTCTCACAGTCTTAGCTGCTCTGCTGCTGGACTACATGTATGTCCTGTCATTAACATGGCTAAATATAGCATTGTGTGTGTGTGGGTGTGTGTGTGTGTGAGAGAGAGAGAGCAGAGGGGGAGGAGGAGGGTGCTGTAGTTGTATATTAATATGTGTTTATGAGACCATGTGTGTGCCAGGAAGTCTTTGAAAATTTGCTTAGGCAGCTTCTCAAACGGGGCTGTGCACACAGGTCAGAGTGAGTTCAGTGGTGTGTGTGTGTGTTTCTGTCTATCTGTCAGTTTAAGGCAAAGGGAAGGATGCTTGTTTTTCCATGATGCAATCAGTGTCTTACATATAACAGATCTTTGAAATGTTTGACAGTGTTAAACAAAGCCACTGTTAGAAATAGACTCGCTCTCTCTCTCACGCAGAAACACAGCGATGTGCTTTAAATACGTTCGTACACGGGAACATCATTTCCAACAGGAACACGACATTCTGTAGAAGATATTTGACTTGTGAAATGCAGATTAGGAAAGCGACGCGAACGCAAAGTTCTCCGGTTTCACCACAATGTGTGAAGCTGCTTTCTGTGTAAGGTAACAGATGATGTCACTGCCATCGCATCACTCTCAGCACCACAACTACAGCAGCCGCTGGTGCCTGTTGTTGTTTTTAGAAAGGGGATTGAGGAAGTTGACATGCAGCTACCAGAGAGGAATCTCCTGCGTAGTAAACAAAACATTTTTCCTGAGTATCTCTTAAAGGTTCCGGGAAATATCCTGACCTTATTCTGACTTTTTTCTTCACAGGACTCAAGTGAGACTAGAAAGCCTCGAGGACTGCCGCGTCCTGGAAGACCCCAAAGACGACTCCATGTCAGACACCCACGGCTGCCCCGCCTACGTCAGCCCGGAGATCCTCAGCAGCTCCGCGCCTTACTCCGGCAAGATGGCCGACATGTGGAGCCTGGGAGTCATGCTGTACACCATGCTGGTCGGCCGCTACCCGTTCCACGACCCCGACCCGGCCACGCTGTTCTCCAAAATCCGCAGGGGCCAGTGCTGCCTGCCAGAGGGCCTGTCGCCGAAAGCCAAGTGTCTGCTCCAGAGCCTGCTGAGGAAAGAACCCTGGGAGAGACTCACGGCGGCCGAGCTGCTCGCTCACCCGTGGTTCCACCAGCCGCCGTCGTCGCAGGAAGTGGCGCTGGGTGAACAGGAAGTGAGCTCGGCGGAACAGATGGTGCCATCCTTTGACGTGGAAGAGGACGATGATCTGTTCTGCTGACGGACTCGATTCAGCTGAGTTAGGCTGAGGGACCAAAACAAGAAACGCTATGAGGGATTCATCGTTGTTTTTTTTTACATTGGCACTTTTTAGAACCCATTTGTGTACTGTCGAGTGTACATACACCCTCAAGCTTTCTACAAATCTTACTGTACTGTATTTTGTTGTCGTATATATGTGTTACTAGCTAAGGGCATTGTTCACAATGATCGTTCATTGTGTTTCTATATGTGTGTTTTTTAATTATTTGGTGCTAAAAGAAACAAAGACTCAGATTATGTTCACAGAATAACCTCCGCAGGCCACTGTGACTATATCACAGAGAACTTACCCATGCTAACAGTAGTCACAATGCTAGCTCTCAGCCTGGACTCTTCATAAAGCATTACAAGACTCCTGAACAGGGGCGGGGAGGACCGGGGATGTTGTTCCTCTCACTCTCTGACCGGGCTGCAGGCTTCACCGGCTGACTCACCGACGCGCAGGCTTCGAGGACGGCGGAGCACGAGCTCGAAGTCTGGCAGCAGGCGGTGTCACAGAGTGAGAAAGATGGTTAGCAGAGGACTGATGTGTCACACTCAGCGGGGACGCTACCAAGATGTTTCACTGCCAATCTGGCGACGACTCAGCATTTACAAATCACACACCATGCGCAGAAGGTTTGAGCGAGGCAGGGTGTTACTGGTGTAAGACTCACAGAAATGAGTTGTCACACACCCTCAATAATAAGCAGTGGCGCTAAGCTAACACAAGTCTTTCTTTATGCCTAATAAGGAAAGGTGCATCTTTTAATTTTCCAGTTTTTAACAGTAAAATCGAAAGCATTTAACTTTTGAAAACATGCCTAAGAGTTTGTATCTGAACAGGAAGTGGCTTTGCAAATTGCTGATCAATCTGTTCGGCTCTTGTGCAATTAGCCACAGCGGAAGCCAACACGAATGCCTCCGGTTTAAAATACAAAGAAGGTCGTACTTCTCGGCTTTGCGAAAGCAGAAACTGTTTGATGATTCTTACACCTGACGGCACGACACAGCAGGATTTAAGAGGAAACGTCAAGAAACACAAAGAATTCAAATTGTACTTCCTGCAGATCCAATGATGTTTCTTCGGATCTTAACAAATGTGTCAAACATCCGGCTAATGAATCATCAAACTGGAAAGAAAAACCATCACAGAAAAGTCGAGCGGCAGTTAAACTTTGTTTTGTTCACTTCTGCTGGAACATTATGTCAAGCTGTGCTGCTCTAACAAAGCCGAGCTGTGCTGAGTGTTGTGCCCGTATCACTGTGTTTCATAAACTGAGTGGCTCTGAATCAGTCGCAGTCAGGCGATATTTGATGTTGGTTGTCTGACGATGACTCAACACTTGAGCGTGTCTGTGGAGAATGGTCCTGACCTTGGCTGGAAGAATCTGTTCTGACTGTTTCCTCTTTTTAATGGTACTTTTTATTCCCTTATTTTTTTTTTATTTCGGTGCCGCTGAAAGTTGTGGAAACATGGAGACTCGTCATAGCTAGTGACATGATGTGCCACCTTTTAAAAGATCTTGTGACAGGTGCATGCAGTGACTTTTAGCCTCGCAGGCTTCCGTAGGTCTACAGATAGCTATTTCATTCTGGCACAATTATTTTGACAACGGTACTAAATCTGGCATTTCTTTGAAGCTCTGTGTTTTTGGTTGTGCAGAAGGTTAACAAAACGTTTCTAATTATTTCCTCTCGTCTGCTTCGGACACCAGACGGGCACCGACTTGAGACGATCTGAATTGTTCCTCACGAGAAAGTAATTTAATGCTTTTGTTTCTGGTTCATACATGTACAGCGAGTCACACGTTCATGTGACATGTAGATTAAACTGACACGGGTGCACAAACTTCATATTGCACTGTGAATTATGTATTTGTGACACAACCTAGAGGCTGTTAGGTCCAGACAGGTTACACACAAGAGATATATTCATTGTACAAAAGATGTAAATATGTATATTTGAAATATGTGTGGAGATGTTGAATAAAGATCACATTTTTTCATATTCACACGGCTTGTTTTTTGAACCTTTCTCCGTAAAGCTCTTCATCCCCCGAGAGAGCAAACAATACATGTTCTCATTTTCCTCAGCGCTTTCAATTTCAGCCTTGTGAGGGGAAAAAAAAAAACCTCTCTCCGTCTCTGCTCCCAGCCGTTTACTCTTCTCTGACCTTTGCGTAATGTAACATTTAACTCTTCAAACACTCAAATGTCAATAGTGGGTCAGTGTCTTTTCCTGGAATACACAAGGGGGAGCGTATTTAAACCACTCTCCTGCTTTTGTCCTCAGCTTCAGTGCTCACCGGTAGAACTCGAGGTCAGCTCATCACGCGCTGAACACCAGCGTTATTTCATTTCAAACATGTATATTCCTCTTTACTTAATCCACTCTAGTCTATGAATCATCGTTTGACCTATAAGAGCTTGGCATGTCTCCACCGTCTTGTGTGTTATGACTTCCCCAGGCTTCGCTGGCCGGGGCTTGTGTAAGCGGTGCGTGCGTGTTCATGTGCATACCTGCCTGCGTGTCTACCTTTGTGTGTGTGTGTGTGTGTGAGCACCAGAGTCAGATATCAACAGGGTAGCTGGAGTGTGTCAGCTGCTGGGAAGCTGCCAAACTATTTCCCAACACGTCAGAGACGGGTTACCTCCGGGGACGACGGCAGGGCCCCCAAAAAGTAGGCTAGTAGTAGGTCAAGCAGCAAGTTTGCAGCTAGAAGTTAATGATAAATTGATGGGTGGGTTTCATGATATTACAGTATGAACATTGTTTATTCCTCATCTAAACAAATGGAGTGAACAACGAGACATAGCCTAGCATGGTTAGCATTATTAGAAAAGAGGCTACGCTACCAGTCCTGGTTTACCTTGGCTCTTTAGAATGTCTACACGTGCATTAGGGTTGCTTTTAGGCAAATTGTGTTACTTTTGGAGAGAGTCATGCTTGGAATTATCTTTGTGCGAAGCTAAGCTAACCCACTGATAGCAGTAGCTTTATATTTACCATGTAGGCACACAGCTTACTGCGAGACGGGATAAGAAAGCTATGCCTTCATGCGTTAGCTGAAAGTTATTACAGGGATTCAAACAGAGGTGTGTGGTGGTGAGTATAATGAGGTCAGGTGTTGGGAAACACACTCAGGTACAGTGTTTATCTGTGTGATCTCATCCCGGGCCTTTGCCACAAATGTAAACTTTAACCCTCCCTGTGATCTGGGATTATTAAAGTTTCCTAACCTCGGAGACCTTTAAATAACAGACTGCACTAACTTCCTCATGACGTGTTCTCTTTCTTGAATGGATGTCACACACGGCAGAGCGTCATCAGACGTTAACTTGAGCCTCGATGACCTCATTTGATCAAATAGAAATTACAGGGAAAGGAGAGGGTGTTTGCTGAGACGTTGAAGCTATTTTAAGCAGATTTAAAAACTGGTCGAATTAAATCTACGTGGGTTGTTTTTGATCATCAGACTGAACCATACAGGAACAAGGTGTAACGTAGGTGTCATCTGATCTGTTTTCCCTCTTAAGCCTCACAAGGAAGCGAAGAAGCGGATCTGAAAGTTGTACGTAAAACACCTGCTTCAGTCTGAAGTGATGGTACTCTTTCCTGAAAGCTCAGGTGACCGCTCCACTGATGCAACAGACTCTTCTGTTCTCTTTGACCTGATTTATTTCTTAACGCAAATCCCTGAAGGAATGTGAGGAATTGTGTTGATCATAGTTCAGTGATGAGTTTGAACGATTATAATAAGGCTGGTATTTTTCCCTGTCATCTTTGTTTAGAAAGGCATACCTGATGTTCATTTGAATGATGTTAGGATCTCTGCTGCCATCTTGTGGAGGTCCAGCAAACTGCAGCTTCGTGGCCTACATACAAATTATTTTACCTTTAGACTCCTTATTGTGGTGGAGGAAGCCAGACCAGACAGCTAATAAAGTCATGCCTGTTTGTCTGCCCTTGAAAGTGCAGCGAGCTCCAGGATCAATGTCCAGGATTGTCAGTAATATGGCCATGTTGGTCTCATCTTTTCTTTTTAATATCATTTCTTGGCCTTTTGGCTTTAATGGATAGGACAGGGAATATAGACAGGAAATATGGAGAAGAGAGAGTGGAGATGACATGCATCAAAGTGCAGAGGGCCGGAGTCAAACCCGGAGAGCTAGTGTAAAATATAAAGCACTTGTGTAACTGATCTCGTCAGCTCTTTAAAGGGCTTTTACTGTTAATGAAGTACAAAGCCACTTATATAATATGCCTTATTAGAATGTCCATCCATCCGTCCATTATCTATACCACTTATCCTGTTCAGGGTCGCGGTGGGCTGGAGCCTATCCCAGCTGTCATTCGGCGAGAGGCGGGGTTACACCCTGGACTGATCGCCAGTCAATCACAGGGCTGACACACAGACACAATTCATGCTCACATTAGAGTCACCAATGAACCTAACAAGCATGTCTTTGGATTGTGGGAGGAAGCCGGCCCCAAACGCTGGAAACGACAGCACTGGCCACTGCACCACACAGTGGACAGAAAATGAATTTATCCGTCTATAAAGACATTTTATTTAAGCAGAACCAACATCCTATTTGTCCAGCTTCTGAAATATAATGAAGCTGCCTGTTTTCAATCATTGTAAATAAAATAACATCTTTTTTCTGACCAACAGTCCAAAACTGAAAAATGTTTTGATTCCATGAAAACTTCTAACAAACCTTAAAGTCGAGCTGAAACGGCATTTCGAGAGTATCTAGCTTCCGTATCGTGACGTATTTCCAAGTGAAACAGGACGTGCAGGCGGGACATCTCATTATAGGGATTTGATTTGATCGTTGAGAAGTGGGCATAGACAGACGTTCTCCACAGCGCGGTAGCTAGAGAACTGACCGAGCGTTCTTGGTGCTCTGCGGCTAAATGTTGCAGATTGATTGTTTGAAATTGGTTGGTCCTAGCTTACATAAGCACGCGCAATATTTTTTTTTTTTTACAGGAAGAAAAAAATGATCGGATTTTGATATAAGAATACGAAGAAATGGATTTTCTGTATTTTTTTTGGCCTATATTGTCAAATAGATGCACAATATTACAGAGGATGTGATCTAAAAGGATTAAAATGACATTTTTCATTTCACCTCGACTTTAAATAAATATAGTTTTTTTTTTACATTTAAAAAAACCTGCATTGTTTATAACCACAAGCTACGTTTTGTTTTTCACCACATTAGTGGGCACATTGATGCTCTTTTGTGTCCCTAACCGCCACCTGTTGATCAGCTGAATAGTGTGAAACCACTGGCAGGACTTTGTGACTGTGAGTGCACTCACAGGGTGCCTTTAAATGTTCATCAGATTAATCATTAAGGAAAACAATCATTAGTTGCATGCAGCAGCATACTCATGATTCTGTGACAGCATGACTCTCCTCTGGAGGTGAATGTGAGTCTCGAGTCTCGTCTGGGTCAAAAGGCTCTTAAGCACAGACAGGAGGGGAGCGACGAGCGCGTCTCTGATGAGGTTATTTCAAGCAAAGTGGCTCCTCTGGGCTCTGTTATCATCTGGAGCGTTTTCTATTCTGACAGATAAAGTGAAACAGAAACACAATGTTTGGAGATTAAAATGTGCTGATGACATGGCCCCAGGTGGCCTGAAGTTAAAAGGTTCTTTTCTGACTGTTGTAAATCCATTCGTTCAAAAAGATCAGAAATAATCTCAAGTTTTATCTGCCAAATCTCAATGTGTAAATCTGCCCTCCTGTTAAGGTACAAATGTGTGTCTGCTATCACCTGTTTCTCAGCCCTTAATCCGACCTGGAAATACAAGAGACAACGCTAGCACAGCCTCATTCCTGTCAATATTACACATTATGTTGTGCTTTATGGATTTACTACAGTAAATACATCATGACAACAAAAGTCCAGTAGAGGGCGGTGTTTTCATGCACCTGTCCAGGTTGTTCCTCATAATGACAATCAAACTATCCTCAGTATCACAAAGAACAGCTGTTTTAGAGGTTATCTGTCTTTGATATGATGGGACAGGATTACAAGCTAGTAGATCAAAAAGGATATCGTCTGTCCCACAGATTACCATGCTGTGTAAGCTAAATGGGAACAATGCTTCAGATGAAATCTACATAACTAAAGCACATCTGATCACTCAGGTTTTCATCATGACAAACCATTTGGCTCATTGTTGAAAAAACAACAGACGCTCTCATCCTCATGAATTCCCACCCATGCCTTTAATGAGGCGAACAACATGAACTGATCAGAGTGCTATCGTTTCATTGTGTTCACTTGTAAAATCGTCCATCTGTCTGTGGAATCAATCAGCTTTTCATGGCCTGAGCTCGGACTGATGAGAACGTCGCCAAATTAGCCAATGAGAGAAGAAAGATCCACACACTCTTAAAACGTAACCACATGTGAAACAAATGTTTCTCACTGTCACCTAAACGTGCTCCACTGAGCAGAAAACAAGTCAAAGCAAAAGTTAAGGATGCTCCTTCATCTACACGTCTTTATAATGACAAGTGTATTGGACAGTTTTATGTCAGAGGATTTTAATAGCAGTTTCTTGACTAAGACTTAAATGTCAGATGAGTTGAATTTATGTTAATGTGACAGAGAGGTTTGCACACACAGTATCATGAGAGCTTAACTTGATTGGAGTATTTGTGATACACGCTGAAACGGTACGATACTATACAATATGTAACGGTGCAATACGATACGATACGATACGAAACGATACGATATGTAACGATACGATATGTAACGATACGATATGTAACGGTACGATACGATACGATACGATATGAAACAGTACGATACGGTTAGATACGGTTAGATATGATATGATACGATACTATATAATATGTAACAGTACGATACTATACAATATGTAACGGTATGATACGATACGATATGAAACAGTACGATACGGTTAGATACGGTTAGATATGATATGATACGATACTATATAATATGTAACGGTACGATACTATACAATATGTAACGGTATGATACGATATGTAACGGTACGATACGATACGATATGAAACAGTATGATACGATATGAAACCGTAGGATACGGTATGATACGGTTAGATACGGTTAGATATGATATGATATGAAACGCTACGGTATAATACGATACTATACAATATGTAACGGTACGATACGATACGATATGAAACTGTACGCTACGGTACAACATGATATGATACGAAACGCTACGGTACAGTACAGTACGATACGATGCGTTACGATACAATACGATACGAAACGGTATGGTATAGTACGGTACGGAATGAAACGAAACGAAACTATACAATACGAAATATGATGCCATAAAATTCGATACACTTTATTGTCCCCGTAGGGGAATGCGTCTTGGACTCGCATGCTGCATACATTTAGTTGCCTCCACAGTAGATGATTTAAGGGAGGGATTCATGTTTGACTTGAACCTCTAAAATGTCTACAAGAAGTTCTTCTGCTCTGTAACTGTATCACTGATTGGGAAAATTATATAAATTGTGCCCTCGGATGTTTTAATCATATCCTCATTAAGTCTCTCAATTTGCTCAATTTGTCTCTCATTCCTTACATTCCAGGATAAACAAATAGCTGCTTAGATTGAATGATATAAATATGAAACATCTAAAAGCTGATGTAAAAGACAAAGCAACTTTTTTCACACCTGTTCCAATGTACGTTTCTCTGCAGTTTCCTAGAAATTAGTTATTCAGCCACCGCCGTTGGCTGCAGTGTGTTAACGCTGACATCACTGACTCACAGCAGCTGCTAATGGGGACAACAGAGCGCACCAGTGTCTCTGAAAGCTTTGTGTCATTCATAAGATTGAACTGTCAGACAGAGCTGAATCACTTGGAGCTTTAATTCCAGTTTTTTTTTATACTCCTGGTCAAAGTCTTGAAAAGATTGAGCCCCCTCAAAGTCTTAGGTGAGAAAGCATCGTTAATAAGCTGCAGTCTCACATGGAAGACTGGAAACACGGACTCAACAAAACATCCAATCAGGAAATAATCAACTCTATGAACAGCTCTGACACCATACCTCTAATATTTTGCTAATGTGTCCAAAATAACTCCTCCGGAAATCTTTTCATTGCAGAGTTGTTTGATACTTTATTTCAGTCTAAGAAATTTCAAAGCCGTGCTTATATTCAGTATAACAGCACGAGTTCAAGTGTGATATTGTTTTTATAGACCAGTTCTATTTTTTGTTTATTTAATCACTTATTTGGCACCACAAACACAACAACAAAACTATTTTTTTTACATTTTGCTACTTTGAGTATGTCTACATGTTTCCACAAACCAGTGACTTTGTATAATGAACATTCATCTGTATGGTTCCATTGCTCAGGCAACTAGTGAAATAAGAGTCTGTTGTCAGTGGCTGTGCCAGTAACTGCGATTCTGAGGTAGCAGCTTGACTGTATAAAAAGATGGATGACATTAAATCTCCCCAAAACTGACTCCAAATCATCTCTATCGCCCCCTGCTGACTGGCTGCAGTACAGGTAATAAAGCCCGCCTCCTCCATGTTAACAGATGGGACATGAGTCAAACTATAAAATCAAAATACACATCACAATTTATTTTTCTCTCACATGGTTTCTGTCATTATAGTTAATTATTATCATGCTGATTTATCCAAGTGTTTTTGTGAAGTTTTAATTAGTTATGCTAAAAACAAAAGGGGGTGATTGACAGCTCTGTTGAATGGCTTCAAATGACATTATCAGCGTAAGATAGCAGACCCTGCCTCGGGGGTATTCTGGCTTCACTTTTAAGAGGAGGTGGAGTGGCGTCTATCTTTACATACAGGCAATGGCTATAACGTTAATTAACAGCATGAGAGAGATGCATTATAGTGGGAAGTATCAGTGCCGTTATACTCTATATCAGCACTCATGGACTGCCTTTTGTCCAATCAAATTACTTGATCGTTACTAACTGTTGTATAATGAAAATTAAGACAGAAAACGAGCAAGACAGCCTCCACTCCTCGACTACCTCATGTATTTTTATCTTTCGGGGAATATAGAACTGCAGTTCTTTTCTGTTGTCCTGTGGAGTGTTTTCACTCCAATATTCTCTCCTGGATGTCACTCACACTTCAGGAGACACATGGTAGCTCTACTCTCAGGGCTTTCTTGTTCAAAAAGGCACAGTGTCGTCCCACCTTATTCCTGACTTTTGAGGTTTCCCTCCTACAGACCTGAGTGCTTGAACACAATCACTGCCAATCTCTCAGCAATAGGCCTGTGAGGGGAATAGAAATTAGGCGACTTTGTGTTTTTTATCATCCATGGTGTGAAGTTGAACTTGAGCGCAGAGAGAAGAAAATCAAATTCTGAATTTAGGAAGCGCTGACCTTTGTATTGTTAAGTGTGGTTGTACATGTAGTGTATAAGCTGATTAATTCCTAACCCTCTAAAATGATAAGTTAGCACTTTCCCTTACTCATGGCCGAGAGAAAACAGTGCAACGGCCAAAGAGATTAGCTGAAAATTAAACAAAGAGCGCAGTGTAAGGGGATTTGCTCCGCCACACGGGCCATGAGTATACAGTGGCTGCAGCCTCTGTGGTCCTTCATGCCAATGCGCTTTGTAATGCTTCTTGTTCTCTTAACAAATGCACATTAGCTGACTTGCTGCTAACTTCAAGCTCGTGGATAGGATGTTGAGGACATTAGTCCCATTGTATGCCGGAGAAAAAACACAGATCAGCTGTGCATGAGCGTAACCTCGCCTTGTGACTGAGCAGATCAACTTTAATCCAGAGGTGGAACGTGCCGTCACATTAATATGATGACAGACATAATTTTAAAGGGAAATATGTTTTTTTTCCTCATTAGGTAGCTGATCACTGTTTAAATTAAAACTAGTTGAGTGAAAATAGGGATAGAATGAGTGAATTACCCAGAAGTGTGTGAAAATAGCTCAATATTAACCAGGTACAACTGCTTGATTCAGAGCAGTTTGTTTTGGTTACACATTAAAGCTCATGTGAGGAGTGTTATCTGGTTATGAAATGGACTGAAATTAATACAGATGCCTCTATATGACCTACAAAAGCAAATGAGACCATCAGCGACAGGATTGATAATATCTTTATAGTTGTTTATAATGCCTGAAACCACAGCCCGGGGGGTAGAAGTCAGACGAGGCAGTTAACTTAACTTAACAAAGCTTCACAACAAGTAGTATGTTTGAAAGTTAAAAGAAAAACACTTCTCGGGCACCGGTTTAGCTCAGCGGTTAAATCGGCGACCATATACAGAGGCTATGGCCCATCGATGCGGTGGCTCTGGGTTCAACTCCCACCCTCGGCCCATCCCCTGTCCTCCCTGTCAACAAGGGCATAAAAGACCAAAACAAAAAGAGAGAAAAGCAGCAAAGAGATAAGAGGTACCACTTTGTCCACAGGGGGTGCCAAAATCAACACAAACTGAAAGATCCTCACAGGAGGTCCCATTTTATGCAAAATTCACTTTGGAATGGTTTTCTAACAATAATATGAGCCCCCTGCCTGTCTACAAACTCCCCTAAATGAGAAAAGTCTATCCTCTCCCTCTCTTGCTTGCTCCACTTTTCAGAAAATGTGTGCTGAAACAGCACGATTGCAGCTTTTCCCTACATGACGTCAATAAGGGCAATAACACCTCCTCCAGGTTGGTGACCCCGCCCCAGATAAATGTTTGGTCTGCACCCCTGAAACTTCCTCGCGGTGGCTATTTTTTTCCACTCGCAAACGCTGCTCCGGTAAAATAAACATGGCGAAGGTACGGGCAGAGCACGGCAGTTGCTCTGTTGTTGGCTGCACAAACGAGCACAGGAGTCTATTTTTACCTTCTTTGTCTGAGGTTATGTTGCTTTACAGGCCTACCGAGCGTGATACCCTGTTGAATGTGGTTTTAGCATAGCAGCTAACGTAAGTTACTGTTGGTAACATAATTTCCTTATACTACGTTAAAACCCGTTACCACTCTACGGCCCGCCGGCGGGCCGTCATCGCGATTACTACAACATTGCCACTCATGTGTCACATCGTTGGAAAGCTATGATCAAGCTCAAGATTCGATTGATATTAACCATTAAGAGATCCAATCACCACAGCGGGTGCAATCAACGGCAACAGAACATAAACAAACATTTACAAAATTGACGTAACTCACCGATGAAAGCTCACTGTAATCCACTGATGCATATTATTTTCATAAATTCACTCCTGGTACATTGCTAAAGGTCCAGATGATATAATCCAGTAAAGTATTTAGTCCAAAAGCATTATTCCATCAATAAGTATCCATGGATCGCCGTTCGTCGTTACTAATCGGCCGTCAGAAATGCCGCATTTCCCCGTGTATTTACTGTAATAACTTCATATTCCCTTTGAATTGCCACTCCGTTCCGGTAGCAAAGTGGAGGCGAGCTTCTTAGCTTTCTATAGACAGCCTACAATAGCCAACCAGAGTCGGTGTTGAAGGAAGGTGCCTGTCCCTCTTTGACTGAAGGCAGAGCCGGCCAATAGCAACCGAATTAGCGCATGGTACCGGAGCGGGAGGGGCGTGGACAGGCACAGCTCATTATCATTTAAAGCTACAGACACAGAAACAGCTTATTCTCAGTAGAGCTCAGTAGAGGGAGTTACAGGCTGGCTGAAGTGCAGGAACAAACTGGGTTTTTAGGCAACAGACTTCAAATTGACTGTTCTGGGACCTCTGAGACCTATGTGAACTTGATGAAGAGGAGTACAATATGGGACTGAATAAAACGAAAAATCCAATATTATTTAAATAAAACTTAACTTTTGATTTAGGTACATATTGATACTACTATAAGGTATTACTACTTTCAATGCCATTTAAAGTTGTAATCTTGATGATTGCAGTTTCGTTCTCTTTGGCGCCACCTCTGGAAATAAACAGTGGTGCATGTGTGACGTCCACGGATGTCTCTGGTTGTAACTCTTGATTTTTCTCGCTGATGGTTGCTTTCCTTTTTTGCCTTCAACTGAGCGTCGAATTTGTTTCTTTTTCTTTGGATTTTCACTTATTTTTGAAGTTGTATCGATCTTTTCTTTGTTTGTTCAGCCATAGTAGATTACTGTTTACTCGCAACACTTGCAGAGACCGGAAATGCAGCCGCTTAGCTCCGCCTACCCTCTCTGGCAGACCAACTACTGCTGGCTGATGGAAAACACGTCACTAACTGGGCACCGCTTGTGATTTTTTCCGCGAATCTGTGTCGCCACAGTAACCCAGTCTGTAATACTATATACTGCAAATGCAAAGGCTTTCATCAGTGGGCCATAGACTCAATCACCATTGTGTTATCTCATTCAGTGATAGTGACTTAACAGACATTTATTTAAATGAAAATCTTCGAGATTATTACTTTAAGAGAAAAACAACAAGGTGTTAACACAACATTCAAATATTATCATCTTGTAAAGTTCATATCGTGACCGGGTTTGCTAAAAGTTATTTGTTTACACATTTAGCAGATACAGAGCATTCCTTTAGCATGATGTTTCTAACTACCTGGCAAATGTAAGTCAATGTTCTTTTTTTATCTGTTTTTGTAGCTTAGAAATGCTCCGCTATGTTCACCAGCTGACGGTAGACACAGAAGTAATTGGAGCGGAAAGAGTGAGAACCAAAACAACACAGTTGTGTCTGCAAAACCAAAACACTGAGCTTATTGGGTTAGATTTTTCTGAGGAGTAGTAGTTGAGTTTCTTTCAGTTCCAATGTTTCAAGTACTTATGACAATATGACAAGCATGCCGCGTATAATTGAAGCGAACTGCACCGATTGTCAAAGGAGGGATTAAACACACACACACGTTGCCCTGACGTCCTGTCTACACTCTCATTTAATCTGCGACTGATGCAGTTCTATTAGCTCTAACAACTGAGAGGATATCAGCATCAAGCTCATTATAAAACTCATGTTATCTCCTCACTTGTAGCTTGTCTTTTTGTGGGAGATATTGTGTGTAACCACTTCTAAAATATCCTTACATTTGCTACGATACAAGCACACACACACACACACACACGAGTCGGTGTGCAGCGCCTGCTCTGTGCCAAACATAAAAAGTTGAAAAGGGGATTAAGTCAGCAACCCACATAGTTGCACAATGGCAGCCTCCCTTTCTTTCCATTTACTCGGAGCTCCCACCGGGTGAGCCTGGGGGTTATGAGAAGGGGAGCCATGAAAGGGAGCGATCTTTCACTTCTTTGCATGGCATAAAGCTTAGCTGCAGATAAGCTCACATTCTGCAGCACGTACAGCAAGTAGTGTAAGACAGACACCGCTCTCTTTCAAAGGAAAGATGGCCACATATCTGAGAGATCTGAGAGGATCAATTATACATGCAGAGATACAGAAATATACATGTGCACAGGCATAAAGAACATGGAAGCTTTGGCTTTGCATTCGAGCTACATGGCCTTTAAAACTAGCAGCATAATGACTTGCACTACAAAATAAAAGCTTCAGGTAAAATCGATTTACCTCACATTATTTTTAACGAGCATATACGTGGTGTGGAGGGTTTAGGGGTGCTGTGGTTCATTTATTCACTGCATTTGCTCATAACAGGTCGCTGCTGCGCTCATGAGTCAGCGGGTGATGGATGGAGAGGAGAAAAACACTCTTAGGCTGGAGGAATGATGGACAGATGGTGGAGAAAGTAAGACAGGAGTTTAGTAGAAGGCAGCTAAAGGGTTGGGGGGGGAGAAAACAAAGAAATGTAGCAGCAGGACGCGAGACAATATGAAACAAGATTGGGCGAAGGAAAGGAGAGACAGAATAATAGAACCGCCAGAAGTCAAGAAGGGGTGTTGTAGCAAGCTGGGAGTGCAGTTTGCATGGCTCCACTCTGCGGGTGACTTTAATTACTTTTCAGCGTCACTGCCTCTCCCGGTCATGAGCTGCATGCTCCGATCACCAGCCCCTGATTATCGGGCCTTTGTGAGGGCTTCTTCCCGCTGTCAGGCCGTAATTACGTTTGTGCTGGAGAGAATCACAGGACGTCAGAAAGCTTACAAAGCCATTATCCAAGTGCTCTCCTTCTGTATCGGCTCGAGCTGCACGGTGCTAAGGAACTCAAAGGTTAAGGGGGGTTCATGCGTAATTTTGGATAGATAACGTTTATGTGAAGGAGGTTAGGGTTCATAGCAAGTCAGTTTTCAAGGCCTACTTTGAAATAGTTGTGTAATAAAAACGGGAACTGATTGCGAAAAACAAATGTGATTGCTCATAATGAGTCAGAAAAGCACAGAATCATCCAGTCATTGTGAAACGCTTATCTATCCTTCATGCTTCTTCTAACTAAGGGAACAACTGCCTCCACTGTGTCACTAATGTGTTACATAATGATTAACAGCCTTAAAGGTGAGGTAAAAGCACTCACTTCCTGTTAAACACACCTGTCCTCATGGTCACCATGGCACGACCACATGTACAAAAGGTGTGGATCCGTCTCCTAGGTACCGCACTGTGACTTATCAACCTTCCTCTCATGCCACCTTTGAGAGACTTCTTCACTTTTTCCTAATCAAGCATGACGACAACTTCAAACAGAGCTTAATGCAATATTCTCAAAGCAATTCTCAAAATCATTTTTATCTTTTATCTTCATATTTTAAATAATTTAATAAAGCCAACCATTGCTTCTAATTACTTCTAATTTGTCTGGAACGTTAAGTCGACCTTTAGAATGTGTTATTTCTTATGTGTAAAGATTAGTTTCAGTAACAATGGATCATTTTCATCTTCTTCTGCTACTTTTTTAACTTGTGGTGTACCCCAAGGCTCCATCCAAGGCCCCTTTTTTGCTGGTTTAGAATTGCTTTATTTGCATTATATATGTTGAACAAGGGTCTGTTTATACTAAATCACCGCAAAAAAACATTTTGGAGTTTCTACGCTGACGACACACAGCTATGCATCCCCTTAAAGCTGAGTTAAGCATGCCATATTGAGTTTCTTTTAAGTTGTCTTGAGGAAGTCAAATGCTTGCTCAGAGTCTTCTCCAGTTGGTCTCACCAGCAGCTCAACTTCAAAATGCAGAAGAGAGACACTTCACCTCTACCAAAAGAGGCCATGTCCCTGGAACTTCTTTTGAAACTTATTGAAATGAGCTGCCACTTTTAGTCATCAAAATCAGAAGTAGGATCAGCGATTCTACCACATTGTTTTTTATTCTCGATGACGGAGAAACAATATTAAGTTCAACAGAAGAAAATCCCCCGGTTTCTCTGACGTTTCCATGTTGCAACATTTATCCTCCCCCTGAGTTATCAAAACAACAGACGAACTAAGGCTATGCAACATGTAGGTAGGTCTTTAGAGAACAGGGTGCAGATAGCGGTAAAAATAGACAAGCATTCAGTGTGGACCAAGCGTATGGCAATGTCAGTCTGTCCATCAGTTTGTCAGGCAGTTGGTCCACCCCTGTGGTCCAAACTGTTGGATGATTGCATTGAAATTTATTACATTCATGTTCCCGGGAGATGAATCCCTAACAACCTTTGATCCCTGGCAATCCTATGTACAGCCTTACAGAGCCTCTCTATATAAATCGACTTAAGAAGTGATACTGCCTCGGATCTAAAATCCTGTCCCTTGTCCCATCTGTTTTTAGACTGTCTAACCTTTCTTTTTCTTTGTATCATTTTTGTCCATCTCTCTCGCTGCTCCCTACATCCCCTATCTCTGTGATCTGTGTCTCCCCCATTTCCCCTTGGCTGCCTTTCTCTCTCCCTCTCCCATGCAATCACTCTCCACTGAACCAAAACAAAGGCAGTGAGGTGGCATGAAGAGAGAGCTGCAGGTGTCTATTGAAGTGTTGTCCAGCCAGGCGGCCCACCTCCGAGCGTCCATATCCCACAAGCCCAGCGTTGCCTGCATTTTTGTGAAGGTCGCACCTCTCTGAGCCATCTCACGCAGCTGCTTAGGGCCTCTGAGCCCCATTCTCATCTTGCAGTCCAGCACCTACCTGCTGGGCATCATCAAAAGAGCTGGGACAGACCTTCAATCACAACAAAGTCAAAAGATTCCAGGGTTGTTGTGCATCTGTCGAAGACTGAGCGAAGGAACATCTCTGCAGGGCACTGGTTAAACTCATATCTGTCCGTGATGTTTGCCTTTTATCTTGAAATACACTGAGTAAAGTCACGAAAGGTTATGAGGAGAGCGATGAGGAGTCAAGTGTGATAACCTTGGCGTGTCCTAAGATTGGGGACCACATAAGTGTACACGATTACATGACGCAGGGTTACATGACGCTGTATCTAAAAGGAAAACAATGTGTAAATGACCCCACTGTAACAGCTACCATATCAGATGCCAAATATTCAGCAGTTACCAACAGCCAAATCCATTATTAGCGACTAAACTTTACTTTCTATACATTTACATTTATATCACTTACATTACATTAAGCCGTGGATGCTGTGATCTCTTATCAGATTCAGCTGACTCAGTATCTTGTGCTATAAGTCTACAGATGAGTCACTCATTTTCGTGGACATTGACAAGACCTTAATTTTGTTCTGCCATCCGAAACCACCCCCCCGCTACGACACACAGACAAGGTCAGCCTTTAATTAATAGAGTTATAACTTCAAGGTCTTGCACAATTGAGGATAGAAAGTCTTTGCAGGTCATTTGTTGCAACTTTATAAAGTCACTTTGCATGGCTTTTAGCAGGTATTTAAAGCAGACAGAGGAATATGAAACTACCTGTGCACATTGAGGCCTTCTTACAACTGAGCGTACACCACTGTGCGGATTCAAAGGTTTAGTACTAAACTGGAAAAGGGAGCCATACAAGTAAGGTTATTATAAAAGCAAAATCTATGAAGCAGTTCTAGGCAAAACTATTGCACAGGTGTGTTTTTGTCAAGGCTCAAGATACAAGAGAATCTGCTTCTTCCATTAAAAGTTACATTAAAGCAGCACTACTTGATTTTTGTCCACTTCTCAAACAAGCTGAAAACAAACCATATTCGACTTCCTCAAGACAGAATATATCACTCACTTTTAAGACGAAAGGTGTTGTCTTTTCTAAATTCAGATCATTGTGAGCAAATCTAATGAAAATTAAGTCATTTGAAAATAAAAAACGGGCCCAAAATGGAACCTTGGGGTACACCAGAAGTTATACAACAGTGTTAATTTCGTTAACGAAAATAAGACCTTTTTTCTATGAGGAAGACTAGACGTTGGATCGTTGATAATGAAAACTCTGACGACATGTTTGTTTTGTTTTTGTTAACAAGAGGAGCCGGGTCTAAAATGTTAGTGGTGGCTGTCGGACATTCAAAATCCATATTTTCCAGGGCGCTGGTTTAGCTCAGGTGGTAGAGCAGGGGCCCCATATACAGAGGCTACAGTCCTCATTGCACTGATCGCAGGTTCGACTCCCGGTCTGCTGATCATTTGGTGCATGTCGTCCCCCACTCTCTCCATCTTCAGCTGTCGATTAAAAGCAAAAAGCCAAAAAAAATCCATATTTTCCCACACTGATCTGTCAAAATACAAGCAATTCATTCCTGTAGCTGGGTGACCTGTTTGGAGATAAGAGGTATCATGAAGGTGGTTATGAACTTTCTCTGTTAACTCAGGTTTTCTGCTTCAGGCTCTGTGTGCACTCACAGAAAAAGGGCCATTTAACGTATTTAACACAACGTCATTTGACGCTTCTTCCGCACAAAAGGAGCAATCATTGGCCGTCTGCTTAAATCAGACTGTTAAAGACAAAGACAACGATCGACTTTATTGACCCCCATTGGGGAAATCCATTTGTGAGAAGCGATGATGAAAAGCAATCTTTTGATGCGGTGTGTTCATCGTTCATTTACTCTATTGATGATCTGCTGAAATTTAAAGTGTTAATTTTACCTGAAGCAAACAGTTAAAACTGTTATACAAGTATCAGAGGAAGATCAAAATCATCACCTTATAAAGTAAGCTAACATTATTCATTTAATTATTTGAAGTCCAATTTTTACTCTGTTTTGGTCTCCACCAACTCTCTATTATGTTCACCTACTTTATTATGTTCACCTGCTTGTTTGTCCTGCGACTGAAAACATGGTTTATACAGTAAGTGCTGTGAGAGTGAACCAGTACTAGTAAAAAAAAACAGATAGAAAAAGGATCAAGACTGATGCAGAAATTGAAGACCATTTTTGCAGTTCAGTTGGAGATTTGTGAATAATAATTATACTAGCTAAAGAACACTTGCGCTACTAGCCTCAAGCATAGATGAGGAGCAGGCTTTAGAGATTCTTTTTATTTTCAAACTTGTAGTCTTCAAACCCAACCAATGTTGCCCCAAGTGGGTCAATTTGTTCCCATTGGTGCCAAAAAGCTATAACACGACTTTTTTCTACACATGCAGCAGGATTTCCGATGACCTGTAAACACACTTTGAAGTGTGAAATTGGTGCACTTTAAACCAAGGACTTTTGAGCAAAAATGTACTAGGCTTGATAAAAGGTCACATTGTAGCATCATCCACATAAACATCAATCAATCTTACACGCGTGAACAACCTCATCTCCCACCACATTTTATGAAAATCAGTTTCTAATCTACATGAAAGGAAACCTCCCCGCTGGAGCTTAAACAGAATCAGAGGAAAGATGGCTAACTAGCTCCTGGATTCACTACTTGGCTCAGTCGTCTTTTCATAAAGCGTGACTGGAAGTCCTCCTTATATGAAGGCCTGTATCCTGGCAACCATAGAATTGGCCTTGAAATGTGATTGGATGTTATGCCGGGCCTGGAGCTCAAAAATCTCAGAGGGAGATTTCTAAGACACAAATATGTCACATTCAAAGCACCTATTCAGTCACACACGGTCGCTGCTGACGGCAATAAAATGGCTTTCAATTAAACATTGTTACTATACCTCAAATTTACATGAAGTACTTTGACCTTTATGGTCACTGTGGTGGCAGATAAAAGCTTCTTGTGTGCACTGGTTATATAATTCAGAGTAAACATTGTCAGCGTGTGTGTCTCTTTTGTGCTGTCCTTTGTGTGTGTGTTTGCTTTCAGTTTAGCCCGCCATCAGAGGAGCAAGAGCCCGCGCTCCCTGGAACGAACTTCCCTGACACATGGCAAGATTTTTGTCAAGCTACTCCTAGAAGGCAGCGATGCTTTCCAATTACCTCCGCGGAGCCAGCCAGCCATCTCGCCGGTTTGACAGATGACTTTGACCTCGGCAAACACGAGGACCCTCTCGTGGTTGACACGTACGCCTGCTGTTGAAGGGAGAGGTTGATGGGTGCAGGTATGGAGAGATGTGAGGCTTATTCTCAGATTGCATCCTGTACAGTACAAAACTCAGGCAGGCGAGGACAGGTAACTCCCCTTGATGGCATCCATATATGCTTCCTGCAACATTTTCCCTCTAATGACATGGTTAATAACCTGCTTCATGCTGGGCCTGAATGCTCGGCTACTGAACTGTGAGCCTTGACCGCAGCTTCCTCTTATAAAACCCTTTCAATGTGAGCTCTGGCTCATGGTAGATATGTCTTGCGAGAACAATAATAACACAACTATGAGGCTTATTTATACGGCGGCACTTTTCAAAACAAACATTGCAAACTGCTTTTCATAAAACCCAAATGACGGGAATAAAACCAGCAGGCCTCAGTCTCAACAAAGCGAACAATAACAGGTCGTTTCCTCTTTCTTCCACACAATCTAGAAGACTGATCGTCTAACTTTATAACCTCGCAGGCTCCCTTGTGTTTTTGATGAAGTAGATATGACTCGGTTAATGTGCTGTGTTATGAACGATTATAAAAAGTTGTATAACTGTTAAACTTTTAAACCTCAGTAAATCAGCTTAATGCCACATCCAGATAAAGTCGTATGAACTGTTTGCACTCTGCGGTGTAATTAGAGCGCACTTTGCTTGTTGTCAAGTTGTGGCACTGCGTGACTCTTTATGCTGTTATTAACATTCCCTCTGATATTACACGCTGCTAAAACAGCCTTGTGTTAATCAGAGTAAGGCTCTCGATCCGCACACTCCCCACGCAACTGACTTGATCCTTTGTTTTCCGTGCTGCTGTTATTATCGTAATCAAGCCTCTTGAAACAGTGGAATTTCCTCCGCGCAGGCCGACCCACCGGGCCGAGAGTGATGAAAATGCAGCTCATGAGTGTGAGCTCATTATTCTCGGCTTTACACACACTGTGAATACAAATACAGAGGGAACGTACCTGGGTAGAGCAGCCCACAAGGTTCTTTGGTTTTGTTAACTTTCCAGAGGGGGACGGCGAAGATTACAAAGTGGTTTTACACCGCTTTGCTTCTTACTTTACCACTGTTTAATTATCTTTCATGTAAATTTAAAGCCCGCACAGGTTTTGCTGCAAACACACAACCTTCGGACACTTAAAAAATATAGAATTCCACCTCATTGTCAAACATATAGAGGCAGCTAATGCCTAATTTATGTTACTCGAAGTCTTCTCTTTATTATTTTCTCCGCCAGTTTTAATAAGTCATCAATCCATTATTATCTCAGCCCCTGACCAGCACATATCGACATTTTCTCCAGGTGAAGCTTGATTGTCAGCCTCATTTTCTCCCTCGTACCCGCCTTGGGTGAGTGCTGTGTTTCAAGGTTAGGATTTAAAAAGAGCCCGGCGCCTGCCTGGCAGCGACTGCGAGGCAGGAGCCGGACCGCATAGTGAGAACCAGAGGCAAGAATCAGAAACAGCGTCTGTCGATTTATATTCTACCCTCTCTCTTAGTGATGTATGGATTAGGATGTGATGAGGTTCACATGTCGCATTTCATTCAGAGATTTGAATCCGCAATGACAGATTTTTTTTGGTTACATGAGAGCAGCCGAAACAAGCTGCAAACTTCTTGTTTAATCGACTTTGGGTTGTCTTTTTAAAGATTCAGCAGATATGAAGCAACATTAACGTTAATTTGGAGTCATGTTTCTGACCACCTGACGAGTGTAAGTCTGATATTCACCCCTAAAGGAACATAAAAACGATGTAAAGGAATCGTGTCCTGGCATTAGCAGCAGCACTAGACCTGGAAATTGTACCCTAAAAAAAAACGAAACAATTAGCTTCTCCTCCTCCATTGTTGTTAAAAAAGTTTATATCTGAAGCCCCACCCCTTCTTGATTTTGATTGGTCAGTGACAGAGAAGAGACAATGACGAGTGCAGCAGTGTTCCAGAAGTTTAATTACTTTCAACTGAGAGTGCTGCGATAAATAAGAGCTGACACCGAGGGCCTTTTTGCGCCGAGGACGCTGCACTGCATTAGAAAATAGCCGCTGCCAGCGCAAAAAACTAGTGGACACAGGCCCTTACGCTCTGTTTTTGGTCTCCACCAGCTCTGATAGAAAAGTATCTGGCTTTTGAGCAGCTAAATGCTCCACTTTGGCTCCTTTCACATCTAAAGTCTGTTTGTTTGATCCAAAGACCAAATTGAAACAATGTTGCATTTTGCCTGAAGTTTGGTTTGTGGTTACACAAACCAAACTTCTCTCATGGAAACTCATGGAAAAACTCCCGAAGTAAACAAAGAGAGGGAGCACACTCCTGATCATATTATTCCATATATATATATATATATATAATATTCTGGTGCGTTTCGACAAGCATTTGTGAAACTATTTGATCATCCCATGTTTCTATTACTGCCCTCACCTCGTCGCTGCCCCACATTTGTCTCTAATCATCTTGCTGCCTGCCTCCTATATTAGGTCCTACTTTAAGTATGATTGTGTTCCCACCTGAATCATTTTGAAACAGACTGAGTGCTGTCTTTTCTGGCGGACCATGGTCCGGTGGTTTGGTCCGCATCAGAGTTCGAATGCGTGTTCTCACCTCTACAAACGAACCAGACTTTTGAAAGTCCAGACCAAAGCTGTCAGCTCTGAAAGCACCCTTTGTTGATCAGCTATCCCTTTATATTGTCCGTCAGCTGTTTGGTTCTCGACAGGTTGTTCAGCTTTTTGGAGCTCTTTCTGCTTAAAATTGAGTTGTGCTACAGTCGGAAAAAACACAATAAGAGAGCTGAGAGAGACAGCGGTGTGGGTGAATTGTGGATCATACCTAACTCGATTGTTCCCATGAAAGAATTGGAGCCACAGTGGAGGTCAGAGTCCACTGACACATGCCGGAGAGATGACCCAGCCAGCTGTTATCCCTTTACTTGCCACAGCCCTGACATCTGGAAGCCACACATTTATGCAAATGAGCAGCAATTAGTACTTGGATGCTCATTTGGCCCTAATGTGCTCCCCAGGCGCCTCCAGATAAAGCACGACGGAGCGGAGGGGATTCAACAGGAGAGGATAAAATATCATGAATACTGATATATCATATACCACGCTGGCTGACCTTCCTACAGTCAAAACCCTGCAGGATTATGTACCACACCAGAGGAGTCAATTGTCTCTTTTGGCAATGCTGTTAGTGACAGCACCTCGACCGCCTGTGGAATCATTAGCAGGAGAAGCTCGGCATACTGACAATCTATCCGAACAAATGGCCTCTGTGAAGAGACAGGTGAGGAAAAACCCTTAACTCTGCGCGGTCAGACTGCCGGATCCTGACTCTGATTAAGTCACTAAGGGCCCTGAAGTCCCCGCTGATTATCACACCTAAAAATTTAAATTCTTCTTTGCAGCGTGAGTCCTTGGTTTCAAATCATTGCAGCATCCGTGAACTTTGACCTCGACTGCTGGAGTGATTAATGAAAAACAACCTCGAGATCAGCTTCCAGGAGTGATCGATGGCCGTCCTGCTCCAATTCCGCCGCCGAAGATGAGAGCGACACGCATTTGGAGCAACACCTTGGTCCCCCAGATCTCTCAGACAGATGGCATGTGCCAGTTAGAGCGTGCCCTCAGCTGTGTGCAGCAGCCCTGACACTCAGAAATCTCTCGCACACGCTGCACAGACCATCAAAATTATATGACCAATATGTTGCGTTTCAGCGAGGCTCAGGAGGAAATGCTATTATGGCGTATTTGCATCATGTGCTCCTCCACTCAAGTAAAACAGAACGCCTGAAGAGGAGGGAAATATTTTGGTAAAAGAAGGCTGCATCTGTTATACTATTATGAGAGTGTACTTTTATTAACATTCTGACGTCGTAGGGACAGATATCCATCTTTACTTTTCGTCGCAAGCCAGCTAATGTAACTAGGAAGATTAAGTACACTCATGTGAACTCTGAAACTGACCTTTTGTGTGAAAATAACTCCTACAGCCTCATGAAAGTTGTTCGTAATTTATTTTAGCTGCATGCGGAGGTTTGAGGCAGAATCAAATCGACTTCCTTCCTGCTTTCCTTTAAACGCCCTCTCAAGACTGATTATTTCAGACAGTGGAACAACTGTGGCCAGGAGGGATTCAAACCAACACATCAGCCTCGTAATGAGGATGTAAATATAGGGGGAGCAGCCAGAGTTCAGCTGTAACATGTCCCCGATATCTGACAGACAAACCGACATATTGCAAAAAATTATACACAACTCACACAATAAGAAGTCTCAGAGTTTTCTGTCAAGCAGCACAGAGACTGATCGCTCAATGCACCTTTACTTCACACAGTCTGGAATTTATGCAAAACATCGTTTAATGACTCAGAGCTTTGATTCATCTCAGGTGTTATTCAGCACCAGCAGCGTTTAAACGACTGGATGAGCTCAGACTTACATGCGAGTGGAAGACTTACAGGCTAATCTTTGTCTGGCGCAATTTTCACACATGGATTGACGGGAGCGGAAGAGGCACTTTGAGGGAACTGGGGACTCTGCAAACAAGGAAATTAGAAAAGAGATGAACAGAAGACTTTAACGCTCTGTATACTAAAAGAAAAGCAAAGTCATTAAAGCATTAAATGGAAAATATCGCCAAATTAAAAGATATTACCATCCAGATGTTCAGACAGGGGCGGCTAATGGACTCGATGAAGGGAAAAGTGACGTGTCCTCGTAAAACACACAAACAGAAAGCAAAATGTCTAATTTGTTTGTCTAATTTATTTTCCTGTTTCCTTTCCTTTCTCCGCCTCTACATTCAGCTTTTTAACAGATAAGGGAGCGATATGTGGAAACTGTTGGGCAATCGCGTCCTTTGACTCCGCTCGGGTGTCCTCCAATTTAGCAGCTTAATGGTGCGTTAACACTGCGGTGAAAAGCCTCCACTGTTGGGTTACAGTATGTAAATTTGCTTTTGCTTACCCGCCTCACATCATACAGCAAAGTCACTTTCAAGTCAAGTGTTCCGTAACATGAAAGAAAACTGCAGCCAGACACAACATGGGATACTAACGCAGCAGCAGTCGAAGGCCTTGCAAACTGCAAACTCGACTGTTTGCTTCTTTGATGCCAATTATCTCAAACCAATTAGGATCATTTAAAACAACTCAATTAAAGTGACTTGGATCCCTCCTCCACTCAGCAAACGCCAAGCGCGATCGTCTCAAAATGACCAGTTCAAAGAAGAGCTGCCAGCGAGCGCCGCCGTGGGAGACACACAGGACGACAGCGGAGATAAACAAAGGCCGGGCACACAATGAAGCCACCTGTCTCTGTGGCATCTCAAACCGCTCAGCTGTGCCACTTGACTCTGGACATGAAATGAAAGAGAAGTGCTTCAGGCAACGTTTTTGGGCAAAATAAAAGCAGGCAGTCTTCCCGGTAATGGGAAAGTTTAGAGGAAGACAAATTGAATCCAAGTTACAAGTGTTGTCAGTGTATCAGAGGCCACAGGCAGCTCATGTTCAAAATGTATTGGCAGCAGTTTAATGACTCAGAAACTTCACGGGGAGAGACAATAAATGGAGAAAAATACATGAACTGGTGTATGTGTGTTTTATGGACAGTCATTTTCAATAAAATCTTAAAATCAAGTTTTAAAGGAAGACAGTTTTACTTTTGGAAAAAGAATGAAAACATTCTAAACTTAAACGCACCTGACTACATTCACACAGAGGCCATTTTCCTTTGAAGTCACTCTCAGGGTGGGAAGCCAAATTGCTGTTATAATGTCGTTCTGCTGTAAATCGTTTAAATGTAGTTAATCTAACAAATCGTTATCATTTCAGTGCTTCCACTACGACAAAGTATGATGAAACTTCAACCATGAAACGTTTAAGTCTGAAGGAAAATGTTTAAAGATAAAATTACATATTTGATAACACATTAGCTACTGGCAGACAACAGCTAATGTTAGCATTCAACTACTTCCAGCTAGCACTACCATTAACTAGGAATTCATGGCTTTTCTATCATATTGTGTTATCTATCAAGTGGCAACGTTAGCTTTCAGCCACCATCTAGCTAGCAGTCATGTTTGCTGGATAGTGGCTGAGTGCTAACACTGCCACTAGCTAATAGTAATGTTACCTAGGTAGTGACTGAATGCTAACGTTGCCACTAGCTAATAGTAATGTTAGCTGGGTAGTGGCTGAGTGCTAACGTTGCCACTAGCTAATAGTAATGTTAGCTAGGTAGTGGCTGAGTGCTAACACTGCCACTAGCTAATAGTAATGTTAGCTAGGTAGTGGCTGAGTGCTAATGTTGCCACTAGCTAATAGTAATGTTAGCTAGGTAGTGGCTGAGTGCTAATGTTGCCACTAGCTAATAGTAATTTTAGCTAGGTAGTGGCTGAGTGCTAACGTTGCCACTAGCCAACAGTAATGTAACAGTAACAGTAATGTTAGCTAGGTAGTAGATTGAGTCTTCCGTTGATTCCCTACATAATACAACCTAGATTACAGCAGTAACACATTATAATTGCATATTACCTCCCACACTGAGAGTGACATCAGAGAAAATAGCTGGTGTGTGAATTTGGTCAATGTTACTCAGTTTAATGCACTGGGTAGTTTAACTGCTACAGCTTTGGTTCATCTGGTATGGCGGCTAACTTAACGATGGCTAACATTTGCTTATGTTAGCAAAGTTTTGACGGAAACTACTGTTTTGCGGATATTACAGATAGGTGACTGTCTCTTTTCTGTTTGTGCTGTTACAATTAGTTATAGCTTTTATCAAGTAACTGCGCTTTTTTCTGCCCCTAAATGTAGTTTTGAATGACCAACTCACACATTTCTTGTCATTCACTATGTAATCCTTTTGTTTTGCTATGTTTAATTTCCGTCATCTTTCGGCTCAAATCAAAAAAACAGTTTTGTCATTCTTGCTTTCAAAGGATTCTTATCAGCCCATGACATCACACTTTGAGTTATTGTCCTCAAGGTGGGGAGTGTTCCATGACGCTAACATACAAAGAGAGGCCGTGTTGCTAATGTAGGTGGCTATTACACACACAACTTTCCCAAACCTCCTCTTTGTCCAAATAGACAACTCCTCTCTGGACAAACAGAGTTGTCTGTCTGTTTAAACTTTTTAATGAGCTTAGTCATACTTGTTTACTAGAAAGAAAAACAAAGGTTGGCCTCCATGTTGCACCATAAATTGGGTCTGCTGTTGTGGGTCTTCCTTGTATTTATGCAAGAATTTGGGCACTCAATCAAAACACTTTTTTAATTGACTTTGAAACTTTTATACTTTTAAAGCTGCTTTATGTAATTTATTGTAATGTACTTTAGTGATTGCGACACTTATTGTATTTAAACAAAAACTGCTCTGTTATTGCATCATCTGGCACTACTGACAGTTATTCATTATCATTAGGGAAATAACTCAGCACTTTTGGAGTTACATGTTGGCGACAGTTAGATGAGAGGGTTGATACCACTCTCGTTTCTGTGGAGTAAATATGAAGCTACAACCAGCAGCAGGTTAGCATAGCCTAGCACATAGACTGATGACAAGGGCAAATAGCTACCCTGGTGTCATCAACACTATAGAGCTTGTTTGTTTCATATGTACAGTAAACTAAGCTTAAGAACGACAATTCAGAATGTTACACCTGCTAGATCTGTCGGCTGGGAGGAGTTGTCTGACAATACCTGGAAACTGAAGCTAGTCACTGATTCAGGCTATGCTAATCATTTAGCATTCAATCATAAAGGTGGTATAGGTCTTCTCATCTAACTAAAAACAGCATCGTTTATATAGAATTTATGCCATAAAAAGGCTATATCTTAAAGGAAAAGTAGCATGATGGAGCAAACTGTCTGGCCTTCACATATTTATATTAACTAAATCTACATAAGCTAAATCAGCCCTGTATGTTGAGAATTTGAAAAAGTAAACTGGTTTTATACGTTAATGTGGATCCACAAATAACAACTGTGAGTAATGAAATAATAGCTTGTTAAAAGTTACATTCTGTTCCTCATTCACTGGATAACTATTATGTACAGTAAATTAACTTAAATATTCAGAGAAACTAGAATTCCAATGTCTTAGTATTGTACAATGCAACTCATCACATTAATTCACCAGCATCCTATGGAAACAGAACACACACACGCGCGCGCGCAGCAGCAGCAGTAAGAGGAACCTGCAGGCGAGCTCTGACAGTTGATTATAATTGGGTTGCCTCTATAGGTCCAAGCTTTCACATCCCATCAAGAGGAAAGGCCTGTGAGACTGTTCATGCCGATCACTGCTGCTTCACTGTAAGAGCTGTAGGAACATACTACACCCTGCAAACACTACAAGAAAAATTGGCTGATATAAAAACAGGAGGGAAACACCCCGGATGTGTTTATCGTGCAGATATAGATGTCACTCACACAGTCACAAGCGACTTAGTCCCGTAATTACCTGACTTACATGTAACAGGAAGTGATTCCCAAGTCCATAAAAACACAGGAAAAGATGGTCAGTCTGTCTGAGGAGGTGTCCAGACGGCTTTTACAACTTTAACACACCTAGAAGTGCAGATATGATTATTGACTGATGTGAGTCCTGCTTGTGAGCAAACTGTTGCTTGTTTACACATCCAGCCTTTTATGGAACATTGTCAATCATTTGGAGTAGTGTTTCTGGCCACCTGGTGAAAGTCAGTCTGATATCCTCTCTTCTTTTACCTCTGTTTTTGTGTTTGGATATTAGCTGCTAAATGCTTCACTATGTTCACTTGCTAACTGTCTGTCTGTTGGTTGGTACTGGGCGGATAGTGTGGAGCAGGTTTTTTAAAGCTCTTTCCCTTGTTGCATAGGATACAGAGGCCAGACCTCAGTTAGAAAGCACACTGAAATTCATCTCTAATAAAGTTCAAATTAAGCCAAGCATGCCAAGAACGTTCATCACATCACGTAAATCCCTCCTGCAGAAACAGCAGTAACATCTGCACAGCTGCACTCCTGTCCACTTAAAAGCCTCTTGGTTCAATATAAAAGTGTCTAACAGACTTAGGACAGACTGAACTTGACAAGACCCTCAGGAGCGTTTACCATGTCCTGATTTGATTACAGCGCTGCGAGGAACATTAAAGCTAACGTATCCGCGTATAGCTACCAGTGTAGCATACTTTATATAGCATACCGTATAGGACTGATTATGGAAGATGACTCATCTGACTGTCATAGATGATTTCATGGTAAATTATCTGCATGTCAGACAGCGACAGGTTTTATGCTGCAGCTTTAATGTATCATCATTGTGTTGAGGGGAGTCAAGAAAGCGATATGGAGGACATGAGGAGGACATCAAGGTCAATATTCTCCTCGTCCTGTGACCCTTCCATCCACATGAGTCTGGACTCATTAAACTTTGACTTTTGGAGAAGAAAATATGGAAAAACTAAACTAAAAGATGTTTCTTGCGATAAGACTTCAAGAGAGTAACTGGTGGAACAGGCTTCTATAATTGTAACAACATAATCCAATCGCTGCCATCGTCAGCGCACAATGAGCATTCTTTCCACTGGTACTCTGTTTCCTCACACCGAGGCTGTAAAACTTTGTGCAACAATGTTCCCTCGTGTTCGTCAGGGCTGCAGTGAACACAACGTCCTCTCAGGAAACCTACAAAACATTATACAGTGGACTTTATATGCAACTACAGTTTATCGGTAATGTAGTCAACTGGCCACCTGCTATTTGTTTAAAGTCCTACTTTAACAATGAAGAGAGCAGATGGTCGACGAATGCTGCTAACAGATATTGTAGCTCTGATACAAGCGAAGATGAGAGGAGGGCTTAATTTAGTTATTCTGTAAAACTTGTTCATCCAAACTCTCCTTCTGTTGGGAGGATTTTCCCTTCACGACTCGTTACTTTTAATTCAATGCAGTTGTTCGGCAGGCAGGGCTGCAGCAAGGAATTCTGGGTACCTGGGGGAAGTTAGCTTTAGGCCCCCCCTAGGATTCTGTTTGTTCCCCTTTTAAAGCTTTTTTTCACCCGTTACCCAACAATAGTGACATAAATAAGGTATGGTTGCACATATCCATTCATTTAATTATTTTCTAATCCTGTTTTTTTATTGGTTTTCTTGTTTTTGGTTAATTGATTTATGGTTTAGTCTAATTAAGGTCAGAAAACAGTGCCGTTAAGAGTTTCCCAGTATCAAGGTGACATCTTTAAATATATTGTTTTGTCGATCCAACAACATTTTAACAATTTAATAAAACAGAAAAATGAAGTAAATCTATTATTTTTGAAGAGAGGATGAAGTAGTTATGAAATACCAAACATTTTGGCCATTTGTTTTAGCATAATGTGTGTGTGAAAAACAGCCCATGGGCTTCTATTCTCATGTTAAATATTAAAATATGAACTCTGACCCCCAAGAAGTTGTCAATGGAAAAAAATGTATTCTAATATTTATTTATTTTTCAACAAAATAAAGAAAAGTGCCCTCTGCAGCTGGTCGAACAATAACCTTTTAAACCCAGAAAATTGCACTAATTTATAAGAAACACTTTGAGGTCACTTTAAATACACAACAAACACTCGATCAAACACGTAAATGATGTTTTAGAGCAGCTAAATGTTATTTTTCTGCTTGGAAGTAAAACAACATGACAGACGCCTCATTTCAAAACGACAAGGAGGGTTTACTTGACCTTTGGGTACATTTGAGACTAGACTGATCAGTGTAACAACTCCACATTTCCTTCAGACGTGCTGGTGTGAGAATGAACCTTAAAGGCAGAGAGAATCCTTCTTGTATGCAGCTCCGACACTCGGCTGTCTGCGTGAGCCGAGGAAGGAAGTTAAACCTCATGAGAACAAAGTAACAGGACCCAACATGAACAGAGAAACGTAGAATCAACACTTTAAGACACATGTGTAAAGCTTTATAAAACTATACATTCTGAGTGGAGCGACAAACAGGCCTACTGACTAATTCAATTCCTCGCTGATAATTGAAGTCATAATTGCTAAGGCCATTTAGCATCACGGGGTGTTAAGGCAATAACATTGTTTGTTGAAAGCATAATTCTCCCAGTAGAAATAATGACATGTGTGCTCCAATTAAAAGTAAAAACAGAGGAGTGAAGGCTTGCTATAGATTAAAGCAGGGTGTAACAGTTTGGTAAAGGCTACTACTTGCAGAGCTATTATTTTGAAAGGGCAAACATCAGTCAGCGCCCGGCTCACTTTTTATCGCCTCCACGCTGTTGAAATGAGCCTGCAGCTCCTGCAGCACGGCTGTCCTGCCCAGGTGATCGTTCCTCCTCTTCTCCATGATCATGTCCTCCAAACTCTGAAACTCCAGCACGTGCGAGTGTTTGTCAGACATGAGGATTTTCAACCTGTAGGGCTGCTTGCCTATCCGGATCTCCCCACCCATTTTGAACTCCCTCTTGCCGAACATGCACCAGGCTGCAAAGCACTCCGAGTTCCTCCAGCTCAGCTCCCGGTCCTTTAAGCCCACCTGCTCCATCGCGTTCTGCACCACCATGTCCGCACCCAGAGCTTTAAATTTGTAGAAGTCGTTCACAATCCTGCACCTCCTCCCCTGGCTTGCATCCGTCAGAAAGCTGTTTTTCACCTCGGCTCTGTGCAGGTGCACCACCTGGAAGTCTCCCACATACACAGCCCAGTGTGGGTACTGCCCTGTAGCCACGAACTCCACCAGGTCCCCTGCTTTACATTTGTTGAGCAGATTCTCCGGGGAGTAAACCTCCAGGCTGGCAGACTTGGCGCTCTTCTCGTAAATACACTCATCTCTGTTGTAGACGGCGCACTCCACCTCGTCGCGCTGGTCGTACTGTTTCTCTTCCTGATTCGGGTCCCTGTGTGTGCCATCCACCGCGCAGCCGTCCTCCAGCTCGTCGTCGTCGTTTGAAAATATGTAAGAGACGCCAATCCGTGGACCTTCCTCCGTGTCCATGCCGTTCGGGTCCACCGTGGGAACTTCTGCGTAACTTAAATGTGACAGCTTGTCCATCTGGTTCCCCATACCGCTGCTCACCTGGTGGCAGCCTGTGTGTAAGACGATCCGATGAGCTGTTACCGGTCTCCAAACATCACCACCATATGTCTCAAACCCTCTCAGGTTTAAACTCGCTCAGCCCTGCCGTCGGACAGGGCTTTTATCCAAATTACGCATGAAAATATCCCCGTGAAACGACCGCCGGGATAGCCTGATATATCCCATCAACAAGTGGAGTTGGGAGGAGAAAACAAACTGGTTTCGAGAAAAAATATCCCTCAGGTGTTGCCTCGTAGACTCACCTGCTGTTTCCCTGCGTAAAGTTCCGCCTGCCAGCTGTCACACAGGAAACACAAACAGTCAAAATCCAAATACACGAAACGCAGGACTGTTCATGTGTTTGTCCACAGAGCAGATAAACTAGTCCACCGTGCAGCGGCAGAGATCCGTCCGGCGCTGAACTGAGTGCAGATCTGAAGCTCGGCATCGCTTCAGACTCTCTCCAGATACACACAGCGCCGCTTTTAAAGCGGAAGTGCGCGTAATTTTCATCATCGCATTTTTTTATATCCGCTCCTCGTCTTCGCAAGACTTAAATGCTCTTTGAAATAAACGCTGCTTTTGTATTTGTCTTAAATATAGTAATGTAGAATGCACTATTGACAAAATGAATTACATTTTTAAGCTTTAAAGTTTTTTTAATTTATAGTTTTATTTTTTAGTTAATTGTTTCATCTTAAAGCGATTAAATAATAATAATTATTTGTTTAGCAAGTTAAATATTAAGCTAATTAGCAAGTTAGCAATTTAATTTAAGTTCATATATTTTTTGTTAAAATTAGATACTTTTTTGATTAATTGATGAATTGATCGATTTTTGTATATAGCCATTTTTAAGTTATTTTATTTTTAGTGTACTTTAATTGTATTTTCCTATATTATATATTAATTTATGCATTAATCATTATTCATTGAATTAATTAATTAATTAATATTTGTTAATCATTTTTATTTTATTTATTTATTTATTTTTTTTAACTTTTATTTCTTCAAATTATTTTGTTAATATAATTTCTTTTTTTTCCTTTTTTTTATGTATTTTTTTTTTAATCTAGTTTGATTATTTTTAGTTCTACTTATCTATATATTAATTAATTGTTTTATTTTATGCATTCGTTTTTGTTGTTGTTGTTTATTTTATTATACTAAATTAAAGTCACTCACATCAAATTCTTGCTGTAGAGAAAAACACTGCTGCGTAGACAAACCTCCATCCTGGTTTAGCAGGTAACTGTGGCCCCATTAAAACTTACAAACGAACATCTGCGCATATTTTACTGTTGTGACCACCTGTCTGTCCTTACATGAACTGAAGTTTTGCAGTCATTTGCTCCCTCTCCGTCCCCAGGTGGGACCATAATGTCTCCATTAGGTTTGTAGCCGGGCCTGGACTCTCTCCCTCTCTCTCCCTCTCTCTCCCTCTCTCTCTCTCTCTCTCTCTCTCTCTCGTTATGGGCTTTTTTCTCACTACTGTATCCCACAGGCAAGGGGAAACACTCAGTATGCCCCAAAAACGGCACATGCTGCAGCAGCTTGTGTGTGAAAATACCTGTCCTGGAAATAGAAGCGCTGTGAGTGAGACACTGGGAGAGATGCTGAGCGGTGTTTGACAGGCTAAAGTAAGCAAATGTTCAACCCTGTAAAAAACAAGAGGCACACAGAGACACAAACTCAAACAGGGTGGAGTGACCTGTGTTGGACCCCAGCACTGAGCTGAGTCCCCACGGGAGGAACGCTTACAAAATGACTGCAAAGTCATCTGGTACAGTAGATATGACAGAGGACGTGTCTCAACAGGAAAGGGACTCTTTTTGAGCTCATGAATCTGGTTCACACAGGTTGAATAGCCTCATTGTCCACAGTGGACTCAGCAGATTAGCATAGCAGCCTTTGGACAGCACTACTTTAAGACTATCAAGTTAATTAAGGGACTGAGCTTTCCCAGAGCTGAACAGTATCACACTGTGTGATTTCCATACTTATGTAATCCTGATTGTTTTCCCTGATTAGCAATATTTGACCTGGGTCAGGGTTTGAATCAAGTTTCTTTCTGCAGATTTCCAGGTCAAGACTGATCCAAAGTTAATAGAGTTTAGTCACGGCAGGAGAGGAAATGTGGCAGGGGTGTCTGTTGGTCCAAAACTACTGGATAAGTGGCTTTGATATTCTATACAGACATTCATTGTCCCAAGAGGATGAAACCTAATCCCTTTGTTTATACCCTCTTTCTTCCCGTAATACCACCAGAAGCTCAAAAATTATGTATCCGCTAAGATTTTATCTCCAAGTTGGCACAAAAGTTTGAGTACACATTCATGACCTAATGACTCAGGAGGTTGGCTATTGTGGAGTGAAATTTGTAATGGACTGATTGTCATGACATTCACGTCTTCTTCAAGACAATGAATAACATTGTAACTGGCACCATCATCTGTTCAAATGTTAACACTTTAGTTTGCTAAATATGCGCCAAGTAAGTCATATTTACCTCAACTAAACTTTATCATAAAGGCTAGTTAGCGAATGTTAGCATGTTAACATGCTAGACTACAATGGGGAACATGAACATACTGCTAAATATCTGTGTTAGCATGTTATTGCGTGCGTGCTAGCATACTTATGTTAGCATTTAGCTCTACCAAACACTGTTTCTTAGTCTTGTTTGAGTATATTTGTTTCCTGTTTGTCTTTCTGGGCAACACAGATAAAGATACACTTTATATATACGTTTTTTTTTCCAGTCTCTACAAGTTCATTTGGGACTGGAAACTTGGGCGCCGGTTTAGCTAAGCAGCTAAATCGCCAGGCCATGTACAGCGGCCACAGTCCTCGATGTGGCGGCCCCCGAGTTGGACTGTCATCCCCACTCTCGCTTCCCCTGTTTCTACCACCATCCACTGTCCTCTCTAGGTAGAGGTATTAAAGGCCAGAAAAATAACCTTTAAAAGACGAGGAACTTAAAGCTGTAGTATCATGTCCTGACTTGATAATGATGAAACACATTTCAGAAGAATTTTATCTGCTGCCGTACTTCCACTTTTACTTGAGCAGAGGGCAGAATCATTTCACCATCACGATTGTTTATCAGCTTTGGCTCTAAACTGCATTTTCCGTAATGTGCACGCCCGTCTTTTATTTCCAACCTTTCTCCCTTTTGAAGTCTTGCAGGCGCAAAGCATATGTCAGAAGTCAAAAATAACAAATTCAGCAGATGCATTACACCTTACCAGAGCGTCAGTGCAGGCCTGAAGGTGTTAGAAAAGAAATGAACAGTTATAGTGGTGAGACGCAGCACATTCGACCAGAGCTTCTTATCCTCGGGTGGCATGACCCAGTTTATGCCCCTGGTGCCCTGCCGGTGACACGCTGAAATTTGTGGTGCTGGGAAATTACTGGAGCAGGGAGACCTGGGAGACAGAGGCAATTAGACGGGGGGCCACACGCTGACACCTTTACGACCTCTCAAAAATGTGGGTTTTCATAGCTTTCAAATGGCTTCACATCCATGTATGAGATTGTTTTTTTTAGCCTTTACATCTACATGGATAGGTGAACAAGTGTGTACTTGAGGCAGATGGATGGAGCATCCGGATCTGGCGTCTTGCGCTCCATCTGCTCCACCTGGCTAGGACAACATAGCATGTACGGCTTATTATCATGTAATGTGATTGGCTGCAATTCAGAGGGCTGGAAATCACAAAGTATATACGAGGATAAACAACACAGGGAGACATTTTCAGGGAGGAAAAAGTTATTACATATTTATTTATACTTTCATATACTTTTTACATATTTATTTGTCATAATAATAATAATAATAATATGTATCTGGAGCAGAGGGGAGATGGAGCAACGATGGAGGAAGGGCATGTTGAAGGAATGTCACGTTCTTCTTATTTTTTCACCCATTTAATTACAAGAGCATCATCATTTTTAACTCAGTCAATGATATTCACAGTCCCATCAAACAAGCTACAACAGAGAGTCTCTAAAATATATGCCGACATATAAAACTAGCAGTTTTTTTTTTTTAAACACTGTGGTGGATGTTTACCGGGGGAAAGATGGAGGGTATCTGGGATGACTGAGCACTGCAACTAGAGAACAGACAGGCAGGATTTCAAGGGGACTCTTATTGTGAAAGGTGTATGAAAACACCGAGAGTGAGGCGTACGATACACACGCATACACAACATACGCACGACAGTTTCTACACAGTCATCATGCTTCAACGGGACCTCATATTAGTCTCTTTTTATGTGTATTCCGCACTAGAAACAACCACAAGTGGGTCAAAAACGGTAGACGGCAGATACCTTCAAAAAGAACTTAAAAAAAAATGCAATAAAAACTCGTTTCGGAGCCACCTAGAAAACTCATGACTAGACTTCACGCACTTTAAGGGCCACCACATCACTGAGACGCCGTGCGGAGCATTAGCATTTTCCGTCCCACGGCTCTGCGACAAGCCTTTCCTCCTCTCTAGACTACAAAACCCCATTTTTCAAAACACGGTGTAAACAGAATCCTCGGAGAGTGTGGCGAGCTGGCCGAGAGTGCACCGCACTGCACTGCACACGGACTGGAGTCAATCCAGGGAGAGATACTGGCAGCAGACAACCGTGGCAACAGGCCCGGGTCAAACACACAGACGTGACTGTTCCCGCTCTATGCAATTAGATACACTCGGATGATCTGGTTGAATTCTCCAACAGCGGTGATTGCTGGGAGTTTTGGGACCCAGTGTTGTTGCTTTAACCGGTTTTATACACTCATTCCATTGCACGTAAATCATTAACAAACCTAAAAAAAAAAAGAAGAAAAACTAATTCTAAGATAATCAAATCCAGAGATTTGATCAAAGACCTGTCAGTTTGTGATTGGCTGAGAGATAAGGCAACTAAATTAAAGTAAAACACATTCAGAGATTTAAAAAAAAAATCCTTACACAGGAAAGAAAAATGGTCTTTGGTGTCTTTACTGAAACAAAAGATGAGTAAAAAACAGCAGTTTCTCTGATACCCAGTTAGTTTCCAACAGGAAACACTTATTCACGCCAGCTCCAAAATAATGTGCACACTACAAGGGATAGAAAAAAATACATGAAGTTACTTCATCCACAGGTTCGGAGGAATCCTGCGCAGTGCAAACAATAAATGCCCCCAATATTGATTACAAGAAGAGAGGAACGTATTTTTTTTGTGGTGTGTTTTGTGCAACAGTATCATGCATCAGATCACTTAACATGAGACGACAGGGAGGCATCAGGAGGGGAGGGTCTGTGTTTGGACTCGGTCCCAGAATCTGCATATCGTCAAATGATTCCTGAAGAAGTTTGTTCGACTTTGTTTATTTCGTAGGGTCTTTTTTTGTTTTAGAACATCTATACAATATCAACCACTTTACACTCGGCTCTGGAGGAGCACAAAACATCCACTGATTGAAGGGTGGGCAGGGGGCTCGTCAGCGATTGTGCATCCACTTCAATGGTCTTCCAGGTTGTATGCTGTTAACCTGCGTCATTGTAATACACTGTGATAATAGCACCACTCCAACAGAAAACACTGCCTCGCTACAGATACAAGGAATCACAGAGGGGGGAAGAAGCGAGTCGGGGTTAGTGTCAGAAGGACGATTCCTCAAACTGTCAAAGTGCTGCCGGGGCGAATTTTTCCATGATACTGACAGACAAGAATGTGAGGCTTCTGATTGAGCGTGTCCTCGTGATCAGGTTTGAAGATGCAGTGTTGGACCTCGAGAAATAAATTCTTCATGACCAAATGTGGAAGTTTTGGGGGGTTTTGGCTTATGTGGGCTGGTCCTTCTGCAGAGCGGAGATGTCCAGAGGAGGAGGGGCCCGCCCGCTCCACTCCTTCAGCTGCCCGTCCTTGAAGAGGAGGTTGAGGGCGGGCAGGGGGACGCCGGATTCAGCCGGCGGCTGGCTGAGAGGGTTCGACACGCCGCTGTCCATGTCAGAGGTCTGGTTGCCGTCCTGCCAACACAGGAGTCACAGGTCAGAAGACAGAGGGCAGAGGGTGATATGTGGGACATAGGGTGCATCTCTCTGGGATAAAAAAGTTGAATAACTTCTGTCTGATTTTACACCCAGCACAAACAGAACACTGAACCACGTGGCTGAAAATGTGTCAGAAAGGGTCACTGCAACGAGTTCAAGGTGTCGACTCGGCCTCCAAATTCCCCAGATCTCAATCTAATCGAGCATCTGTGGGACGTGCTGGACAAACAAATCCGACCCATGGAGGCCCCACCTCGACACTTACAGGACTTAAAGGATCTGCTGCTAACGTCTTGCTGCCAGATACCTCAGCACACCTTCAGAGGTCTAGTGGAGTCCATGCCTCGACGGGTCAGGGCTGTTTTGGTGGCAAAAAGGGGGAGCTACACAATATTAGGCAGGTGGTCATAATGTTATGGCTGATCAATGTATAGTGTAAATAGGAATCTAAAAGGTATCAAGATCAAGTTTAGCGCTGCTCCTGCAAAAACCTTCTCCTTCCTGAGAGCCTCTCGTGTCTCACTGCATGACTGGGAGTCTGAATGGCTGTGTGGCTAAAGACCTCAAGAGCTACATTCATGAATTATTATTCTCAATGAATACTTAGCAGACTTAATATCTAAAATTAAATTCACCAGCCGCAGATATTTTTACTGGACCAACGTTGTTTCTTTTCTTTCTGTGAGTATTTTCAAGTGGCCACTTTCAGAGGCAGCGGAGTGCTTTTACCTGGAATGACTGAACGAAGCTCAGCACCTTCAGCGACAGCTTTCGGCTCGAGTGAAGAAGCTCTTGAAGGCTGAAACAACAACAAAGCGTAAGTGTCTCCACGACTACAGCAACACCTTCTTCTGTCTTAAACACAAAGTCGTATTTCTGAAGACGCTTGGCGTTTCTTTTGTTTTACCTTTCGCTGCTGCACAATTTATGCGAGGCGATTTTCCGACACACTTTGCGGTTGAGCTCGGAGCTGAAGAGGGGCATGCCGAAGCACAGTTCGAGAGGGACCCACTCGTCTTCGGATGAAAGGGCTGAGAGAGAGATTGGAGAGGGAGAGGAGGGACGGGCAGGAGAAAAATTGTACCTTTTTACCAACCATCTTTAACATCTTTCCCAACTCTTAAACACCTCATTATATGAATATATTTTAATGACAACATAACTTTAAAAAGGTGACCTACTGTCTGTCTTTGCTTTGCCCTCCCCGTTGTTCTCTTCTGTCACCAGCTCAAAGGACTCAGTGCTGCCGTTCGTGTCCAGGCCTCCACCTAGATGTGTGTCCCCTAAAAGAAAAGCAACAAGTTTCCATCAGCGTAAGGTAGGGCTGCGCAATTCATCCAATATTAATCCTTATCACGATTAAATAAACATTATTGACAGCAATACTGACATTTAAAATGCATGCTCTGCCCGCATTTCAAATCAAGCACCCCCTTAACTAACAGCCCCTCCCCCAGCGGGCGATGGAGAGGTTGGGGGAGCCGGCATGTCAGGTCATAAGTTCCTACCATGCAGCAGCAGTTTAGATTGGAAGAGTAAACAACAGAGATCGGTGTTTCGGTTCAACCAGTGATCATGTTAACTGGCGACTTTGAGCTGAATGCATTTGTGGTTGTCGTAGTTACAGCAGCTCTTAAAAGTGGGAAGAGAGTATGTAGCGTTCCTCGTGAATGCCACTTTGTTGTTTTCATTATAATCTCAAAATATACTGTATTGATCTGTTAAGGTGACTGCACGCTGCCCAGACAAACACCGACCAACTCCAACCGACCAGCAACAACTCGGGTCAGTGTGTGCCGACAGACTGTCGGATGGAGTTGTTCGAGTTTGACATGTCCCGTCGGGTTTTGGTGGAGTCGTGGAAAGTCGGACAAGTGTGCGCCTTTTCCCAACAAACCGCAACATTCTGAGAGTGCGTTCCCTTGACAACAAGCCGATACTCGGGTGCGGAACATCAGTGCGCACGACCTTCGTCCATATAAAATAAAGCAAAAACTTAAATAAGAAAAAGAAGGCAACAGAAGTCTGTCCTGTCAGCTCGTGTCTGGGCAGCGTGGAGCTGCTAGCAGTTGGATTCGGAACAAGACTGCAACCAGCAACTGCCGACTTTAGAATGAGCTGGGCATCGTCTGGGCAGTGTGCGGTCACCTTAAATCTTTGAAGTGTTGTTTGTGCAAACGTGTCATGTAGGCTACTAACGATCAGTCGCGTCTTGAAAGAGTGAGTCACTCATTAAACCAAAACACCGTCCTTGTCCAGCGTCAAGTCAGACATCCATAACAGCGACGCTGTACAGAGCGACACCCTGTCCACCCAACTCCCACACACTGAAATTACCCATGATGCACCAAATTCAGGTCTTATTTTGATACAGAATTTGTACATGAACTGGTAAGTAGCACAAAATGGAACTGAAAGTGTTGCTCCGTTTATTTTAAATAATAATCTCGAGGATTCAGTTTCATCTTTTTCAGCAGCATCTTCTGGGAGCACACTTCCTAGATATCCAGACGTCTACAGCTGGCTCCCTTTGTTGTTGTAACTCTTGATTTTCCTCGCTGACGGTCGCTTTCCTTTTTAGACTGTTTGCCTTCATCTGAGCGACAAGTTTGTTTCTTTTTCTTTGGATTTTCACTTATTTTTGAGGTTGTATCTGTAGTCATCGATCTTTACTTTGTTTGTTCAGCCATAGTAGATTACTGTTTACTCGCAACACTTGATCTCAATTTTGATCCATATATTCATGATTCATTATCAGTTTGGCCATGACCGTGCAGCCCTAGGGTTAGGTACAGAAAGGTGGATTCTGGGAAACTAATCACAGCTTTGGTTAAGAAACTAATGAAATGCAAAACTTTTTAAACAACTTCTCTTTCGCCAAATAACTTTCTTTCTATTTTAAGCGAAACCTGTGATCTCTTACGTCAGTTTAATCAGTAAAACACAAGGTAAAGGCCAACACTGTTCGATCCACGTCCATTAGCAAAGGCTATCACAATCAGAGACACGATTATGCAGACAAACAGCATAATTAAAGCGGACTGCGAGCAATCTTTATCTAATTTGCACCATCAGTGTCAATAGCCATCAGAGGAAAGGACATTGTTACTAATTCAACTGTGCGTCTCCTCTCTCTCTCTGTCACACACACACGTCTGCATGTTCCCCACCTCTGCACTCGGCGCTGTCGCTGGCCCGGCGACGGTGCCTGTTGTTGGAGTTGAGCATGGTGATGTAGCCGCACTGGTGCTCCAGGTCCACCTGCTCCTTCAGCATCTGCAGCGACTTGTGCGTACACATGTTGGAGTAGGAGAAGTCTGCAGGAGGAGGAGGGAGAATACACAGGGAAATAAGAGCGATGCTTTAGGGTACTAGGTCATATCATATCTGTGTCTCCGGAGGATATAAAATCCTGTATTAGAGGGGTGAGTCACCAGAGCGATGAGCACAGCTTGACTGAGGTTATGTTTCTGTATAGTGTGAGTATCATAAGAATTATAATACTATAAGATAACCCTGCTGTATGTACCACAGAAAAGTGCAGCTTTAACGTGCATCCCTTCCTGATGGATCTGCTCTTCCTCTTCTTTTCTAAGAAAAACACCTCTCTCTCTCTTTTCAGCATCACCTCTCATTCTGTGACATCAGCTTCCTTTAAAAGGTGCCATAATCAAATCTCACATTTTCTCTGACTCACTGAATCATGTTCTTTCTCACACTTTGCAAATAAATGTAGCTTTAAGGCCGAATTACTTTTATGAAGTGAGTAATTCACTCCCACGTCTGCTTAGAAGAGCACATGTATTATTAGAAGAACATTAGAGTAAATTATATCACTAAGTGATTTTACAGCGTTGTCCTCGTGTCATAACTCACCTGCTTTGAGATCTTCCTCATCGAAGGGGAACGGGATGTGAACCGTTTCTCCGTGGCCGTGCATACCATGACCCTGAGGGTTACACACACACACACACACACAAACAGAGTTTATACAGTGTACACAAATATGTTATGATTGAAAACATACAAAGAGTCGATACATAACATTAGATTCTCTTCCAGAAATCTAATGAGACAGAACCTCATCCGGGGTGGGAGTTGCAGGGCGGCGATACGTGGCCCACGATAACACTTATATCACGATACAGCGATTCTGCGATGATTGATATATTGTAAGACAAATCGGATAACGATACATCACGATATCTGATTAACGGAAGAATACAAATTGCCCCTAAAAAGTTTAAGTGCAGGATTAATGTGTTTATTCGCTGCAGCGTCAGTTTCACAGAATTTGACACAAACTGAGATAAAACAATGTTTCAGTCTGTAAATTAAATGTACAGAACAAATTAAGACTTTGGATTTGAAAGTAGGTGGCGCATCTCATAACTTCTTTTCACCGCTGTCCAACATCCCGCCGTCTTCTTCTTCTATCCTGCTGTCAACTTCTTCTTTGGCCAAATAAACTCTGTTCATGTTACCCCTTTTTCTTGTTGTTTAAAAATAACGCGATAACGGCATACATCATAAAGAGTCTCAATTTATCACTAAAGCCTGTTCGAAAAGCGTGTAGCATGAAGTGAGAAAAACGTACCTAGTCCTACCCTTTTTCTTTTAGACTACATTAATTTGTTCACTGATAACACCAAAGAATACAGATAACTAGCTAATGCTAAAAATGCAACAATCCAAAAAAAAAATACAAGATGCACAGTAGTGATGTTAGTCCAGTTTAGCCGTTTGTTCTTCTGTTCTGTATCTGTTCAATGTTAGTTTTGAATATTTGTTTAAACTCGCTCTGTTATGTTTTCGTTTCCTCACTGCAGCTGTTCCACAGATTAACCCCCTTTGTCGTAACACGTTGGCATTGGTTCTAACTACTTGTTTTTTGAATATATAAATGTTCCTCTGAGATCGTGTTTAGTTTCCCTCTGTTGAAAAAACCTCTGGATACTGTTTAGTAACCACTGATTTTTCACGAGATAACATCAATGTTAGCAGAGCAACACACAAACTACAGTTCAGTTTGCACATCCGAGGTTGATTATCTGCTCATTTGGAAATCATTCTGTGATTTTTGTGCTTCTACCATGGAGGAGTGCACTACTTAATTAAAAGTGTTATTTAATTAAGTGAGATTTCAGTTTGTTGATATTAAAATAAACGGGAAAAAACAGGAGTCTGTAGCGGTCTGTACATGGTGTTTTATTTTGAAATGACCGGCTGCTGTATGCTGCTTTTGTGTGTGACTTCCTGTTTGGAACGATCTGCTCTGTTGAGCTTGACGCATGTTTGAAGCGGCCTCCGTCAAAAATAGACCCGACGCGTATCTTTAGCGGAGCAGACACGCTTCTGGGACGCGCCGGAGACGGACCGCGGTGCATGCTGTGGAATCACTATCATTGGCTTGAATGGGCACGATCAACTCCGGAGGTCGCGGCGCAGATGGAACGCGCCAGAGACGGACCCTGTGGGTTCATTAAAATATCGATATTTGGCGCCAGCCTGTCGATGAATGTATTGCACGAGTCAGGACGACGATATATTTTGGCGTATCGATATTTTGTCCCACCCCTAAACCTCTTTTAGAGCTCATATACTGTATGTGTGTTTACCTGGATTAGCACAGCAGAGTGCGTGAGGGCATCGTTGAGCATGGTCAGCACGTTGGATGTGGGGACGACTCCGGGGTCGTGACCCCAGGACGTGATCAGCAACCTGTCGTACGCCTGAGCAGAGACAAACAGGTCTATAAAAGATTCTTCCACAGTTGCTACAACATTTTCTTGCTCATCAATCAACATAATAAAAGATGATATAGAAAAAGATGAATGCTTTTCTTCTAACACGAAGCTTTAATTTAATAGTTAAAGTCTAGACACAATGTTACATGAAATAATAACACGCCTCTGTCCTCTACAACAGGTCCTCACTGAGTCAGAGCTTCTGTGAAGTTAAGAAGAATTACGTTCTTTTGTGCGTTTTGTTGATTATTTTTACCTCCGAAATTGGTGCAGGTGTGTAAATATGTGTATGAATGTGACCACAGTTTAGTTTACAGTGAAGAAAAACTGTTTGAATAATAAAGATGAGACAACAGGCAGCAAAGTACATGCTGCTGTGTTCTCATGAAGTGACCCATTTACATGATATTACCTGCCCTCCCCTGAGAACTCACTGCATCAAATTCTCTTCTGTCCCCACTCTCACATTCCCAGGATGATTTAACAAATCCCAAGACCACTGGGAGGCCTTGGACGAGGAGAATGCAGGTGCACGGTGTGGTAAAGCTGTGATTGTGATGCTCTGTGAGGAAATGAAGGTTGATGCGGACGAAGGAAACAGCCTTGAATTTTACCTCCTGAGCTCTGACGACTTGGAACGTCAAGGTCAAACTTTAAAAAGGCAGGTGTCGAGAAAGAATGAAAAAGTGTCCAATCACATCTTTGATCCGCCTTAAAGGGATGTTTTTCTGACTCTGACTTCAGGAGATTTATTCATGCTGTATCTGCATCAGCATACATTGACTCACTCGACCGTGTGCCTGCACTCATTCAACCTACCTGCCTGATTAATCATTACTTAAACGTACCTGGAATATATCGGGCAGTTTGCGGAGCCTGGAGCCTTTGGAGAGCAGCAGAGAGGGCGGGCCTTGGCCGGTCACTTGGTACAGGTACAGCTTGAACCAGATGGAGCTCACCTCAGGGATGGCCGGCCCGATGTGCTGCAGGGAGTAACAGGTGTGTACACGTCAAACATAAGTATACAGGAGCAGATAAATTGGAATTACATGCACACAGCCTCAGACATCTTTCTCTCATAAACACAAAGTTATTGTGTCTGTGTTCCTCCTCTGGCGGAGAAACAGAGATTGAAGCTGCTATTAGAGATGTGAGCGCAGAAAAGATTCATTAAATTCCACTTCGCTGAGTCCCAGCGGTGCGGGATAAACAGCAGCGTGAATGGCACAACAAGAGTTTAACTTCTTTCCCTCCATCTCTCTGAGCTCAGCGAGAGAGCTGGAGTGAGGCCAGGCGGAGGAATTACTCATGAGCCTCCCCTCCCCTTTTCCCTCTCTCTTTCTCTTTGTGTAGTTTTGTTGTTGGGGGCAACTGCAGGCTGAGAGCCCACAAAGCACATACACACAGAGAGTCACAAATCACTCCAGGCATACAAGAGCACACACAAAGAAAGAGGGCAAACACAAAAGAGACACAAACGCATGAACTCTGCATTAAAACACAAACACACGATGTTCACACTGGCAACATTTGATCCTACAGTCCAGCACGTCACACAGTATCCCCTCCGCTCTCCCTCCCTGCAGACATCATACCTGAGGCGTGCAGCTGCTGATGGGCCTGATCTCGTTGCTGAGCGGCGCCATCGAGACGAGCAGCTTGTAGTTCTTGTTGAGGACGCGGCTGCAGGTGGCCTGGTCCAGACCCAGCAGGCTCTCACAGCGCAACATGTCCAAGGGGAAACCTAGATGAGGAAAAACCAGGAAAGATCTTCCATATAAAATAGGCTGTGAACCAAGTAGCAGAGATTAGGGTAATGCATGTAGTTTGCATTCTTGTGTCTTCTACGACGTGACTGAAGTATCTGCAGGGATAAAGTCTATTAATGATAGTGTTTAAATCACCTAAATAATTTGTTGCTTTTGTATTTTATTTTGAACTTTTCCTTGTATACATTTCCTTTAGTTACATTAAAAACATTGATGCTTTTATTTTGAAAAGGTATTACCGGTAAGGTTAACGGTAGACACGGCATGCGTGCACGCGCTTTTTATTAACCAGCGCCTGGTTGATGAGGGCACAAGCAACGTAATTATTTCTTTTAATAAGCAGCTTTATAACGACTCAATTCATAAACTGTTTTCTTAAGTTAAAGGTTGGATGCGTGTTAGCAAAGATGCTGCATTAGCTGCGTGCACCGAAACACTGCATGTCGAGCAATTATTAAGACGTAGTTTAACGGAGAAACACTATAAATGACCGTTTATGTTGTATTTAAGATATATGGGACAACATGTGCTTTAAATAGAGAGTTAACAATGCATCTCATGTTTATTTGGGTTAAAAACAGTGACTTAATATTTCATATTTTATTTAATTTGCCTATGTGTACACGCAGCCCTCTTGTATTTTGTAAAAGGAAAAATGTGAATTCACGGTAATATAAATAGTAAGGTTAATTAATTTTCGTTGTAAGGTTTAAAATACATAATGTCAAGGTTAGGACTGAACATAATTGAACATTTAAAGGGTAAGAGGGACACATTTGTGAGATATAAAAGGATGTTAATATTGTACTTGTTTTTCTCACTTTGTTAATGGACAAAGGAACTACTTCCAATAAAACACTGTGAACCATCAGTAAAAGAGTCACACCATCATCCTGCCGGGATCATTATAGTAGCTAGCTTTTTCTAACTGTTCCCAAGAATTATACTACGCTAAGCTAAGCTAAGCTAAGCTAACAAAGCACAGGTGTGACTTGTATCAAAAGCAAATAAGCACATTTTCCAATAGAAAGCGAGTAATCATATTCAGAACAAGTTCCAAATCATTATGCATATCATTATGTGTAACCTATGGCAACCACTTCGGCGATGCGCGAGCCAGCTGTAACCGTCATCGTAATTTTTGCAAACTCACTACTAACATTAACGTTACTACGACTAATTACTACATTTCAAGCTAGCTAAGCTTCAACAAGTTGCCACTAAACGATGGCAGAGACAAGTTTTGTTTTCGGCTGTAATTTTATGAAAGGAGAAACGTAGCACATAGTGGGCGGGGACTATGCAGATTTGGCAATTTTTAATGAGGGAGAAGGAGGAGATGCCTCGGGATTTTTACAAGGTAATTAACATATTTTGCAGGGGAAAAAAACAAATTAGACACAATTTATTATTATGTCTTAAAACATGACTAGAGCTGGTCTTACAGTTCAAGTTACAAGGGAAGAGAAGAAGGGAAAAGGAAGTGCAAAAAAGACCCCAGAAGTTCATCTCCCCTGTGTGAGTGCATCACATACCAGTTACATTGTAAATGAGCAGTGAATCACATCAAGAACACAGTGAAGAGTCTCTTTGTGCAGCCGTGGTGTTAAGAAAAGTGTTCCCACCGAGGTTACTTGTTAAGAACGTCTTCTCAAAGGACACGACGGTCAACTTGACATTGTTGGATTTTAATATTCACCTCTTGCATCCTACATAAATCAGAGAGGAAAGAGGTGTCTTTGATCTGCAGGGAGTCTTTGTATTATATTATAACAGGTAAATCCATTTTCATAGATGTAAAGGAGTGACTGAAACTAAGTTAGAAGCTCATGACCTAATGTTTATATTTAATCCTGAATAAAAATGTCTTATGAAAGCCAATTAAAACATGTAATGAGACTGCTGTTGTCTGATTTACCAGCATATTTACAGTCTGTCTAATAGTATCTGTCTGCATGGCCTCTGTGCTGTCGATCAGAATTCAATTTTCTCTGACTATGCCGTGCTGCACTGAAGAGCAAAGGAGAAAGGAAAAGTCTCGTCTGCAGAGACGTTTGTTGGCAAGATTAATTTCCCTCACTTCCTAAATGAACAAGCATCAGGATCATCACTAGACTCTTGTATCACTGTGGGTTTAGTTCAGCCTCCAGCAGCAGCCTCTCTGTGCGCTGGCTCGCCTGGAGCAGCGGCTGAGGAGGGCTGAGAGATAAGACAATAAGACACGAGGCAGGCAGCCAAAGCAAACAAACAGCATCTGGTGGCACTCTGGTAGCTACATGGAAACTCAGACATTTGATATTCTCTGCTGCTCCCCCTAGAGACACAAGCAGAACAATACAGCTCTACTCTCATCGTCTGTCTGCGGAGCCAGAGAGAAAGTATTCAGACACAGGTGAGGGGTGAAACGGAGCCGAGAGGCGCACAAAGACACAGAGGACGCTGTAAAAAGCGGCACAAAAGAGAAGATTCACTTCCTCTGCGTTGCTTTCAGAGTCTCCAGCTTAATTCAGAGCTGTCGCATGAAAGAAACTTTAAAACGCTTCACCACTTATTGATTTTTTTAGACTAAGTTAAAGAGGGAGTCATTCACAGGAGGTAGCTGCTGCTGTAACGACAGCTCGGAGTATCTTTTCAATAATAAAGTGGAGCTGAAAAGAAAGTCTGAAAGAGCTGCTGAAAGTCTGTCTCAGTTGTTCCCAAAAAGTTGCAGATTTTGCATTATTATACTTAGATGAATTTCACATGATTGTCTATAGTTAAAGTAATAATCTCTAAGAAGTCTCTACCTATCGCCGAATGACGTAACACAATTGTGATTAAGCCTATGGCCCACTGACGAAAGCCTTTGCATTTGCAGTATATAGCATTTTTACAGACTCTTTGTCCGTGGCGACATTGGCGTAAAAAAATCACAAGCGGCGCCCAGTTAGTGACGTGTTTTCCATCAGCCAGCAGTGGTTGGTCTGCCAGAGAGGGTAGGCGGAGCTAAGCGGCTGCTTCTCTGGTCTCTGCAAGTGTTGCGAGTAAACAGTAATCTACTATGGCTGAACAAACAAAGAAAAGATCGATGACTACAGATACAACTTCAACAATAAGTGAAAATACAAAGAAAAAGAAACAAATTTGACGCTCAGATGAAGGCAAACTCTAAAAAGGAAAGCGACCGTCAGCGAGGAAAATCAAGAGCTACAATGCTCCTGCGTTTAGGTGCTGCCAAAGAGAACAAAACTGAGATCTTCGAGATTACCACTTTAAGTAATTATTTACATTTCTGCTTTACCCTGGCAGCTGTTTGTGCCAGCTCCAAAACGAAATTTCAGTCTGACTGATTAGTGAAGTTTTGGAAGTGATTTTGAAGCAACTGTTACAAAATGATGGCTGTATTTTCATCACAAAGGATGTCAACTGTTGGCAGAAAAGTAACAACAAAAACAGAGAAAACAGTGGGCTGACAGCTTGTGTTTCATTAGCTCTCTGTGGAGGCTGCAAAGGAAGTGAGATCGACCAAAGCCGGCGTGCCAGCTGCGTGATAATAGAAACAAATCTGGGATTGTAGCTGCCTGTTTATCACATGCTAAAACAAGTGTACAGGTGAATGGACAAAGAGGGTGCATCTGTGTAATTACCTATATTGGGAATGTCAGGTCCCTGGTCCTGAGTGAGTTCTTTGTTGTAGCGCAGGAAGAGGATGGTGTTTTTCAGAGTAAGAGCGTGGTCAAAGTAACGCTGGGCCTCGCCCTCTGCTGTGCTCTCCACCTGCAGAAACCAGGACAGGAGTCAAAGTGTTATGTGGTATACCTATGAGTAAGTCTATGAGTAACTATTTAACTTTGGTGTTTAAGATAAAAGTTTAACTAAACACCTTTTCCAGCTCAGCCAGGAAGCTGTCCAGCGTCTCATCGGACAGCTTGCCAACCTCAAACATGGTCACTGCATGACTCTTCAGGTTCTGGCAGGAGAGAGACACAGAGGATTCAAGACGTCAAAATGTTACTGTGATTAAAAGATTTCAGTTTCTTTATAACCTTTGTGTTCACTCACCGGAGAGAGGTTGCCCATCATGAGGAAGGCTGTGAGGGTGGAGTCAAAGAGGAAGGCGATCCTCTTTGTGGGTGCGATGGGGATGCTCAGGCTGCTTACGCTGGCTGTGTCTGCTATGGAGACACAGATGAGATCAGTCATGCATGTGGGTGTACACGTCCCCTTCTTATATACTTGATTATAAACATGGAAATGGTTTTGATGAACAGCCACTTTGTTTGAGCAAACCAACAGAGCTGCTTTAACGAGCACGACAAAAGTAAAATTAAACCATTTTAGACAAACTGCTGTTAATGTGAGAATGACTTTAAGAAGCACGACTGAGCTTTCTTTGGGATTAATTAGCACTGCTGCTAAAAAACAACAACGCAACAAGTGCTTTGCCAGCATACACCAGGTTGTGTCTCTATTTGCATGCACTGCAGTGTTTGTCTTTACATGTGTGTGTTTGTGAGGCCAGGCAGACCTTGGTCCTCGAGACTGGTGGTGTCGGTGTCTGTGGCTGAGGAGCCTCCCTCCATGACCGGACTGCCCTGCTCCCAGGACAGCAGCATCTTCTGAGGGTCCATCGTGCTCCTGACACCGAGGACATAAACACAGTGATTGAAAGAAAGACGCCACAATCAAGCAAAGTGTAGTGGTTTGCTAAATTCTGAAGGGCTGCTTTTTAAATTATCAGAGATATGAGTTGGTTAAAGGTTGATGAGAACCCAGCTATAATTTTCCTGCCACATGAAAGTAAGAGTCCTAAAATACCAGGATGTAAAAGGTTCAATCTTTCAGTGTTTGATTATAAAATATTAAAGACGGGGTGTTATCCTGTTTTATATTTTAAGACATATAATGTTACAATGTTGGATGTCCAGACTAAACGTGGGTGAAGTTTCACATCTGCAGGTAAAAGTATGTTAGAGTAATCCCCAGGCTTCTCAGCTCAGTCTGCAGGCTGCTGTGAACGCCAGGTTTCACACTGTTTTTTCAACACGCAGCACTTTGTGACATCACAAAGTGCAGCCTCAGCAGGCTTCAGAGAGCTGGCTAATCAGAAGTAAGCAGGCTTGTATGTGTGGGGTTTCATAAAGGGACAGAGCTGACCGAGCCGTTTCAGACAGAGGCTGTATGAGCACCTGCACAGAGCTCCAGTGTGAGAACAATGAGTTTTTTAAAATGTAAATTATGCTAAGCTACTCCACAGGTATCACAGAGTGAAATATGAAGCTTGAAATTAGCATAATACCCCTTTTAACTTAAAGCTCCTGTGAGGAACTTTTGGTTTGTGTTGATTTTGTCGCCCCCTGTGGACAAAGCTGTACCTCTTGTGATTTTGTCCTCTATGCTGTCTGTAAAAAATCTCATCCTGCTTTCTTTAACAGTCATATTTATCACTCACTTAAATATTTGCGCTAGAAAATATAAACAAAGGCAGCGTGCAGTTAATCCATCTGACACCCCCCTGCCAGCAGTTTCAGGCATTAAACTACCTGCATAGAAATAATCAATTATGTCGCTGATGCTCTGGTTTGCTTTTGTAGGTCACATAGAGTCATCTGAATTAATTTCAGTCTGTCTCATAACCAGTGAAAAAACTCCTCACAGGAGCTTTAATAAGACAACATGGATGTCTGGCACATACTTGAGCCTGTTGACAGACGGCGCGTTCTTCCAGGTGGGGTGGAGCTGCTCGGAGCCGAGCGCATGACCTTTCTTTACAGCGAAGCCGAGCCGACAGTACATGGAAACGGCATTCTGAGGAAACAGTAGAAGTTAACATAATGAACATGTTATATATCATTAGCCTGTGACCTGTCATGGACATGGGCACGTCAGATATGGATGGGAGTTATAAGATGCTCTTTAAGGTGTTTAAAGTATTTTAGCGGTGGATATTTTAAATAACTACTGTTATATTAGCTCGCACTTTTGCAAGTTTGAAATAAAAAGTTACCTTAACAAGTAATGTATCAGCTTATAAGACTTACAACCCCGTCTTTTTAAACTAATTTAAAAAGTCACTACACTGTGAAGAAGGGCGACCGTTTCAGGAGATACAACGTGAAGAATGAATTAACGTGAAGTCCAAACACAACCTTATACTTTATGGGGTGAGAAACTACAATGAAGCCATTATTTTATAAGAAAAAGAGCGTTTAAAATTGCTCATACTGAGGACTTTCCATTAAACTGTTGGCTGGCTTTTTCATTATATCTTTAAATTATACAGCCGTCTTCTGGCCTTGCTGTTAAATCTTGTATTCAGACGGAGCGGGCCACCGCAGTCAAGTGCGGTGGCTTGATTACTTTCTGCACCTTCATGCCCCGCAGGTGCAGACTGAGGTCAACTCTTAGTCACCCTCTTAACATATCAAAAGAGCCACAAGCTTCGAGTGTCTCAGGCTGCGAGTGTAGTCATTACACAAGAGAAAGTTGGACTCAAGACACCGAGGGAAAAGTTGTGCACAAAGGAGACCTCTCAGACGTCTCAATCATCTCACAAGTTACAGGGTTCCTCCTGCTGACGCTGCCTTCAACCACTTCTCTTAAATGCTGTTTTTCAGCGGCAAGAGATGAGATGTGACTGAGGGACGGGAGAGTTCAGCTCTTCACGCCGGAGGTCAGAACACCGAGAGGGGAGTTTTGGCTCGGTGTCTGATGGAGAGTGAAAAGGAAACTGGGGAGAACTGGGTCAAACCGGAGCACCAATTCAACTGGAATGTTGCTGCTCAGCCCTCCGGTGGAGTCATGGGGCACGATGGATCTAATCTGAAACAATGCCTATGTGTGTGTGTGTGTGTGTGTCAAGGTCTACCTCCCAAGAGTACGTCTGTGTGAGTGTGTATCCAGAAAGTAACGGCCAGATTGTGCAGAAATATCTACTTGCGGGGCTACATAATATCCCTGCTCGTCTCACATATTTGCACAATACTTTGTTCACTAATCAGCCTAAAACAACAGACTGCAATGTTCTGCTGTAATAACATAAATCAAAACAACACAGTGGCATCCAGATTTAATAATAGCAAAACTTTGGAAGGAAACTCAAAAGAAAAATGGGACTGAAATCTGTCACAGTTGATGCCAAACTTTAAGCTTATAATTTGGCTCCAAAACATTCATTAGACAAAACTAAAAAAAAGCTGTTTACTTCATTTATTAAAGTAACAGTGTGTGCCTTTAAGCACATAGAGAAGCAAAAGTATGTCTCAAAATCTAATCAAAACCACCTTTAACCTTTAACCTTTGAAACCAGGGGCCATAATCTCAATTTTTCCCGTCCTTTTGTGAAAAAACTACTTTAGTCTGCACATACACGACTCACATTCTGCAGCATATGAATACTCACCTTTACTAAGTCCAGGTCGATCTCCAACACGTTGGCGAGCTAAGAAGGATCAGAAGAAAGAGAACAGATCAGTCTCTCCAGGATTTTGCTGTGATCGTTGCGGCCTAAAATTCCTGATTTCGCGGCAGATTTTTGAAAAAGTTGCAATGCAAGTTGCGACGTTTTGAGGCTTTTTTGTGTGTGTAACAATATGGCGAAACCAGATGGTAGGCTGTAATTTGTGTGTATTTTGAAATGAAATACTGTTGAAATAACTTGTATACACGTTTTTGTTATTAAATAGCTAATAGTAAACCTTTTTCCCTCTGGGATACCCCCAAAACCAGACGTCTTATATTCCGTTTGTGTTATTTCAGGTGCTGCGCATGTTTAAATCCACTGATAAAAGACAGGGATTATTATCTCACTGTACAAACACTCTTTAAGATCAAGAGCCTCAACCAGAGCCTCTGGTTGGTGGAAAGTTAGGAAAACAGCCTCTGATTGGTCTATAGACTTAACACAAGGCACCAGGAAGTGGCTACGTGAAGGGCTAAAGTTTTAAAGATATTAAAGGCACAACAAACAATATTCTCTGATGTTTATGCAACATTTCAGACCCATGAACATCAATATTTGTTGACGTACACGTCGACGCTCGTGGAGGTAATCGGCTGGTTGGTCAAATTTGCGGAAAAGTTGCAGAGATTGTCCAAAATTGCAAGGTCACAAAAAAGTTGCAGGGGTTTGCTGGAGGGACTGAAAAATAGGTTGAAATACTGATCGATACATAAACCAACAAACATGCACGCACAAACACAAAGAGCAGTTTCACGTTCAATGAGCACAAAAGTTCAGACACAATGAGACGCGTTTCTAAAGCCCACCTCCGCCACGTTCGTCTGCTCGTCGATGGACACAAAGATTTTGTAGAGAAGCGTCTCAAAGTAGTCGCCCTGGACTCGGTTCATGACGAAGCCTTCCAGCGGGGGCACTGAGACACAAACGGGGATGAACAACTGTGAGGAAATTTCCAGTTTACCCATAATGCTGTGTTATGTTCTCAGAGTACTTTAGGTAGATACAGGATTTGGCCAAAGTAATCAGTCAGGGGTGGTTAATAGTAGGATATCTGAACACACACACACACACACACACACAGACAGACAGACAGTAACGTACCTGAGATGCAGCTGTCATCAGATATGGGAACATCTAAGTAGATGAAGCCTCGGTTGTACAAACCTGAAGAGGAAAAAACAAACAATAATTCTCTGTTAGCACTTAATATCTATTAACACTGTTTATGACACATTCAAAACAAATCTCACAACACAAAATATCAGAACAAAATGATACATCTGGTGGTGTGATGGGAAAAAATTCCAGCCGATCAGATCAGATGCAAAAAGCTACTTAAACTCAAACGCCCCGCGTCTCCTGTATTTAATCGTATTGCAGTCGGCAGCACTCCAGCATCAGAGGTTCATCGCCGTCAAACTGTTCGATAATTAACGTTTAAACTGCACGGACACAACCTCGGTCCCTGCGCTTCATCTTTTATATTCACCTTAAACCGCAGCATTAGAATCAGCCTCCATGTCCACACTTAGGCTGAAAAGACTTCTGTCTCTGGTTTACTAATTAATCAATTAGCAACAACTTAGTCAAGTAATTTATGCTTTATTTTCTGTTTAACCTCATTACCATTATTTTCCAAAAACATGGTGACACTTTTAAACTACACCACCATACCATTGAAACAACAGTTATATTGAATGATACCAGAGCTCAGGATTAGGGATAGACCGATTGTCGGCCTAGCCAATTATCGGCGCCGATATTCGACGTTTTGACGCATATCGGCATCGGCCTTATTTTTTAAATTTTTTTATTTCCTCTCTGTCTGCAGTCACTACTCTGTCTCCAGCATTGTCCCACCCACAGCACTGATTGGTTACACGCACAGCCATGGCACGGGTAACAGCCAATCAGCAGTGAAAGCTGTGCATGCAGAGTGCTCACACACACGGCGGAGAGGAGAAAAAGTTAATTTCTTTGCAAAGTTTTATTTACTTTATAAAACTTCAGGAAGTTATTTATTCATTTATTTAAATTTTCAGTTAACTTTATAAGAGATGCTGCTGACCCTGGGAACTCCCTGCGCTTTTTGTTTGTTTGTTTAATAAACATACTCTTAAAGGCATTTAAACAAAGTTAAGTGTTGGAGTTTGTATTATTGAAAAATTTGACGCCAATATTTTCACTTTTACTGCAAATGAATATCGGCTCCAAATATCGGTTATCGGCCTCCTTGACTACTAATATCGGTCTATCTCTACTCAGGATGCTGCTGCACAAGGAATGTAAACTCATACGAATGTAAACTCATATGAAAACAGACATTTGGAGGGACCTTGTTCCCATAATTCCTGCTTAAATAGGATGTAAGAGTGAGACAAAAAATAAAAAACACAAAGCAATTAAAAGGAGTACACAAAGTCCAGATGCAGTTAGGGTTTTAAACAAGACTCGGTCTCACCTCATTTGCTATGAGGAATGTGCTTGGGACAGATTATTAGTAACTCTTTACCCACTGGGTTATTAGAATAAAGACACACAGAATACAATATTATTACAATTTATATAATTTTAGCAGCTCTAAATAGGCCTACTGTATTAAAAGAATAAGAGTTCAGCTAATTGGGACAAGTTGAAGATAATGCCACTCATTTCATTACACTGTGATGTGTGCAGAAACAGCTGCTTTAAGCAAAAAGCATAACATGTCAGAGACTCACTTAACACCACATTGTACTCCATGGATCCGGCCAGCTGAGGCCCAGAATCGATCATCTTATCAATCGCCTTCTTCTCTGCTTGAGAACAGATCTGTAATAACACAGGACAGACACACAGTCAGACCAAACGTGCATGTGAGTTTGTTACAATGGATGTTAAGACAGTGGTGCTGCAGTCTCTGGCGGGATGAATACATTTGCATATTGTTAACAGACTGTGTTCAAGTGTTTCTTTATCTTGTGGAAGAATGAGAACTGTTGTGAACTCGACGGGTTTTTATTTTTAGTCAGGTGAGCTCTTCACATGCAGCGCAGGGGCTCATGGGATGAATAGATGGAGCTTGGTGGGTAACAAGTGTGAATTACAATGAGAGCTCGTGTTTAACAACACACTGAAAACACAAGTTTCACTCTCCTCTTGTATTCCACCGTATCAGTGTAACATCCAGCTCAGCCTGCGATTAAATCCAACTGAATTGTTGGAAAGAAAAGAAGAAAGCTCTTATCTCACCCTGATATCGTCCTCAGTGATGAACCCCGTCTGCGCCACCCACCACGGCTCCACAGAGATTTCCACTGGTTTGGCTGGTAGCAGGTCCCGCGCTGACTTCCTGCGGAAGAATTTCTAACAAAGGAGACAAAAGGGGAAACAGGTAAGAGATATCGAGTTGCTAAAATCTGACAAAGATTGCTGTAAAGATTTTTTGTTGATGTGTGTTAGCTTGAGGATTCTACATCAGGCTGTTATAATTCATGTGGAGAAACAGAATAAATGTATGACTTTGATGTATGAGGTTTTGTTCTATATGGGGCTGCACGATATTGGAATTGCGATAACATTTTGTTCTGCTATATTTATTGCAATTTTAAAAAATACTGGAAATTAAACGAAAAAAACGCAGGGTGTTTTCATGTCCGTATAAACAATTAACAATCATACTTTTAGTTATTCAAACAAAACAAAATCCTCTCCTAAGTTTATCATATTTGGTTTCGTGACTCGGACACCCTTATGAAAAGTAGAGAGAGTTCAGGTGGAGCGACGCGATTTATAAAATACATACAAATAGACTTGTGAGCTGCAGCTGTGTTACTTCTATGGTACTCTCTGTTTACAGATTCTACAGGGACGTGGATTTTAGGGACAGCAAGTGTTCTGGTTTCTGTTTGAACTACGCTTGTAGTCCGAGTAATAGTTACCAATCACGTATCAGCAGGCTGCGGCGCATGCAGGAAAAACAGTCCGTGTGGAGAGTTGTCTGATGATGATTTAGCTTCTTATTAATCTCTATAAACAGACATCTGCATGCTAACCGCTAACAATCTGCTCTAGATCTAAAATTCAACTTGAGATAAATTCCCTGACGCGGCGTCACAAAAGCCGTTCAGGGTTCAGATTTCCCGACTTCCTCGAATGCACCAGAAATTATCGATCTGACCTCTGTTCAACAAACAAGCCTTTTAAAAGTAGTTTTCTTCTCCTCTTGAGGACAGACCTGACAAAGCTTCATTTTACTTTTTACCAATCTGCATAAGGATGTAATTTCGGCAAAGGTAAGAACCGTTAATTAAAGTAAATCACAGGAAAAACGGTTTCTCTTTCGGGTTCATACCTCAGTAGTTTGCCAGAGTGAATCCTTTGTGTCACTTCTGAAGTTGCCAACCGGACTGTAAACAATGCAGCACGCGGAAAAGGAAGTCTTGACTGGAAGTTGTTTATCGCTAACTGCTGGCTAAACCGGACATGTGCACCATTGTCCCCATCAGACTATAGCCGATGGGATCTGAGGTTGCTTGTACGGTATGTCACCTACCGTGTCTAACGGTGTTCAGTTGTAGGTTTTATCAGCGTGATCAGCCCGGTAACTTTTTGAAACGAAAGCTCACTGTCTCCCACTTCCTGTCGGCACACACAACCTCACGCCGTGTGTGCGCTGTAGGTGTAAGCGGCACGTTCGCTCCATGAACGGTCCGTTTATGTAGCTACAGCGTTAACCAGCACTGCAATGAAGGTGCGGTTCATAACGGGAATACTCTCACTTATAAGCTGTTGTGAGTTTATTTGGTGTATTTAGTAAGAATATGTAAGTTAATAATTCATGTAGATCAGTAAATGTGAGAAGCATTGAGTTAAAATAAGACATTTCATTCAGATGCCTTACGTTACGTTTCAAGGACTTCGTTACCCATAATGCCATGGTGGAAACGAAAATGTTTAGAAGTTCTAAAAAGTGTATACTGCCTTTTTCCTTCACTAAAGAGAATGTCTTAAATTCAGAGTCTCCTCTCGTCGTGTTTGAGAGTAGTTGGACTAAGCTACAACATAAGCCACCTCGCGTAACAGAGCGGCCGCCTCCATCATCCCGCCGACATGATCTGTGACGGCAGCAGTGTTGCGTGCTTGTTTACAGTTTACAGGCAGGTGGCACGCTGACTCTGCAGCTTAGTGTCAGTTCACTCTTCACGAGAAACCGAGCACAGAGCAACAATAAAGTAGCAGCTTGATGTTTTTCACTTAATTTGCTTCATGATCACACGGTTGTTAAACGATATATCGTGCAGCCTTTGTTCTATAACAGGTCTATATAAGAAGTCTAACCTACCTTGGAAGACCTGCACTGGTTCATCAGGTCGATGTACTGGTTCCTCCCGATGCCGAGCAGCCGCAGACCTGTAGAACGATGATGAGAAAATTAGCGCGTCAGTAAAACTCAATCATTTCTCAGTAACTTGCCGTGAACGTGTCATTGCTGCACATTAACACGACGAGCTGCAGAATAAATTTGGCTGTGGTGCAGCTGCAGAAGTGTCTCTGGCATTTTTAATTACAGCCTGTGAGGCTTTACATAAAAAACGAGAGAGAGACAATTACAGCGCAGAGAAAAGTTTGAGACTTAGCTTTTCTGAAAGATGTATTATAGAAGGAGCTACACGAGTGGTGACAGTGACTCATCCAAACTTTGCTGAGGGAGTGCGACCAAACAAACACACACACACCTCCTCTGAAACAATGCCCTGATGCACGCACACACAAAACATACACAAAGGGTTCTACAACAAGAAGTAAACCTTTTTCTATATAGCAGGTTCAATTGTCTGTATAGGGGAAGGGGTGCATATTTTGGCTCTAAATCCCCCTGTGTCACCTCCTCTAGCCTGTGATGCTGAGGCCTGGAGGGGGAGGACCAAAATGTGCCGGGACGTCAGCCAACACAAACAGGGAGCAGTGAGGGATGTTCTCATTTCTGCCTCCTAACACAACACAATCCTACACACCTCTCCTACTGCTTCATCGAGACAGACACAACGCATAAACATCCGCCCACGTAAGAACGCTCTCTCTCACACACACACACATGCTCTCACTGTCTATCTGTCCACCCACTTCTGTGTGACACACTTCCAAAGCTCCTCCAGGGGAGATTAGAGGAGAGAGACCCTGCGAGCGGCGCGGCAGCCTGCTGGCAGCCTTCTGTCTCCTCAGCGTGAAGGTCCTGTACTGCCAGGAGTCAGTCACTCACGGGCCAAAGCACGTTTCACTTGACAACTGAAGGAATGCTACAACTGACTGTACACTTGACTCCCAGCTCTGACGCAATCTTGCTATGGTTTCTGAGGAAAGCAGCTGCTCAGTGATGCAGTAACACGTCAGACAAGTGACTCTATCATCCATCCATCATCTATACCGCTTACCCTGTTTGGGGTTGCAGGGGGGCTGGAGATATCCCAGCTGTCATTGGGCGAGAGGCGGGGCACACCCTGAACTGATCGCCAGTCAATCACAGGGCTGACTCACAGAGACAGACAACCTTTCACGCTCACATTCACAATTTTAGAGTCACCAATGAACGAGCATGTCTTTGGATTCTGGGAGGAAGCCGGAGCACCCGGAGGGAACCTTGCTTCATCCGAACAGGTGCAACCGTGCAGCCTGATTTATATCAGCCAATCCAAAAATAATTTGGCCCGTGCTCAAGCTTGGTTATAGAAATATAGAAAAAGGTTTTGTGTTTATTAAAAATGCCTGTAAAGAAAATTCCTCTCAGGAACCGTCGAAACCTGAATGGAGCTTGTTATTCAAGAGAAGTAGTGGCAGGTTTCCTTGAAATAATCCTTCCTCACACAGAAGAGAACAGACACGTGTCAAGAATACTGTATAAAGAACAGACACTCCTGCCAAAAGGCTGCCGGTCTTGCACCAATTTTTGTCTTCATAGAAAAAGTAGTTCCAAAAACAAAAAACGTTTAGACACACTTCAATTCCATTTGCAAACTAAGCCACAGCCGTAAAATGCACTTTGCATTAGAAGAGTTTTACAAAACAGGAAAGAGGATTAGCGTTAGCTGTTAGCATGGAAAACGCCGGTTCCAGTTCAGTGACACAGTGCAGTCAATTCACGCAAAGCATCATGGGGGCTACGAATAAGGTGGATAAGCACTGTTAGATATAATTTGGCAACTTCAGTTAAAATAGTAAAAAGAGGCCTTCCAGTGACCTAACCAGCCATCTTTTCCCTGTGTAACGCTCCCACCTCACACACTGACAGTCCTTTAAAAACCACTGTGAAAGATGAGGATGAGAGCAGCAGTCGAACACACACAGAACCCCAGTGAAGACATCTGAACAGTGTGAGGGTGAAACTGGGGAGAAAAGACTCACAGTCTGCAGCAGTGAAGTTGGGCAGGGAGTCGTAACTCTTCTCGCTGTTCATTATATCCTGGAGGTGATGGAAAAAAGAAAAGAGACAAGGCAGAAAAGAATTAAACTCATTTTCCCTCTTCCCCTTTCTATGTCCCCGTGCCTCTGATTAATAACAGGATTAGCAAATTTGGGCGACCTTGCTAATTTCTACTCCCCAATTTTCATTAAGTGCTTAAGAGGGATTATCAGAACATGACGTCGCCTTCAGGCAATTTGGAGGCCGAGATTAAAGCTACGTCAAGTTTAGTTCAGCACGCAGAGGAAGCCCTTCAGCTTTCAAGTGTGAGCTGAAAGCTGTATGGTCATAAGAAAGAACACTGGGCACATTAGTCATATCTGATCTGATGAAATGGGAAGTACGCTGAATGTGGAACAATCTCATGTGGCAGCGAGCATCTGCACACACACGCTCTATGTAGATTTAACGACGTGAAGTAAAGTGTAGTGAAAAGTGTAATTAGAGGTGCATTAAAAAAATAATTATTATATGTAGTAAGGATGGCATGTCAGAATCAGCCGTGTGAACACATGGGCTCAAGTCTTTGGAATTGGAAGTGTGAGAAATCAAGGAGAAGTCTGTGCCAGCTGCAAACAACAGACTGAGTTTCATCACGCAGACGGACCGCAGAGCAAACAGACTCTCTCTGGGTGTGTGTGTGTGTGTGTTTGTCCTGGGATCAGTCCTCTGTGTGTCCCTCAGCTGGTACACGAGGCTTCGCTAGACTCTGACTGACATCTAGTGCCCGACTGACGCCAAGTCTATCAGCGTAAAAACACATAAAACCACACGTCTAAATGTGCACAATATTTTAGAGACTAGCTGAATATATCCTCCGAGTGGATCTCAATATGGCCGGCATGTTCCTTTTTTTTTATATGCAGATGAGATAGTGTCAAGTGTGTGACTCATTCATGCAGGCAGAGGACGTGCACAGGAGTCTCTTCTATACTAACTGACACAAAAAGGGTGCAGCTGCACGAAGGGATACCTTTTTAGTGAACCTTATGTTATGGAATACTTTAATTATCTGGGCGACAAAGAACACATTACACCTGACAGCAGGGAGAAAAAGCTTAGACCCGTATTTCTATAATGGCTTCTTGGCCTCCCTGTTTTGTCTGACGCTGGTGTTTCTGCAGCCGTTCCCAAGGAAGCCGAAATTGAAGACATTGTTAAATTTAAATGAAGAGCGACTGGATGTTTCCAAACCAATTAGGGGATCTTTGCTGCTGCACAATAAGAAATTCCTGCTCCGTGCCTTCGGGTTTCCCCAGCACAGATGTAACTGTTGAATCACCTTACTGTCGCTGGTTTCAAACGTGTGTACAAAGATAGATGCTCAGGTGTTTCAGAAGCTAGTTCAACATCAAAAACACCTTCCCTCTGTTCTTGTGTCTTACCTCCATGATTCCTATGTAATACGAGAACGGAGTGACTCGCAGCCCTTTCACCATGATGTCCGACAGGTGGTAGGGGTACAGCATCAGGTGGTCCCGGCTGTACTTCAGGAGCTCCTCGTAATACTTGCGCTCATCTTTCCTCACGTGGCGCACTGCTCATAAAACACACACACACACACAGCAGTCAGGTCACAGCCAGGGGTGAGTGTGTATGTGTGAGCACTTCCTGTTGATCTATAGCAGATCAATACAGGTTAAAAAAAGGAGCATTGATCCTCTGAAAGGTCACAGGGGAAGTAATGATTACAGTATTATCATTACACGGCTATGAGACATTATTTTGATTGACATATTACTTAAGCCGTAATACAATCATTGTCTTTGTTATTGACAACAAGTAAGCTTGAGGACGTTGTCGATATCATACACCCACAAGCGGACCAAGAGGACACTACAGTATTCCTGTGACTTTAGTATTACTTCCAGATATGTTCCTGTTAAACATTACGTTTGTTTGCAAGCTAACAACACTAAGCTAACTGCATAAACCTTACAGTTGTTACATGGAATAAGATGCTTTAAAGCTGTTGTATTTGAGTGCCTTCATTTTCGCTAAATGTACCTGATAATGCAGAAGCTGCGTGCACATGTGGCCAGTCATAAAGCTAATTCAAAATGCTTTATTATTGAGCTATAAAATGCAGCAGGATTAGTTCACTCTGTCACTGTCTTTTAATCTCACACCTGACCGTGATGTGTGTCCTGCAGTATAAGGTGTGTGTTTGAAAAAAAGCTCACCTAGGTTATTGCGGAATCGCAGCTGGTTGCGGATGCTGTACAGCAGCACATGCTTCTCATACTCACGCTGAGAGTTGCCCAAACTCTGCAGGAGAGAAAACACACAGCACAGAGGTGAGGACCATGATGGAATGACCTGCTAGGAGGAAAAAAGACCTACGGGGCTCCTGCTAACCCCACGTTCCTCTAACTATAATCACTTAATTTTTTCTTGACACTGTAATTCAATAGTCTATATTCCAAACAAGATTCCGTAAGATCATTAAATACACCGGATGAGTGTTGGCACCAATACTGATCTAATTACAGCAGGTGGAACAGGTATCAAACATGATGTGACTCATCTACATTTAATGCAGTTTCTTTTTCAGTGCCATCAGTAAGTGTGGTGCTAGCAATGAGTGTAATGATAGTATAAGCAAGCAAAATGTCAGCAATCAGAAGGTATCTAGGTATCAGAATTGGTATAAAGAAAGAAAAAACTGTATCCGACCATCTCTAGAAATGAGAGGAGGAAAAACAACTAAGGCCACTGCACGTCTGGGGGACCCAAGGCTGTTGCCCCCTTTTTCTGGTGGGAAGGTTATCCCCCTTTGGTGAGGACGCTCGTGGATGCAGGCAGCTCAAACACCACAAAGCTCCTCCATGTACGTAACGCAAACCTGCCTCCAGTTCACTATGTAATGTTGGCCTAAAGGCACATCGCTCGTACAGGAGGAGAGATTTGTGCAAACTACTAACAGTGAATTATCCTTCATATTCTCTGACAATGCATGCCTATTATTACACATAATGCACAAAGGTGTATATCCAGTATTTGCAGGTGACATCCACGCGCTAGAATCGTGTGGCGCCACCTATCAAACAGTCAGTCATGTGATGCACAGTAAGCAGCGGAGCCTCAATGGCTCTAATGTAATGATGGTCAGTCATGGCTCCGCTGAATGGTGAAGCCCTGCAGAGGAGGTTAGCGAGCCTCGCGACCCTGACAGCTGCCTCCTGAGTGACAGAGACACCGCGGTGACATTGACAGGTTAACCCCCACCTCACAGCGGGGCTCCCCGCCCACCCTGCCCCGTGGAAATGTAAAACACGGTACCTGCTTGACATTAGCTGGGAGCTTGTTCCACGGATAATTCTGCCTGATGTGAAATTCCACGTCCGTGTTCATCGCTAGCTAGCTAGCAGGCTAAAAGCAGAATCCCTCGAGACGATCACAAACGGGCTCGCGGGCAAGTCCACAGTGACTTTACCCCCCCGACACCCGACAACGGAGCGAAGAGACGCCAAAATCAGGAGAGATGTGTTATCCGGTGATTATTTTCCTCAACAATAAACGGCCACTTCCTTGTTGTATTTTCGAACAAGCCGTTCGTCACGCTCGTGGCTACAATCGTCACTTCCTGTTGAGGCGTGACCGTTGCTGTGAATGGAGCACGAGAGCGAGGAGTCAAATGAGAGGTGATGGGATTATCAAACCTGATCAATGTCATGTTAAGTATTATTTCACCTCAAAAAGTGTGTTTATTATTAAGATACACTCAAGCTAGATGTCAGGTGGAGTTTGGATCATAGAGGGATTATCCTGCTGAAAGCCCCCCAGGGTAAGAGAGCTGCTGGGACCCCATCAAAGGATAGTTATTACTCTATATTTCCCTTAATATCTAATGTAAACTATGTGGAAGTTTATCCCTTAGTACTTTCTTTTAAGTCCATTTCACACAAATCTGTGGGCACCCATGCTGGGTCTTTGGACTTCTTCGCTCATACTGTATCTCAGCCTTTGTTGGGATGAATTCAATTTTAAATTAAGGTGTCTAAATCCATTTTCATGTATGAAATGTCAGATTGTCAGTTTGGCCCTGCAGGGGTCTGCCGTGCACAGCATAACCTGTGAGCATGACGCTGTCACTCGCTAACTGCTAACAGAGTGTAACATTTCACTGTGTGACAAAGTCCACCAAAGCTGCGTGTGCTCACATGTCATGAAGTCTGACTTGCTGACAGCTCACTTTCTTGCAGCTATGTCATCCAATCTGTCCAGATGTAACTCCAGTTCTCTGCCATGCGCTGCTAAACAAACAGGACAATATTTCATCTCACTGCCTCAGGAGCTGCACGACAGAGAGGGCATGAAGAGATGACAACTTAGACATATAAAGAGGGAGAAAAGGAAGGTTTAAATGCCTTGGAACCATATCTGTCTGTAGGCCATGATATAAAAGAAGAGTATATTTGATTTCTTGTTTAATCTTGCCCATCAGTGACTTTCAATAATGTTACAAGAGATTCTGTCCAGATTAATTTTTATCATTCAGAAAGGTTTAACAGTCTGCTGCCTGTTCCTTTAAATCACTGTTTCCCAGCCTTCCTGCCTTATGACCTCTCGAAATGAAGCAACGTCCACCTGTGACCTCTCGACAGTTTCAATGTGGACCTGAGCTGTGAGCAGTTTTCATTCATAGACGTTTTAACTTGAAGGATTTTTTCCGGCCTGGAGAGGTGAAGGTATACAGGATTAGAAAAAAAGCTGGAAAATTTTTGCTAAGTATAAGCCAGGGAAAAAAAGATTTATTATTGTTAGTCATCTTATCACATGAAGGCATTTCTGTACATCATATAAAACGTCACTATTCAAGAAAAGAGAGAAAAGCTCCAATAAGAACGTCAAAAAGCAACTTATTTAAAGAATTTATAGAAACATACACTTGACAATTCCTTAAACAAATAGATTCACAATGTTTCAAGTAGAAATATTCTTGCTGAAATGGCAGATTTTTCAACTTGTTTTGTGATATAAACCTCAAGACATGTACAACCATGTTTTGGATACTATCTATAGCCAGTATTTTTTAGAAATATCCAGTCACTGTATTCCCATTATTTAATTACTCTATAGTCGTTTTCATTGTTAGCGGTAAAACACGCCATTCCCTTCCTGAATTCAAATACTCATCCTGAATTCACAGGCAAGACGAGATGTTGTGATCCAGTGTTACTGTTTTTAATTAGGGATGCACAATATTATTGCCACGTTATCAACATTGGCAGATATGTCATTTTTCTGCCGATAAAACAACGCTCGATGATTATTCCCTAAAAAAGCTTGATGAAATGCTAGGACATTAACTCGGCGTGAGTTTGCGCGTACACTGCTTGCACCACGCCTCTTCTGTCGAGCATGAAGATGTCTGCGGTATGGCAGTTTTTCAAAGTTTTCCGAAACGGACAGCAAGGTGGATTTCATTTTATGTATTTATTCTGTGCAATAGGTAAAATCTGCCCTAGTCTCAGGGAGAATGTCATCCAAGCCTGTCCAAGTTGTTTGAATATTTCAGTTTTATTTGAAAGAAAATGTTACAAACAAGTAAATATGGCATTTTGTACAAAACCTAAGTTTAAGTAGTTTTCTTATATTGCCCAGTGAATGTGTACATTTTAAAAAAGCACTGTATTATGTTATTTCTGCATCTACCAGTGGGCCACTACATGTGCCTAATATATCGGTGTTGAAAACGGCGATAGGCAGAAAGGGTTGGAAAATATCGGCATATCGGATATCTGCAAAAAATCCAATATCGTGTATCTCTATTTTTGATTTTATCACTTTCACTTTTCAGTGTCTCAGTATCTGCTAATACAAACACAACATCCTAGCTGCTAGTTTGCATTAAAAATGATTGAATGGGGGGCGCTGGTTTCGCTTAGTTGATAGAGCAGTCGCCCCATGTACAGAGGCTACAGTCATCAATGCACTGATTGCAGGCTCGACTCCTGGTCTGTGAACATTAGGTGCATGTCATCGCCCACTCTCTGATCCCCACATTTCCTGTCTCTCTTCAGCTGGTGATATGGCCATTACCTTGATGTTTCATTTGCTGGGGGACCCCTTGGATCACCAAAAGGAAGAGTACAAAATGTTAAAATACTTGTACAATATATAAAAATAAAACATATTAGACACCGGATATTTCAATTATCATGGGGTAGTGTCTTTTCAATGGAGTTGTATAGAAAAAAACTGCAACCTAAAAATCTCCATTGATTTTTAAATTAGATTACATTAGGCCAAACATGACCCTGGGACAGCACCTTCACTATATCAAGATTTTATGGTTATACATCTGACACACAGACAATCACATCCTGAGGCAGACTGAGTCCAGCTCTTACAGCTGTTTCTCCTGATCAAGCCGGCCTATCAGCGCTGCTCTATATTTACCTTCATCCTGAGTTACACACATGAGGGAGAAGAAGGAGGAGGGCTTACACAGATCAGGAAGATGGACAGGGGTTAGCAGCTCAGGGACACTTTGATTAAACAGCCGCCTGGGTGGGCTCGATGGCTGAGTCAGGACCCTGTGATGAGTCTCCCTCCCCTGGCTATTGTAAACACTCTCTCCTCTGGACACCGGCAGAGCTGTTAAGCCGGCAAACTGGGTACCAAACAGCTCCGTGTCACATGAGAGGCCTGGCTGGAGTCACAGTGGCCCGGGATACTATTCTTAGCAGCAGGAATGTACACAGTGGCCTCATGGCGAGCTCCACAGCGCCTAACTGGAGACCCTCGTCTTTTCTCTGTGTCATGCTGCTTTTCTCTCTCTGAAAACACAACCAAGTTTCTCTCTGGATTATGTTTTTGTTCTTTGGTAATTGGGACTGATATTTTCTCTGACAAGCCCGACCAGACACTGCGGATATTATTGAATTTCTGAGGGCAGGAGGTAAGGATTCACTCAGTCACAGATGTTGCTGATGAACTGGCAACAGATTTGTTCGGCAGAGGGTTCTCTCAAACTCTTCGTTTGACACAAATGTGATATTTAAATCACTCAGAGGAAAGTTTTTATTGTGTGGCAGCAGATTTGTTCTTCTTGTTCGACAAGAGCCTCAGTATCTGCTCTAACTGTATCCTAATCTAGTTTATTTATAGTTTATCAAGATTTTTTTTTCAGGTTTAAGGAAGCCAGACTGCTGATATAATCCAGCTGACTTTTTTTCTTGACTTTTCTTAAATAAGTATTACTGGAATATTCTGTATTGATAATAATTGATGATTTAGGAAACATACTTTATCATTTTCACAAAAGAGCACACAAAACCATGTTTGTTAACTGAGTAATGTTTACATATTGTTGGTAGAAACCTTATTAATGACTAAGTAAACGTATCCTATCAAAATGACTGGACAGTATGTTAGTATGATAATAGTAATATAATAATAATACACTATTAGGGATTGTAATACATATAATTTACACGAGTCTGACTCATGTCTGATACCATTTATTATAAGGATTTCTTTGTCCCTTGATTGACATCTGAGGGGAAAATGTTAGTAATGAAATGTCACTTACAGTCATTGGTATTTCATAATGTACAATAGTGTTCAAAGGTCCAAACATATCAGACAGGCCAGGCCCCATGAGTGGGAGTAAATCAGTAGCTGTCGCGGGGATGATTAGAAGACTTAGTGTTGCTAATAGCCCATTGAAATTCCTGCTCTTTAAACGGCAGGATCATCACAAACCCTCCAGCCGGGGAGACACAGACAATGCGAGTGGATATGTGGTGTGGGACAAGCATAACCTATAGAAAATAGCAACAGAAATAACAAGGCAGAGAGAGAGAGGGAGATCACAGATGGTCTGTTGACACAGTTTTGTTCCTGTTAGCACCAATGGGCTGCTGGATAAGGGAGATGTGGCCCATGCTACATGGTTGCATGAAAGTAATTTAGACGGGGTAAAAATAGAAATCTGTGAGTCAGTAATCGTCCCATTAAGGGCAGCTGCTCTGCATGTGTTGGATAATAAATGTAAGGGTTTGCTATCAGTGTAAATTAGGCTGAGGGCAAAAGTTGTGCTAGCTAAAATGTCACTGAAACTGTGCTAGCCTTGTCGGGTTAACTGTTTGTGTTTTGCATTCAGGCAGGACTTAACTTTACTAACTTTAATTACCAACCTTATTTTTGTAGATAAAAATAACAGATTTTCCGATGGAGATGTAGAATACAACAAAAACTGCAAGGACAAGGTGCGCCAGCCCAGATTAGCCATTAGGTGAGCCTTTCGTAGAGGCATCAGTACCAAGTTCCACCCAAGTTTTACAAGTAAATTAGCATTTCGGTAGATTAGACAATCAGTGGGCTATTGATAGATTTTGCTAAATGCACACTGACTTCCCAAAGTGTCTGCTCTTTGCCTGGCAGGACATGGTGAAACTCTAGGAAGGAACGTTGCCCTACCAAGCATAACCTCCTGTAAAACCACAGCATTAAACTAATTAGATACAATGTCATATTTAGTGACCTTTACATGTGCAGGTAGGTCACATCTTTATGATGGGGTAAGCTAAGCTAACTGTGTACTGGCTGTAGCTTCACATGTCACAGACAGACATGAGAGTGGTATGGATGTTCTCTTAACTCTTAAGTGAATAAGAATATTTCCTAAAATGTAAAACTATGTCTCTATTGTGGTACTTTAACTCACCTCAACATAAGAGCCAACCTCGGCTTATGAACTTTCTTCCTTGATCCCAACACAGTGGTCATTATCACCATAGTTTAATAGGGCAGTGAATCTCAGTGTAAAGTCATCATGTTTTTGTCAACCATCTCTTTCCAATGGACCACTGAAGTTCAACAGAGTCTCTCTATTTATCCTTTCCACAGAATGGCCTGTAGACCACGAGACGTTTTCTCTTTCAAAGACTCAGAACTGCCCTTCCACCTACTTGCCCAGCTCAATATCCTCCGGCACGAGCGCATCCTGACAGACGTCCTGCTCTGCACAGAGTACCAGGAGATCCCCTGCCACAAGAACGTTCTGGTGTCCAGTAGCCCGTACTTCCGCGCCATGTTCTGCAGCAACTTTCTTGAGAGCAGTCAGGCCCGAGTGAATCTCAAGGGAATCTCTTCAAATGTCCTCAGCGGCATAGTGGACTACGTCTACACAGGCTGCATCACAATCACCATGGACATTGTGCTCCCACTCATGCAGGCAGCGTCCATGCTTCACTACGGAGGTCTTTTTGAGGCCTGTTCCTTGTTCCTCAAGGATCAGCTGAGTCCAGAAAACTGCCTGAGCATGATCCGACTCTCTGAGATCCTTCACTGCGAGAGTTTGAAGGAGAAGGCAAAGGAGATGGCAGTGAGGTGTTTCTCTGATGTAGCTGCCACAGAGGACTTCAGCGAGTTGTCTCTTCCCGAGCTCATGTGTTACCTAGAGGATGACCGACTTTGTGCAGAGGAGGAACAAGTCTTCGAGACCCTGCTTGCATGGATCCACCATGACCCGTTCTCAAGACGCGGTGCAATCCACGACCTCTTCAAGAAAGTCCGTCTTCGCTACATCCATCCAACTTACCTCTTCCAGTTCATCGCCAATGACCCGTTGGTGCAGTCCTCCACCCTCTGTACTGAGATCATTGATTCAGTGCGCCGCCTCATGCTTACAGTCAGCACTAAGTGTAGCCGAGAGCTCAAGCCACTTTGGACCACACCTCGACGTTACACCTGCAGAGAAACACTGGTGGTGGTCGGAGGACGCAAAAATAATGAACAGACCTCCCGAGAAGCCCTGCTGTATGACGAAAGGACTCATCGTTGGCAGTGGTTGGCCAAGCTTCCTCTGCGCCTCTACAAAGCTGCGTATGTGTGTATTCATAGCATCCTCTATGTGCTTGGTGGGCTCAGCCTCTGCATGTCGTCAGGTGACAGCACAGTCAGCGCTACAGTTTACACACTCTCCCTAAAGACCAACCAGTGGCGGACGGCTGAGCCCATGTTGGAGCCTCGATACGCCCACCAAAGTGTGTCCTACCTACATTTTATTTTCGTGTTAGGAGGCATCGGGGTGGACAAGAGAATCTCTCAGTCAGTAGAGAGATATAACAGTATGTTTAATCAGTGGGAGGCCATGGCATCGATGCCCACGGCGGTGCTGCATCCAGCTGTGGCTGCCAGTGATCAGAGGATCTATGTTTTTGGCGGTGAGGATGCTATGCAGAATCCAGTCAGACTGATTCAGGTAGAGAGAACCTCTCATTGAATCAACATTGAGTCATCTTTCTTTGCCCTTAAGCTTAATTATTTTATGATTTTATGGAAGGGAAACCAAAAACACTTGAATGTCACATAAGCAGACAGCACACTACAATCTTTAATGCTGTAGTGGACAGCTGACTGTCTGTTGATGTTTGTCGTGTGTCAACAGGTGTATCACATCTCTCGCAACATTTGGTCCAGGCTAGAGACGAGGACGGTGAAAAACGTTTGTGCTCCGGCTGCTGTCATCGAAGACAAGATCTACATCATCGGAGGTGAATCAGTGCATGATCACCACATAAGTATTTTTCTCAAAGCTGTTCCATTGTTTTACATTTTCAGTGCAGCCGTTGACTGCTTAATGGTACATGGAGTTTCATAATCCAATAGGACATGCATCATTAAACGATAAGGCTGGCATCGTGTGTCTTCTAATAGTCAACAAATCCCATGAAAAAAACAAACCATCAACGTCTGTCTCTTAATACTTTCCAGCTTTCCAACTGTGTTGGTTGCGCCCTATCCCAAGCCAATTTCTTCCTCCTGTCAATGTACCTTTAACAAAGACCCCACAAATATACAGGTTCCTTTTCATAAAGGCCAAGTTTCTCCTAAAACAGCTGGGAACTGTGGTTTTTAGCAAGATTTACTCAACCAGGAGTAGATGGTTCATTCATGGGACTTGTTTTCAGCTGCAGATAAAAACACATTTTGGTATTTTGGTACAGCAGAAGTTCAGTATATGTTGGATAGTCTCCAAATAAACTGGAGTCTGCATATTCACTGTTATGAAAGAAATTGTATCCCAGTACAGCAGTTTGGCTCAGCATTTACTTTTTTTTAATAGTTTTCGAATAACAATAGGTTTTGTCTGTGAAGGTTCTCAGTCATCCAGTTCATGGTAAATCGAAGCTTAATCCAAAAGGCAACTGGACTTGGTTGAAGTTCTTGAAAACATTTCACCTCTCATACAAAAGGCCTCTTCAGTTGAACTGAAGAAGCCTTCAAGAACTTTGAGTCCAGTCGCCTTTTGGATTAAGCTTCGAACAATGGGTTTTGTTTTTGGTCTTTTCAATGGACCTGTTGTTAATAAGAAAAAGATTAAATATTACAACACTTATACTTCAAGGTAGACTGAACCAAAATCTATTTTCCAGGATACACCAGGCGGATGATTGCCTACGACACCAAAGCCAATAAATTTGTCAAGTGTGAAAACCTGAAGGAGCGGCGGATGCATCACAGCGCTACAGTTATCAACAACAAGCTCTACGTCACCGGAGGACGCATCCTGAACAGCCAGGACGTCATTGAGGACTCAGACTGCTTCGAGTGTTACGACCCAAAGACTGACGTTTGGACCTCGAAAGGTTCTTTGCCGTACAAGTTATTTGACCATGGCTCCCTGCCTTTAGTCTGCGTTTCCAACAGACCCAACCCACCATGACTTGCCATCCAGACAGCCACTTTGCAAATGCTCTCCTACATGTTTTTCACCTCCCCTTTGCCAAGACTGATTGGCCTCTAACTACACAAAAGGGAAACCATTTAAATCTGACTGCATTCCCTCACGCAGCTCAGTCTCTGCCACAACCTAGCGGCATGTTGATCCAGGCTGACTTTCGCTGAATCAAAGGGGAGCTCAGCTGAACAGCAGAGGTGTCATTTCTCTGGCACCTGGGGTGAAACTTGACTGAGAACCAAAGAGATGACGAGTAGCAGACAGACTTACGTAACGAACAGCTGTTCAGGCACACGTAATCCAAACAGCTCTTTCCGCAGATGGCTGCACTTGTTTGATGGTAACTGATAGTGTTAATGCTTTAATTTCACAGACATTTATACACTGCATATCACTGCCTGGCAGCTGCAGATGACTGTTTGAACTGGAAAACTGAAAAAGGAGCTGACAGCTCATTAATTTGCACTTCATAAAAAATACATTCCTCCAGGACCCACATGCTTATATCAGAGTGCACTTACTAAGAAAAGCAATTGTGGTAAAATATGGATTGATTGGTTTGAGTATTTATTTATTTATTTTTAAAGAAAAATGCCAAATTTTATGATTCTAGCACCTTAAATGTGAATATTTTCTTGTTTTTTTTTTACATTTGTATTACAACACATTTTTTGTTGGGTTGTGGACAAAACAAGACATTTGAGGACGTCATCTTGGGCTTTGGGAAACACTGATCAGCATTTTTCAGCATTTTATAACATTTAGTAGACCAAACAACAAATTATTAATCAAGGCAATCGTTGATTAATTGATAATGAAAATGATAATCAGTTGCAGGCCTTATAAAAGATGCAATGTTCTGGATTAGTCGCAGCCCTGGTTCAGTAGGGTTTTACTTTGAATTTCTCCAAGAAAATAGCTTCTCAGGCAGCTCTGATGATGTAAGGACATGTGACAATCTGCCTTGGAGGACAAATGCACAGTAGTAAGGGGATGCAGTGACCTACTAAAGGAAACCATGACTGGAAATGGCAACATGGAGATTACAGCCACACACATGCATGTGATGTCGCAACAAGCATGTCCATAATCTTCTAAATAGAGGAAGATGTCAGGAAATGAGGATGCCTTTGTCTTGGCCCTGTTACCCTCCTGACCCTTATGGAGCACACATTCACTGTTGTTCCTTGATAACAGGTAACATGGCAACCCTATTGTCAACTTGTTGTGCTAAAGGTGGGAAGCTTAAATGCTATGACATTGTCATAATGCTGTGTTCCTGGTTCTAAGTTGTATTTAGGGTATCTGATAAAACATGATTTCTTGATTGATCCGCAGCTGAAAAAACATGTACATTAAAAAGGGACATGAGGCCATATTTCAAGTTAAAACAACACATTTGATAACCCATTAGCTACTTTAAGACAACAGCTTACGTTAGCATTCAAGCACTTAACCTAAATAAAGTACAGTTAGCTAACATTGCTTTAGCTAGTTGTTACTTTGACTAGAAACTAGACCTTACCATTAGCTAGGAAGTAGCTGAAAGCTAATAGTGTTTGGTGATGTAACACACTGCAATAAGATCGGCATAAATTCCCAGCTTTTGTCCTGTTAGCTAGGAATTTACTTTGAAGTCTAGGAATTTAACGTTAGTCAGGCAGTGGTTGAAGGATAGCATTAGCTGTTGTTGCACTGTAGCAAATGGGTAATTTACGTTAAATATGGCATGATGTCCCTCCAGATTTTCTTCAATTGTCTTTAAAGTAAATTCCTAGCTTTTTGTACTGTTAGCTAGGAATTTACCTCCTAACGTAATGTTAGCTAGGAAGTGCTTGAATGCTAGCATTAGCTGTTGTCTAACAGTAGCTAATGGGTCATTAAATATGTTGTTTTAACGTTAAATAAAGCATGATGTCCCTCCAGATTTACTTTAATTGTCTTTAAAGTAAATTCCTAGCTTTTTGTAAGGTTAGCTAGGAATTTACTTCCTAACGTAATGTTAGCTAGGAAGTGGTTGAATGCTAGCATTAGCTGTTGTCTAACAGTAGCTAATGGGTCATTAAATATGTTGTTTTAACGTTAAATATAGCATGATGTCCCTCCAGATTTAATTTTATTGTCTTTACTGTCGCTCATAAATAACAAGCAGTGAAATAACAACGTGGAACACAACAGTACATTTGAACAGCATTTGAGCTTCTTAGCCTGAGCGTGACTTCAAAGGAAAATGGCCGCCATGTGAGTATGGTGAATTGGATCATTTAAGGCATACATCCTTGTCAGGACTCTATCTATTTAAGAATGCATCGCTGATCAACTACAAGATGCATAATGTGTTGCTTATTGCACAATTGACTTTCTCTTGTGTATTTTTTCTTTAAATTGTTTTCTACTGTGTAATATGCTTTTGTTTTAGATATTGATTTCACTGTTTGGTTTATAAAAAAAGCACTGTTATTTATGTATTTCTTCAACTAATTTATTGCTTTGAATTTCACATGAGAACAAAACATAAAATCTGTTTTTGACAGCGAAGTGTCTGTGGTTTAACTTCGTGCAGATTTAAATGCGTCTCCATTTGTCTGGGACTGGCTGAGTCATGTTCACGTCGTACTCAAGGCAACATTGTTGACACAGAAACATGTTTGCTGGCTATCAGGTGACACATTTGTTCCCCATACATCATTAAGTACCACTGCAATACCACTGTAATATAATAGGAATTATGATAGAGGGTGAACACAGTTTATCCACCATGAAATTAAGACATTGCTCAACATTACATTCAGCTGACATGTGCCAGCCTCTTGACCCTTCAGGCCACATTCTCATCATACACATCTCATCTGGCAGGAGGAGCTCCACATGTAGGCTAAATATTAAGTTACAAGTGTCCCCCTGAGAGGCTTACTGTTTGTGTGGTGTGACAGACCACTGCTGACCTTATGGGACGAAATGCAGGATCAGATCTCACTCTTACATTTTAATCCTCTATCCTTTAGTGGGAAACGCTGAAACTTGCCCAGGAAGGGGAATTCCATTTCACTACACATTAACAAACGCAGACTGTCACTGAGTTAAATGGCTCCTTGTTAGCCAATGCCTCACAATAAGCCTCTATGTGTTAAGGTGTGGATTCTGATGCAAGAACAACTTATTGTTAATGAGAAACATACAGCCGAGTCAGATGTCCTATGCTCGACTCGTTTAGCCACAGCAGCATTTTAGAACAACGGCCTGTGAAACTTTTTATTGAGCCGCTGCGAAACACACGGCCGGTTCGGACTGTTTATTGACTGTGTGTTTGCTTGCTGTCTCTCCATAGAGACCAGTGTGTGAGGGTCACCCTTCAGGGAGGCTGTGGCAGGTTATTTTAGGTGTCTGTTACTAACCCATCAAGGGATAGCATTTCATTTACAGTCCATTCTGTGAACACGTATTCACACTTACTGCCATTGTGCTTAAAGCATCTGCATATGGGCACCGTGAATACAGCCATTAATATCAATACAGTTCTAACAAGTCCTAGTCAATTTTGGAATTATATTTCTTTAATCTTGACACATTTTACCCACTATCTAGTCTACTTTTTTAGGCTAAAGGTAAAGAAATATAAAATATATAAATGTAAAATATAACCTTAAATCAATCTATATCAATTTTCTTCTTGAGAGATAAAGTTAATGATTATAGACTGAATCTATAAATTATAGATGAGTGTTTATTTCGTTACATTAAAGAAACTACAACATCCAGGCGCACCTGCTTGAAGCATTTTTAAATAGTAATTAGGGGGTTTCCCTGCTGCAGCACGTGAGAGGGCCTGTTGCCAGTCTGTAACCCTACCGCTCCGTGCTAATGTGATTGACAAGGGGGATAAGAGGGTTTACACTGTCACAGCCAGAAGCGGAGTACAAATGAGATAATTTGTTTCTGATAGAACGTTCAGAATTTTGCACTGGATTCTGTTATTGGGGCAGATGTAAGGTTCTGTAAGCAACAGAAACACAAAATAACACAAAAACTCAAAAACCTTTCCTAAAAAATTCATCAAAAAAGAACACAAGACAAGAAAATTGACTTTTTCTGTTTTTATATTGTATGATATATTTCCTCTGTTTAAACATTTCATGCTGGTTTGCAGTACAGTAAAATTTGGTGTATAAGACACACTTTAAATACATTTTTTCATCTAAAAAATTAGTTGCGCCCTATATACCGTTTTTTGACATCAGTTTTTTACCTTGATTTTCGACATCACATCCGGACCTGTTTCGATGCCCGTTTTTGAGGTAAATTGTTCACGTCTGTTTTTGACCTCAATTTTCGACATCATGTCCGGATCTGTTTCGACATCCGTTTTTGAGGTTGATTTTTTAGGTTGATATTCAACATCAAATTTTGAAGTCCGTTTTTACCTTGATTTCGACGTCACGTCCGGACCTGTTTCGAAGTCGGTTTATGAGGTCGGTTTTCGAGGTTGATTTTTGACGTCCGTTTTTACCTTGATTAACTTAAAAGTACCAGGAACTTTTAGTTCCAGGAGAGTAGGGAGAGAACTCGTGTATCCAAAGGTGCTTTTCGACCAAAAGTACCAGGAACCTTGTTCCGGGAGAGTACCAGAAAATATTAGTTCCTGGAGAGAAGGGAACGTACTCGTGTATCAAAAGGTGCTTTTTGACCAAAAGTACCAGGAACTTTTAGTTCCGGAAGAGTACTAGGAACTATTAGTTCTGGCAGAGTAGGGAGAGAACTCACGTATCAAAAGACGTTTTTCGACCAAGAGTACCAGGAACTTTTAGTTCCGGGAGAGTAGGGAGAGTACTCGTGTATCCAAAGGTGCTTTTCAACCAAAAGTACCAGGAACTTTTAGTTCCGGAAGAGTACCAGGAACTATTAGTTCCAGTAGAGTAGGGAGAGTACTCGTATATCAAAATGTGCTTTTTAACCAAAAGTACCAGAAAATATTAGTTCTTGGAGAGAAGGGAGGGTACTTGTGTATCAAAAGGTGCTTTTCGACCAAAAGTACCAGGAAGTTTTAGTTCCGGAAGACTACCAGAAAATATTAGTTCTTGGAGAGAAGGGAGGGTACTTGTGTATCAAAAAGTGCTTTTCTACCAAAAGTACCAGGAACTTTTAGTTCTGGAAGAGTACTAGGAACTATTAGTTCGGGCAGAGTGGGGAGAGAACTCATGTATCAAAAGACGTTTTTCGACTAAAAGTACCAGGAACTTTTAGTTGTGGGAGAGTAGGGAGATTACTCATGCATCAAAAGGTGCTTTTTGACCAAAAGTACCAGGAACTTTTAGTTCCAGAAGAGTACCAGGAACTATTAGTTCCAGTACAGTAGGGAGAGTACTCGTGTATCAAAAGGTGTTTTTCGACCAAAAGTACCAGGAACTTTTAGTTCCGGAAGAGTACTAGGAACTATTAGTTCCGGCAGAGTAGAGAGAGAACTCATGTATCAAAAAAGGTTTTCGACTAAAAGTACCAGGAACTTTTGGTTGTGGGAGAGTAAGGAGCTTACTCGTGCATCAAAAGGTTCTTTTTGACCAAAAGTACCAGGAACTTTTAGTTCCAGGAGAGTAGGGGGAGTACTCGTGCATCAAAAGGTGCTTTTCGACCAAAAGTACCAGGAACTTTTAGTTCCGGAAGAGTACCAGGAACTATTAGTTCCAGTACAGTAGGGAGAGAACTCATATATCAAAAGGTGCTTTTTAACCAAGAGTACCAGGAACTTTTAGTTCCGGGAGAGTAGGGAGAGTACTCGTCTATCCAAAGGTGCTTTTCAACCAAAATTACCAGGAACTTTTAGTTCCGGAAGAGTACCAGGAACTATTAGTTCCAGTAGAGTAGGGAGAGTACTCGTATATCAAAAGGTGCTTTTCGACCAAAAGTACCAGGAAGTTTTAGTTCCGGAAGACTACCAGAAAATATTAGTTCTTGGAGAGAAGGGAGGGTACTTGTGTATCAAAAAGTGCTTTTCGACCAAAAGTACCAGGAACTTTTAGTTCAGGAAGAGTACTAGGAACTATTAGTTCCGGCAGAGTAGGGAGAGAACTGATGTATCAAAAGACGTTTTTCGACCAATAGTACCAGGAACTTTTAGTTGTGGGAGAGTAGGCAGATTACTCGTGCATCAAAAGGTGCTTTTGGACCAAAAGTACCAGGAACTTTTAGTTCCGGAAGAGTACCAGGAACTATTAGTTCCAGTACAGTAGGGAGAGTATTCATATATCAAAAGGTGCTTTTTAACCAAGAGTACCAGGAACTTTTAGTTTCGGGAGAGTAGGGAGAGAACTCGTGTATCCAAAGGTGCTTTTCGACCAAAAGTACCAGGAAGTTTTAGTTCCGGAAGAGTACCAGAAAATATTAGTTCTTGGAGAGAAGGGAGGGTGCTTGTGTATCAAAAAGTGCTTTTCGACCAAAAGTACCAGGAACTTTTAGTTCTGGAAGAGTACTAGGAACTATTAGTTTGGGCAGAGTGGGGAGAGAACTCATGTATCAAAAGATGTTTTTCGACTAAAAGTACCAGGAACTTTTAGTTCCAGAAGACTACCAGAAAATATTAGTTCTTGGAGAGAAGGGAGGGTACTTGTGTATCAAAAAGTGCTTTTCAACCAAAAGTACCAGGAACTTTTAGTTCTGGAAGAGTACCAGGAACTTTTAGTTCCAGTAGAGTAGGGAGAGTACTCATATATCAAAAGGTGCTTTTTAACCAAGAGTACCAGGAACTTTAAGTTCCGGGAGAGTAGGGAGAGTACTCGTGTATCCAAAGGTGCTTTTCGACCAAAAGTACCAGGAACTTTTAGTTCCGGAAGAGTACCAGGAACTATTAGTTCCAGTAGAGTAGGGAGAGTACTCGTATATCAAAAGGTGCTTTTCACCCAAAAGTACCAGGAACTTTTAGTTCCGGGAGAGTAGGGAGAGTACTCGTGTATCCAAAGGTGCTTTTCGACCAAAAGTACCAGGAACTTTTAGTTCCGGAAGAGTACCAGAAAATATTAGTTCTTGGAGAGAAGGGAGGGTACTTGTGTATCAAAAGGTGCTTTTTGACCAAAAGTACCAGGAACTTTCAGTTCTGGAAGAGTACCAGGAACTATTAGTTCCAGTACAGTAGGGAGAGTACTCATATATCAAAAGGTGCTTTTTAACCAAGAGTACCAGGAACTTTTAGTTTCGGGAGAGTAGGGAGAGTACTTGTGTGTCAAAAGGTGCTTTTCGACCAAAAGTACCAGGAAGTTTTAGTTCCGGAAGAGTACCAGAAAATATTAGTTCTTGGAGAGAAGGGAGGGTACTTGTGTATCAAAAGGTGCTTTTCGACCAAAAGTACCAGGAAGTTTTAGTTCCGGAAGACTACCAGAAAATATTAGTTCTTGGAGAGAAGGGAGGGTACTTGTGTATCAAAAAGTGCTTTTCGACCAAAAGTACCAGGAACTTTTAGTTCCGGAAGAGTACTAGGAACTATTAGTTCCGGCAGAGTGGGGAGAGAACTCATGTATCAAAAGACGTTTTTCGACTAAAAGTACCAGGAACTTTTAGTTGTGGGAGAGTAGGGAGATTACTCGTGCATCAAAAGGTGCTTATTGACCAAAAGTACCAGGAACTTTTAGTTCCGGGAGAGTACCAGGAACTATTAGTTCCGGCAGAGTAGGGAAAGAACTCATGTATCAAAAGACGTTTTTCCACCAAAAATACCAGGAACTTTTAGTTGTGGGAGAGTAGGGAGATTACTCGTGCATCAAAAGGTGCTTTTTGACCAAAAGTACCAGGAACTTTTAGTTCCGGAAGAGTACCAGGAACTATTAGTTCCAGTACAGTAGGGAGAGTACTCGTATATCAAAAGGTGCTTTTTGACCAAAAGTACCAGGAACTTTTAGTTCCGGAAGAGTACCAGGAACTATTAGTTCCAGACCCGGAAAGCTTCGACAATAGGCCTCTCTACAAGGTAGGCCCTCTGAGTCATGGTGCTCGTGGTAGTTTTCGTCCTGCCACAGCTGGCAGGACAGGCTCCTATAGGAGCTTCAGAGCTTTTCCTCTCCTCTGTCTTTCTCTCTTTCTCTTTATTTTTCACATCAAGTTATCTCTGACACATAGCACAGTATATGTGAATATTTTATTATGAGCGGTTTATTAACTGCTACACATAACTGCATCCATACATCCATTTATGACTGTTCATATTCAGCATTTACTGTAACTACACAGACTGGATACTATATAAATCAGTGGAACAAACTGTTATCACTCAAAAAAGTGGATTAAGGATTTAAAGAGAAACATCTTTATTTATTTGCTCCTGATGATTTTGCAGCTTGGTAGTTTTCTTTTTACAGCCTCATTTATAGAATGCCCCAAGTGGTCAAAGAATCAGTTCTTGGAGGTTTTAGATCTGCTGAGACTAAAAACAGAATAAAGATGGAGTAAAATAAAGTTTGATGGAGTCATAAAAGTTGCAAGTTAATGTCTCCAGGTTCCACAAGTGTTATTGTACTTCAACCATTTCTCAGGATATATCTATTTTAAGTGTTTCTCTATCTGCATAATCAAACCTGTCAATTCTGAACATGGCAGTGATAGAGCTGCAATACACACACTCTACCACCAGATGTCCTCACAACCACAGATGGATGTGAATTAAAACAGGGAGATTTTCCGTCCTTGTATCTCTATCCCCCTCTGCTGTTTGTGTTCTGTTATATTGTGTACTAAACAAAAATACAGGATAGAAGTCGGAGGTAAGAATCATGATGATTTTATTAGAATTTCTTTGATAAAAACGAACAGGTCACCGTACAGCATGCATACATTCCTGACAGATCTCTAAAATAAAACAGGTCAGATTATTTTTTCTCTGGAACGTGGCATCGTTATTTTACCTTATTTATTTTGTTCATTTGGTAACTGCCAGAAAACAAACTACATGAACACATGTGCGGTCTGTTTCTAAGCACTCTGAGAGGGAATAAGAGTTCACAAAGCCTGTTCAATGATAGTTACACACTTCAGACGCCAACATCAATTAAATAGACTGTTTTGTTTTGGCCATTATTTCATTACAACAACCATTCACACACACTTTCATTCATGAGGAACCCTGGGAAATGGCACTAAGGACCCCCAAGAGGTGAAAAACAAATTAGTCATTATTATTAATTAAGACAGTAATCCCAACATAAACAATAACTTGGTCAAATAAAAGTGCGATATGCGATTTTAGAGGAGTATCTTAACACTGAGGAATTTATAAACTATACAATAGAAATAAAATCTTAATATTACATAAACACATTAAACATAATTACTCTAATAATAAATGTTTCAAATAAAGAAACTCCAGAGGCAGAAATCTTAAAACATGTTAAAATCATACTTCTACTTCATGGTTGTTTATATTAAATTTGGAACAGTTAAGATTTACAGCATGTACACGTTCTAGCTCTACATCTCTGTGCTTCTGTTGCTCAGCTTGGAACATGGAAGGACAAGAAACCAAACCTTGGATTATCTTAAAAATGCATCCCACTGAGTTTATGACACGTATGTACAATAGGTCCGCAACTACAAAAAGGCATTCAAAGAAAGAATTACATTTTGGCACCAGGCACAGAATTGAATATACATCAAAACTAAATCCCACCCCAAAAAAATAATCTCACTCCTCCTCACTGCGTCGTCCCTACAGCATGAGAGAACAGTATGTATGGATCTACACTGGCTAGAAAAATGAATGTTACATTTGGCATAAAAGTTGCTGGAAGAATAAGAGAGGGGCAGGGGAGTGGCAGAGATCTACCCCAACAGACCTGACAGCAGGATCTACAGTGCATTTCTGTCAAAAGACAATCTGTTGTTCATCCTGAGTGCTACAAGTAAACAGGAACCGGAGAACTGGGTTGGGGACGGGCCTTTGTACTATTTACACAATATCTCTGCCGCTTTTGACTTCCTGTACAATCTGACCCCGCTCTTTTATCAGATTTAACTTCTCTTGCAATAATTCACCAGATTCACACAGCAGCCATTTTCATCTGATAAGATGCGGAGGGTGTGAAGCTCAAATGTTGTCACCAACTGGAATACAGTAGTACGACATTACAGTCGTTTAATGAAAGGGACCCGACAAACAATTGTTTCACCACTTAACAACTTAACAGTTAAAATCTGGAGGGGAATCTGACCACATTTCAAAGTAAAGCAACACATTTGGAAGTCCATACGCTAACTTTAGACAACAGCTAATGCTAGCATTCAAGCACTTCCTAGACTACAATACAGTTAGCTAACATTGTGTAAGCTAGTATGTACTTTGTAGTACTTTTGACTGGTAGTGTACATTGACGCTATTTGTTCCAAGCTAACATTATATTAGCTAGGAATGTAAGCCTTTCCTATTGTATTTTGTTGTACAGTCAGACAACAGCTAACGTTAGCATCCATCGACTTAATATATAATATTACTGTTAGCTAGGAAGTCGTTGAAAGCTAATATTACAGTTTGGTTGTGTTAAAACAATACAATAGCAAAGGCTTAAATTCCTAGCTAACATAATGTTAGCTTGGAACAAACGTACTTACTAGCTAACGCAATGCTAGCTAACCGTATGTTATCTAGACCTGTTGAATGCTAGCTTAAGCTGTTGTCTAAAGCTAGCTAATGGATTATCCAATGTTCTTATATTATATTATTAATCTGTAAGCGGTAAATTGATGACAATCTTCTTAAACCCTAACTATATACGAGTAACGACCTGAAACACAGCAGTACAATGTTATAACGACATTTGTGCTTTCCACTCTGAGCATGATGTCAGAGGAAAAATGGCCGCCGTGAGAATATGGTCGTTGGCAACAAAGGCTGCTCTATTTATCCATTTAACCCAGCATGTCCTGAATGATCAGACTTATACAAACATGGCTCTCCTTTGTGATCTGGCAGCTACTGTCCTGACCAGTCATGACCAATCATAGCATGCCAACTTTTCCTGAGACAGGGTAAGGTAAAGAACCTTTACTAACTTTGGGGGTGGGATGGACTGGCTTCATCGTCACAGTGAACCAATCCGTGTAAAAACTAGACTAAAAGGGGATTTACTTTTCATTGGACGACTTTGCTCTAGTTGTGAACAAAAGTGCACAAGCAGGCCCCATTATCTACACTTCACTGATGGTGCGTTCAGACGGCCTGAAGTTGACCGAGTTAGACGACGACATGTAGAAGGATTGGGTTTTTCGGTTTCGATTGAGACGGGCGCGCTTTGTGGCCACGCACAGGCTGCGCTTGCTGGAGGAGATGATCTCCGTGATGAACTTTTTGCAGTCTACACAGATCTCCATGGTGACCCAGTCCTCCGTGAGCTCCTTGGGCAGCTCGGGCTCGTCTTGTGAGCGTCCATCTTTGCTGCTGCTGCTGCTGCCATGCTTTGAAAACCTGAGAACAGAAAGAGACGATGAACTAATCTGTCAAAGCATGACGAAGATTTATCCTCATTATAAATGAAGGGATGAGAGTTTTAAAGCAACATACTTGTAAACGCTTCTGCGTAGGCTGTGTCGACTTTGTCCCGACACAAACGGGTTCTTTTCTGGCTCAGCAGGGGCAGACGCTGCGCTTGCCTCTTCTTTAGCAACAGAACTGGGGCCCAAAGAATAGATGGGCAGGGTGGAGTAGGGCTTAGACGGCAGCCGCATCTGAGGAAAAAGGATACGCAAAATGTTAAAGAAAGATTTCTCCTGCAGTTTATGAAGATTATGTTCAAGTGCTGGTGTTCATGGAGCAGCCAACAGGGGTCAACGGTGTTAATAACTTGTAAAGTGAGTGTTTAAAAGTGTTAAATCTTACCTTTTTAGAGCACTGGGAACACACAGGCCTGCAGAAGAGAAAAACTAAATGTTAATATGACTTAAAGACACTTCGCTGATTTAGCATTGCATTCGTTTTAATCATAACAGACAAACAAACAGCAGAAAACGAGAATTATGGACTTGTTTTAATTATATGCATTGTTCTTGAAAAATGTGACTTTACCCACAATGCAACTCTACTGCAAACAGTTGTGTGAGTGATTAGGGTGCTTTGTGCTAGCTAGGCCGCTCTTTTCAGAGGGAGGGCCGCAATGCACGCTGGGTGTTGTAGGAATGTAGAATGGGCTCAACCACAAGGTGTTTGTACAACTTTCTCCACAGATATGGCGCCAATTTCAAATATTATTGCTTCTATCGATCACAGAGAAAACCAGCTTTGACTGGCAGTGGCTTTTTTCAGGGGCAAATTACTCCTTTAATAAACTGTTTCCACATGTGCAAAAGTGCTCCCTATAAGTATTTCCTGTAAACACACTTTAATGTGTACTTATATTGATTGAATCTTTGATTTGAGATCGTTTAATAAAAGTGATTCACTTTACCTTTTGCAGAACTGGCAGGTGTAGGACCAGGTGAAGAGAGAGAACTTCTTTGTGCGACATGAAAAGCAAAGCTAGAGAGGAGAGCACAAGGTGAGGTGAGGGGGTACACAGACTGTGTCAAAAGAGTTCAAATTAAATACAAACTGTAAATGTGTCGTCTACCTTTCCTTTCTTGAGTGCTGTGTAGATGTCTTTGTACTGCTGAAACTTCTCCAGCTCCGCCTTGACCAGAACCTGTCTAATGTGCATCACCTCCTCCACCGTCAGAGCCAGACACTCCACCGGGTAACAGAACTCCTCCTGGAGAAAGAACACACATCCCATCAGAAAAAAACAGCCTTACATATGTTTTAGGAAATGAATAAGAGTGCAGAGCATGAAGTGACCTTCCAGGTGTGACACCATGAGACTGACACCATGTGAACAAGGATAAAGGCATTCAAAGAAGCACCGACTGCACACCACTTCACCAAGTGATAAAGCATGCGATGAGAGAGTGAATGTGAAAGCACCAGTTTTCTGTGATGCCTCCCCTGACATGACAGTATGAATGAACAGAAACACAGAGCATGCTGGTTATCTAACACATGTCATGTAGGTGGTCCAAAGCTTTTGGCTTTATTCAATTATTCCCTTAACTTTATTGCTGACCGCAGGTCCGTATTAAACACTAACCAAAAACAGCTTCAACACATTCCAGCATTTCTAAATTTGGAAGTGAATCGGCTCAACTTGGGCAATTTTCTGTTTTGCACCATTAGTTTACTTCCAACGACGATACAGCCTCTGAGGACAACGGTGGACATGTCGGGCGTGTAGCCAGCGGTTAGCGATAAACAACTTCCAGTCAAGACTTCCTTTCCCTCGTGCTGCGTTGTTTACAGAAAAAGGAAACCGCTTTTCTTGTGATCGACTTTAATTAACGGGTCTCATTTTTGCCGAAATTTCAACATCATGATGCAGATTAGTAAAAAGCATGCAGAGGTCTGTCTGAGATTAATAAGAGGCTAAATCATCGTCAGATAGACGCTGATGGCTCCTGCATACGCCGCAGCATGCTGATGTGCGATTGGTCAATATTACTCGGACTACAAGCGTAGTTCAAACGGAAACCAGAACACTTGCTGTCCCTAAAATCCACGTCCCTGCCTACAGTTTCTACATGTCTATGTAGAATCTGTAAACAGAGATTAGTTTACTTCTAACATCAGTCAATGGACCTGTAACTACACTATGACTGTTTTCCATATGCAAATTTTCCAACTTATTTGCAAGGGAAAAGCTGTGGTCGACAGGAGATCTGTTACATAGCTGAGATCCTTTTCAATACTTTCAATATATTCATTTAGCTTTTGTCTCAAATGAACAGACAACAAGAGGCAGCACAGAGGGGGAAAGTTGCTCAGGTAACTTCCTTGACAATCATTTAGCCTCAGTTAGCTCGGATTAGAAAAAGTGCTGTAAATGTTCACAGAACATTTCTCACTCCGTTTTCTATTTGACCTTCCCTGAGCTATGTTCAGTTTGCCGCACAAATGGTCGTGACCCAACTTCCTGTTCATCTAATACAAGTCTATTGAATTACACGGTAATGGTTTCGCCACAGTGTTTTGTGTCTTTGATGATATAATTTGATGATATTCAGTATAACAGTGACATACCGGGCCCTTAGCAGAGCTGGCGGCTTCCCCCTGACCAGCAGACAGAAGGAACAGGACATTCAAACAGAAGCAGGTCCTTATATTCCAACATGCTAATCACAGTGGCTGAGAGACAATCTCAAACAAGAGCTGCATTAATGTTTTGAGAGGCTAAAACCACTCACTTTTCTAAGAATTTCTTTGAATTTCCAAGAAATTAACTTCACGCATTTGGTTATTAAATCTCACGTGTTGTGAACTTTAATTTTATGAGAGCAGAACTTCATAACAGGAAATCCCATGACAGAAAAATCATCTGACAGCCTCCACCTACAAAGGAGGGTTCACGGAGGAGAGACTGCAGCCGTCTGTATCTCATGATTTCATTCTTTCTGCTCCATCACAGATATAATGGATCACAGTTGGTGTCGATTGAATGACATCACTGCCAAAATAGCCTCTCCTCTGTGCCCTACTCTGTCCCCATGTATAAATAAATATGTTACTATGAAGCTTTTCATGGTGATAGAAAGTTACCTCAGCTCTGGGATCCGCCTTCAGCTGCAGCATTATATAAAAACAGGAAATCACTTTAAGCGTTTGGCATGAAACAGCTGACCAGTGTAAACATTTTAATGAGACGTAATGAGAGTATCAGAGAGGGAGGGGAACTGCAACAAAGATTCTACTGTTTCACAGCTACTAGAGAATTACATCGTCTATTATCTATGTGAAAGCAGAGCATGTGCTTACGTTAAAAAAAAAAGAGCATAACAGGAAAACAAAACATGGCCTCCGGAGGAAATACTAGAAAGGAAAGAAGGACACCTAATGTCTCCTCAAGATCCTCAAATTAGAAGAACTACATCTCAAATCCAGTCGGTGGTTGAAACTCGTGCTTCTGCTGTGCAACCAGAAGTCTGCCATTAAACTAGCAAGTGGTGAGAATGAAGTGCTTCCCGTCAGACAGCAGCCTGTCCTGTGGTTTCAATTACGTGCATGAACCTCGCTAGAATCATACGACCGGCAGAGAGTTACTCAGCGAACAAATGAGCTGATGGAAAACAAATGTCCAGTCACAGGACGGGGGTAAATTGAACTGATAAATTGTTGTTTTATCACAGATTTAATTCAAATTGAAAATGTCCACGTGTATGATGAAAAAAAATTGCAATTCACATGTTAGCTTGTAGCATTTTCTCCCTTTGCAGACTGATACGGTTAGGGACACTTAAATACCATCGCCTATCGAATATGTATAACTGACCTAGCATAATCTGATAGATCTGTTATGCAATGTTTAACAACACCGGCTGTGTCAATGTCCTAAAACGCATCCAATTAAAACAGGCATTCAAACACAATCTATAGTGTACGTACCAGAGACTTGGAGCTCTGTCTGGATGGAGCCACAAAGGGCCGGACACTGGTGGGGGTCTCCTTCTCAATGGAGTGCCGCCTCTGAGGAGACTGACGCTTGTCTGGCTGTGGGGTGGCAGAAATGGGAAGGAACTTTGGAGGAGCTGGAGACAAAAAGAAAATCCATGTAAATGCTAAGAAGAAGAGAACTAATAAAAAATTGGACAACTTAAACCTCTAGAATGATGTTGATATATATTATATTCTGCTCTTTACCTCTACCTAAATATCAATATGTTATCCTTACCCTTCTTCCCTACGACAGACTCAGGTGACGTGTCATCCAGTAAAGACGTGGACATACTGGAGCTGCTCCGCGTGGGTTCCTCCTGTCAATCAAAACACATTAAGTCACACAGTGCTCATAGCTTTAAACTACTTTAGATATTGCAGATCGTTTCTACAATAGATTAAAAAAAAAAAAGAAGCTAATTAAGGATCCTTGATTTACATGTTTGGAAAATGTTGTCCATATTTTTCAGCTGTTGTGAATTTGGAAATAACAAACACATAAATCATCATGGTTTGACCTTCTACTTGTGCAAACATTGATTTATGTCATTGCAAAATAAATCTGCATTATTCAAGCCAATAAACTGGAATTGCATTACTGAGATGTCATCTTACATCGGATTCGGAGCTGTCCAGCTCGGCCAGCGTCGGCGCTCTGAGCAGCCGCTTCCTCTGACTCAGCGGCACCACTCCGCTTTGGTTGGTGGTGCCGCTGGCCAGAGACTGCGTGCTGGTGGCCAACTTCCTGGGTGCGTCAGGCGTGTCTGTGGGTAAATAGATACAACATTAGTTACAAACAGTGGTGTGTTACAAGTCAACCATAAATCCACATGACCTGTCTGCTTATCTTTTTAACAGCTGGTCATCATGTCTCCAGTGTGAACTATGGGTGTCTTTGTATTGTGAGTGTATGATGCCTGTATACGCAATCCACATGGTGACCAAGATAAGCTACAATCATTGTTATGTAACAGATTTTTTTCTCATTTTGAATTCAAAAAGACCCACAAAAAAAAAAAGGCTGACTTAATACCCATGAGCATCACTTTACCTGAGCTGCGGAACAAGTCCTGAGGAGTGCTGATGCTCTTCCCTGCACCTGTGAGGAGAGGAGATCACCTTCAGTAGGACAACAAACGTTCATATCTCCATCCCTAACACCAGACTGGTACCACAGGGGGGGACATGAGAGCAACACAACATCTGTGTCTTGTGGGGATGCTGTGTAACAGTGGGTTTTATTAACACGTGTGTAGCACAGAGTGAGAGGGAAAGTGAGAGCAAGTGAGGGGAAGCACAGAAAGACAATGAGTGCAGCCACAGTGCAAAAGGTTAGTCCCGTACATCCGTCTGGATTATCCTGGTCGTCCTGTGAAACTGCAGCGCCGCATTCAGTCTGACATTTGTCATTCAGCTTTTTTTCCTCTGGGGCAGGACTGCTGAGTCCAGGGTTATGTAACTTTTCATATTCCACAGTGAGAGCGGATTAGGGTGACAAGCAGGGCAGAGCGCTGATCTGTAATCTCACCCTACTGGCTCTGGCTCAACGGCTACCGCTCGTCACCTAGCTGCTGTATCTAGTCCGTGCTGTGTATCATTCATAAAGTACAGACAGTCTGCTCTGAAGAAGTACGTTACCACTTAAAAAAACTCCAGCAGAGATGTTGCACTGCGCTCACCCATCTTTTCCTACAGGTAGAAAAGGGTGTGTGCGCTTGTGTCTAACCTTTAAATAGCCTGGAATGAAACACAGGGTACAACAAAAGGAGCACAATAGGTGACGTGCATCTTTACCTGATGAGTCAAAACTGTAAGACATGCTAAGAGGTCGCATGACTGACAGATATGCCCATGTTAGGGGGGGGAAGAAAAAGAAATGAAAGAGGGGAAAAAAAAGAAATCGATGAGGGTTAAAATGGATTGAGAAGTAGGAGTCACCAAGGTTCATAAAACATTTACTTTTAGTAAAACTATCATACTTTTTAGCTGTTTCAGAGCACATGTAGCCTCCCATACTTCCTGTATGATTATGTAATAACTGCTCCATGCTACCCTCATAAAAGATGTCTTGTGTATACAGAAGCGCCGTGTGGTATCACAGACAATATATCTGCTGTTTTAATCAGATTAAAGCCTTAAATGGTTTTAAAAACAAATAAATATATCCAATATAAAAACAGCATTCCAAAAGGATCATCTTCAACCCATGTGCAGCTTGTTTTAACAAAGTAAACACAAAGGGCACTTATAATTCTTGCTTTTGTTTTAATATAAGTACAAGAGAACATTTGTCTGTAACCACTACAGGAACTTTGAGCCTTCAGCTGTTTGCTACACCTGCCAAAGTGATCCTTGTTTAAACATGTCTGATCAAGTGATCTGATCTTTGAGGCTGTTCGAGTAATCCTGACGGATGTGTTGCAGAATGGTTCAGTCTTGGTTAATGCTTTTTGCCCTAAGTCGGGTTAGGCTCATGCAGACAGTCACCAGCCATGCTCGCGCTGATTACAAACAAACTTCAGATACATAATGTATGTGTGTATGAACATTAGGAAGTCTGTGTACGCAACAGGCAGCTGCTCACCCAGGCGTGTCCTGCGGAGCAGGTCCGGCGAGACGGGCCTGAGCTTCCTCTCAGCTTTGATGTCCTCCAGGAGTCGCTCGTGGAGGCTCGGGGGGCGCGGCGGGTGTGGTTTCAGTTTGCGGGATGCGACCTGTCGTGACAACAACACATGAGCCCTCGACTGACATCAGCGTGAAATCGGAAGAGAGATTATGCCCGCACACCTCGCCCAGTAAGAGGGCATGATGTCATCCAACTCTTCTCTTCGTCCTCACATGTTGGTATTGTTGACAAACGGTGACATGCATGTGACTTAACGTTTCCCATAGTTACACCCAGCTATTTGGCGTCTACAGTGAATGCCTGTGTACTAGCATAATTACTGACAATTACATTTTACAACCAGGTTTAATATGATCGTTATTATGGCATGTTGACAAACTGAAACACTCTGATTGAAATGCATCAAATATCAGCCGTCTTAATAAATAGAATAAAACTGTGATTTTACCTCTATACAAACTTTTACATTGGAAGTGAAATTGTGCATCAGTGGGGGATTCATCAGCTGACTGATTAAAGGCAGCATGTCGGGTGTTACTCACAGGGTTAAGAGGCGGTCGCGACCTGATGAATTCCAGAATGATCTCATGCGCGCTCTTCTTTAACCGTGGTGGGATGTCTCCGTTCACCTGGAAACACATTGTTCAACTTCATGTGAATCATCAATTTAACAGAACTACACAAAGAGAGAAGGTAGGCGGCTGCAATGAAACAGACACATGAGATCAACATTTAAAGTATGATGCAGACATGTTGCTTCTGTCTTGGCTTATTCCAAACAGTGAAAACTGCTAATATATTCTTATGGTTGGATTGTGCAGTAAAATCCGTACCATGACTTTTCTGAGCTTGTAGCGTTTGGAGCGGATGTCGTCCATCAGCATCTCGTATGGTGTGAGCTGGTACTCGATGGGCAGCGGGTTGTACTGGCGCTCCTGAACCTTCTTCAGCTTCACGCCGTCTCTGAGATCTCGCATCACCTGCACCCAGAACCGTGCCTGGTGGGGACAAAAAATGTCATGCAATGTAATATCTAGAGGTACGATCGGTAAATATGCACACAGATGTTATGTTATCACAAAAAGAGTGCCACAAGGAGACATTCTTCTTACCCAGTCTGCATTTTGCAGCTCGTCGAGGTCTCTGGCAGGCTCCTCCCGAGTCTCACCTTCCATTCTTCGAAGGTTCTGGTCAAGAAACAGACAAAACAGAAATGTATAAGTCAGTTATATGTTGCATGTCTAGATACAGCATCCTTACAGTCGAGTTGTTTTATGCTGAAGGCATGACTGAGTGAAGGCGGACGGATCAGCTGCCCAGATTGGATGGAGGGATCAAGCTGTTTCAGGTCAGATGAATCAAACATGATTTTCGACATCACTGTGATCAAAGGAGGAAAGTCGAAAGCGTCCTTGGCTGCTGTTCTTAACATTCACACATCTATTCAGCCACTCTGTTTATTTATTTTTGCTGAAACAGTTTTTTCTTTTTAAGCCTTATTTTGTAACATCCGAATGCCTTTCTGCTGCCAGTTCGTCCCCCACCTTTCCACCCAGCACTCCTTTCCTTTTTAAACAGCGACACCAATTAACACCTTTCACATCCAGTGACGGTTTCAGTTTATTTCTAGACTGGCAGAACAGACGGCGAGGAATCTCACGAGAAGAAGCTGATAGACTCTGACAGAGAGGAGAAAGTGAGGAAAGAGACTCATTGACTACCCTCCTAATTTGGAAGCATGTGTGGTACTGTGTGTTAGCAACTATCATGTGTCGTTCAGCGCTGCAGGAAATGCAAAGCGGCCCCTAAAGCCCGGGTCCCCCCTCATGTAAGCGCCTTAAACTGCTGTAATAAGGTTAAACTTAATTCTATAACCGTGTATTACATAAGACTGTTTGCATGAATCATGCCTCCTGCAGAGGTCACAGTCAGCACCTAGCGCAGGAGTGTGTACGTACTGTACACTAAAGCCGCCTGACAGATCATGTGACTACATCTGCTCTAAACCTCAACTCAATCAGGGAGCACAAACATGTACGAGTATGTGTACAAGCCTCTTTGATGTCAGCGTAAATACTACTTACGCAGGGTGGGGCAAAGATATTACCACTATATTTATACTAAAATAAGACTTTGTAAAAGGCTGTCCATGCAAATGTTCACATTTTAACATGGCTGTCAGGTGGGGGAAGTAAAGAAATAAACAGGACCATTATAAACATAAAGATGCAGTTGTGCATGGACACACCAAATATTCATGCTCCTACAACAAATTGTCGTACATACACTTCTCAGTGTTACCTACACACACAGTAAGCTCTTTTTACACTGCTGTTTTGCCTCAGCGCCGTAATGAAGCTCCGCCATCATGCAGCCTTTGCCATTTTAAATTGGACCAAGCAAAGCCGACATAAAGCCGCCCCAGTGTGTGTTTTGACAGTGTTCCACCGTTGCAGAAGCAAAACGTGCGTGAGGTGTAAACAAACGGGGCGTGCTTCGCATACACGCACGGCGCTGTTCCGCCCTGCCGGCTCCGCTGTTTAAACAGATGGCGTTTCACCTCTGTTACGCCTCTGTTACACCTCTGTTACGCCTCTGTTACACCTCTGTTACGCCTCTGTTACTACCTCTGATGCCGGCTCAGAGACGGAACGACTTCGTCCCACCATTCCGCCTCTGTTTTGTTTAGTCTTCTATGTAAAACACACAGAGGCGTATTAATCCCGCCTTGAACTGCCAGTGTAAAAGGAGCTATAGATACACATAGGTATACTTTACCTGGTTGCGCTGACCATGTATATGTACGGCCACCTATGTTTATTTCCCGACCAACTCTAGCATTTTCCTTTTTTAGCTGGAGAACATCCCCCTATGCGATCAAGTTAACTTGATTAATGTCCCCTTAAATTCTAGCCCATGTTCTCACAAGCAGGGTCTCCACACATGCTTGTCAGAGAAACACACACACACACACACACACACACACACACACACATGTACAGAGCGAGCAATTTAGGTGCAACCTCTTACATTTAATATGGACCTTCTAATGCCATTATTTTAAACGATTTGAAGTGCTTCTAGTTGGTGCCAGAGAAACAGAAAGAGGAGGGGTCACACTGCTGTGTGTATTAAGAGAGGAGAGGTGCAGGTGTGTGTGTGTGTGCGTGTGTGCGTGTGTGTGTGTCTGGGGGGGGGGGGGGGCAAGGTTACCCTGTCTGTTACCAGTTAATCATCGGTTTACCAGTGTCGGCTCTTCCTGGCGCAGCTGCTTATGAAATTTCTTTTAATTTTTTATATGCTCAATTTTCAATTACTACGTTTAATTAGAGTTCCATCACGTCTTGGTTAACTGCTGTTTAATAGTCTAAAACATGCCGTCTGTAAGAAGCTCAAGCTCTTAAGGGAACCCCTCATTAATAACACTTAATTGCTCCAGCAGCAGCCATCCACAAAGAGAAAGAAATCTGCCAATAAGCTAATAAAGCGGAAGGAAAAACCGGACGCCAGATCACGTCCATGTGCACAGTTAAGTCACGCGATGTTTAGTTCTCGACGGCCTGGAAAAGGTCAGACAGGGACATCCACACAATCTCAATCCTTCTGGACCATTAGCACCTTTGTGGCCTGTTCTGGTGCTATTGTGCAGATTCTGGGCATCGCTAGGAGAATTAAACTGGTTGAATTAGGATCCATTCAGCCACCAGGCGCTCTAATGCTGTGAATAACAAACACCAGAGAGAGGAGAGTCTGCATCTGTTCCTTGTAGCATGATTATCTATTCAGTTTCCTACGTATTCTGATATTCTTGATGTGCAAATGAGCCAGATCTTTGAAGCATGACTCATGGGCAAATTAACCCGACTTTCAGAAAGTGAATGAGCAGATGGTGTTTGCGTTTCCGATTGACCCCGACTTACCCCCACCAGATTTATCAGGAGCTCACAGAAGTCACATGCAGGAGTATCTTACCTCTTTGGCACTCTTGATCTTCTCCAGAAAGGTGCGTAGCTCCTTCGTCTCTGCATAGAGAGCACGACACACGGCCTGGTAATGGTTGGGGGCGTCTGAGGGGCTGGGGAGGTGGGATGAGCATAACTGTATAGGAGAAAATAGAAGAAAAGTTGTTAAAGTTGTACAAAATAAAAGGTACACGTTTGTATCCTGCATGACAGGTGCATCCTGTACATAGATGCCTTTTAAAAAGCCAAGCAGAGAAGTTGTGTGACCTGTCGTGTGTTACATTTTGACAGAGCATGTATATCAAGATTACATAGATTTTCTAGCAAGAGAAGAAAAAGGACAGAGGGAGGAAAGGAGGACTTCTAAAATAGATGTTTTTATAGCTGAAGAAAGATGAGTCATGATGAAACGTCAGATCTCATCCCCACACTTCTGTGCCAGTTTTATACACTCCTTTTAATACTGAAACATTATGGAAACACACCATCTGGTGGCCACGTACATTGATACTATGGGCTTTTATTTTCTGTATGTTGAAATCATTGACTTTTGGACAAACCCAAACTATGCACTAAAAAGACTATAGAGCTGAAGCTCTGGCATAGCAGCAATAAGAGCTAAAAGCTAACCTTAGCATGCTTTTTTGCTAACATCACCTCACATGCTGGTGCTGAGTAAGTACACCATTTAACATGTTATCCACCTTAGTTAAGTTTGTTAGCATTAACATGCTAACATTTTATAAAAAGCACTGTACAGTCAGTGTACAGCTGAGGCTGATGGGGATGTCATTTGTTTTACAGGTCTTTGGTTCACATGGAAAGAGGATATGGGACAATTAAGTCTGTAAATTAATCCACTGAGGGAGATGAATGTCTGTATAACATTATAATGACTCAAATAGATTTTTAGACATTACTTAAAAAAGAAAGTTGTCTGTTTTGTTTGAGTTGCTTTCTCAGGCACAACCAAGAGTCAGTGTTAAAATAGATGTTTTTATAGCTGAAGTAAGATGAGTCATGAATAAATGTCAGATCTCACCCCCACACTTCTGCGCCAATTTTATACACATTCCTGAAACATTATGGAAATTCACCATCTGGTGGCCACGTACACTGATACTATAGGCTTTCATTTTCTGACAGGATTTGGCCCAAAGTCAATGATTTCAACAAACTACATACTACAAAGACTACAGAGTCTGTAGCTCAGGCAAAGCAGCAATTAGAGCTAAATGCTAGCTTCAGCGTGCTTTTTTTGCTAACATTGACACTGCCAACATGCTGGTGCTGAGTAAGTACACCGTTTAACATGTTCACCATATTAGAAAGTGTTAGCATGCTAATGCTAACAAACTAAACATAGGCTGTGTTCGCATACTATATACTACTGTATACTATATACTGCATTTGCCGGTAGTACGGAGATGTTCAAATTTATTTTGCAGTATGCTGCCAGGCACCAGTTTCCGGTTTTGGAAAGTGGAAGTTAACAATCGCCCGCCAACAGCAGTTTAGTTTAGTTATAGCGCCCCCTTCTACTCTTCAGGAATGCTGCTGCCGTCTGCCATTTCAACTGCCGTTGTGACGTTCCAGCGCTTTGCATTGTGGGATACAGCAGGCCAGGTAGACTGGTCCGATGCATACCAGACACTTTTTGCCAAATTAGTACGACATCCGAGTATTTTCGTAGTAGTAGTAGTAATGTAGTATTTAGTGTACATTTGGCTTTTGTTTGCATACTACATATGAACCAAATAAGTACGTACTGCTAGTTTAGTGTGGCATTCTAACACATATCCTCTTTCCATCTGAGAAAGGAAGAGTGTGACATATAAGTTAGTAAAATTAATCCTCTAACCTCTAATGACGCACGATTTAACAGTTTTACAGACATTCAATTATAGTAAGTAAGTGGTCTTCCTCATGGCTGTGCTTGAGAAAACAGGATCTTTAAAGTCTGTAAGATTCACAAATGTCTGTATCATGTCAAGTGATCCATCAGTTCTTGAGATGTGACAGATTGGATCAAAATGGAAGTCACACAGGATTACACAGTCATTTATAGAGCCATGATGTGGCTGAAAACAAACTGCGTGATCCATAACTATCAACAGCGTGAACCTGATGTTCCAGTCTAGCATCGCTAATGCAGCTTTTGAAGCTCTGACCCATGAGGTATTTGGCAGCCCATCCATTAAGCAGCCTTTATTATTATAACCATCACAGTCAAATTATCTCCAGGGACACAAAGCAGGAAACCAGACCAATGGCATATTTTCATGCTCGTGTTGGGCTTGGCTCGCCACAGGCATGTTTGACTCAGCAGAATGCGTCTTCTTCCTCATTCACCGGAGGGGAATTTCACAGGTGGAGAGACACCTGAGTGTGTTTACGCTTATGCTTAACGCTGCGTCGGTAGTTTCCAGTGTTTTGGTTGAAAACACTGATTTTTATCAGGCATGAAAGCTTATTTTTGGAATAAACTGCAGGTTAACTGAGACTATAAAACGATTTGCTCTGTAATTGATGGCCTCCTTTGTGAGATAATTTAATGAACGATAATTAACATCAAAGTGAGTCGACAACAAAGCAGCCACTCCTCACTTCGCTCCATTTCGCTAAAGCGATGAGAAAACCCATTCAGCACATCTAACCATTCCTGCCTTACTGGGGTGCTTCGCTAGCGAGTTCTGTCATCTACTGTCAGCCTCATGTCTCGCTGAACCCTCACCGACCCCACCTACGTCTGGATGAGAGACCACCAGAGTACAAGGAAAGGAAGGAGGTCAGTGAGGAGGAGCAGTTATCTAATGTGGCCGTGTCACAACAGCACATGTGGTTTTCACTCAAGAGAGCGATTGTTGGAGGTAATAGGGGCCAGGTTAGATACACATGGCATTTAACAGACCTAACATTTGTGTTCTCAGGCAGGTTCATTATGAGGAGGGAACAGGTTGTGAAAGTTTCTAAGCCTATTCCCCAAATACCAGCGTGTTTACACAGCTATGATTACAAGCCGCTTTTTCAGACGCGACTTGAGGAATTTGCAGAGCGACGGCCCCAACAGGAGTTTATGTAGAGTCGAAGTGATACTTGTACTTTTCTAGCATACATGAAAGCCTCCACAATCCCCCGAACGACCTACCATGATGAGGTCTCGGTAGCAGCGGATGCCTGTGACTGAAGTGGCGGTGGTAGCGCAGACAGGCTCCTCTTCCTCCTCTCCTTCCTCCTCACACTCGTCCTCCTCCTCCGTGGCTTCGTAGCCCTCATCAGGACATGAGTCGCTCTCCGTTTCCTGGATGTTGGTCATCATGTCGATCAGGCGCTCCAGCGGCGGGCTGAGCTCGCGCTCTTCGTTTTCTTTGAGGCCATAGTCCAGAGCTTTGTAGATCATGATGCCCAGCGAGTCGATTACCTGTGGGACAAACAGACAAAGATTATAGTCATTATCTATGTGTATTGGAAAATAAAGCAACACTACCGGCTTTGGTCTGACGCTTAAAAAGTTTCTACTTCTGTGTTTTTTGGTGCAAACATGGTGAATTGGGTCAAACGGTTAATGTATCATTCAGGTGAACATCCTGTGTTTCCTCCATCTCTGCTGCTCTATAATAAATAGCAAATCCTAATGGAGCAGACCCAATTTCTTAGCAACTCTGGCTTGTTTGGATAAACAAATTTATCTGCAACAAACTCAAATCACCTGAGCACACAAGACGACACTTCCTGTCCTCAAACCAGATGTGAAATTAGGCCACGGTGTGCCTCCAAACAGTGTGATCATTACCATAATCTGCGGATGATTTCAATTCAATCCTGCATTCCCTCATTAATAAGCAGAGTGTGACCCGTCTTTTTTTGCAGTTTGTTCCGACTCATCGTAAGTATAACAAGACACAGTTGTTCTTTCGCTGCAGTGTGTTCTGTTGGCTCTGCGTTGCCATGTCCTCTCCTGACAACTTAATCTAACCACAGCTCTCAGAGCAACAACTGCTACAGCACGATGAGATTACAAATACACACGGGACACCAGACCCGAAAAAACCTTTGGAAACACTAGATAAGTGTAGAAAAGAACAGCTGATTTTTGATCAGAGCGCTATGAGGAAGGATACACTTCAATTCTGGACAGCGTCTCTAAAATATTGTCCCACATGAGCGACAGAGAGAGTCTTGGGCAATTAGAACATGTGGCAATCAGTCCGTACAGTTCGTACACTTGTACTCATTACTGACTCATTTCTTTCATCACTCTTTAACTGAATGTTCACTCCTTTTAACACAACTAGCAGTCCTACTTTTTTGGTGCCAACAGTGCCAAACTAAACACTTAACTTCTTCCACCACTTGCGTTTTTTGCTGCCACTTAAACTTGAACTTCTTTCAGTTTTTCAAAAGCAAATTTTTTGGAGAGGACGAGAATTTTCTTCTGAAAATGTAACTTTTTGTAGTTAGTAATGTGTTTTCTGGATTGAGCCATTTAGTCATAATCATCAGATGATATTTGATATGTATTTTTCAGCATATATAAACGTCAGGGATGTCTGTATTTTCCTGCACAGAGTACAACGGCTCCAAAGAGTGCTCCCGTCCTGCATGAAAATACACTGTAGCTTACATCAGTGGTTCTCAACCTGGGGGTCGCTTCCCCTGAGGGGGTCCCGATGGTTGGGGAGAAAAAATAACAACATCTTATATAAACTAACACATTTCAGACTGGGGTATGTTTTTTACATTAACTGTGCCAGTGATATAATTTGCCTTAGAATAGTTTTTGTTTAGTGAGTTTGTGAGAGTTTAAGAGTGCACGAGCTGTGATTGGGCACAAAAAAACAAAAAAAACATAGGGCTGTTTACCCTGTTTTTATACATGTTAACAGGACCAGTTACCTCAGTAATATGAGAATGTATTTCTATCTATTTTTGTTCTTTAAGGCCTAAAGCAGACATGTTGACTGTTGACTGTGAAGGTGCAGATATTTCATTAAATCTATAAACACTAATTAAAGCCAGAATCTAATTATTTGCTGTTCTGTCTGTGGGCAAAGCAATGGTCATCCTGTGTGACTTTGGTAGCTTTTCATGTTATATTACAGTCACTTCCATGCGTTACATTTAGTGATAGACCGATTAATAGGGCCGATTAATGATCTATTGACATAATCAGCAACAGCCGATGTCTGCGCTCAAAAGGCCGATTAAACAAAATATGTCTGCATACACAGGCAGCCTTGTCTGAGTGGCTGGCTTGAAGCATGCGCTCTACACAGTCTACACTCACTTCGCATAACAAACCTGCCATACGTCACATGCATACGTCTCACATAAGGCCCTGTTCTTAAAGGGGAAGGTCTCATTTGTTAGTATTAAATTGTTGTATTTTATCAAATGCAAAAATAAGCAACAAGATGATATCGGCCTCATATCAGCTATCGGCCGCCCTGCGTTCTAAATATCGGCATTGGCCATTGAAAAACCCATATCGGTCGACTACTAGTTACATTGCAATATATCACAGTAATCCCTGAACATTCTCGGGCAGCCTGACTGAGGGTTTGGGGAGCGTGGCGAACACCAACGTGATTATTCTGGGGGGTCGCGACTCAATAAGGTTGGGAACCACTGGCTTACATCACCATCTTCAGTCATGTACCGTCTTCTACAAAATCCAACGTGAGAGTTAAGTCAGTGTACAAGTGATGCGGCTGTAATGTTTGCACAGGATTTGGATGTTGAGACACCTCTAAGTAACGGCTGGCCGCTGTCTATTTGTGTATGATGCTTGGTGATTAGTTAACGTGAAGTGGTGGACTGTCCGTCTGAGTGTGCATGGTGAAACAGGTTCCAGTGTTTTACAGAGCATGCCCATAAAACAGTGGAATTGTTTGTCAATAAATAATCATAGAAAATGCAGATCAACTAAAAAACAGAATTATCAGACAATTTCAACTCCAGCAGATCTTATATAATAAAAAAACAATTACTTAAGCTCTACAAATATCATTTTAAACATCCATAATAACATTGCTGCACAGCATGTCTGTGGTGAAAACAACAAACACCTCAGAGCCGTTATGAAAAGTCCTTGTTAATGTACTAAACTGATCAGTAAACTGTACTGTTTGTTCCTATTCGGAAAGGAATGGCGCGACATTGTTTAGAAAGGGAGGTGTCCTGACACAACAGTAGGCTGGTGCGGGTGAAACTGGTGGTGCAGGGCATGTCTGCCAAACCTGGGTGAGGTGACAGGGAGCAGCACCTGGCGGAGTGTCTGGGAGTGTAGCGCACAGAGAGGACGGGTGTTGACTGAGCGTGTTTGGACTCATCGACTTCAACAGCTGAGGAGAAAAATCATTACATATCTGGCATGTCATGTCGAGTTTGAGTGCCTCCTTCATGTTTGGACTTAATGATTTTTTTAACAGGTTGTTGAAACCGTCATTTTCACTCGTCTTCTTACTCAACGTCTTTCTAAAAACGAAAGTAAAGGGCATAAACTACAAATACCATGAAAGTACAATAACCTCTTAAACCATTTTCCCCCCCCTGGAGTAAGATCAAGTTTGTAGCGTTGCACTGTTATCATCCATCCACCATCTCTGTGTGCGTTTGATAATCCTGTTCCAGGGCTAAAATAAATACTCTATTCCTTAGTGTCTCATTATGTAACCTTATAATCCCTCTGTAGGACAACATGCGCCGTAGTGGGCGGAGACACTGGGGACCGCTGGAGCGGCAGACAGCACAAGGGGTTTCATTCATGGGCGGAAAAGCTTTACATTGTACCTCATTAGTAAACTCACATCTTTAAATCAAGTGTGGAAAATCCTCTTTTATCCATGAGGAATCAAACGCTTGGATTAAACTACACTTACAATTAAAGGGGCTATTTTTTAAATGATGCAAGGCACGTGTAGATTGTGACAACATTATTGTTTTAAGCTAATTTCTGCAAGGTAAATATGGTTTAATAATGAACTGCCTTGTAGCTAGCACAGAACGGCTCACTGTTTAATGCATCACTGATAAAAGGAGTCTGAAATAATCTGGTTATGTTATCAAAGGTTTAGGTGCACCAGAGCGTTAATAATGACAGCTTGGACTCACTTGCCAAATATTAAGTTAAGTCCGCACAGAATTATCAAAGTCTGACAATAAGTCCCCTTTAAGTTTATGACGGATGGACACAAGAAGAGGCCTTTGATAGATATCCCGTACAGATTGATTAACAGAAAGGAAGGAGGAAAAATAAAACACATTCCAGCTTCATTTGAAGACTTGTGACTCAGAGGAATGAGGAAGACGAGGGGCTCAGCAGAGGGGCAGGAGGAAGAGGAGTCACATGTACGCTGATGGGAAAGACGGTGAGAAAAATCCACCTCTGGGTTTCAGGCTCATGCAAGAAATGTTTGGTAGCAAACCACTAAATGAAACCAGGCCCCACCCATGGTTAGGTGGACGCCTGCCACGGTGGATGAAACGCACATATGCCCCCATCGCTGAGGCATCCCACAGGTAGAGCAGGAAATATTTTCATATGCTGCTTAGGAAATGCAGCACTATGAGTCATCAGGGACGCAATAGCAACACTGAAACAGGCTCACTGTTACTCAATACATAAATATCAGAACCAGTGTGGAATGTTACTATAAGAAAAGCCATTTATTTACTCAAATCCTCGCTTGGTCGCCACTTTTCTCACGGTTCAAAACTAATGCACAGCTCCGGCATGAAATCAATGGCAGCAGTAAGAAGTGCTTCAGGCTTCTGTTTTCCTACAATGACTTGTTTTATACTGAAGAATCTCCTTCTCCCATTCAAACCACAGTCTGAGGCATCATTCTGAGAATCAATGACGAAAGCGGAGTGAATTTTTTACTCGTGAATAACCTTTGTCTCCTGACGGAACGCCGCGTCTTATATCAAATGTTTCTTACGTAATTGCCAGAGCTAGTTTCCCCAACAGGCATACATGGTAAAATTATGACTAATGAATTATACAATAGTAAGGATGATTTATAAAATCATACAAAATGTTATGACTGTAACTTCTGCTCCCTGAAGGAGAGGAAGGAGGTACAACACATAGTATGGGATATTACGCCCTTACTATATATGTTGTAGCGAGTGAATCAACTGAAAGGAAAGGAAATGTTACGACTATAACTTCTGCTCCCTGAATGAGAGGAACGAGGACAAACTGTAATAAGAAATACTCTTAATGAAACAAGACAAGGTGAAAGAGTAGCCATATACTGGCTCACTAAGGAGAAAAAGAGGAGAAGCCACGATGGGGAAAGCATCAGTGAGTCAACCATTACACAGATGGGGCAAAGAATGAGCTGCTTGTGTTAAAGGGCACCAATAACAGCCACAGAAACACATGAGAGAGGAAAAAGTCAGACTCGTCTGAGTGCTGTTGAGGCTTTAGCACACAGATGAGTTTCTACAGGAAGATGAAACTACTCCTGGTTAGTTCCTTTCCTCGAGTTGACATCTTAACACGATTACACTCTTGCCTTTGCAGCCCACAAAGCAGACAGCTAAGCAGCCCTGAGCATTTGCTGCATCAGTAAGAGCAAAGCCATCACAACACAGACAGTTGCATAACCACCAGAGTTAAAAATCTGAGGGAGCTCGGCAGGATGCTCGGCCAGCTCCCGTCTGCCACATCAGGACCAGAGTTCATAGTGGGACAGAGCAGGATGCCGCGCTCTCATATCTTCTGGTCAAATACTGTCGAGTCAGCATTCATCTGTGAAGTCAGCTGGAAACTGCTGAGGACGGAGAAAGCGTCCCTCTGGATCAAAGAGATATCACTGACATTATGTGTCATCATCTCAAGCTGACAGGGCGACGGAGGCGAAAAGGCTGACAAATGCGAAATTCTTATAAACATACTTATGCAGAAATAAATCAAAACTTGGCAGCTCTCCAAACATTGAGAACAGATGCAATATTGTGAGGAGAGTTTTTATAAGGGTTAAAAAGCAGACGTGCACACAGAAGTTAATGTTTGTATAACATATACCTCCTCCTAGAAGGAAAAACCAACAGAGCCTGGTTTATTTTACAACCGTTCTCAATAAGCTTTAAAACAGTCTCTCCAAAAACACCAGTCAAATCTGATCCGCAGCTTTTATGACAGACAAGAACAAATCGTCTCAACCATCGGAAAATATCTGACAAAAGATCCGATTACAGGCCTGACTGGACCGGTGAAAAACGTATATAAATAGAATACCCTGACTTAAATAGATTGGACTGCTCAATAAAACTGCGGTCCTGTGGTTTTGTGTTAGCTTTGAATATCGCTGTATAAGCAGAAATGTAGCCTTGGGGGCTGTAATATGAGCCGTGAAGCTGTTTATGTCACAAGAATCAATTGATTGATTGGGATAAAAGCAGGAGGTAACAATGAGGACAGTGGTGCATGGATACAGGGATCAAACCGGGTGCCTGTCAATCACTCTGGGGGTGTGAACTCAGATATCCCTTTCACACCAAAATTAGCACGTTGACGCAGGTTTTTCAGACCCAGGTCTATTTTCTGATGCGTCACCGTCTGACGTCACAAACGTGCCGTAAACAGGGTTATTAAACCGTGGTTAAGTCTTTATTGTATCTACTACTCATTCAGTCTGTGTATCAAACTCGGCGCAGACAAATTTGGAACGATGTTCGAGCGCTGCTTGGACGGAGACGGGCGGAATTTGCAGCTGAGATGACAAGGAGTCGCAGAAGTTACCGACGGAGCGTAGCATCGTGCCGGAAAGGGGGCGGAGATTAGTGTGTCGACACGGGTTTTGTGTTCCCATCATTGCCGATCGGAGCCGAGGCGATAATTGCCCGGGTCTACTGCAGAGTCATTTGACCCGGGTCTGAATGCCGATTGTAACCTTTCCCACTAAGAAAAAATCCGGGTGTTAGCGGGTTTTTTGACCAGTGGGAAAGGGGCTTGAAACATTTTAGCAAACAAACATGTTAACTCCAAAAAAATCTACACTTGTTTTTTCACCTAATGGAAAACACTTAAATGTGCGTTCTGACGTCAGACCTGATAAGTATAAGAAACAGTCTTTGTAGAGACAGAGCTCATAGCCTGCAGTCACTGGTGTAAGGGGTGGGGGAGGGGGGCTCACTACACACAGCAGCTTCACATGCAGACACATGCCGCCCCTGTTCAACCAGCTGCAGCGTGGAAGCCACTACTGTACACTGTTTACATGTAAAAATATGCACTACAGCGCTGAATCCGAGCCAATCGGCCAAACACACCCAACCTGGAACCATCTGGAAAGGGGATGAGTGAAATGAAGATCCAATTTGAATCTTGGGCTTAACTTTCAAACAAGAGGTAAGCAGGTCTGTGATTGCGTCAAACTTTAGGTATGATAGCTCCATATTATTTGGAGGATGGGACAACAACGCATTAAAGGCCAAGCTGACAACTTAAATCCAATTTATTAGGATCCATTTCAAATTGTTTTAGGTCACGTGTGATGCTGGAAAACTAATTGTCTTGGCCCAAAATCGAGCTAAAGAAACCTGAGCAGACCTGGCAAACTACAAACCTCTAATAGGATACTACATTTAATCTAACCTTAATCTTCAACTCAGGATAAACTGGGTTAAGCCCGTCCTGAAGGCTTCAACATACGGTGCACCTCTCACGTAAATTAATAAATATTTACTACCAGCCATGACGAGGACGACAGAGCCCAACAAGAGAAACAAACCCATTACCTGCCCTAATGAAAAATAACAAAGTGGCACCTTGTTTGCCATTATTAATGATTATCCTGACACACATTCTCTGGCGTAAGTGAGGGAAAGTGGGTCAATGCAACGCGAGCTAGTGATTAGCACCAAAAGACGCAAGTGTGCAGCAGCAGAGAGTGACACTGACTTATCTGTTGAGTCACCTACGCAGGGGACTGAGACACAACACGAACAATGCCAAAACGTGAGGGACACAGAGCTACGGCCAAAATAACACAGTTAGAGCAAAGCACACAGGGCAGCGCCTACAGCTACACTAGCATCTCAGTTTATGAGGCTATGCTGGTAAGCGCTGGTTTGAGCTTAATGTAGCATTCAAACAAGTTCTCAATGACAGTGCTTACGTTTGGGAGGTGTAATGTTTACCATGTTTACAATCTTAGGTTGGCCTGTTAGCAAGCTATTTTGCGGTGATTAGCACTAAAAAAGTAAAACTAAGGCTGGTTGGTATTTCATAACAGGTAATGGTAGATGAAACATCATTTATGTCAATCAGTCACTCAAAATCTCAAATTATATAAAAGCACAAAAACCTCAGAGCAAACAGGGCAGTTGAAGTAAAACACCTACAGCTATGTTAGCTTCTCCGCGTGTGAGGCTATACTTAGGAATAGCTTCCCTTTGAGCTAACTGCAGCATTCAAACATGTTCACAACAACAGCGCTTCCTGACATGCTTACGTTTAGCAGATACAATGTTTACCATGTTTGCAAACTAAGGTAAGCATGTTGGCAAGGGATGATGCGCTAATTAGCACTAAAGCTGAAGTAGATCTAAGGCTGATGGGTGTCATAACAGGTATTTCTAGATGAAAATAATGCACAAAAATTCTGAAGTGGAAACAATGTCTGTCAGTCTCTCAAAATCGACTGACAGCAGTTGAAGTAAAACTACACCTATGCTAGCTTCTCTGCTACGATGCTATACTTGGGAACAGCTTTGCTTTGAGCTAAATGCTAACTGTAGCATTTAAACATGTTCACAATGACAACGCTTCCTGGCATGCTTACGTTTAGCAGATAGTGTCATAACAGGTTCCTGCTAGACGAAACATTATGCACAACAATCCTGAAGTGAAAATAATGTCTGGCAGTCTCTCAAAATCGACAATTAAATTAAGCACAAACAAAACACAAAGCAAACAGGGCAGTTGAAGTAAAACTATTGTCTACGGCTATGCTAGCTTATCCATGTGTCAGTGTATTTTAGGAACAGCTTCACTTTGGGCCAACTTTAGCATTCTGACATGTTCAACAACAGCAATTGTTGACATGCTTACGTTTAGCAGGCACAATGTTTACCATTAGCGCAATCTTAGCTTTGTATGCTAACATGCTAACATTCACAAATTAGCACTAAACACAAAGTACATCTATGGCTGATAGGTATGTCTTAACAGGTATTTGCTAGAGGAAAAATTATCACAATAATCCTGAAGTGGACTTTGTGTCTGGACAAACTTTTCAAGGCAGCCTCTCAAAACATGAAATCACAAAAAATATTACAAATGACAGGGCAGGTGAAACAAAACTATCATCTACAGCTATGCTAGCTTCCCTCCATGTGAGGCTAAACTCAATTGCTTTGAGCTAAATGCTAACTTCAGCAATTTAACATGTTCACAAAGACGACGCTTTCTGACATGTTTACGTTTAGCAGGTATGATGTTTAACATGTTTATGCTTTTATCATTAGTTGTCAAGATATTCCATTAACAAAGAAAAATGTCAACTTGGTTCTTGCGCTTGAGGTTTATTAAAATATAGCTATGCTATCCTCTGCTAACCATAAATGTCCTTCATAATTCTATGGCTATCCAGCCCTGGCAAACTGACCAATAGCTAGAATTATATCACTATTTTCTTTTAAGTAATTGTGACTAAAAACGGATTGGGAAAAATAAACAACTGTATCTCCTAAATGTGTGCTTAAGATTTCAATCAATGAGACTCAAAGATAAAGACATTTCTTAAAACACATTTAGGGATTGTCACCTAATCTACTCTAAGAATCATTGTGTAAGACATCATGAATTTTCTTGGAACCAACAAGGCACACACCCTTGTTTACCGTAGTAAAGCGGTGTGAGCAGCCCGCAGTTAAACCATGGGATTTCATCAAAGGACTCCATCCATGTCCTGACTGTCAGCTGAGGTGAAGGAATTCTATTTCCCACTAAGCCATGCAAAAACACACACATACTGATCATGCCTGTGATCACATGAACTATAAGGCAAACATCAGGGGCGATCAGACTGCTCTGAGTTTACAGAGGACTCTCTGTGTAATTACTGTATGTACACATAATACAGCTTAAGGAGAGACTTCTCCTCCCAGTATTATTCAGTGTACCGTGCTCGGCCAAACATGCACTGACCACATGTCCTCCTCACGCGGTTTTGGTGATAATAGCGCAGGAAGTAATGCATTTATGAATAAAAAGAGAAGAAGAACACAGCTGTGCTCCCTTTTAAGTGCCCCTCCTTCAGCGTTAGAGTGCAGCTCGCACAATAACTGGAGAATAAAGTAAAGAGCGTGATTTGTGCAGAGCTCACTCCAACTCGCTAGTGTTTAGAGCATCACAGGTCAGGGCGCAATCTCCCGAACAAACTGGAAGGATTGTATGCATGTTTATATATATATGGATATGTAAGAAATATGTTTTATGAATGCGACTTTGTGCTGAATGCTGCAGCCATGCTCATTTTTGGTGTGCAAATCTACGATTCAGTTACAGAAGAAAATATAGACCCGACACACAGGAATAAAAACACCTGTCAACACAGTTAATTTCTTCTTGGGATGGCTCCATATAGAGGAAGTGTTTTCCTAAAGTAAAAGAGAGATTACAACACAGTGTTGCCGCAGCTCACTCATAGTGTAAGGGGTGGGAAAGCTGTGAAGGCAGATTCTGAAATAGATCTGCCTGTGTTAACGTGATAATTGAACTGTAGAAAGCAAGGCAACTGTGGAGGGAAAAATCTATGACTAAAGTACCCAAAAATAACACTGTAATGTGAAACTCACCTCTAATGACGTGGGGGGCGATGCATATTTATCTGTAATGACAGAACACAGAGAGAGAGCGTTAATCACCTTCATAAAAACTGTAACTATTAATTGTGCATGAGGTTGTTTGTAACAGAGAATCAGCGAGACAAGTACACCCTCTGAATCATTCATGTGATTGTTCTGTTCACTTAGGAGAGACATATTTAAAGTGAACACCTCAGTGTTACAGGACATTAAATATTCAACTTGAGAATGGAGAGGAGGCTTAATGTAGGAAGAGCTGAAGAAGATGACTGTACAACAAGCGAGTTAATTAATTATTATGATTTCTCTGCAGCCGCTTCATTCTGCTGGAGGCAGATGGAGGTGTCAAACCTGCCGCGGGGGGCTGGTTATAATAATATGACAGCTCATTCACCCAGGGGAGAAGAACATCAAACACAAGCCCCTAATTTATTTCCCTGAAAACCGCTTTTAAAAAGTCAAGCCTCAACCTGGATTGCGTCCCTTCAATTTATCACTGCATCTGAGTGTGAAACCTGTACTTTCTCTTTCCCTTACAGTACAAAAGATACATCAATCTTGACAATCTTATCTCTTGTTCTCGTTTCTAACACACCTGTACCTCTACATTTTTCTATAAGAGCTTAAAGAGTACACAGAGTTCGTCTCTTTCTCTCACTGAATATTTTAGATTCTCTAACAAAACAATATTTATTCATTACATAAAGAGTTCACCTTTACTTTAGACAGCTAATCGTTTGTAAATAGTGACTGGAACACAGGTGAACTACTGGTTAGAGCAACATCAGGGTTGAAAGTACAAATAGAGCGATAAATGTGCAGACTTTAACACCAGTCCAGAGTGTTAGATTTGCTCATCGCATATAAATGAGACACTTTGGTCGGATAAGTCATCTCTCTGAACACTAATAATTGCGCCCTTACAGTTAAAATGCACTGATTAAGGAAGTGATTAGATCATTTCCAATAAAAAATATGCACGCAATACTTGTTTAGTGTCTCAATTCTGTGCAGGTCACTTCAGCTAACAGACAGGAGGAAAAAAATAAACCAACGCTCCGTCTGAGAAACACTAGGTCCTCTGTTTGTCCCAGCCGAGGAGAGCTGGCTTGGCCAGGGCCCTTGTTTTTCTCCTCGGGTAAGTAAGTCACAGAGCGGGCATATTTGGAACAGTGTGCAGAGTCACCAAGACAAACCTATTCACAGAAATGTCAAACACTGTGTTGCTGAAAGGGCTTCAAAAGTTTTATTTTGTACCCATCACCAGCCTCCAATCTAATAAATAAATACCCAAGTGATGCGCAACTTGAACCCATTCAAGGACATAATTAATGGAGCCAGACTGATATAGGATTTTTGGGACCGATACTGGTACCGATTTTAGAGGGGAAAAGTTCCCTGATTATCAACATGGCTGCCGATATAGATTTGTGAGCTGGAAAATAGACCTTTTTCTATGTAGGTTGTGCACCGATTTATTAAACATTATTCATTGTCAACCACTTCTAGTGCGGATTACCTGCTGCTCAGCTGTGATGCTCTGCTACACTTGAACAGAAAGTAATCAGAGGCTTGTAAACTATGATGATCATTTCTAGAATCACCCAATGCATTGTTTTCTGCATAATATAGTCTGTGAAAAAAGTGTATATCTGAAAACATATACGCCAATACAGAGAAATCTGTGATGGGCCCATATCAGCCTGATAATATCGGCCAACCGATATCTGTCAGGCATTAACTGTTTAAATAACACTGCAGTTAAAATACTGTTCGCACCAAATTCCTGTGTAGTACGCTGTAGGTATGAATCATTTAAGAGCGTAAACAAGTTTCTCATCTTGATGCAGCATCCATTCTCTGTGCAACATGCAGTGGGAGTGAATACATGCCTCCTCGTGCTGCATGTGAGTGGATGTGGCGGCAGCAGGAGCAGCAGCTTGCATCTCGCATCAATTCAGCCTGAAATAACACTTGACTTGAGCTCTGTGCTGCTTATTAGCCTGATTCCGTTTGCTGTGCATCACAAAAACACACACTAGTTGTTTGGTCTGATTTCTCTTGCTAGCAGGAAATAGCAGCCAGCTAATTGCACTACATATCCTGATAGAAGCGGTACAATCATTTATTTTCTTCTGTTCCGAGTAGTAACCTCTTAAACTAGCCGCAGAGCTACGAAGCTTAATAATAAGCACCACGTCTCTCTCACCGCCAGGCCTAATGAGAGGAATCAGGACAGGGCCAAGCTGTCCCCAAAATACCTCCGCTACTAGCCAGAGGAGCAGCGAAGGACTCTCCCCATAATCTCCAAACTCATCTGCGCTCAGACTTCTAATGTTGCTGCATCCAATCATCACGTTTGTACTAGTTCTGACGGTGCCAAGACTCACAGCAGCACCGCTGGCTGGATGGGTTTATTCTGAGTGTAATTTCCCACACAGCAAACACAGCTGGTTGGTTAAATATGATGAAATGAAGGAGCTGGACTAAGGGAGAGCGATCAGGGGGGTGGGGGTATAAACAGGGGAGGGGGGAAATAGGGGGAAAAAATGTTGGCTAATAAGTTCCCAAGAGACAGGGAGGACCTAACCTTGGTGCCTGAGGCCGTGCTGACAGCCACACCTACTCCTCCCACACCCAGCTTCATCTCTCACATATTAATGGAATGCAGTTTAAAGGCTTTGAGACACTTTGTACATCTTTAACACACCTGAGCAGGCGAGCAGGAACAAGATCTGCAGGAAGCACCATGAATAGAAAATGTGCTTTTAAACATACATAGTTGTCGTTCTAAGCACACAGAGCCACGTTTGTTTACATTGTTGACATATTATCTGAAGCTATTTTACACTGGACTTACCAGGTGATCCTTGAGAGTTAGGTTACTGATAGTTTCTGCAGCTTCTCTGCTTTTAAATAGCATCCAAAGTTTAAACTTCTACTTAATTAAGAGACAGCCGGGTCCAAGTAATTTGGGCTGGAATTAAGAGTCAATAAAAAGCCTTTTCCTGTTGATGAGGCCAGATTTGTAACCTGTTGTCAGGTAGATTAGCGCTACAATGATGATTGTGTTCATAAAACATGAATTATTTACTCCATGAAAGGACTTTGGGAAATTTTGATTTTGGAGGGCTTGAAAAGATTTTTTAAACTATTGCATATTAATTAGCAGTTTCAGCTCTGAGGTAAAAGCAAATAAACCTGCAGTGGACATTAGGGACCACAAATCAGTGGAACTACTTTCTTTAGCCTGTATGTACGCAATCTGCACCTTGCTATTTTTACCAAACTAAATTGAACGTGCTTCCATCTCCCTCAGGTGCCCGCGCATGAATCTGTGCCATCACCTTAATGTCGAAACCAAAAATAATTTGGGCTGCGTCATCCGAGTCATTATTCACGGCAACCTTGATGCTGGCTTCAACGCTTTGCTCTGGACTGGACCCAAGGTGCTCTGCAGCTTGAATGCATCACATGGTTCATTGTTTACTGTAGCGTACTGACCGCTGCAGGAGCATGATTTCAAGCGCAAAACCTCAAAGCAGCCATTCTGCAGCAGTCCTGCTAACACACCCGTATAAAAGATAGGATAATATGAGTCATGTTTACGATGTAAATATGAGATTCCGTTGTGAGAACAAAGCCCGTGTGTTAATAATTGATAATACAGCTTGCTTGGTCTGATTCTCAGAAGCTATGCAGTGACCTATGATGTTTTATTAAAAAGCATCGGGCGTCTGTAAACAAATTCCCCACATGGCTGGAAGCAGACAGAAACAACAATATGGCCTCTTTGTAGGGATGCTCCATTCGTTTGGCCTGTGAGTGATGTGATGGAAAATGATCGCTGGAAGTCGTTTAGCTGCGCAGTTACTCAAACCAGACCCATGTTTGAGTAAAACCTCGAAACCTGCCTGGTCTCGGTTCGTTTACCTGTGCTTTCTTCAAATTGCAGTTTGACAGTCCCGTCTCTCCGGATCCTCACATCCCCGGGTCCCTCAATCCTCCTCGGATAGTCGACAGCCGAGGCACCAGCGGCAGACTTGGAGCTTTTCCTCCGTTGTGTCTGCGCTAAAGTCCGACAACATTGATAACACACAGCCCACGCCTGCTCCTCGTTTATCGGCTGGCTGTACAGAGTCAGGATTTCTTCCAGGGAAACGTCAACGGCTCCGTCGCCGCAGTCCATGTTCACGTCCCCGGCGTTCAAATCTGCGGCGAAATCCCGTAGAATGGTCGGCGAAGTCAGCATCCCGTCGTCGGTCCCCGGTCGCTTAGCCATCCTCAAATTATAACCACATTACAAAGAGAAACATTGTGGTAAATTTTCGGTTAAAATATCAAATTCGCTTGGATACACAGAGTCAGACGTTAACCTCTCAATCAGCTGTTTAATCTCCTGTGTGAACGAAGAGCACCAACCGTCGGTGAGAGACAGCTAGCTGACAGCACGTTCCGCGTGGTCTCAGTGCCCGCCGGTTAACTGCGCATGACTGTTTTTTCTCTAATAATCAAAACTGCAAACGGAAGTCGTCATTTTTTATACCACGGAGCTTCCGTCAACAGGTGTGTAATCAACAGTGTTGGGACCGAGTCATCTTCGCTCAACTCCCAATTAAGTGTCAATTCATTTTTTCTTGGGCAAGTCAATTCACAGGTTATGTCAAGTCACTTTTTTTCCACCCAAGATACAGTACTCTTACCTGTAGTATCCGGTCTTTATAAAGAGAAAAGACAAGGTATTAGTGGCCTGTCTAATAATGATACTATTGGCCATTTTGTATAACGTGTTCAAAGAGTATGACAATTAATTGTATCTGTATTATCTTGGCAGAGACGCACCCATGAAGTCTGGTCTGAGACCATGTGAGTTCGACTGATGAGGCTTCTCTGCCATCTGTGCCAGGTCTTTCTTCAAAGACCCCACTAACATCAGGTAGCGGGGTCTTTGATGTTGCGTGTTGCCATAGCGAGGAGTTTGACTGATAGCCAGTCATCCAATCATCAGTTAGTTAGTTATTAGTCATCTAATCATGATTCCCAGTTTGTGCTGCATATTTCATAGACAGAAACTTGACAACATTTAATTATATCATTATACAACACGCAAGTCATTGGAGTCATCATGCCTCAAGTCAAGTCGAGTTTCAAGTCATTAACTTGCAAGTCCAAGTCGAGTCTCAAGTCATTCATTTTTTGTCAAGTCAAGTTGCAAGTCTTCAAAACAGTGACTGGAGTCCAAGTCACTAAATCTCAAGTCCACATCTCTGGTAATCAATATTTGGAAAAAAATCCCCAAATATTTGAGTTTATTTAGTGAATTTCCCTGACATGAAAAAGTACATCACAATGCAGAAGGTAAGAGTTTTAAATAGCTCATGAGGTGGAAAGTGAGTTATAAGTTATTTACTGTGATATTATGTATCTTAATTCTTCTACTCCACTACTTTTATCTGATAGCTGCTTAATTTGTGGATATTCTTTATTTTGCACAGTTCCCTCATATAGTAAAAGGTATTGTATGATAATGTAGGCATAGTTGTTTCCAAGTTATTTTTCTAATTGCTTAATTTTTTATTTTTACACTTATTTGTTCATTCAAATATTTCAGTTTTTCTTTATTTCCGGGCTTGTTTCTTGTTCTGCAGTGATTTCTTATTTGAATATTAAGTTTAAAAATATTAAGTGACTATAAAACAAATGTTACCACTCTGGCAGGGAAATATATTGTAGATTTATGATGGTATTAATACTTAAAATACAATAACATCAATTACGTTTTTAACTGCAGGACTTTAATTCTCATCTACCTTCGCCAATTTTCTTTACAAGAGCTCCATCTCCTGACCGTGATGTAGTTTACAACTAATTATCAAGATTGCCATTACCTATTTGTCATATCATGTAATATTATAAGTACAGACTTACGGCTGCTGTTCAATGACTAATAGACAGAATACAGTCCCAAAAGTTACTATTTCAATGTCAAAAATTATAGTACTATAAGGACTATTTTTTAAAATGTGATGTTAACTGATGTATTGTGTTTGGCATCTGTAAATATAATATGCTTACATAATTTCTTTCTTCTTTTGGGCCAACCTACCATAATACAAAAACATAATTTGGGCTTGGAAAAAAGACAATGATAGAACCAAAAATATTGAAGTAGGTATTTAAATTATACTGAACACATCTATGAGTCAATAGAAAATGATGTAAAGCAAGCTATAGGTCTATTAATGTAGGCTAACTAATAAGCCTTTGTCTACAATGTAAGAGAAATGACTGCACAGATCACTCCTTTCTCTGTTTCAGAACTAAAGAAGCTGGCAACAGTTTTAATTGAAAGAAGAAAAATGTGGTAGATCCTGTGTTAAAATGTTGTTTTCCATCACAAAAGTTTGCCTGTAAACATTTCATCTCAGCGCATCAGTAAAACTCTCGACAAGCAACAGTTTACACAAGCAGAAAATGTGAGGTCAGACTCTGCGTTTACAAACGACACATTACCAATAGATCGCCCTTTAATTAACCTCCACACGAACTGACCTGAACATCCTTTATTAAATGAGTGGTTTTCTTAAAGTGGTTGCTCCATTAGCTATTCCCTTGAGGGCTGCAATTTGTAAGAAGAACCCAGCTGGCCAACAGCGCCCTCTGCTGGCCATAAATATCACTGTCCTTCCTGGATCACCCGGTTTCTCTATTGTCATGTAGTGAATAGGCAAAATATTCCATATCAGGCATTATATTGTTACTGTTTGGGCAGATAATGCTGAATAAACTTCAAATTGATAAATACATGCAGATAATTGTAAGCAACACAAATGACATAGATAATAAATTGCAACATCATAGAACAAAAGAGAAGATTAAGGAGAACTGGAGACAACATAATGCTGAACAAAGTAAAAAAACAGAAGCAGTTCAGATCAACATGAATTGTAGGCACATGCGGGTTTGTTTGTTTCTTAATCTTGCAAAGGCAGGAAGAGAAAATCTTCAGCCCTCAAGCTTCAAACCTCCAAATCTCAGCCTCTAAACAGCACTTCAGGGTCTTCTAAATGAAAAATCATTTACAGCATATTCTGAGGTTAAACAGCATCATCATTGGCTCCCACACTTTCTGTTTTCATTCACAGCAAAAGGAATATACTTGCACAAAGAACCGAAGCAAACTCTTTAGAAAGGCCTCACACAGACAACATTGGATGTGCAGATTGTGATTATCGTGTGCATATGGGACGGCTTGTTCTCGTTTTCTCTTAAAATTGGCTCGACACAGTGACGCATTCCCTGACCGGCACCGTAAGCATGGGAGAAAAGCATGGTGGAGAGGGTGAACACTGTTTGCGACTCCACTCTCTCTTGCTTCACACATGCATTTGCAATGGCACGACAAAGATGCAGCATCCCGAGATCTTTGGATGGAGACATGTGCAGGTGCTTATATTTTAAATCGCTGAGATCATTAAAGTCACTAGCAAACATCATCCACACACATCACCGTCCTGTTTTCTGGTGATCCGCCCGCAGCTCCGGCCATCTTCCTCTTCTTCTTCACAGAGTCCTGTTTTCTCTTCATCTTTCATCGCACGCGTTCTCAGGTTCAGTGTCTCCTCCGCTGCTGATACTGACGGGCGGACCGTCCTTAGACAACACACTGGCCTCCTTCGACGCCCTCCTTTTGGAGTCACGTGTGGTTTGCTGTGGGGAAAAAAACGAGAGATTTGAATGTTGTGTCATTTAAATGTCACAAAAACTGGACAGAGAGAAATACGCTGAGTCACTGCAGCTCTGCCTAGAAGAGGAAGATTAATTAAATAAAAATACATCAGAACAAATCTCATTTCTTAGGTCAGAGGAATGGATTTCTCTGATGTTGTTAAATGTTAAATGAATTTTGTTAAGAGCAAAAAACATTTTCATATCTGATCCCAAACTCAGTTTAAAACATGCCAAATAAAATTGTCCATATTGTATTGTGCGGCTGTCTCTGTCTAGCTGCCATTCATCAGTATTAAAGCCCATAAATCTGCATTCAGAGCAGATAAAAGAGTCTGCACTCAGTTCCTTTGTGTGGTTAGATCTCAATATCAAAGAGACGGCAAACAGATGGTTGGAAGAAAATAACAGAAGGCTATGTTTCCAATAATTGAGAATGTTTCCAAACAACTTTTAAATTTGTACTTACAGCTACAGAGGCTTGTCCAAAATTGTCTCTGACCTTTGACCTTTGAAGATCGCTATTTAGGATATTTATGAAATTGTTAGACTGCTTCTGGTCTAAGAATATATATCGATCAACTGTTTGAATTTGCATTTTATCATTTAGGCTCATCAGAAAATAGCGCAAATACCCATCTATACTATATGTTATATCTACCCCAGGGTGATACATTTGAGTTGCTGCTTTCCACAAAGTACAGAGACCGCCAGTTTTCTTTGGTATAACAAAAAAAAGCTGCATATCTGCATATAATATTTAGTGGTGCATTCTTTGCAACATGTTGTTTTGCACTACTTATACCCTAACCCCGCATATGTCCTCATCTGCGACACTGACTTATAGAGACTGTAGATGCTGCATGGTCCTAATCCAGCCTGTGAATAACATTGTCGCTTATCTATGAATGTGTACGTCTACATTAGTCGCTTCCTGAAACAATAGCCTGTACATTTATAGAGCAATATCTAGGCAAACTTCACTCTGCCAAGTTATTTCACTTTCATCTTCAGATCACAAGACATAACAGGAAGTGAAATTTAGATATGTAATATCTTTGGTCTTTTTCCATCCATCATATATACTGCCTATCCTGTTCAGGGTTGCAGGGGGCTGGAGCCAATCCCAGCTGTCACTGGGCGAGAGGCGAGGTATACCCTGGACTGATCACTAGTCAATCACAGGGCTGACACATTGAGAAACCTTTCACGCTCACACCTACGGGCAATTTTAGAGTCCAATGAACCTAGCGAGCATGTCTTTGGACTGTGGGAGGAAGTACCCGGGAGGGAACCCACGCATGCACAGGGAGAACATGTACACAGATGGGCCTCTTGCGTCCAAACCGAGATTTGAACCAGAAACCTTCTAGCTGTGAGGAAAGAGTGCTATCCACTGCACCACCGTGCAGCCCATGGTCTATTTCAAATTTGTACATTTCTGCCATCTTGGCCAGATCTTTCTTGAAACTTGTACATCAGAGGGACTTACCTGCTCCAATAACAGTTCAATAAAATGAAATACAAAATCACTAGCCTTAGTATAAATCTATATAGTAAGCTACTGACAGCTAAGGTCCTCTTCAGTCTGATTCTGTAGAGCAACAAGGCAGAAGGACTTGACATGAGAGCTAATATGGACTGGTACAGTATCATTAAATGTGTGCAAGAGAGGTTTCTGGTGTTCATACTAAGTAGTGAGACATGCCAACACCTTCTAGCAGATGTACCACCTACATCTGTCAGGGACCTCCTGGGTCTCCTCTGGTGGTTGGAGCCAGTGGATGCGAGGGCCTGCTTCCCACACTGGGTGCCTGTGTTCACCATCCTCTTCTCCCTCAGACTGGCCTCCAGAGCTTTACCTGCAGGACAACAGATGCAGACTTGAATTATCACTTGAAACAGAAGCTAATTCTTGTGCTAGCTTTCTTGAACATAAAGACAATATTAGCCAGATCTCTGCTATGTCAGGATGTTGACAGCTGTGTTTTGAGTGGTGTGTGAGTCGTAGTCGTAGTATTTTATCATTCAGAGCTTGTGTTTTTAATACAATGTGGCCTATAGTACATGACATTAAGGATTTAGCAATATCCAGTGAAAACAGACAGGGCTCTTACTGGTAGCTACTGGTAGAGAGGTCTCTACGTCCGTATTTGTGAGCCACGTCGATTCCGTCTCTCTGGTCCAGCTCTCATGATACCTCGGCTCGATGATCGCGTCCGCCCGACTCCCTCCACAACCCATCGGGGAAAAAGATCATCCACGACCGGGGACACAGGCTGAACACGGCTCGGTGTGTCTCACAGCATACTCCCCGGGTCCCTACTGCAGCTCCATCCGCGAATCCACCTCCATCATCAGCTGCTGGTGGTGGATGCTGCTCTCTACAGACAGCAGCTGAGCAGCGTTAACACACACCGGAGATATCTGCGTCATGCAGGGAAGGGCGGGGGAGTCAAACCTGCATCCAGTCTGACCGCTGATTGGCTGAGGGGGGTGAAAAAACTACAGCTAGCATCATCACTACCATCATCATCATCATGCTAATATGCACAAACACTAATCATAATCATGATGAAACAATTGTAAGCTACTGTAAGACCCCCATTTTGCTTTTTAAAAGTAATATAGAACATACGTGTGATACAAGGTTGATTAATAGTTTACAATACACTTTAAAAATGCATATTTTTTACATTATTACAACTGGGTTTAAGTATTTTGTTATACATTACCTGTTTATGCGCTAGCCCACTCATATTGGTGACTGAGACAAGCTTTATGTTGCATTAATAAACACTTGCACAAACTGCATTACAGTGTTATATAGCTTTAATAAAATGTTAACTTTTTATAAAGGCTTAATAGGGAGATGTAATGCTTTTCCAAAATCCTTTGGGGTTTTTTTGTCACAGAGAATGATTCTTTAATTCATAATGCTGAGTAAAATCATTTAAAAAAAATCAAAAGAGAAAAGAAAAACTCTTTTATATTTAACATAAAAACAAAACAGTGTGAAAAATCAGTTGATATGTGGGAGAAATCACAAGAAGAAATTGAATTAAATTTTAAAGCTCCTGTGAGGAACTTTCGGTTTGTGTTGATTTTGGCGCCCCCTGTGGACAAAGCCGTACCTCTTATATCTTGGCTGATTTTGTCCTGTACGTGCTTGCGTTGTGGTTTTTAACAAAAAATCTCATCCTGCTTTCTTTAACAGTCACATGTATCACTCACTTTAAATGTTAGCCCTGGAAAATGTAAACAAAGGCAGCATGCAGGTAATCAATTCCTCTGACACCTACCCCCCACCAGCAGTTTCAGGCATTAAAACTAACTACATAGAAATAATCAATGCTGTCGCTGATGGTTTGCTTTTGTAAGTCATATAGAGTAATCAGAATTAATTTCAGTCTGTTTCGTTTCTGCCGAAAAACTCCTCACAGGAGCTTTAAAATACCAAGATACAAGATATATTTATCTGCACATACACACATACTTGTCACCCAACGTTAAATCATAAGTGGTTTAAGAATGATTCATTCAAAGATACTGGTTTAAATGTTCAGCTTGTAATAAATGAGGTACGATAATCCGTCCAACCTCTATTTTAAATGTTAATACGTCGTCAATGAATAGATTTTGGATCATACCGTTCACACAGATGGTGCGTTCATGGTCCGTTGGAGGAATCTTCCTGATTAAACAAAGTTAAAAAAAGAACAAAGCACATGTGGAGGAGGATAAACAGCCAGAGGCAGTGCTAATGTTGTTCTTAGTCATGGCTTGATCATAAATAATTGATTTCACATTAATAAAACGTTTTAAAACGTCAGGCTTATTTCACATAGAGTATTTATTCTTCACATTTATTTTACATATGTGGTTCAATTTTCAATTATACTGACAATACAGTATTTGCACATAGACCAATCATTATTTTCCTCAAACTGCTTCATATACAGAAATTATAGGAGCATACAGTAAGCAAACATATTGCTTCTTTATATCGTAAAATGACTTCTGTCAGAGTGTCACAGGATCATAGCTATAGTGGGGTCAACATCTACTTGTAAACAGACGTTCCTTACATAGAGCTAAAAACACGTCACTTTCAAGAACGCAACAAACAAAAACACATTCACTGATTTTAGAGGCTTTAAATAAATACTATATTTAACATACATTTATTTTTCTCCCCGTTTTCCCCACGTGTGTATCGTTTTTGTTGCGTGTGTTGACCGTAGAAAACAACACTTAAATGAAGGATGTCCTGTGATGCCATGAGGGAATGTCGGCCATTTCTTGGGGTATAAACTGGGAAAGAAAAGTCACTTTTACAGCATGGTAGAAACAAGAAGACACAACAATGAAGAGGATACATATTTATCAAGTATATCAGAAGAGAAGCTCTGATTTTAAATCCATCCAAACACACTAAAAGTGGCCAATCAGATTCCTTATAACTTGTTCAATATGGACCCAGGAATGTACCAGGAGAAGAGCAGGACAACACAAAAGGTGGAAAAACAAGGTGGAAATAAATTAAAGCTCGGGGATGTGACACCTTCACATCAGAACACGATTCCACAGCGATTAACATGATGGCAGAGGATTTAGACTTTGAAGTCGAGCAGGTTGCAGTCGATCTTGTAGTAAACGTAGGGGTAATACTCCTGCTGGCTCAGGTTCAGCCCGGGGATGTCCATAGAGGCCTGCAGGACACAGGAGGACACAATAATTACACTCATTTAATATGGATTTAATGTCTTGGTCAAAACATAGAAGATCTTTTCAAATCTGTATTTTCCTAAATGGTCATATTTGGTTTGCACCAGGTTACATCAGTCAGTCACATATCCGTTAGAAACAACATTGAGCAGAGAAGAAGATGCCGCTTCAACAAGCCTATGGCCACAGAAATAAAGACTGATTTAGTCCTTTCATCCTGAAGCAACAGCCAGATGTGAGGAACTCAAACACCCTGCTGAAGCTATGACTAGAGTCAGGCCAGGATACCCTCAGCCTTCCTAAAGAACCCAGGTCTAGAATCCCCCCCAATCATATTTGTTAGGTGACAAATCTCTTGTGCCACCAGGCATTGCAAAAGCAGAGTCTGGACTGATGATGACGGGCTGTGTTACAGCAGCTAGGCTAATCCTGCGCAACTGGAAGAGCCCACATAACCCACAGAGTTGCTCAAACTCATGAAAGAGACTGCTGCCATTGATTGCTCGAGTAAATCATCCAAAGCAAAAGCAGCCAAATATGGAAGGCCTTTATGCCTTATATTAGAGGTGTAACACATTAAAGAGGGTAAAGAGCACGTGCAAGGAGCGGTATATGTGTACGTGTACATACGACAACTGTAAGTGAATGTCTGTGTAGATGCATATATTGATGTATGACCTATTGAGTGCTGTGTTATTCCTTTTATTTCACTTTCGTGTCGCTGTGTGTAGTCAATATAAAATAAATAAAAATGTTAATGACAACAAAAGAAAGTAAAAGTGCTGGTCCTGGCAGCTGCTGTTAAAGAACGTGTTAAAGAGACTCACATCAATGATGGCAGCGCTGCTGTCCAGGTGTTTGTACAGCTCGTACAGCACCTCCCTCAGCTTCTTCATGTTCTTCTTGTTGGGCTGCAGCAGCATGGCCTGGAAGTTCACCGGCAGCCCGTATCTATGAAACACAATGAGTCTGTGAGGCCATCTGTCATGAATAAGAAGTTAATCTTCCTGTTAGCAAAGTACAAATAGAATAAATTGACTTGTTTACCTCAAAACGGACTCGACAAACACACGCAGAGCTTTTATGTGAATCCAGGCGATGAAGGCTTCACTGAAGTTCACTTTCAGCCATCGTACCAGCGGGCCCTGGGTGGATAGAAACAGCATTTTGATCATTTACAATAGAAATTTTCCTTTTGAAGATGTAGTTAAATCATCATTTATTTGAGTCTTTCAGCCATTAAAATCTGCAGACATACAAACTGTTTCTTCTTGTCGGTGGACAAACGTGTCATCTCCTCTTTGTCTGCCTTCATCTCCTCCTCATTGTACTGGAAATCACGAACAGTAAACCTAGGAGGTCAGGACACACAGCAGAGAGCGAGCAATCAGCTGGCAGCAAACACACACACACACACACACACACACACACACACTGAAGTGCACTCGTAAAACCGGGCTTCATTCAAACACACACACACACACACAATGAGTCGTGCTAATTGGAGAGACTGTCGAGTGCAGACAAAATTGCTTCCATTGTAGAATCGTCGCCTTTTTTTAAGAGCATAACAGACTGATTCCTGCTTCTACAAATAGACGGCCTACTTCAATCACACGGTAACATTTCTACTCTTTATCCGTAGGCAGGATAAATATAAACAGCATTCAGGAAAAACACACAAAATAGATCTGCACTCAAAACAATCTGTCCAACGGCTCAAACTGCAGCACAGCTCAAGTGGAACAAAACAAAAACAAATCTCTTTCTAACAAAGTCTCAGTCACAAAATCATATTATTATGGTAAATGTGAAAGTGAATCATTTACTTGTTTTCTCTGGCCTTGTGCTTGAAGTCGTCGATGGCCTTCCTGAAGAGAGTGACACTGAACAGGCCGCTGTCGTTGTCCTCAAACAGCAGCCTGGAGGAGAGATGACACACTATTATGAGAGCTCTGTATACCTACACAATATGTTTGAAACATTTCAGCAGGTTTACACACACTTAATGCATATATAAATATATAAATCCAGAAGTTCCCCCAAGGGATGAATAAAGTATTTCTGATTCTGATGTAATGAAAATCATAACATTCAGACTCCACCCTCTGTGTCAGTGCATACAGGCTGGGCTGCTGTGGCTCAATGGTCAGACAGTTGTGGGTACGATCCCTGACTGCTACAGTCACATGTCGAATGTTGCCACTGAAGCCCAAATTGCTCCCGGTGTGAATGATCATAGATCCTGATGGGAGATTGGCACTGAGGCCTCTGCCATCACTGTGTGAATGAGTGTGTGAACAGGTGAATGTGACACGTACTGAAAAAGCAGCTTTGAACGGTCAGAAGACTAGAAAAATATAAGTACAGTCCATTTACCATTTATAAATCAATAATCCATAAAATAAAAATGTTCTTTTTATAGTAAAATGCCACATTTTGCACAATAAGTACTTTTACTTAATAAGTACTAGTACTGATACTAATACTATATATAATACATATAATATATAATAATTGGTATTATTGAATGCTAATTGGTACTTTTACCAACATTGAATGTGGTTCATTTACTTGAACTGTGTTGCTCCTACTTCAACTTAAAGCTCCTGTGAACTTTCTGTTTGTGTTGATTTTGGCGCCCCCTGTGGACATAGTGGGACCAAAGCGATCCTGTACATGTCCCTATTCCCACCGCAATCAAGGTGTTGACGCGAGTTTTTCAGACCCGGGAAGCCCCGCTTATAGATGCCGATTGTCTCTTTTCCCATTTCCAGTGAAGTATACTCCTTTAAGTCTCTTTTCTGCTGCGTCGCTGTCTGACGTCACAAACACGCCCGAAACAGGGTTAGTGAACAGTGAAGATGTTACGGTGGTTAGGTCTTTATTGTGTCTATTACTCATTCATTGAAAGGCGGCACATGTTTTGTGTTCCCATCAATGCCGATCGGAGCCGAGGTGTAGACCTGGGTCTACTGCAGAGTCATTTGTCCCGGGTCTAAGCTTTCCATTAAGCAATAGAGCAAAAGGGTGTTAGCGGGTTTTTTGACCAGTGGGAAAGTGGCTTAAGAAGTGTTTTTGCTTTTCTTTAACATTCAAACATATAACGTGCTGTGAAGCTTTGCCGTGGAAAATATAGAAAAAAGGCAAAAAAGATTTGGGAGCGTGAAGTTACATGAAGTTGCATTGGCTGACCCCTAACCCCCCACCAGCATTTCAGGCATTAAAAATAACTATAAAGAAATAATCAATCTTGTCACCGATGGTCTCATTTGCTTTTGTAGGTCATGTAGAGGTTATCAGTATTAATAATAGTAATAATACAATTTATTAGTATAGCGCTTTTCATGGTACTCAAAGTCGCTTTACATAATTAAAAACAAACTAAAGAAACACAATAAGAGGAACTATGAGAAAAAAACATGGAAAATATCTTTTCTATCAAGATATTGATATCTGGAAAATTCAGTTAATATTTTATAGACAAGTTGACCACATGGGAAAGTCTGATGCTAATAATTGCCTGAATTAGAAAATCCCACGACTTAACTGGAATGATTCAAAAATATACAGCATGCATATATTCTGTGCATCGAGCATTGTTAATAGTACCAGCAGTTACTTTGCCTAGCTTCCCATAAAGGCCACGATATCGGACCGACACCATATACAAGAAATTAAGAAGAAATCTCTGGTGGTCGACAAACTCGTACCATCCATTTTTGTCTCACAGCTGACTACGCTCTATGCCTCATCTCTTTTGATTAGCAGTTCACACTGCGTGTTAAGCAGGGTAATATAAAATTGAATAGTGAGACACAGCTATGCCATTATTTTGGCCTCCAAAGTTATCAACAGCGTCAATATAGTTTGGAATCTGTCAAAAGCCCAACTTGCAATGAATGGTTCACTTAAGAAAATAAAATGTTTCCTCTGTGTCACGAGCCGATTCTTCTCAGTGTGAGTCACTAACTCAGCAACAGGGATGTGATCCCTCACTGGCTTCCCACTCAAACCCTTTAATCACTTGAATAAACACAAACAAACTGTGGAACACAATTTAGAGCTATTGGGTAGAAAGTTTTGGCAATTAAGGATTTACAAAAGCACTCAATCTGTGCCGGGCTTTGGATGCAGCTGCTGAAAACATTCTATCAATGAAACAACCACAGAAGATTCTCAGTTGAAGAAAACCTCTCTGCTATAGCCGCCCAAGCAAAACATGTTTCAGTTCTCAGTTCATATTGGGAGATATGCTCCAGAAACACAGGTTGCCACACAACCAAGTTACCACACCACACTGAGTCATGTACGTCCAAAACCCAGAACATAACGCCTCAAATCATCTGCCCTCATCGGCAAAAGGTCAATGGCTTCTTAGAGATCAACCATGAAGACAAGCATAAAGTCTAATCAGAGTCAAGGAAGAGGAGACACGGATGTGATTAACAGGAACAAGTTATGGGGTCTGAGGAATATTCATACATTTGTAGAATAGTACATATACATCACAAAGAAAAATTCATCTTATTCCTGTGGCTGATCGATACAGAATTTGCCGGAAGAAATTAACTGTTTTTTTCTTACTTAGTGGAGCGTGGCACGACCATCTCTGCCAGGGTTTCATACGTCTTCTGCCAGTCAGCGTAACCCGTCCTGTTGAAGGAGGAAAAGCAAACATAACAGCGATAAATTTGAAATTTGAAAAGCCTATACCAATATTGTAGCCCTGTAATTCAAACACTTGAAACTCTGTCAACTTAAATCCTTTGAATTGGGTGTTTAATATAACACTATATATATATATATATATATATATATATATATTATAAACTACCCTCAAAACTAACATCACACCTTCCAAAACGTAATCAACCAAAAAAAATTAGAGAAATAAACACTTGAATATAACTAATAAATACAATGACCTCACCGCATGCTGGATGTAGTATGTTTAAAACAGCACAATCTTCCCCATATGTCAAATTATGTTTCTTATGACTTATTGTTATTATTATGTTCCTCCTTGTGTATGTTCTGTTCTGTCAATGTCATTAAAACTGAGGCCATGCCGTCAATGACTCAGCAGGATTTAAATAAAGGTTGAATGAATTGAATGACTGATTACACTGTAGACACTGGTGTAGGTGGACTTACTTTGGGACAACCACCAGCATAGTAATCAGGTACTCCGAGTCCAGCACAAAGTCCTCTTTCTTCACTATATCAGCCAAGCTCCGGGTCAGCAAGCTCCCCCTGAAGGACGACACACGCAGATATTTAGGCAACCTGAGTCTAAAACATCTTAATTCTGTTAAATAGGAAAAGAACCAATGATGAAATACAAGTAATCATGTGTCGTCTAGAAAAGAGCAACAATATGATTCAGAGATCAGATTACAGATGCTTTACTCACGCATTCTTCCTCTCCAGGTTCTGCAGGTTTCCCTTCAGGTTGTTGTAGGCTGAAGCTCTGGCCTTTAAGTCATTGTCTATCTGACTCGCTTGCTGGAAATTAAATAAGAGGATGAATGCTACAGATATTTCTTCATCATATAAAATGATATGTGTCTATATGAAAGCGTTGTAATGCTTTTGTATACGTGTCTGTCTTCTGTAGTTGGTTATTCTTTTGTATGAAGGTGTCTCACGCAAATGTGATCTTTAAATAAATAATAATGCCTGATATAAACAAAAATAATACATAGAAAAGAACAACAAACATTATGCCAACATACCTTTGAGATGATCTCAGAGATGTTTTTCAGCGACTGTTTGATTGGATACTTAGCCATGTCCCACTGAAATCTGGTGATATAGGTGACCAGGTCCACTGCAGAGAGCAGATAAAATCATCAATGTTAATCACCTCCATGTGCAAAGGCTCTGACCTGTACTGTATAATGATGCTATCACGTCTGTCTTTGAAGTCTTACAAAACAACTTCTGAATAGGGTGAATGTGCCGTTATCGACTTGAAGATGATGTTAGCGGTGTTTACCTCCATTAGCGAGAAGGTTCTCTTGGACTTTGTCTCGGCTGTCCTCCAGAACGTCGGCCATGTACTGAGCCACCTTCTTCACCACACTGAAACACAACACAGGAATTAAACTCAAGTGAAAGAATAGATACAAAAAGAATCAGAATTATACTTAAACAGAAGAGAAGTGCAAGTAGATCTTGGCAGTTTTATACCTTTCCACAAAAGTGTCTAGTTTGGCCAGTTCATCCGACAGACCGACTAAGACATCGAGAGTTCCGACCTGTTAGAGACAAAACACACAAAAATATAAACTACTACACACGTGTTTGGATGGATTTCATGTGGTAACGAATTAAGACTGTTGTGTGTTTGACCTTGAGATCAGGGATGTTGAACTTGTTGTTCACAGAGAGGTTGTTGGTGCGCGTTGTTGCCACCATCAGCTTGTCCCAGGTCTGCTGGCACGTCTTCTCCCCCGGCGCCGAGATCAACCAGAATTCTGTCATGGCTGCTGCTGAGAGGTTTGTTCACAGGCCCTTAAATGTGAGTAGGTCACTGTAAGAAGAAGATTCAAGATGGTTGCTCTTTGATTACATAAAGGACTTTTTAATGGCTATTTTGGATTTTAACATGATTATGGTACCAATATCATCAAGGACTTTGATTTTTCAAGCTTTTAATTTGGTGCACTAGTCATAAAAAGTGATTTTTGTCTGTGTATATATATATATATATATATATATATACATGTTGTTGTAAACATTACATGGACAACTCAAAATGACCTGAAACTGGTTTAGAAAAAAAGAAGCAGGCATATATTTGCCCCAGTACCATGTTTAGATACTGTTTTAGGTGCCTGTATTTTACCAAAGTATTTCCATTTTATAAATGTGGCAAATATTTTTATCTTGTCTGCCAATAACAATTATTGTTGTTGGTTACATTGTAAGATTTTTCAGCAAACACATAATCATCATCGTATAAAATTCTGCCTTGGTATGGTTAAACCCTCCTAAATGTATGCACTGTAGTTGAAACTTTCTCCCCCTTAAACTGTTTTAATATGAAAGTTGTAACAAAAGTAATAATCCAGTTATATATTTCACTAATCCTGCTCCGTTACCTTTACTTATACTACTTTAGCTAAAGTAAAGGGTCCTTTTTCCACTAGTGCGTAACAGATATACAAAAACTTGTGTGTCCTTACATGAGTCAAAGTCATATTTTGAAGCTATTTGTTCCTCTTTTGACTTCTACTTTGCCTGATTTGTCAACTTCCCCACATTTTCCCACTGATGTGATATGGAAACTGGACACACTGGTTGATTGCATCACTAGGCACAGACAGGTCTCCATGTCTGCTGATTGTCTGTCATATGATCAGTTTCTGTGCTGTTAAGGACATGCCAAATACTGATCCCTTTGCTTAACTAAATACCAACACCATCACGTGACTAAGAACTGTTGCACATTAGGTTTTGTTTTTCAATGTATCTCTGATGAAAAAACACTAATAGACAGCTAAAAAAACCTCATACGTACGTGGTTAAATAAATTCAGTGCTAACGTTAGCTTGCTGCTGACACTAGCTTGTTTGCATTTTAGCCTCACACCGTCACGACGTCAATAATCGGTGGATTTCCGTACTTACAGATGTGTTAAATGGCCTCAATGTTTGGTCCACGCGGTGTATTTCAGTTAAATAGTCGCAGCTTCCCGTACATAGCTTAGATAATAGCAGGTTTTCGACTCAATGGTCCTTCAACAGTGCATCTCACTCACAGTCAGCTGACCAGAGCAGTAGTTCTGCGTCTGCGCAAAGGCCGCTGCGCACTAAGCTGCCTTTACGTGACTGTGAAGTCCTCGTTAGGTTCAGTGTCTGGGTACAAAGTCAGAAACATGGATGTAGAAATTTTAAATCACTGGTCAGAAACAGTAAATGTTACGCTGTTTGAAGAAATTTAAACAATTTAATTAATTAATTTAAAAAATCTATTAAGTCTCTTTCAAGACCTGAACACCACCACGTTAGAGCGTGTTGAACTAAGTTATTGTCAATAACCTACATAACTTGCTGAAATTTTAGCTGGATAAAAATAATGAACAAATGTCAAATATAGCTAAAAGTGATAGCTAAATTATTTATATATGTTAATAGAGAAAAGGTTAAGCGTTACCAGCAAAAACGAATGGATAAATGGCTAGATAAAAGTAGGTTAAGGGGTAAATGGTTGAATAAGTTAGCTAATAATCATTTCAATAGGTAAAACATTTTGAAAAATGATTAACAGAGTTAAAAGTAGGCTTATGGATGAAGTCAACATGGCAAAAAGTAATTGGTAATGGGGGAAATTGTTAGCTAAAAGGAATTAATAATATATGGATAGTTAGCTAAGATTGAGAGACATATATAAAAAAACAGGTAAAGGTAAGTGATAAATGGTTATCATAGTTAAATTAGGCTAATGGTAGAAAATGTTTTTGTTGTAGCTGTCACTTAATTGTTATGGCATTTGGTATGGGAGGACTATTAATCATGTACTGCAGTGGTCGGATGGAGTAGAGAAAATTGTTTTATATTGTTTGGATGAGGTTTACAAAATGTTATTTAATCAATTGCTTTTCATATGTTGTAATTTTTTTGCATTCCTGAAATTTTTGAAAATTTTGACAGTTTTTATAAAAATGTTTTAAATTCTATTTTTCCTATTGCACTTAAAGGCAGCATGGATGTTTGTTTTGGCAGCTCTGCAGGTAGGCTCCCTCTCAATATCGACCCCTTCTGGTAAGATGTAACTACTACATTACTTAACAGGGACCGCTTCAATGTGGAAGTTAATCAGTGTATGTAAATCGTTTGTGTGGATTAATTCAGTTTTTGTTTAATTTCTCAACAACCCCTATATATTTTTTTAGAATATAAAATGCAAGGTTAAAATTAAGTCTGCACGCCAATTCCTTTGTTCTAAGTATCTCAGGTTATTTTGGCCACGACAAAATTTGTGTAATCTTATAGTTATATCTGGTCAAATTTTCACCCTAGTGCAAAAGTACGGTACACTACATAAGTTATATATTTTTATTACAAACGTAAAATCCTTGAATTTTGTCTTTCAAGTCAATTTGACATGTCAAAGTAGGAAAACTACATGTATAAATAATAATTATTGATGGCTGAATTCCTGTTAGCTGGTTCATTTTAAGGGTCCTGGTATTGTTTGCAAATTTTCATTGTTAAGTGGGACACTTAAAAAGAACAGAGGCGCTGTTACTGTTATTAACAACATCGTTTGACTATTTTTAAACTGATATTTCTTGTAACTTCTTGGCTGTCACATACAGAGGTATTGATGTATCTGCAATGAGATAATACTTGCGGATATATCTGCAGGGCCACAATCATAATATCCCTAACACTACACTAACCCTTGAGTAAAATGTTTTTATTTTAGGTTTGTGAGAATGTTGGGTGCATTGATAATTGTTTATTTATGCTTCCAGTTGTTGATATCTTTTTTGCTTCTAGCTGCTAATTGAATTTCCTTCCTGTGGTCAGTGAAAGAATTTAACGGATTTGAAGCACAAATTTACTCCTGCCCTCATGGAATCGTGAAACTGAAAGCACATACTTTTTTTTATTTTTTACATCAAACTTTACACAAAATGTCAAAGATATTCTAAAAAGTGTTTTAAAATATCATCAAAGCTTCAATTTTCGCCAGCCTTAATTATAATTGCGCTGTCATAATCCAAAATTCTGTAATCTGTTTACTAAAACTTTGTTCCTTTGTTGCTTCATGCAGACCTTGTTTTTGTAGTCGTCAATGTTTTATGGCCTCATTAAGCACTTTATCTTGTAACTTACATTTCACACAATTACTTATCAAACAAACCTCAACTTGACCCTCATGTCCATAACAGATTCAGAAGCCAGTCATATGCAGTTATATGTATATATAAATATTATTTTCCTCAGAAATGAGGAGTTTATGGCTCTTTTTGATTAGCTTTTCCTGTAGTGTGTGTACCTCAGGGCTATTCGCATGACTGTAAACCATGAATCTATACATGTCATTCAGTCTCTAAACATAGTAAAGAAGGCCAGCCTGCAGAGGGCCTTCACATTGTCAGTGCCTGGGTGCTTCTGCATAAGACTTTCCTTGTTGTTCAGACTCTAATATTTTCTAGGCCATGCCGTTTTATGAACACAGTGTCCCTCGGAGTGCCTGTCATAAAACAAAGCTATCGGACAGCAGACACACAGATAAAGGCCGTGCAGTGTGTCGAACCAGAGATCCAGTTTACCACTACAAGTCATACGACTGAGGCAGCTGCAGGCTAAGTTTTGTGCTCATCATTCAGGCAGAGCTGTACTGAACTCCTGACCACCATGCTAAATGAGATGCAAGTAGCAAAATGAAATTCTTCCCATCAAACCGAATTGCATGAAACATTCAATTATCACAGCTGAGTGTGACAAAGGCTTAACGGCTAATCAAGAAAATATTCAGTAAGCTCTTGAACCTTAATAATCCCCCAGATTCCATGAGCAGAAACATGGCGAATGTCTAAATATAAAAACAAAGGCATTTGTATGTGGTACCTTTTATGTTGGGAAAGTTTGTCAGTGTTACATCATTGTTTTAATGGATTCAGTCAAAGTTATAATAACTTTGGATCAGATTTTGACCCACTGACCTCCTAGCTACCCCAGACAGATGGGACTGTGCTTATACATTCACAAATGTCCTGAAGATGTATGTAAACAGTACTGCATTACTTAGATAATAATTATCAAGGGGGGGAGGTTGGGTCCTTTTATCACAGAGGAAACATTCTCAGTTATTTCTAGCATATGACTTAAAACCATGCCAGTGGTCTTACCGCATTCCCAGAAAGACTTTTGGAAAATAGATTACACAAACAAACAAAAAATTGTATCTTCAAGGCATCTATGAATGGCAAAAGCAGGTAGTAATGCCATTTTATTTACTATTATGATTATTATGTATGGTTTCGTGCCCTTAATGTGAGCTGTTCAATTGTTTCAGCATCATTAGCTCATGTTCTGGAGGTGTCCAATGATGTAAAATTGTTGAAGCAGTATTTAACAGACCTTAACAAAAATTATTTTTATACACATTGAATTTATGTTGGTTTTAGACATTATAGACTCTAACCTCCAGACTTAATTAATTAGAATTTTTTTTGTATCAGTTGTTTGCCTACTGGAACAAATCTAATGAATGATGTAATGAAACACCCGGAAGTAAAGAAAATTAAAATTTATCTGAAAAAATGTGATGGGGAATTTTCCAAAATTCTGTAACCTTTTACTGGAATTATATCAAACTTTTCAAGGCCCTTTTAATGCAGCCAAACGTTGTTGTTTTCATGCCTTGTCTGTCCTTTACATAAATTATAGCTGCTTGAATTGTACAACAGTGAGTGTATCTATATTGTGACATTTAAACAAGAACAGTGGAGGTCTTGGACTAGTTGACTGAAACGAGAGGCCATCTACGGAAAGTTTATGGTTATGTAATGTCACAAAACTAATGCGGCCTGTGTGATTTTCGGAAATGCATATTTGGTATGTGCTAAAAATGCTGAACGCTCATTGGTCGAACTGAACGTTAGGTCCCGCCCCCCGGCCGTTGATTACCTTTTCCACTTCCCCTGCTCGGCTCCAGTAGTCCTCCACCCAACGGCCGACAGAGAAGACGCAGTTCAACCGACGCTCGTCCTTCGTCTAAACATATGGCAAAAACAGCCCTCTTTCTTTCTTACATCGTTGTGTCCACTACTCTTTAAAAATTCCGCCGAAAAAGAGAAGACGATTTTCCAAAACATTCTGGCCGTTATCTCACGTAAGTAAAGCCAAACACTTCGGTTGAGTTCCTTGGATTCAGCAGGCGGACGTAACATGGCGGGCTAGTCTTTCTGCCTTCTTGCCGCACATGACAGACCGATTCATTGAATTCTGTTTAAGTGACATTCCGTAATGTTAAAATTAAAGGAATTAGTGAATTGTTAAGCTATGTTACCGCTTCAGTGTAATGTTTATTCTTGTAACGTGTCGGTATTTGGGGTTTGTTTGTGGGTTATTAACAACATACACTGCTAACGTAAGCTTCTTCCTTCGACGTGCTGTCGGCAGCAGCTCAACGTTAGCAGCTCTCGCGCGGCTCACGTTGAGCCTGGAATCTCTCAGCAGCGTGTTTCCTCGCAATGGCGTTTGCTGTGTTCAACGCACCTGCAATAAAACGTGTTAAAATGTAACGTTTAATGACATATATGTGGTGTAGACTGTCTTGTTTTGTTTTGGTGACGCATTGCAATACAGTCTAATTCGTCAAGTAGTCACACACGTTCCTCGCTTTGTCACTGGTTTTAAAAAGAAAATTATCCCATAATGTAGCTACTGTTTGTGGCATAGATAATGATTTAATCACAATATAATGATTGTTTAATTGGTGCAAAACAAAAGAAGACTAGTAAATGGCGTCGGAAGTTGCTTAACACATCGATTTGGCCACGGTGACAAATATGTGAACCCATTCATGACAGCGATAAACTTTGTAATAACAAAGAATGTGAATGAGTGACAGGCCTAACCAAGGACTCTGAATCCATGTGATTTTACTTGTGATTAACACATGCTGCCTGTTCTCCCCTTACGTTGTTGTTCTAATGCATTTAAATCTAATATCATGTATGTTTGTGCCTCAGGGCTCCCCTGTCTCTGCACAGGTGTATGAGCGCTACCCAGGGGGCCTAGGGGCGGCTCTTTACCGGGAGCACTTTGACTTCAACGCTGAGCCACCTTGGGATCCTAGCTGATAGCGGGACAGGTCCATCTCCTGACTTGTCCATGTGAGTGACTCAGTGTCTCTTGTACACACAAAGAGGCATGCTCGCTTACGCACACCTGTAGCAAAGTCCAGGATATTTGTGTTGTAGTCGGAACTAGCAGAAAAACCACAGTGTGATTTAAGATAGTGTTTGTGATGCAACATGTTTTTAGTGTCGAGGAGGCCTATAGATATGAGTGAAAGTTTAGAAAGGTGTCTGGAGATGACAAATTTATGAATTATTGACAAATTTTGTTTGATTTTCATGTTTTTTGTTTGAATAAATCAAGGCAAGTAGGAATGGGATATGTGTAACAAAAGGGATTACATGTATGCCTAGCTATTGATTCAAAATACTTGAAACTTGTCTAGATAGAAGCTAACCTCTCCTATAGCTGTGTATCTTATTTATGAGGTTAATCTGCTGTGAAACAACCCTTTAATGGTTTATTTTTAGTAAAACTGTTGTGTTTCTCTTTTCCAGTTTGTTGCATACCGGCAGGACCCATTGGCTCAGTCGTGACCCTTGACTTGCTTATCTGATCTTTATGATTGTCGGCTTAGCGGAATACGGTTGAGATGAAAGGACTCGCTGACAAACCCAGCTACATCATTGAACTCCTGGAGGGAGGCGTGACCCTTGAAGATGTCATTGACGGACACATCTGCGAACAGACTCTGGTCAGTTCAATTTACCGGCCCCTTTAAGATAGTCAATTTGCAGAGGAAGAAATTCCCCAAATGCCTCAGGTGGCTTTTATGCCACTGTCATAGATAATTTTTTTAGGAATACAGCTCTTGTTGACACAAACACCCAAAAAACTTTTATAGGATTTGATTTGTTTACATAATGTGGTTTTATTGCTTTGACCGGATGATTTGCGTACTCAGTGAAGCCTCTTGTGTTGCCAGGTGGAGAAGAGTGCGTTTGTGGTGGGGGACCTCGGTGCCCTGATGCAGCAGCATGTGTGCTGGCAGAGCGTGGTGCCACAGCTGCAGCCCTACTATCCGGTCAAGTGCAACAGCAGCCCGGCTGTCATCGAGGTTCTCGCCTCCTTGGGCCTGGGCTTCGTTTGCACCAATAAGGTAAACTTAATACCTCACAGAACCAAACTGAGGGAGCTTTGATTCATGTATTTTTAAAACTGCTCTGTGACTCATCCTCTTATGAATGCACCTGACCTTTTTCGGGGCAATTTCATTACAAGCACTCCATTGATTACTAGTCAGCTGATGATCCTTTCAACTTATGCAACACACCTGGTACCTTTTATTGATCGGGCTTTTAGACTCTGCCGTGTTAAATTCACTCGTGTGTGTGTGTGTGTCCTCTTTCCCGCAGGCTGAAGTTAGCTTGGTGCTGGAGCACGGCGTACCACCCGAAAACATAATTCTGTCAGGCGTTTGCAAGCAGCTGGCGCACATCAAGCACGCTGCCAAGAATAACATCCAGCATCTCGTGTGCGAGAATGAGGCAGAGTTGTCCAAGATTTCCCGCCTGCACCCGAATGCAAAGTAAGTGGTCTAATCAAGCAGCAGACTCTTTTCATTAGCTTCTTTTATTCCTCATGCACGTCTAGAAAATAGACAATGCCATCATTGTTTTCTGGGGAAGTATTCTAATTGTTTTGGTCAAAAGCGTATTTATCTTTCGTAGCTGGACCTTTTTTATTAAAGTTTTGCCTTGACTGATGTTTGGTTTGTTTGCAGGTTGCTGCTGCAGTTGAGCACCAAGGCCCACGCAGCTGAGACCAGCATGCCCTTCGGCTTCTCCCTGAAGAGCTGCCGGCACCTGCTGGAAGCGGCCAAGGAACAGGGTGTCCAAGTGGTTGGAGTGACTTTCCACATCCCCAGCTCCTGCGAAGACCTGCAGGAGGCCTACACACATGCACTCTCAGATGCCCGCTGTGTGTTTGACATGGGGGTGAGTACTGTCTGGAAAGTGTCTTTGATTCATAAAATGGTTGTAATTAAATGTAAGCCAAATGGTGAGCTCCTTAAGAGTAACCTTTTTTTCTTTTCTTTTTTTTTGCTGTGTCTGTTCAGGTGGATCTGGGCTTTAACATGAACATC